>NC_058373.1:66052500-67252500 GCF_018350175.1 Felis catus
ACATCAATTGTCACCAGATGCAAGCATATGTCCTTTAAGCCTTAACTGTCATATAAAAATGGCAGCTTGGTTGTTTAGAAGCCATAATCTGGTCCGAGTTATTCCCAAATTTCCCTAATGCGGTAGCAGTCAATCAGAAAGTGCTATTATCTCTGTACTAATCTGCAGCCAAGGGAGAGAGAAAAAAAAATGTCTTTAACGACTCTTTATTTTCTTTGGCTAAGTATTCTATATATTCATGGTAAATAACAACTTTACCGATACAGGAGAAAAATGTGTTAGTGGCTAAAAATTTTCCGTATTACTAGAAGATGGAACCTGAGGTCAGCCAGATAAGCAAGGCTCAATGGAAACATCCACTAGACATTCAAATGAATGTAAACTGCTACTATGTAAAACTTATGTATGCCAGCAGTATCATCATCTATAACAATGAGTACCATGCTTGCATCATGTTATTTCTAGACGCTGTTAGCTCACTCTTTCTTTTCATAAGGGACGATCACTGAATTCCTAGTTACAGCACAGATACCTCAAGTTGTGAATAGAATCAACTCGTAACAAACAAGTCTGAAGACATTTAAAAACCACCTTGCTTTAGAAACAGAAAAAGTATGGTTTGCAAGGAAGAGAAGTGCATTTTATATGTTAACTACCCTATCAGATTGTGTAGACACTGCCTCAACTATTAAAACCTTCTAGTAACTGATAGGTAATTGCTCATTTGCTGACTGTGGTGGTGCAGAGCAGACAGAAGCTGCGAGAGAAGCCGTCCTTCCTTGCCCATGTAGCAAGTACAACTCGCTGCTGCCACAGCACTTAATGCGTGCAGCACTGAGTCATCTTTAATGCACACACGCATTCTCTGCCTTGCTGCTATGTTGCCCATTATCACACAACACAAAACCAGTGCACACTGCATTCCGCCCCTGTGAGGTTTGCATAAGCAGCTCCAAGTGAGACTAAATCTTGTATTGCTCTCATTACAGCAGATAAATATTTCAAAGTTTAGGAATTAAATATTTTATTCTTTGGTATGCTCTCGGCCACTATTATGAGCTTCTCACAGCTTCTTCATTCATGGGAAATCTTTAGGGTTTCCTTTTCTAAATGTAAGACTATTATTTGTTTCCCCAAACAGAAAGAGATCAGAGTTAACAAGTAAGTTCAATAAATCACTTTATATTTGGTGTTACGAACAACAGTATGCTTCTTCATATAAAGAGACTTTTGTATAAGGCATGTATCTTTTATCATTATAAAAGTTTGCTAACAAAAAAAAATAAATCAAGTAAACATTACAGTTTTAAGTAAACAATGTCTCTCTTTATTTTCATAATAGCACAGATTTTCTCGGCCATACATCTCTTCACTTTACACAGGTATTTCTCATACTAAATTAAGACAACACATCCAGAGAAGAGCATGTCTTGAGCTGTTTGGTTGAAATTTCCCGCAAAGAAACCAAGAAGCTGTTTATACATTTGCCTTAAAAGAAGGAGACTAATTATGTGAACTGACTTATTAATATATGAAGTTCTTTGTCCAATTACTAAAACTACAAAGAGACCGGGGAGCAATTTAAGTGTCTAATGCACCTCAAAATCTCTTTTTTTTAAGGTTAATTATAATTCTAAGCAAAGCTACTCTAGATAGGCCCCTTAGGTTTTCGGCAGGTTTAAGTAAAATAATAACAATAACATTACCTCATTGGCCAGGTCCAGGAGCACTGGGGCAGCTCCATTTCTTCCCACTCCATTCAGGTACCTAGACAGACAAAGCCAAGTGGTAATGTAGTGACAAGAAAAGGCCAGCATAGACTTGTCAGCATCCCCTGTGTGTACACGTTTCTCCTGGGCAAATGCCACGCTCAACTCTAGTTAAAGTACGTTACTGTCATAGGAAAGCATTAAAGGGAAAAGGAAAACAAAAACAACTCACCTCAAAACCACTGGCAACTAACTAACTGAAGTTGGGGGCACGAAGTATGAGTGCATCGGTCTCCCTTGTTTTCATCTCCTAACATGGGACAAGGAAGCGATTTCAAAAAGAACTGTCCCTAACACCCTGGCTTCATTATACCTCAATCACGTTATGGAAAGGAAATAAGTTTGCTCTTATGGTTTGAAAAAAAGGCATCCATGCACCCATCGCACCTTTTTATTTTGTTTCACAGCACTGGCTGACACCTTATTAAGAAACAAATGGAACAGACTTGTCATCGGTGGGTCAGCACACCTTGTTAGGCAATACAAGCCATCACCTTATCTGCCCTGCATTTCCGTCATCACCTCTATCCCTCCCATTCCCTAACCTAGCTAAAAAAATAACAACAACAACAACAACAACAACAAAACCTCTTCAAATCCATCCTAGACATGGAAGCCAGAATGATTTTATTTGTAAATAAAACTTTGGATGTGCCATTTTCCCACATTAAATCTCAAGATTAAATTATAATCACTCAAGACCTCTTGTAAATGTCTTCATGATCTGGTTCCCACCTACTGTCCTTGGCCAGCTTCATCTCTAGTCATTGTTCTGCACTCCAGCCTTCACCTGGAGAACTCATGATTCAGCTTACATTTAACTGTCTTCAATCTACCACAAGCTAGGAGTAAGTTAGGTGTCCCAAGGTACAATCGATGAGCTCCTTGTACATCTCTCCATTACTTAACAGAGCATATTGTATCTGCCTAGTTACTTGTTTACCTCAACCCATTCCCCAGTGTAAGGGTGAAAGCCCAAAGAGAATAGAGGAATTGTATTTTATTCAATTTATTATGCCTAGAACAGTTCTTGGCTTATAATAGGTGATTGCATTATACATATATATTTTTTTCTTCAATAAATGACTGATTTAATAACTTTCAACGGCCATATTGGACAAGAGAAGAGAATTAGGTATGGATATTTTCTCTAGAATATGCCATGTGAATGAATAAATTAACAATATTTGTTTGATAGTAGAAATCAAACTCAACATATGAGACCTCCCATATAACTAACATAAGAATATACTAAATTATGTTATTTCACAAATATGTTTGTGAAGATGTATGATTTTTCTATAAAATAAATGGAATAAAAGCAAATTATCCAAGGTAGGGAGTCTCAGGATCATTAAAAGTTCAAAATAAATTTAGTAAGTT
The DNA here is from genome assembly GCF_018350175.1 of Felis catus. Lineage (NCBI taxonomy): Eukaryota > Metazoa > Chordata > Mammalia > Carnivora > Felidae > Felis > Felis catus. Next base: position 66,055,653 of record NC_058373.1, read on the forward strand.
CATTTCCCATATATTGGGGACTTTCTTGAAAAAATTATTTAGGAATCTAATTGTGAAATAAGCACTTTCAGAAAAAAAAGACAAAAAAAAAAAAGGTAGCAAATGCAGTTTAGAGAAAAGTCTCTGGGAAACAGTTTAGCTCAGAATGTCACACAACTCACAATTTCATTGCACTCACAGGCCTGCTCAAGGAACAACCAAAACAGTTCAGTCAAGTCTGACCAACTAATCCAGTATTCATAACCACCAAACACGCACATTCTTTAAGGGTTCAGATTTCGGGTCAGATTAGTTAACCCTACACTGGTATTAGGATATCTTTATAACTTTCTACCTAACATTCATTTATCCCACAAATACTTGTGAGAGATAACTCATGTTGGGCCTATTCCAGGTTCTGAGGAAGCAGCCGGGAACAAAACGTCCATGGTTCCTACCATCACAGAGATTATACTTCAGTGGAGAGACAAACAATGAGAACACAGAAATAATATAATGTAATAATTTAATGTTATATACTACGATAAAATGTAAACTTAGATGGGTTGGTCAGAATGCCCATCTCTAAGGAAGTGACACTTAGGTAGAGGCTCCTAAGAAAGAAAGCAGCAGGCCATGGGAGGAAGAATATTCTCAGCAAGAGAACCCTAAGTGCAAAGTCAGGAATATGCCTGGGGTGTCTGAGGACCGGGAAAGGTTCTAGTGTGACCACAGCAGAGCTTTGAGAGCTGATAGGGAATAATGACAAAGAACAGCTAGACCTCGGACCACTGCCTATGCCAGAGAACTGTTTGGACTCAAAATTATATGTTTTATGTAAATGCTGCATTAACCATTATCCTGGTAATGACCAATGGAGAACGTCCATTAGGTTTAAAGAAACAGGAGATGGTCAAACAATAATCCACTATATCTGTATAGAAATATGTTCACTCTTAATACAGTGGACATTCCTAATTATGGGCTTACGCGACCTAGTTGCCAAGAAACAAAACCCCCAGGGTACTGATGTAACCCATCTGGGCTCCCTCAACCAGTAAACAGTAAAGGTCTGAAATGGAACCCTATCTGCCAAGGTCTACTGAGGTGCCTTCATATGTTGAAAAGGGTGGAGCTGATTCTGACCATATTTATTCTCCAGCCTGTTTCCTAACTCTATCCTGCAGCACTTCAGGAGTACCGGGGAAAAGAAATTAAGTGAAAATTACTTTGAAGTTGTAGTTGTCCTTTCTGGGAACTTTAACTGTCCTCAAGTGACACATTTTATTCAAATGTTTTGATATGCCATCACAGGGGCATGCTAATTACAGAAAACATTCAGTAAGGACATGATCAGAAATTCCTAGTGCTACCCTTCTCTGCATCCCCAAAGTATCTTGTGCAAACGTGCAGTGTAGACTTTTCATACCTTTATAATGGTATGTTTCTCTCTCCACTTAGACAGGAACCTCCTTGAGAGAGACCTACATAAACAGATGCTGAACCTTCATCCAACAGATCCTTAGGAAAGAGCTGCATTATAATTGAGATAGAAGGATGGGATTCTGAATACTACATTAAGGTGACCTGGGCCATCTTCTTAATACCTATTTGCAAATTAAAACTACTTTGCACAGAAGCGATGTGTCATCCTCTAGCTTTGCCAGAGGAGGACCAAGAAGTGTTTATCTTGTGGGTGAAACCATCCTCCCAAGATCTTCATAGAAGGTCCACTTTATGTTTCTTTGAGTGTGAAAGATTCATTAGCATCTAAGATTAAAATAACATGTACAGATTTAAAATATTAAAGGCAAAGTTATTTGATTTTTATTATTTTCATAATAATAATTATAGTGGTAGAACTTCAAAACCTACCAAAATTCTATCCGAAGCTTACGGCTGAGTGTCACCTTTGTTGATTCTACCTTTAAAATTTCTGGAGCCCATCTCCACGCATGCAGCTGTTTTCCCACTAAAACAGAGCAGTTGAGGGCAGGCACCATGTCTTATGCACACTTGTATCCTTGATTCCTGGCATAGTAGATGAGACACAGGGAGTGCGAAGTAAATTGTGCTAATTAAATAAAAAAAGTGGTTCAAATTTTCAGAAACTATGTCACGTAATGTCGATAACATATTTGAGCTAGCCTTTTTTCCGTGTGAACAGCTGAATGAAATTCAATTGATCTAATTCTCTAAAGCTCATACAGCTGGCCCTCAAACAGTGTGTGCTGGGAGAAGGCAAAAGAGAGGAGACAACATTTCTGAACCTTGCTACTGATGGGGACTCGCAAATATGACCACTGGCGAATGTGTCTCTGTGAGTGCACACCAAGCCCATGTGCAACAATTTAGATGGAACGAAATAAATTTGGCCAGGTATGTTTTCTGTTTGGAAATAACATGCCATTCACACAGGGAGAAAGAACAGAGTTGTTTTCAAAATGAACACAGAAGCTGTGTCTGCACATACACAACATGAAGAATTGAGGAAATTTCCTCAATAATTCAAAAGCTTGGGAAAATATTGTCGGCTGATATTTGGATACTTTGAATTTTCAGTTAACCATGATGGAATCACATGGTGGATTATTATATGGCTTATAAATACAGACTTCAAATTCTGAATTGAGATCATCTCAACACTAGCAAGAATGCAGAGACACAGAAATTCTCTGACAGTGCTAGTAGGAAGCCATCACAATCTTTGTAGACAGTAATTTGAGAACATAAAATAAAATCCTTATATGCTCATTGTACCAGTAATTACATATATAGAAATCTTAGAAAACTAATCCAAAACGCAAATACTTACGTACCAAAATGTTTACCAGGTATTATTTTTATATTACAACACTGAAAACATATATGTTCAACAGAGTTATAATTCAGTAAATTTCGACACTTTCACATGATGAGGTAATGCAATCAATAAAATGTTTGCAAAAAGCTCTCTACAGAGTAATGTTATGTCATAAACATTTTTCTAAGTATAAAATTCAGGATTCACAATAGCATATACAGTATGACCTCATCTATATGAAAATGGATTGACAAAAGGCTAGAATGAAAAATACCACTGTGGTTATCTCTGGCTGCCACAATTATGGGCAATCACTCATTCCTTTTGAGACCATCACAAATGTGTTTAATTTCTATAATGTGCGAGTATTACTTTTTTCAAAGAAAAGGAATCAAAGAAAGTGTTAACATTGTCAAACTGCTTAAATATGTCTTGATATAACACAATTTGCCTTTATCACAATCAACTGGAAAACAGAAATCTTTTAAGGCCAATTTACCTCAGAGAATACAGGGACATTTAACCATCACATTGACAAGGGGCCTGTATGGTCAATATGTCTGAAAGGTGACAATATAGCCCATCTCCAAGCACAGAGTACAGGGCAGAAAGTCAGGAAGCAGGGGGGTAAAGTAAGAAACTGGTGAGGCTGCTTTCTTATTAGTCTGTCCATTATAGCCCAAATCTCACAGTTTTGTTTCAAAATGTTGTGACTCCTTGAAACAACTGAGATTCTCACGTTTAAATAATTTAAAGAAATACAAATATATTCTCATTATTGCTCACTCAACTGTGCATCACTGAGTAACCATATTTACAGGGAAGACTTTTATTTCTGGCTTGAGTGACTCAGATAATCCAATACAACATGTTCATACTTTGATAATTAAATGTACTTTTAAATGAAGCTAAATGTTAAAAAGCAGCACTTAGAGATCTCAGCAATCATCTAATTAAAATGGCCTTTTACAACAATGAAAATGATCGTCAGAGGACAGCCCTGCAGCCTACTGGTGGATCTCCAAATTTCTAGGGAATGCTCTATTTTCTACTGCTTATGTCAACAAGGCTTTAAAGACTGGACATGTCGTACTTTTATATGATGGCCTAAGACAGTAACTTTTACAAACAAAAATGTACTTTTTGACATGGAAGTAACTGTCCAGTCTTCCTTTGGAGAGTATGGATTCCAACTGGATTCCAAAGCACTTGCTGACTTCATAGCACTTTGGGAGCCACTCTTCAGTTTTTATTGATGATTAAGGTTCTAATGTTAACTGTTGGTGTCACTGAGGAGGCTATAATTGTTGAAAAAAATCAACTCAAACTTTACAAAGACTTGTTTAGAGGGGAATTCTCCTAGACACAAATGTGTGTGTATGTGTGCGGTGTGTGTATCTTTAGTGGATGCCACTACTGAACACTGAACATAACTCTAATATATGGTATAGTGTGTAATTTTTTAAAAGGATAACTTCAATAACTTTTTAATAAACACTTCTCAGTTCTTAAAAAATGACTTTACAGAAACATGATACCAACACTGAATCTAGATATTCATTTCATTCATAAAATATTCGTGCATAAAATCATTCATCTAAAATTGGTGGTGTCACTCTCACCACAGACACGTTGATCTGTCAATCTTAAGTGTAATACCTTAAGAGCATATTTCAGACAGTTTTCCTTTCCAATATGTCCTTGAAATATTTAAGAAACCAACCAACGATTCTAATGCAATCCATTACCATTTATGGTTGTAAATTATTCAGTCATATCACAAAGACAATAACCTTTTTAGAATCTTTTTAAAAGAGCTATTTTAAAGATTCTGTTTTAGAAGAGAAGTTGAAAACTATTTGTAATAAACTAGACTGAAATTAAAATATCCCCTGGACACTACGTTGTTGATTTAATATCCAGATTTTCTTTTTAAAATACAAAACCCCATTTAAAATGTGACAGTTGTATATTACACATCGTCATACGTCCTTACTTGACATGTCTTTTTTTAATTCTAAAATGGCAAGCCCACTACCTATGAGTGTGTAACCAAATGCAAATAGAAGTGCAACCAAATTCAATCTTATTTTCGAATACATTTTTTGACTTGCTGATCTAAGTAAGAAATAAAACTTAGTTTGAGAACTTTCACACATATATGTAGATATGTGCACATTGACGTACGAGTCTATACAAGATACACACTTAGAGCAAGTTTAAAGTAGCCAACTGAGATTTCATAATACTGTAAGGATTTCTTACACAGTATACGCACATACACCCAATCAAGACAGTCTCACCATATTCTTCAAACATAGCATTTGAGAAATCACTCAAAGATATGCCTGAAGTCTTAAGTAAGACTTATATCACAACGCCTTGGAATGTTATACAGACAATTAATCTAGTAACCTAATTTATTCATAATTATTATTACAATTAATAGGTGCTATGATACCCTCTAGTGGGGCAGGCAGGTCATACCTCTGATAATAACTTTCAATCGCCTCTGAAGTATGATGTTTGGCATGTGTTCTTTTGATATGTTTCTGAAACAAAACAAAAAAGATCTTTATGTTGTGTCACACATCAGGTTCAAGAGCAGAATGACGTATTCCTTCATCCCAATGTCTAGCACATAGGACCAGCTGAATAATAGTTTGGGGATCTGGGTGGCGGTGGGTCTTTTTGCCTTCTACTCTATGAAGCTATGCATTTTAATCCCTGCTGCTTGGCTGGGATGTCTTCAGACCGTACCACAAGGTACAGTATACATGTAAAAGCCAGCGGGGTCATAGTAATTGAATCAAAATAAGTTTGCTTAGGGTTGCAGAGGGCAAAGAAAAACTTGTTCCCTCTTTCAACCTTTGTATTAATTTTCCCTCAATTCAATTCCATCTAAGTCCTCTGCACTCTAGTTTTACAATCCAATTGCCATTTTTAACCAGGAAGAACATTGCTTAAAAACAACTTATTTGAAAACTACAAAAAGTAATTCCATAGAGACTTGCCACTTGACTGACACCTGTCATCTCATGATAAATGACTCCATTTTCTGCCTCTCTTGCCTTCTGCCACTCCAGCAATGGTCATTTATCATCATCTCTGTCAGCAATGGAAAGCGGCACTGACAGTGCAAGTCAGCAAACATTTAGCACATGGAACCACGCAACACAGGGAAATTATTATTGTCAGAATAATAATGGTTTAGCATAATTTATTACAGGTCCACCAAATAAGCAAAGGCTAGATGTTATTAGACAGATGGATGGGTAGGCTTGGCAGGCCTCCACTGAGACGCAGGCGGTGCTCGATGTGGAAAGGAGAACATCCTCCAACCCAATCAGAGAGCTGGCAGTTCAATTACAAAGAAATAAAGGGACATTCATCATTCAATTAGGCACCTGTCAACCCTCACAAAGGAGAAAACTTCTAACCTGGTACTCCTGGGAGAAGATGCTCAGCAGAGTGGCCTGCGATTGACTGGAACAAATAAAAGAAGGACAAAGTTAATTACTGGAGTGCACGGCAAAGAAACAAAAGAGAAAGGAGCTTCAAAGGTAGGCCTGCTGCCCTGTAATCTAACAGAACATGAAAACAAGTGTGGAAAAGTTGTTCCAGATGAACACCTCAAACAAAGGCTTCCTGCTGCTAGGTCAAGGAGAGAGAAAAAGGGAAAGGGAAAAATATGGATGGCCTCACAGCAAACTATCATACAATTTAGATGTTTTTTAACTTTAGAATGATTATGAATCCTATCTGTAGCACGTAGCTATGTTAAAGGAGACCAAAAGGAGGCAAGGTGTATTTCTATCAGTAAATGGTAAGGGTGAAACCCCATAAACAGTGCAGAATGTGCAGTTCACATACTGGCAACATCCTAAATTTATTTTGTTAGTGGACAGGTATCCTCTTCCGCAGCTATCTTGGAGTCAGGGGAACAAACTTTAGTCTTCACCGGAAGTAGCACTGAGAAACCACCGGAACATTATTACAGACACTAGCAGGGCTGAAAACAGAGGTCTGCACAGCAGAAAGCCGAGGTCCTTGGAGTCCGTCATTCCCAAAGACTGCCATAAGCCTTATTCATCTAAGACTCCACACAATGTCAAACACCTGGCAGTGAAGCAACCTGGAAAACATTCTTCCCAAGTGGGAATTTTCCTCTCACAATTGTTAACACTGAGAAATGGAACAGAATTTTTTTTTTCTCTAAAAAGCAATCAATATCCTACTGCTACTCTTTTTGATTGCCCTCTGTAGATAGATCTACCTTATCATATCTTGAGAACAATTAATTATTTCTGATATATTTTCCTACTAAATGCTATCTGAACAAATTACAGTGTTAATAATTCGACTTTTATAGTACACCAAAGCACTATGAATAATTAAAAATTTTCTATGCATGAATGAAACCTCTTAAGCTCATCACAGGTAATTTGGAGAGTGTGAAATAACAATGACACCATATTTCTTTACTTGCTGCCACAGTGTTGTCGTCTTCTGTATACCAACATAGATTCGGCTTCTAACTCCTTTTCATTCTTATCAGATTACCAAGAAAAAAAACAAAAACAAAAACAAAACCACGATAAACATTCATCAAGGAAAACTGATAGTTACTAAAGAACCCTTTCAATAACTCAAAAGCCCTAAGTAATGATTGAATAAAATTATAAACTCATTATAATCCAATTTTTTTCAATTTCCCCTTAAAACTAGAAACCGTTCTCTGAAAGAGCCAATTCTAACATCTTCCTATTATTCCTGGCTTGCGTGAACTTCATAGGAAATCACATGCCCCAGGTAGGGTTTCTGACAACCAACTTCTGGAAAAAAAAAAAAATGGCAAAATTAACCCCAAATCTTTATAAGCTACTGAATAAGTCAATACGTTAGATATTTATGTGCAATAAATACACATCTCCTCATTATACTGCAAAATATAGTTAGGTTAGCCATTTAGTGATAAAATATTAGTCTCTAAGTATCAGAAAATACGATGGAAATAAATGTGCTTGTATAGGCAAGTTGGGGACCAATGAGCAATGACCAATGACTAATGAGGAGGAAACAAAACTGTGAATAAAACAAAAGTGTACATGTGGACACCAAAAATGGGAAGGGTAAGAGACAGCTGGAGAAATAAACCCAGGAATAAAGACTTCAGCATGATAAGATGTTCAGGAGTTGAGGGTACTGTAAAAATGGAGGATGAGATCATGTCTTTATCCAGGAAACTACCTTTAAAACTGCTTAGAATTCAATTCAGCTGAAGCTGTGGACACAGCCTATGGAGTAACCCATTTTCTCAATGGCCAGAGGGGTTAGAGAGAAGATTCCAGGAAGAGGTAAAAACTGGTCTTGACATAGAGTAAATGATCTACCTAACATAGTAACAAAGACAGACAGACCTGGGTCCAAAATGCTTTGGGTTTGGGTGACAAGACAAAGCTGTATAGGGCTGAATGTCATTTGCTGGGTTTTTGCCAATCAGACTATGTGTTTGTTCCTCTATGTGCTAAGCTTATAGAAGAGTGTTCTGAACAAGCCTCACACCTTAACGAGCAGGAAAGTATTACTGCAATGGAGACATTGATTAACTCCAGTGTATATTACTTGTTACTTTCCTCCAGAGTGTTAATTCTGATATACCAAAGGGAAAGAGGCAAGTGGAGAGAGCCATCACAGTCTTCAGGGGTACAGCCACGAAGGGCTTCCCACATCTGCCCTTCTCCCACTGCAACCTCCCAGTGTTTGATTTGACTGGCTAAGAGGGCAGGAGTTTTGGAATAAATTCAACAATCAGTAGGTTCGCAAGGAATATGGCTTTTAACCAAAGAAGAGGATAGAAAAAGACAATATATAACTAAAAAGTCTATCTTGAGTACCACAATCAGTCAGCAGTATTCACTGAGCATCTTATAATGTCCCAAGGTCATGCATAAGGAGAAATATGCCATCAAAAATTAAAAAAAAAAAAACATTAAAGGAAACATTAAGTAATTGACTTACAGACTTTCAACATGTACATGCAAAAAAAAAAAAAAAACACACAAAAGGCAAAAATTAGAACACTGTCAAGTACCAACATATTTTTTAGGGATCTAGTGAAGCAAATCACACTCTGAATCTCACATATTTCAAGACTACATTGGCTTTGGAGCCTATATGCGTCACTAGCGTATACGTGTTTTAAATTTACATGTTCAAAAATACAGTCACTTATTTTGTACAAATGCCCAAGATACATTATTTAAAACCTCTTCAAAATCAGTTTTGTCTTTTTTCCCATGCTGCCCTCCCAGATTAAGCACCTCACCCTGCAGCTGTCTGGGAAAAGAAGAGCAAGCCGGTGGACCCCTAGACTGGCTATGTAAAATGTTGCCCGAGTCACGTGTAAGTGTCTGCATGAGCAGTAGCAGTCATGTTGCAGCAGCGGGGAACAAGCACGAGGTCAGAGCCGAAACAGTGAGCATCAGCAGAGACGATGGAAAAAGCCCAGGTCCTTGAGAACACTGTTGAGCTGCTCAAGCAACCATGAATTGCACTGAGCACCCTCCATACTTCTTCTGAGTAATAATATATGCCTTTTTTTTTTAAACCTTCAAAAAGAAGAAACAAACCCACCCAGGTGTCTATGTGCCCTGGAAGAAGGAGCCATAATGGAGGGAGAATGAGAAAGGGTACTCCATCATGATGGCACGTGCATGGGATGCAATACGTGGAAAGAGTTCTAATTCTCTTAACTGGTAGGTACTATATTTGGCTTCCTTAACATTGTCCCTCTGCTTGTCGCTGTGTCACCAAGTTGATGTGCCCAGAGATCATAAATTGGGGGGCAGGGGGGTGTGTATGATTTTTCCATATAGACTTTAAATACTGATGGGGTACTACATACCCTCATTTTATGTTGCATTCAGGACTCTTCAAATGCCAGGTATACGACAAGGCAATATACCAGCTCCCCATTCAAAATTTAACTTAACATGTCCACAAATCCATCCAGCTAAGATACTCAGTAACCTGAAGGATATTAGAGAAAATGAACATCAGAGGGTTTCATGAGTGCTGCAGAGACTAAGAGCAGAGCTGAGCACAGACTTTGTGGCAATGCAACTTTCATACAAGGAGGAAGTCCTCAAGTTCCCAGGTGGAGACTTAAAAAAACAGAATCTTAAGGAAGAAGATACCACACATTTTATGTTCCTCCTCTTCTCAAATACCCAACCTCTGAAAAAAAGACCATAAAAAAGTAAGTACCATCACTTAATTTTCAAGTTCCTTTTGCTACAGAATCTGGGAAGCTTAAATGTCTACACCCTACTGAGCTCAAAATTCTCTGAGCAAAATAAATATTATTTCTGGGACTCAGAAAGCAGTAAACCAATTAAAGGGACGTGAAGCAGGATACTCCTACAAACCAAGAGACTTGGAGACCTCCCAGTTACAAGCTGCAGCCTCTCTAAGTCTGTGAAAGAGCGCAATGGAACACTGGCTCTACGTGGTTAATGATGCAGAGTACTGGTCAGGGATGGTCTTCTATGAAAGCAATGCAGCCACCCTCCCTCGCTCCCACCTTCCTACACACCTACGCACAAATCTGAAATGGAGAGCCTCCCCACCCCCACCACCCCCCGCCGCTATGCAATCAAAATGAAACTGCCTTTCCAACACTTCCCAGAAATCAGTTCTACAAGGCAGGTATACAAGTACCCCCATTTGAGCATTTATATGATATCACGTTACACTCCAGACAACCTGCGAGGTAGGCATTGTTGCTTTTTTCACAGAAAATTGAAGCCATGGGATGTCAAGCATTTTGACCAAATTCCATGGCCTCAGACAATATTCCCTTTTTTAAAAAAATCAAACTGCAGTGTTCCTTTTACCAGCTACATAAAAATGCTGTTCTTTTTTGTGTTGAAATATAAAAGAACTATTGAATTCAGGAAACAGTCTAGGATTAAAAAATTGTTGGGTAATTTCCATTATTCTCCCTGCAGCTAAGGTATGTTTTGTTAATAACCACACCATTGCCTGAAGTGTCTCTATGTGAATGCATACATGTCTTTTGCTCAAAATGTTATTTACTGCATACAAAGCAGCTTTAAATCCTTCCTTGAACAACACAGTATAAATAACCCAATCAGTCTTCTCTATAGAGGACAACACCCTCTACAAGTGCTAATTTTATTAAATAATATTTAATGAAGAGTTTCTTGGTTATAAAATAGTATGCATTCTATGTAAAATGCAGAGATGTCCATTGTTAGCATTCTGACATGAATCTTTCCTGTGTTTTTACTCTGTGTCTACTCTGTGTGTGTCTATGTGTCTAGACACACACATTTTAAAAATTATGTGTTTTGAACATATCTTGTAAAATACCTTCATTATGTAAGATATTAACATTTATATTTGCTATTACGTATTTCTCTTTTTAAACTATTTTTATTGTGAACAAGACACATTTCTAAAAAAAACATGAAACAGTGGGTTAGTATATAAAAAACAAAAACATACAGAGCCACTAGGTCAACAGATAGAACACTGCTAGCACCCCAAAAAACACCCTATTCAATCACCAACCTTTCCCTCTCACAAATGAACCCGATCTTTCTGTTAATCTCTTTTCTGCTTTTCTTTGTAGTCTTACCACCCAAATATGTATCACTAAGCTGTACAGGTTAGCTTTGCCTTGTGCTAACTTTACATTAATGGAACCACAGTGTGTTCTTCTGTATCTGGCTTCTTTATGCAACAGTATGTCTGTGAAAGTCATCCAGTTATTTTCAGGGCAGTTAAATTGTTTTCACTGTTATACAGTGTATTCTATTGTGTAAGTGTATACCACATTCGTCTCGTCTCTTCTATTGTTGATGGACGTGTGAACTGGTCCCAGTCTTTTGCTAATGAAAATAAGGTTACAGTAAACAATCTTGCCCATCTTTATGTGAAAAAGTGCTCGCGTTTCTAATGAGTATATATATATATATATATAGAAGTGAAATTCTGAGTCATCTGACATACACATTTCTTGCTTCCGTAGATAACTATCAAACAGTATTTCCAAGTGTTCATGACAATTTGAAAGTCCCACCAGCATTAAAGGACAGTCCCCATTGCTGAGCATGCTTGTCACACTTTCTTTCAATCCATAGCTTGTCTTTTCATTTTCTTTACGAAAAGAAGTGCAGAAGCCTTTAATTTTGATGAAATTCAATTTATCAATTCTTTGACTATTCGCACTTTCTATATGTCTTTTCTAAGAAATCTTTGCCTACCTACAGTCATGAAGATATTTTCATAAATTTTCTTTTAGAAGCCTAATAATGTTAGCTTTTACATTGAGGTCTATGGTCTATCTTAAATCTGTACATTAAGACAGGAATTGCAGTTTGTTTTTGTTCTTTTCATAAAAATATCTAATTGACCACATACCACGTGCCCACCAAATTATCACTATTGCCTTTGAGGAAACCAATTATCTGAGGGTCTATTTTGGGACTTTCTAATATTTTCCAGTAATTTATACATTTACCTTTACACAGATACCACATTGCAGCTAAGCCATTTAAATTTAATGTAATTGCTGATATATCTAGGATTAAGTTGATCATCTTACTGTCTTACCCACCATACACTCTCTATCTCTTTCTTAGTTTTCATTAGTTTAATACTTACTCTTCACTATTTGAACACCAGCAACTTGGAAGTTGTACATTCTTTACAAGTTACACTATTTTTTTACTGATTATCCTACATAATCATATGCCTCCTCATATGATCAAAATTTATTATTAATTAGTGATGAACTGCTGCCTGGAAAATACAGAAACTTTATGATACTATCTATAGTTCTCCTCTCTTGTAATATAAGATAGTATGGGCGTTGTTTTAATTCTGCATATATCTTAAAATCCCTGCTATTGTTTTATACAGTCTCTGTTTATTCAGATATACCAACATGTAAACCATTTCACTGCCCTTCATTTCTTTCTTCTCCATTCTTCCTTCTGGAGTAACTTTTGTTTAGTAAATCCATCAGTACAGATGTGTAGGTGATACCAAATTTTGGCTCTTTCAATGATAAATGTATCTTATTTCTCTATCTGGTTTCAAGAGTTTTTAAAAAACCTTTAGTTTTTAGGATTTTTAATTACAGTATTTTGTAAACTCCTGCTAAGAATCTGTTGAATTTCTTATATGTGGCTGGATATCATTCATCATTTGGGGAATATTCTTAACTGTTATTTCTTCAAACATTGCTTTAGCAATCTCCTCCTCCTGAGACTACAAATACGTGTACTGAGCCACCTTACTACATCCTCCAACTCTTACTCTCTCTTCATATGTTCCACCTTTCTGTTATTCTTTGCTATTCTATGTTACATTCTGAGTATTTTCTTCTGTTCTATCTTCCAGTTCATTAAGTCTCTCTTCAATAATGTCTAATTTGCTGTTAAATCCATCCAAATTTGGTTTGTGTATTTTCCACTTGTAGATTTTCTATTTGATTATTTTCCAAATAAGTCCCTTGTAATATGCTTCAATCTTCTTAACTCCTTCAGTAAAGTCCAATTATAAAAATGCTATTTAGTATTACAGTAAATAGAGACCCTGTAAGTCTATTTCTACAGCTTCCACTAGCTTTCATTCATGTTGTCATGTCTACTTATGTGACTGAATATCTCTCACTATATGTCATTCTACTTGAAAAACTGGTTTATAAATAATTTGAATACTAAAATAATGTTATCTTTCTCCAGAGATAATTCTGATTTCATTCTGGGAACAAAAGAGGTCTAGGATTAGCTTAGTCCAATTTCAGGCAATAATTTTGGGGGCCAAGGAGGTGAACCTCAAAATGACATGTAGATGTTTTACTTTCAGTTCACATTTACTCCTAGGGTATAGCTCTTTAGGGTCCCATCTTGAAGTGGGACATTTAGAGCAGCTCCCACCTTGGTGGCCCCTGCTCCTTAAACCTTATCTTCTAGCCCTACAAAACTATTAAAAGTTTTGCTCAGGACTTGACTACATCTCATGAAAAAAACCATTAAATTAGAATTCAATGATTAAATAGTTCCCTAAAAGCCCTTATTTTCAGAAATTAAAAAAAATGCATTTCAAACTAACTCATAAAGAAGAAATCATGATGGAAATAACAAAAATACATCCAATTAAGCAATGACGGTGGTACATACCAACAGCTGTAGGAAATCTATTTCAAAGATTAGATATTAGTGTGAAAAGAGAAAGGAACTGATTTTATTCTAGGAGATTCTAGCTAACTGGAGATCTTAGCAAATAAATTAAAATTGGAAAATATAAAAGAGAATCAAGAAAGTAGAATCAAGGGTACCTTGGCAGCTCAGTCAGTAAAGCACCCAACTCGATTTCAGCTCAGGTTATGATCTCACAGTTCTTGAGACAGAGCCCCACATCTGCAGGTGTTAGCGCAGAGCCTGGTTGGGATATTCTCTCTCTTTCCCTCTCTCTCTGCCCCTCCCCCACTCATCCACTCATTCTCTCTCCCTCTCTCTCAAAATAAATAAACTTAAAAAAAAAAGAAGAATCCAAGAGGAGTTGGATAAACTGACCTTTAAGATTCCTTCCTGCTCTAAGTCCTGCCCTATTCCAAATGTTCTGATTTAGTTAAAGTCTTAAGTATCCAGACTTATTTCCTTTCTAATTTATTTAGGTATTAATTTTTTAGAATAAGCCATAACATAAATCAGATAAAGAATAAAAAGCCTGGGTGAGAAACACTCACTTTCTCTTGCAAGACCAACTGTCTGGTCATTTTTCTTTAAAGCAATCCCAATAACTTCAACACAATATATAAGTAATAGATACATTTGTAAGAAGTGTTTATTAATTCTTCCTACAATTATTTCCTCTGATTTTTTTTTCCTTATTTAATAAATCAGATTAAGCTACATGATAAGAAATGCTCAAATTAGCTCTGTGCTAATTTTATTATGATTGCAGAGACAGAGAATAGGTAATGATAGATGAATAACAATAGCTATATATAGACATTTATAATCTTTCCTTTGTTGGTTAAAATTCAACTTACTTCCAACTCTGTATCTTCCACCATGTTCTTCATTTACTTCCAAGTATGCTCTGTCTTCGTGAGCCACACCTGCCTATGTTTCAAACTACTGTCCATCGCTGTTTCTCTTCATGACTTAATGACTTTACCTAGGAGGACTTTGGTTCCATAAATTCTATTCAGCCTCCACTCCACAGCAATCTCACTTCTGACTTCACTCTTTAGCAGAAGCAAAGGTCACAGAGACTTCCTCACCACCAAACCCCGAAGACATATATATATTTTTTAATATAATTTATTGTCAAGTTGGCTAACATACAGTGTGTCAAGTATGCTTTTGGCTTTTGGGGTATGTCTACCCCAATATGTCTATTTCTTATCCTAACTGATGTCATGACAACATTTTGCACTTATTATTATCCCTCTTTTCTTTAAAAAAAAACTTTCCTCCTATGAATTCCAGGGTACTGTTTTCTAATGATTTTCCTTCTACCCTGCTAAACGCCCATCTTTCTCTCTCCCACAGGCTGCACATCCTCTTCCCTGTGGTTTCCCAGAATGTCTCTTCAACCCTCTTCTCTTTCACCCTACATGCTCATGCTGGTGATGGCACATCCTGCTGTGTTCCCATAACCACTTCCGTAACTCCCAAATATGTTTTTTCTGTCCTCCATCTCTCCATAGACTTGGTCTCTATTTTATTGCTACTTATGGCATATTTCACCTATTTGGTTGCAAGTATCCTAACATCAAATTTACCACCACCCCCTCTCTCCCAGAAATGAAGTTCAGCCCCAACCTCTCTTAAACGAATTATTTCTATAAACAGACGCCTGACTTAGAAACCTCTGGGTCACTCTTGATTCTTCCCTCTCCCACACACCTCATCTATCAAGTCACCAAGCCTTGTTGATTCTACCCCTGAAAGTTGTTCATATCTACTCAATTGCTAAACAGCTTCCTGATTCACTCACTTCCCTTGCTTCCAGTCTCTATACCCTTTAATCCAACCTCCAATTGACCAACAATGCTCCTAAAATACACATCTAATTACATTACCTTTTGGGCCTGAAAATCCCAGGAGGTTTCAACTACCTATAGAATGAAGTTTGAGACACCCGGATGGCTTAGTCGGTTAAGCATCCGACTTCGGCTCAGGTCATGATCTCACAGCTCTTGAGTTCAAGCCCCACATCAGGCTCTGTGCTGACAACTCGGGAGCCTGGAGCCTGCTTCGGATTCTGTGTCTTCTTCTCTCTCTTTCCCATCCCCCCACGCCCTGCTCACACTCTCTCTCTCTCTCTCTCTCTCAAAAATAAAATAAAAACATTAAAACAAAGAATGAAGTTTAAACTCCTCAGCAGAGCACTCAAAGCCTTTCTCAATCTAACTTTAGACCACTTTTTTCTAGCTTCTCACACTCCCATCTTCAAACCCCTAAGCACCCCTAATCTCACCACATCATTATAAATCACCACGTTCTTTCTGGAGTCTAGAATGTTCTTCTTTCTTTATTCTACTTGGGAAAACTTTTACTCTTTCTAGTAATAAGTGGGCTCAGGATACTCCTATAGAACATGCGAGTATTATTAAATCAAGTTATTTTAGTGAAAGGAGTATCTCAAGAGATGAGATATCATAGGATTTCTAACCCAACCCTCTCATTTTAGAAACAACAAAAGTAAAGGTAATGGAGATGAAATGATTTGGCCAATGTTACAGAAAGCATTATCATATAAATCAAGGAAAAAATAAGTTGTGCTACAAGCAGGGCTTAATGGAGTAATACTTTATGTTAACAGGTGGGAATATCACATATTTTTGTTATTTCAGTCATCATAATGTATCTATGACCAATGTGTATAAACTAAACCATAAATACAAACAAAAACAGATACTATGCTAGAACATATGTTGTATCACCAGGAGATCCCAAACCCACAAAGTCCCCACTTCTCATCACCAAACAATGTGATGAACAGGAGATCAAAATTATTAATTTTTTTCTCTACGACAGTTCTTTTTTTTCTAGTACAAATGCAAATTTTAAATGTGACGCTACAATAATGAAAGTGTTTTTCCAGGTAAAGTGTCATTTCCCCTGATTCAAGACCATTTTTTAGTCCTTCAGAATACTAGTTTTCTCTTACAAATTTCTGATAGATATCTTTGTTTTCCATAATTATTTTTTAAACAATGGGGAACATCAAAAGCTGTACTATCAGGGGAGTACCAATAGGAACAATCATTTTCATTCTGGAAGTGCTTAAAATCAAATTGTGAAAATCACTTGATATTTCTAAGTCTCAGTTTTACCATCTATACATAGACTTATGACTTCTGAACTCATTTTCATCTCAAAAGTTCTATGATTTTTATCAATTCTGCAACTTCAAGGTTTAAATTTGTTAATTTTCTCTCTGCTTACAGCTCTAAAACTTTTAAGTATAGTTTATCAAAAATCTGTGCCTTAATCCTAATAATAATGACTTGTAATCATGTTGACACTGGACATTTCTTTGTGGGCCTAACATAACAGGTCTACTCTAGGTCAATAGCTAGAGTGATTAAATTGTTTATTAAGACTTCTAAGCATTTAAAGTAATCAGACCACAGGGTGAGAACATGAAGGAAAGTAATTAACTCCTTTCATTCACCTGTGATTATAAGGTACCATGTCCCCCAGCAGAGGTTAAATAATCACCTCCTGGGTCTAACGAACGCCAAAACTATTTTACTGCTGAAATCCCAGTCTCTCCCAAATTCTTATTTTTTTGATACAAGTCTGAAGACAGATGTTTAATAAAAGAGACACCAGAAGCTTACCTTAAAAGTTGATTTTAAAAAATTTATTTTTTACATATAAAAATATATGCACATGTAATAATATTCAAACTCACAATTATTCAAGTATTGAAAGAGTTTTGTGGGGATTTGTTTTGTTTTTGGAGAAGGTGTCTGGCTTGAACTAAATAATCCCAGGAAAAGAGACAAGTAGGCCATGAGAAACTAAAAAGGCCCCCACCTCAAACTGAATACAGTTTCAAATTCAATGATTGGTTTGGGTCTCAAGATTTTTATCATGGTGGCTGATGCTGAGGAAAATACAGGTAACCCTTACATTTAAAATGAGTTTAGTTTCAGAAGGGTATTTGTCAAAAGGGTTTAAGACACAAAATGAGATACCAAAAAACAATAGTACCAATTTTTATTACAGTGACAAAATCACTTCTCTAGCAAACAACACTCAGCATAATTCAATAGGCCATCTATGATATTATTACCTTGAATGGGATGAGGCAACTGTCACCACTAACTGATAATTGCGATCTTTCTACACACTATGTCATTTTGCCTTTTCTTTTGCAAAAGACTTAGACCTAAAATAACACCAAATAACAATGTTGATTTTTCCTCAGTAATATCCAGTGCTAAAAAGATTACTGATTGTGATCCACTTCAGACAGTTTTCTTAAAACAGCTGCTTATCAAAGCCAAATAAATTAACTTCACTTTCTCAAGTATTTAAAATAAAAATTTACCCATTCTGCCAACTCTTGTTGTAAATGAATGAACGAACGTCTTCAGGCTAATTTAATTCTGTGACCTCAAGCACAATTGCTTTAGCAACCTTTCCACGGAGTAAAAAAATTTAGAAATATTGCTTAGAACCATTTAAAAATTTTCTTATTCTTCTTCTGTACAAAAGTATGCATTCTATACCCCTAATATTTCTTAATTTAATAGGTCAGAGACCTTATATAAAATTAGTAAAAATGACTGGACAAATTCACTTTATAGTTGTTGTAATTTATAAAAATCACACTATCATCTTTACTTTTTTCCTAAATATTGTTATATTAACATAATGGTATTAATAATTTCATACTCCTTCCCAGTGTTTTATTCCCTACTCCCAACCTCCAATTACCAAACTGATGCTTTTTATTTAAGATTTTAACCAAGATTTTAAAATTTTAACAAAGAAATGCAGGAATCCACACTCAAGTCACTTCCTGAAAACTTAGTGCTTTTACACAGCTTCAGTTGTGATCTTATGAGGTCAAGCAAACTATTTGAAGCTTCAGATGCTATATTTTCCCTACTACATTAGTTTGGGGGAAAAATGTAGATTCTCAATCTTCTCTAAAAACCTCCTCATCATCATGATATGGACTATAATTAGCCCACAACCACCCCACTTTAATAATAAATGCTTAGAATATTAAGACAACAAATGGAACGCCTTAAAATACATTAAGGTCTTCTCTTATTAAACACAAAATTTTAACTCTTAACCACAAGCCTTTTACTCTTAATTCACAAGCAAATCCTTTTGGCAGTTAATCTCAGCACTTAATGTCATTCACTCCAATAAAACCAATTTTAAATGGCTGTAAATGCCTTCCCTACTTCTCTGTGTCTTCAGAGAAACCAGAGGATGAGCAGAGATGGAGTTCAGTCACAAAGACTATGCACAACACGATTATGCCTCTTATACACTAACTTCTTAAAGAATATTCTATCTAGAACTTTTTCGCATTTTTGTTGAACTCCATCCGTTTAATAAAAGAGTAGACACTCAACAAATACCTACTATCTTGGTGATCGTGTGATGCTGATGACAAAGATAGCAATGATGGTGAAGAGCTTCTTAGGTATCAAGCTCTGTTTTATTTCATTTCTATCACTATAATAATAGACGTAGTAGTAGTATTTTAGACACTGAAGGGTAGGGGTGAAGTATCTTAATCAAATTAATAAAGTCAGCATGTGAACATATGCTCTTCATATGGCATCCAAGAGATAAAATTACCTTCAAGAACCAGTACTCTAGTATCACATGATTCTTAGTTAAAAATAATCTACTTAATCTAGCTTCAACAACAACAAAAATGGATCCTGCATCAAAAGCTTCCAGCTTTTCACCATTAAGTTCAACTCCACAGATCTGAATTCATCACCCAGGAAAGTTAATGTGCAACTAGTAGTTACTAAAAATGAATATCTCTTTAGCTATAATTTGAAGTGAAAAAAATTACATGTAAAGTTATATTTATATTATATTTATAATTATAACTTTAAGTAGGCATATGTTCAGGGTCTCTAAAAGAAGACATAATTGTATAAAATGTGTAAGAGTTTGGGATTACAGATAATTTCTTTACTCTTTTTTAATGCTTTTTTTAATGGTTTTAATCTTATTTATATAAGAAAAAAAATTCAGAGAGGAGGGATGCCTGGGTAGCTCAGTTGGTAAAGCATCCGACTCTCGGTTTCGGCTCAGGTCATGATCTCGTGGTCTCATGGGTTGGAGTCCCTCTGCTTGGGATTCTCTCTCTCCCTCTCTTTCTCTGCTCCTCCCCCATCCGAGCTCTCTCTCAAAATAAATAAGCTTAAAAGTTTTTCTTTTATTTTTTTTAAATGTTTATTTATTTTTGAGACAGAGAGAGACAGAGCATGAACGGGGGAGGGTCAGAGAGAGAGGGAGACACAGAATCCGAAGCAGGCTCCAGGCTCTGAGCTGTCAGCACAGAGCCCGACGCGGGGCTCGAACTCACGGACCGTGAGATCATGACCTGAGCCAAAGTCAGACGCTTAACCGACTGAGCCACCCAGGCACCCCAAAAGTTTTTTTTTTTTAATTCAGAGAGGAACATATACCTTTTCTTGATATATATGTAATATCTTAAAAATATGACAGGGTTTCATGTATGTTCCCCAAAAATATCATCCAACCAAAAAACACAATAGCAGAAGCCCCCTATGCTACAGAATTGCCATTTATGTTGGATTAGAGTCTCCCCAAATGTGGATGTGCCCAGTGCATAAGCAGCTACAAAAATTTGTGTATCCCAATACTTAGAAAAGCTGCAATTGGATATAAGAGCTTTTTTTTTTTTCTCTTCTCAGCATCAGAATGACCCCCAGCGGCTTGCACTCCCTTCCCAAATCAGAGGAAACCAGAAAGACTGGCTTCCCTGACAGAAATGCTGAGGTAATTCAAGACAGCATCCACCTGGGGAAGAAGCTGTACCTTCTAGAAGCACCAGGCTCTACCTGGTTCCTCCTAGAGCTGCTTGACCTGGCGTCCGTCCACCCACAACTTCCACACCAACCTTAACCTCACAGAGAAGAAATGTTGAGTAGCTTTGGCCAGACCCTCCAGCGCCTGAGGTTAAGTCCCATTTGCTGTTACACTGGCTCTTATTTCTCCAGACTCAACCCACAGACCACTGAGGTAAAATATGTTTCCCAGAATTTTTGTGTAATGGGGATCTTGTCTTTCCAAACTTCTCTAGTGTTACAGTTACTTGAGAATTTGCTCTTGACAGGACCTTATGTCCCAACCCAGTGCCAGCCTGGCTGCTGGGCCCTGCTCCTTAGGACAGAACTCCCTACAAGTGCTTCTCTCTACACAACACCTGCTCTGTTTGCTCCCAACCTTTTCTAGAGCAGTTAAAGGGGGAGTGAGCATCTATAGGCAGGTCCAATCGTCCATACCCATCCACAAGCCTACTCTAGTCCCCTGAAGAAAACTGGATCATGCCCAGCTTTGCCCTATTGTGACAGTAAAAATGCTGAAAAGTCCATTTGAATATACACCCTTTCAGTTCTAAGATACACATATCAGGGAACATATACTGAAATCTACTTTTAAGTGTAATCACCCTGAAGAGGATCAAATACAGGTGATGCTATGAAGAAACAAACACCTTACTTTCAAAAGTTTTTGTCTTCAAGTTTCCCACACATAAAATTCTAACCACTTATGGGTAGTCATCATTTCAATGAATTGTGTCAAACGAAAAGGGAAAAAGAAAGGTACATTCACCATGAGGCTAATTTATGGTCTCACTAAATCCAGCAGACTGAAGGATTTCATTTAGTCTATCATGAATTCTTAGACCAAAGCAATTCTATTAAAAGCCCTCAAAGAAACACACACACACACACACACACACACACACACACACACACACTCTTTCTCTCTCTCTCTCTCTCTCTCTCACACACACACACACACACACACACACACACACACACACACACAACACCGGAATTTGAACTTGTTAGGTCAGCCAACAAAGCCTTTTCCTAAATATTATACCGGATGTCACATTTCCCACATTTTGAAAAGCTAACACCAAGGAGTTTGTCCCTCTAAATGGAGGGGGGTGGGGAGCAACAAAAATTAATTTTTCTAAATGAAATTTTTTTCCATAAACTAAAACAACAAGTATAATACTTTACAATTTCATATACATCACAGTCTTAAAACAATACTGGGTATAGTTCAGCAAGACTGACATGACTGTATCCAGATTTGAAAATGTAGGCTCAGGGGGTGGCCTGTGTGGCTCACTTGGTTTAGTGTCTGACTCTTGATTTCAGCTCAGGTCATGATCTCACGGTTCATGAGTTCAAGCCCCATGCCGGGCTCTGTGCTGAAGATGTGGAGCCTGCTTGGGATCCTCTCTCTCTCTCGCTCTCGCTCTCTCCTTCCTTCTCTCTCAAAAATAAATAAAATTTATTTTAAAAAATGTAGGCTCAGAAAAATTACTAAAACATACACAGACACATCTAGTTCCTGAAGGACTGAGCCTCTCAAAACTCAATCTTGTGACTTCAAGTCCTAGTTCACCTTTCCACCGACTCTTAAGATGTGGCTCTCATCCTGATGGCTAAGAGAATGGTGTCCTCCAGACAATGAGACGAAGTTAGTCTATAGCATGCTGCTTCTCATTTTCCTTTTCGGATAGTTTCTCTTTACATTCTCTCACTGGCCCAATGTTAAATTCCACTGAGACACAGCAAAGGCAAAGGTTCTCCTTCAGAATTGCTTTTAGAATAAAAATATGAAGGAGGATAATCTGGGAGTTTCCAAAATGACTATGTTAAACCTGAACCGTACCAGAATTCTGACAATTACACAATGTCCCAGGAAGAAAACCAGAGGAAACCACATGGCTTCAAACCAAAAAAACAAAACAAAACAAAACAAAACAAAAAAACCAAGAACAAAAAAACCAAACACTGAGAAAGACAGTGTTCTTAAAAATCTGAATTTTAAGCATTCAAAAATGTATCTAGAAGGTTCTTTCCGTGGCTGTTGGGGGCACTGGCCCTGCTGTTCAACAGCTCTCAATAGAATTGCTTTGGTCTAAGAGCTCAGAAACCCTTCAGACTTCTGGATTTACTGAGCCCATAAATAAGTCTCATGTTGCATTTTAATTTAAAGTATTCTTCCTTTCTTCATTTGCTTTTTGTCATTAGACTCTGAGTTCTTTAAGGCAGGCGTTCTGTCTTTCTACTTTTAAACTTTACTTGTACCCCAATGTTTATAGCAGCACTCTCAACAATAGCCAAATTATGGAAAGAGCCTAAATGTCCATCAACTGATGAGTGGACAAAGTAACTGCGGTTTATATACTCAATGGAATACTACTTGGCAATGAGAAAGAATGAAATATAGCCTTTTGTAGCAACGTGGATGGAACTGGAGAGTGTTATGCTAAGTGAAATAAGTCATACAAAGACAGATACCATATGTTTTCACTCCTATGTGGATCCTGAGAAACTTAGCAGAAGACCATGGGGGAGGGGAACGAAAAAAAAAAAAGTTAGAGAGGGAGGGAGGCAAACCATGAGAGACTTAAAAACTGAGAATAAACTGAGGGTTGATGGGAGGTGGGAGGGAGGGGAAAGTGAGTGATGGGCACTGAGGAGGGCACCTGTTGGGATGAGCACTGGGTATTGTATGGAAACCAATTTGACAATAAATTTCATATTAAAATATATTAATTAAAAAAATAAAAAAATTTAAAAATTATTGAAAAAAAGAAAAAGAAAATAAACTTTATGTCACCAACATTTAGCACAAGATCTTGCACATACTGAGCTAAATGCAGAATAACCCTCCTCCTCTGATTCTTTAACATGTGCATACCCCCACATCAAACACACATATCCATTCTAAGGGAAAATTGCAAAAACACCGCAGCTCACAGCACAAAGAATAAATATTCATGTAGGCAACATGTAGGGGCGCCTGGGTGGCTCAGTCAGTTGAGTGTCCAACTCTTGGCTTTGGCTCAGATCATCATCTCACACTTTTGTGTGATCAAGCAGTGTGGAGCCTGTTTGGGATTCTCTCTCGCTCACTCTCTGCCCCTCCTCCACCCTCAAAATAAATAAAATTTAAAAAAAAAGAAAAGACAATATGTGAATACATAACAGACATAACATTGCTAAAGGGGAAGATTTTTTGTTTTCAAAAACTGTGGTGCCTCAAAATAAGCAATTGTAAGCTTTACAAGAAAAATAAGAGGGTGTAGGCTAATTAACATAGTAACTTTCAAGGCCTAGAAATTCTGGCCATACCAAATACAAAAGAAACGTCAAATCTGATTTAGACTTTGCTGTCACTTTGAGAAGAGGACTATAATATCACAAAACTCAGAACAATCATTATTATTATTATTATTATTATTATTATTATTATTTTCTACAGTCATTATTTTTTTTTAAGAGATACCAATAGAGAGATCAGTGACCTCAGGGAAAGAAACAATGCTCATGGCCAGGCTCTGCATAAGGATACCTGAAACAGCACTGTGACCTGTTCTTATATAACCAATTACCCCACCCTAACCTAGTTCTCCATCCTTACAACAGACAGGAGGGTAATGCAAATGAGTCACTGCAGGACATCTGTAAAAACCTTGTCTGAAACTTGACTCAAGGAGACCGAATCCAGAACCAGGCAAGTAGAGATGCTTGGCATTATAAGGTGCGCACCTTGCTGAACAGCTACCTGACTCACCTGCAGCCAGCAAGTCCCGTTCTTTGAGCGCTCCGAACATGGTGAGCCACTTGGCCTGACCCACCTATACCCCACCTATACCGCAGGATTCCGATCTGATAAAACACAGCACCTCCACCTTTACATCAGATGGGGTAAGGTTCAGCTGCCAGGGATAGGAAACCCACAACTATGGATTAAACCAGGCAGAAATTTGTCTCTTCCAGCATTGCAATTTTGCTCCAGGAAATCCTTGGGATCCAGGCTAGCTTCCGACTCAACACTCTACCACCTCTAAGGTGCAGCCCTTACCCCTGTGCTTAAGATGGTGGCATCCAGACAGGAAGATGGAGAAACAGCTTGAAGAAGAGAGAGAGGGCTGTCTTTTAAAGAAGGTTCCTGAAATTGGCACTTACTTCACAATAGCCAGATATTGGTCCCTTGGTCATATGGGCTGTGAGGGAGCCTCTGTTCTGGGAGTGTATGCCTGGTTAAAATCAAGGACCCTGTCACCATGAAAGAAGTGAAGAACAGATACTGGGAGCAAACAACAATTTCTGCCATGGGCACAGCATTCTACAACTCTACAAGTCTACAATTCTATAAGACATTATGATTAATGTCATAAACGAAGCTGTTACAATAATCAACAATGCACGTGGCTAAAAATTAACTCCTTGCTCAAAAGGTGCCTTGATTCTCCTAACTCTGGTTTAATAAATCCAAGCCATTTTAAACTCTTGATATATGATATTCCTTTGAGAGCACTCTCCAATCATTATTATAATGAATTTCCTTTCTGAAACACCACTGGTGAGCAACAGAATTTAGGGTTGGAAATACCACCAATTAAATGACTTCCTATTCATTTGACAAAAGGCAAAGGCTTCTCTGTTTACAGTTCAATCCTTTTATCATACAATAGTATAATACTATCTTTGGGAATAAAGGATTTTTTTTTAATCAGGGTTTTTTTTTTTTTTTGAACTTTATTATTATTTTGTAAGCAGGCTCCATGTCCCATGTGCATGTGCAAGCTGGAGAGGGGCACAGAGTGAGAGGGAGACAGAGAATTGAAGCAGGCTCCACGCTCCAAGCTGTCAGCACTGAGCCCGATGTGAGGCTCGAAATGCGAAATCATGACCTGAGCCGAAGTCAGACACTTCATCGACTGAGTCACCCAGGAGTGCTGCTCCCCAAGAGTTTCATATTTAAAAGGCATTGCTTTTGTGAGGGACAAAACACAGTTATTCTCAGAAATGAAGCACTCCCCAGTAGTTCAGTACAGTGAATACCTATCAGTATAGTGAGTACAAATTCTCCCACCATATCTGTATAAATTTCCAAGAAGTGATGAGACAAAAAAAAAAAAAAAAAATCTTCTTACAGTAAATTCTTTCAAATGTTGGGGAAAAAAAAAAAAACCTAGTACAAAATGGTATGCAGATAATTTGGGTAACGTAATTCTAGGAGAATGAGTCAGAGGCATCATCACTCTCCTAACCTTGACCCTGAATTTGGTTTAAAACTTCTATACATTTTTAGTGCCATGTGAGAACAGATGATGCTGTAACACAGGAAAATGGCAACATTTAAAATTCATAGTAGCACAAAACCATTACTTTTCCCACCGGATCCCTTGAACTTTAATAATGTCTGACCTGGTTGGCCAATAAGTTCTAAAAGCAGACAGAGGAAAATTGCCAATATTAGACCCTGCTGGAATGATTTTTCATTTAGAAACACTTTATAAGTTCTCTTAAAAACAGGTCACCAATTCTAGAGACATAATTTTCTTGAGGGGGTGGCCTTGGAAGACAGCAGGTACCCCCGTATATGCAAAGCAGAGTCAGCTGAAAACCAGACTTCGTATGTTCTTATTATCCACACACACAGTCAAAATAAATATGTCCCCACTCCCCCATACCCTCACACACCGTTACATACGCGCCAATCCAAATCAAAGAAAGTGTGGCAAAAGGAGACATCAAAGAAAGTTATTCATTTGTTTCCCAGGATAAATGGCACAAAAGCCAGCATCTCATTAACTGTCCAAAGGAGACAATATACCATACAACTGAGGCTGGATACAGAGACTGGTAATCACACATTTATAATTTTCGCATTACACAAATGAAAAGATGTATAAAGGCACAATTTAAGAGTCTACCTTGCTTAAGTCACTTAAAAGAAGCAAAGTGACAAGAGGGGCAAGCAATTAGCTGCTTCTCCACAACACCGCAATTCCACGTGGCTTTCTACATGCCCCTTTGCTTTAGTCAAATATCACTTCAACACGCAATTATCCCTGCGCTTTGATGCCGTTGTCATCTGTTTTGTTTTTAATGCAAATACCTTCTTACTGGCTGAAAATTTCCCATATTATGGTTTGTGAACTGTTGCGTAAATGTTGCTTATAAACGCCTTTAGCAACACGTTCACTCTTTCAGAGCCCCGAGAGGCTAGTCAGCCAGAGGGGCTCTTGAGTGCACACCCAACTCTGAACGGCCAGAGAGCTGGTGCGGTCACAGACAGAGCTGTACAAGGGGTAACCTCTCGTGCAATTTCTTTCCCAGAGACTGTCAAAAGTTTCCTTTCACAGCTTTACAAACACACCAGCCTCCAGATTGGCAGGACATCACCTTGGCACTACACTTCTTTTAAAAGCTTTTACACAGCCCACATTTATCTTCACAGGATCCCTGTGTGAAAAAAGGCAGGGATGCTTGCTACCCATGCGGACAAAGTGGAGCTCCAGGAGAGTAAGTGACTTGCCCAGGGCTATGCCGGCAAGACGGCTGCAAACGTGGTTTTGGAAGCCAGACCTCCTGTCAGGTATGGATGTGGAGTCCTGGCTCTTGTGCACCAGGAGAGGCAACGGACTTTTCCCAATGCTCTCCTAAAAGAACACATTTCATAAATCATACCTGATTAATTACATTGTAAAAACAATGGAACTCACTTCAAGTTGTTTTTTTTTTTTTTTCATTTCAAGTAGATAGGGCCCTGATTCTTTACAACTATGTAGTTATTGAAAAGTTCATAGCTGCATTGATTTGCACAATTTTTTTATTTTTAGCATTTTATTTATATAGCTGATATGATTCTCACCTAATTTAGATGATGTGATCATATATATATATATATATATATATATGTTCATAATTTTAAAAGGAAAATATTAAAATGTCTGACCAGAGATTGACAATTTTTTTTCTATTTAATATATTATCTGAAGGAAAACAACTTCACCAAAACAGTATGCGTATCAAACGAAAAGAACTTCATGACAAAGCATGAATCGTCCTTATAGGAAAGTTACAGATATTTCTATGTTGACTTTCTACTTTCTTCCTGCTTGAAGTAAGATCCTTTTAAAAGAATAACTCAAGGACACCATCAAGAAAGTAAAAAGAAAACCAACAGACCAGGACAAAATACTTGCAAATCATATCTCTGGTAAGGGATGTGTATCCAAAATATGTAAAGGACACTTACGACTCAATAATAATAAAAAGACAACATAAATGAGTAAGGAATGTGAGTAGACATGTCTCCAAAGAAGATACACAAGTGTTGGCAAGGACGCTAAGAAACTGGAAGCTCACACATTGCTGATAGGAATTATAGATGCAGCATCTTGGAAAACAGTTTGACAGATTCTCAAAATGTTAGGCCATCTTACTCAGATATTCTGTGCCTAGGTATCTACCAAGTAGAAATAAAAGCATATGTTGACACAAAACTTTCACACAAATGTTCATAGAAGCGTTCATAAGAGCCAAAAAGTGGAAACTATCAAATATCTACAAGCTCATGAGGAACAGATAAAATGTGGTATTGTCATACAATGTGTTATTCAACAATAAAAAAATTCCACAACACAAACGAACCTTAAAAACATCATGTTAAGTCAAAGAAGTCAGTCATATTGTATGACACAACTTAAATAAAATCTTCAGATAGGAAAATCCATCTAGAGAGATTACAGATTAGTGGTTTGCACAGGGCTGGTGGGAGCAGGAATGTGAATGCAGAGAGACTGCTAATGGGTATTTGGTTTCTTTTGGGGTTGATGAAATGTTTAGGAATTAAGGTAAACCTCATGAATATGCTAACATTAGTGATTTTTAAAGACTGATTCATATACTTTAAAAGGGTGCTATGGAAGGTGAATTATATCTCAATGAGAAAAATTCCAATTAAGAAATTAATATTTATGCAATATGTAATGATTTAATTTCAAATTAGAAAGAAAGGAAGAAAAAAGAGAAAAGAAATCTAGATCCGTCTCAAAGAAGTTGGTCATAATCATGGGCTCCCATCTCCTAGAAGGACTAGGCAGGCCCTGGATGGAATGTAGTCAGATACATATTAGATCACATGAAGGAAAGCGTCTGATTTTACATATCCTACAGAAACTTTGTAAGCAAAGGATGTTCTTTAAAAACTATTGATTTTTTTTCACAACTTACTTTAAATACTATAAAACTATGTCCTCAAATTCTTCTATGAACTACATGATTAATGTTCTTCATGTTTCATTTCCCTGAAACACCAAATAAGACGATAATATTTCCACTGAACACAATCCTTGTCCTCAAACTATCCTCATTTGGAGATGCCACTTCCCACTCATCGACAATCTGATCAGGTAACAGAAGCGATGGAAATGTGTCGAAGATCCTTCCAGTGCTCTTTCAATGGGTACCAACCACTATTACACCTCCTGTTCACAGATTTGCAGATGCCTATAATTTTAACAACGTAGTTTATCAACCTAGTGAATACAGGGACCAAGAAAACACCTGTTGTCACAATTACCACTGATTAACCCAGAAAATGCTACCAAAATGGCAGGAGAGAGTTAAGAAATCAACTCCTATTGCTTTTCAAACTCCAAATCTCTCTGTGACTTCCAACCTGTTTGGGTTAATCCTTAGACAGGTGGCAACCTTACTTAGAGTAAATTAACCATCCCCTAATTATACAAAAAGAGTTGCAGGTAATTGACAGGAACATAGCTAAATATGATTATGCCTGTTGGGAATATAAAATCTACAAATAACCCTCAGAGGTTAAGGAAATAGTGACTTCTATAAACAGAGATCTTAACAGAAAATGTTTTAAAATAAAGTGTAGGTATATAATCTATTAAGGAATTAAAATAGGCATTCTAAGCAGGTAAATACAGAGATACTATGAGAGGGAATTAGATTAACCAAGACTGGTTTCACTTAGAAGTTTTTTAACCTTAATCCTATATGGCTTATTTTTAGATGATTTTCCAACCAGATAATAAAAAGCAATTTCATCTAAGTGCTGCAGCCACAGGGTTTACTGCATGAGCCCCTCCCATGCCCTATTTCCACACCTCCTCATGGGGGAGTGGGTACCTCTATCATCTGTTCATTCTTTGGGAAGCACGCTATGCTTTCCTCCATAGGCGTACCAAGTCCCCTGGATAAAATCCAAACTTCTCTTCCCTGTTCTCACCAACCTCAAAAAAGTCAACTTCACAGAAATGTAGAAGTCAGACTTTCTGTCTTCTTTAGAAGCCAAAAAGTGCATGGGTATATTTTCCATAAAAAAACCCCAGAAATGACATAACACCAGTATCTCTAAAATAATGTAATCAAAGACTTTGAAATACCCATGCTCAAATAAGATGCAATTATATTATAGAGAATACATGATAGGTAAAACATTAGTATTCTATATATTTATATGTAAAATATATGTAACACTGCACAATGTGCAATATGCCTCGGAAAAACCAGCATCAAGGTTATCACTGTGACTTCCTATCAGCAGAGAGGAGGCGGATGGAATTCTGGAACATGGGTAAGATAACACTCACGTCAAAAAAAAAAAAAAAAAAAAGTCCTTGTCCTCAAGCAAGCTAATGAAGCAAGTGATAAGCTAGGGTCAAATTCCCACTTCTACAATCAAAACTTATCACAGGAGCCCTTGAAAAGGGAGTGCATCTGTCATATGTTAATGACTTCAAGCCGTTCACTGAACTTCTAGGTGTATAGGAAAACTTAAAAGCACTTCACAACTCCTTGTGGGTATAATTAGCCTGTTGCAATTGTTGGCAATTCTCATCCTGGGACTTTAAAAGGTCACTCTACTCTTTAAGATACCAAATTTGGAGTCACTCTCCCTTCTGGACAGATTAAGCACACCCTACAATTAGTATGCAGCTGCACCTGTTGCAAAGCTTCTTTCTTCAGTGATGTAAATGGGGACAGTCAACAACATTCTACATTCTTGAGGGATTATTAGACCTTGGAAACCAAGCAGTGAACGAATCTGGTGTCTGTTGTTGAGGTGATGAATGGTGGTCACACCCTGACCACACGCAGAAGCCATGATCTTTATTCTTTATAGACAATCCCAGCTAGCACAGGCCCCACATTGACTTGACCCTCCCAATCTCGTAAGCAGTTAACGTGCAATGTGCTATTTAACAGAACTATGTTGTTCATGATCTAGTTGAGTTTCTACACAGAACATAACAGAGAACCCACCCAATTTTTTTTTAAAGTCCAACTAACTAATAGAGCATCACTGATCTATCTCAACTTTATTAAATCATGGTGAAAGAAAAATGCTGCAGGTCACATAAGGAGGAGAATCTATTTAATAAAGTTTGTGGCTCAAGCTGCAAATTCTCCTTTAATTGATTAATCCTTTACAAAAATGTTCTACACATTTCATAAATTGTCATTGATAGTAATTTCACTGCTATAATACAAAATAACAGTACAGATATTTGAAGGATACAGCTTTTAATGGAAATATATTTTAAAAAGAGACATTAATTTAAAAAACACACTCACAAAGTTGTGACAAAATACAATATAACTGTTAGTAAACAGTCCTTGAGGGAAGTATTAAACATAAAGCCATAAATTACCTTCTTCCTTCCTCCCTCCTTCCTTGCTTCTTTCCTTTCTTTCTTAATGAAAGAGAAGTACAGAGGACAGGGCTCTAAAGCCCCCTTATTTTCTAAGCCACATAAATCACCGATATTTTCCACTAAATCAAAAAAATGATTCTTTGCTAGCCAATACATGTGACCATGTAAACAAATATAAAGCCTTCTTAAATTAGGGATATTGTGTTTCATAAATATATTAGGCAAAGCTGCTTATTATCACCAGACTATATAACATATCATCATATATACTCAAGTACTTTTCTCCCAAGTATAATTTCTTTTCAAAGCATAATTGTAAGTTTACAAAATGGGGAAAAAACTTTTTTTTTCAAAACAGTTTTACTACATTATTGTTAAGCAGGTACACTTTCTTCTGTGCCTTAAATTATATGTACAAATACCTTCAAAGGCTGACAGAAAAAATAATATAAAAATTAAAGCAGTGAAGCTATTTCAAAATTAACATTCACACTCAAATAAAGCTAGCAGGATTTGAATACATTCCTACCATTCTCCTCCAAAAAATATTTTTGCCTGATATTTACTTTACAATAAATATATTTCTTAGTGAAAATATTTCCCAAAGGGAACTACATATGTGTATCTATATCTGTACATTTATATATATATATATATATATATATATATATACATTATATATATACTATATATATAATATATAGTATATATATATATATATACACACTCACACATATATACTTTTATATATATCTTTTAACAGTCATTGCACTAAATTATGGAATTGCCAATTGTTTTAGTTTTGTTGTTGGGCCTATATCGTAATCAAATTTAGAAAACTATAAATTATATTTAAATTTATTATTTACAAGCAATTAATTATAAAAAACAGCCAGGTGGCTTTCATTACATAAATTACTGTTAATGACAGAGACCTCATGCTGCTACTGTATTTAGCATTTGCATGTGTCAAGTGCACAGAGCGCTGTGTAACTACCCACTTCAGGATGGAACTGATCACTGAAGCACAAGGTGGGCTGCCTAAGTTTAGCTCACCCCCTAACTAGTTGCATAAATCCCCCCAAATTCTCAAGGTTTTGACAATGTTTGCTACAGGAACTTGTAATAATGTTTTGCTGAAACAGCCTTAAAACCAGACACGTAATTACTAAGCATCAAATAATGTTTAATGACACTTAGCTAAAGTCAAAGTCCTGTCTCTACGATCTAAACATGACCAAAAAATGTTCAATCAATCCTCACCAAACCAAGTAAAGGATTTACTAATGTCTCACAAATGCAGCTTTTAAAATGAGGTTTGGTATGTTTCCTCGCACTGTGAAACCGTGCAAAAGGAACAGACAATAACTCTCTTTTCAGGGCTCCGACTCCCTGTTTTTAGCCTTTTATAAAAATGTACAGTAGGTGTAATTCCCTTCCAAAGAGGATGAGGACTTTGACCTCCTTATTCAGAAGTAAAGCAGGGGTTTCAAAGATGTAACAGGAGAAAAGGACCTCTTACTGTTACTCTGAATTAAATGTAATCCTTGACAAATAAAAAGCCCATACCAAACACAAAGAGAAAATAAAAATAAAAGAAAAATTTCATCATATTTCAAACTCAAACTCAACCAGAGGCCTAAACAAGCGATTCCATCCCCCTCCATCACTACCACCGGAGAAACGACAGTTTTGTGAAAATGTGTCTTAAGCTGTAGGATGAAAATCTGAATTACTACAGTCCCCTTTTCCTAAAGAAAAAGAAAATTTTTTTAATTAACTGAAGATCCCATATGAGCTACTTTTCTGGAACTCAAGGACTGGCTGGCTAGTTAACAGTTATCAAAACCCTTCACTTTTCCTCCTATCCTAAAAAGTCTCTGCCTTTTGGCAATTCTATCACTTACTAACAACCACCAGGGAAGTGGGTAATGGAAAGGACTGGGAGAAAACAGAAGTGTCTTTAGCTTCTTAGCAGTTAATCTACATTTGAAGAGCAGAGAACAGGAGAATATAAAATAACGGCTAATGGTTTAAGGATATGGAGTCTATACACTTGTTCAGTATGGGAATAAAGTAACAAAATGGGACTTTTTCAGCGAGCAGACAAGAACTAATTCATTCCAATTATTTTTGGCCAAAATAATCATCCTGGAGAAGGAGTGAGGCTTGTACATGCATCATCAATGATGCTGTCCTTACTCAAAATAGAACGTATCTGTAGGTATCACTTTAGAACCACTTTACAAGTCACAAAAGCAAGCCAGCTTCATAGTCACAGCTCATATCTTACCCAAACAAAGAGTGGCCACCGAGTCTAAAAACAGACATAACTCTCTAAGAGATGCTATAATAAAGAGTTTATTCATGAAAAATAATTATGTTTCCAGACCTTGTGGTCACCTTGTAACACCTGCTCCCTTATTTACCAAACTTACTGATGTGTGCCTATCTCCAAATACCAGATCCATTCCCCAAGTCTGTCACTACTAAAGATATTTAAAAGACTGTGCTACATGCTCTAAAAATACCTGTGAACATGGAACCCCAAAAGTACTCTCGCTATCATTAGAGGACGTGTGTCCGGTGGGAACCAAAATTCATCCCGGCACTTTTTTTTTTTTTTTTAATGAGTCATTACTTGGTAGTTGTAATACATGAGAGGGAAGAGGGAAGTTCAGTGATACGTGGTCATTAAAGGAGCGAGGTGGAAGCCAAGAGACAGAGTGGCTAATAGCCTGGCAGGTGCTGGTGGACACTACCTGCTGAAACTCTGAATGCTCAGAAGCATTCACGAGTACATATGGTTAAGAAAGAAATTCACACTCTGATTTCACACGCCTTTTCTCTTATTATTACACAGTAAATTTCAACAATACAACAAGATCTTTCATGTTCTTCTAATCTAAACTAGGAACAACAGCTTTATCACCACAAATAGAAAATAAATGTGAGAGCTGTGTATCAATAACAGGCTGAGTGTTTTGGTGTATGATGTAAGCAAATGATTCAGTGATGCTGTGTTCAGGGCATGGTAATGATGAGTTTTCAGAGGGAAGTCTAGAAAAGCCAGTCTGCAGTGCTGACTATTTTTGTGATGTTGGAGTTCTCTGCAATGGCTGAGCTCATTGGCACTGTGTACCAGACAGGACATGAAGATTTTACTCAACGGGTTATGACTTCTAGTCCCAGGGAAGGCCCCAAACCGAAGGCCCAATGGAGACTGTTAAGATGAAGCATCTTAACGTGAAGAGGAAGTTGAAGACTTTCTACTTTGGAAATTGCCGTACTATTTCAGACATAACGGCAGGTTGAGTAAATCAAAAGAGAGCCCTCCAGAAACAACATAGGCAGTTCATGGGGTGAATACCCTGTGGCTGCCCAGTTGTAAATCCGCTAAAGTGAAAGTTCACTGGGGCTTAAAAATAAGGGGCAGATGACTTCAGGGGGTCCAATTTTGCAGAAAGATCATGCCCAAAATCACAAAGGCACCTATTTCACATGATCTAGATTTATAAGAATAGTCTTAGTCTCCATCTCAATTATGTGAGCTACATGGCTGAGATTACGAGAAGAAAATGGGGAATGGGGGGCGGGGGGGAAACGCCAAATCTCTGATTGTAAGTCAGCCTTGATTCCAGCCATGGCAGTTTCACACAAAGACCCCCTTTCAGTCCAAGTTACACTGTGCTGGGAGTACAACACTTCAACATGGTACCTAGCGTCAACCCTAATGAAATCCCACTTGGTAAGGCCATTCCTACTCTAAAAGGGAAAGTACTCCTCACACCATGGAGTGTTAGTACTTCACCATAATTCACAGCTGAGTAACTGCTGAAAAGAACCTTTTGATCATTTATATCTGGGACATCAAAACATTGTAGCATTGCTTCCTAAAAATAACAGAAAGAAATTACTGTTGAACCACACATAGCAAATGACCATCTCTCAAGAATAAAAGTCAACAGCTGAGTTAGAATTAATTGAAACGGGAGGGGGGGTGCAGGGTGTAGGGGTGGGGGGAGACAAAAATAAAAACGGATCCAAAACTCTATCTACCAATGTCAATAGGCCGGAATTCTTCTGGGATCGAATTTCTTTCACCCAGCTTTACACCAAAGTTTTATAAACTATGAAAACTGTATGTAGACAGAAACCATAGCACCACTACCAGCTCTTTTGGCGTAAATGGCACCACAGTTAGTATCTTTTGCACGTGGCTGCAGATTTCCAAAGGACTCAGTTAATATCCAAATTTCTACTAAACCAAGCCACAAACAAATCTTCTACTGAAAAGCTCTGTCTACCCTTCTATAATCTGTTACCTGGAAAAAAAGCAGAAGGTCTCTCTAGCCACCTAATCACCATATCAATGACACATGCCACAAGAGAGAAGCACTAGTTTATTTGATTGATCATGGTAGATAAACTCCAAATAACAGAGAAATTAACAAATGCTTGACATTTGCTCAACATCCATTATTCTGACACTGCTTTCAGAATTTCAAAGCCTGGGAGTATGCTTAATCAACATTCATATTCCCTTGTGAGCTACAGGCACCATATTGCACCCCGCCTTCGTACTGATGAAAACTGCATATTGGCCATTTCCAAAATGTTCTGGGACTCCACACAGGGCCCCTTTTCTCTCTTGTTCCTGCTCTGCAGTTTTCTTTTAAACACTTCCAAGACAAAAGCATCTGCCAGTTTTTCTCTCTAGGGATGTATGCAAAATGAACTTAACAGTTTTAAGGCAGGAGTAACCCTCACATCTAAATTCATTCATAGGACAGAAAAGGGCCTAAGAGGCCTCTCCAGGGACAAAACCCTGCTGAAATTCTCCCCACACACAACAGTGGGAGCTTTATAAAATCTAAGTCCAGACAATTTCCAATTCAAATGCCCAACATAGCATGACCTTTGTCAGATCTCTGAGCCCAAGATGCACCCATGATTTTTTATTCCAACCAGCACAGACATTAGACAGGGCACTACTGCTAAGCAGGAGGTTCAATATTTGCATGCTCTTCTATTGTGAAAATGTAACAGTGACAGCACTGTGTCAAATTCTTTTCCCTCTAGAACTTTAACTCCATAGGAGAGGCATGGCTGACAGATGACTCCCCAACATCTGTGTTATGTACACTGCGCAGCTGAGGAGCCCGGATCACTGTCAGAACATCGCGGAGATGACCTGTGCCTTTCGTATGCCTTCTTCTTATCCCTGCCCACCCCGGCAAACATACATATAAATATCTACAACACAAATCGCACAATTTTTAACAAAATGTAAAAATGGCAAGACAGATTAACATAATTTATAGTCATTAAGCTGTTCACGTAGCAGCTCAACATATGTTGTATAAATGTCCTATACCGAATAATTTATCAGATCTGACACAGTGCACATCATATTGTTTTATTTAATACACTTACTAAAATTTCATGGATCAAACATCACTTCTGAAAGCACAGAGAAAGCACTAGAAAATATTTATTCATCTCCCGTGATTTATTTTGATTACCCTTACAGCTACATGATAAAGTGGAACTCACAAAATTACAAGGTTAAGGTTTACACTGCCATTGCTTCATCTACTAAAATATAACAAATGGCTCCATGGCTGTGTTATATTTTACTTTCATTTAGTGTTAAGTAGTACACTAGGCTAAGCACTTAGCTGCCTACTGAATATTTTAATATTTTTAAATAGGACTTAAACATCCTGACCCAGAGAGTGGGAAACAATCTTAGGAAAGAACAGCAAGCCCTCTGTATGGTACTTGACCGAATGGTGCCGGCCAAAATGAAGAAAACACACTTGGAGGTTATCTCTTCCTCAAAAGAGATCATACGAGTCAGCACTGGCCTATATTAGAAAGTCGGTAGGAATTCACTGGCTGCACAAAGAACCACGTAGTAGGCTCTCAAGGAAGGAGGTGGAAGATAAAACATGGCTCCTAACCTCAAGGAAGTCACAATCCGTCAAACAGAAAGCAAAAGACAGGAATGTATATATTCCAATTGAACAGGTAACACTAACTACAATGGTCAAAGAAAAAAAAAATTCCTAGTGGATCCAAACCAACATTCAAAGGACAAAAAAAAAAAAAAAAAAAAAAAAAGGTGGAAGAAGGAGCAGAAGAGAGAGGGGGAGATTTAGACATTGGCACTTAAGCCTCTTATTCATCAAT
The DNA here is from genome assembly GCF_018350175.1 of Felis catus. Classification (NCBI taxonomy): domain Eukaryota; kingdom Metazoa; phylum Chordata; class Mammalia; order Carnivora; family Felidae; genus Felis; species Felis catus. The sequence continues at coordinate 66,093,430 of NC_058373.1, forward strand.
TTTCCTTTAAAATGTTTCATCTGGAGACAGGTCTCCCGGACAAGGAAGATGAGATGAAAAAGAACACATAAAGATCAGAAATGGGAGATGAGAGCCTGAAGTAGAAAAGGCCAATATAGCTCTTCAAGAAAAACACGAATGTTTGTTGGTCTGATCCTTTTTGAAAGAACCATTAAAAACTTTATCAGACCCACTGCCTTGGGAAAGAACACTAAGGGGGGGGGGGGGGAACCCTGTTTCCATTTCCAATGAACTATTTGGCTTAAAATGCAGTAAAAATGAGATGAAGACAAGAAAAAGATCTCTCTCAGGAACTAAGTTTTGTTTTCCATTTGTGAGTGAGAATCATCCCAAGAAATCTACAAAATAATAATCTTCCCACAAGGATTGCTCTCAGGTACCCACAGAACCGCCATCTGTTTCAAGGTGTAGACACTGCGGTCCAGAAGCAAGGCTTAAGCTTCTCAAAAACTTTGCCTTACCGTCATGTGACAGGAGACCTGACAGTCAATGAGATACTTCATGTGGAGCAGAAAACGACAAAGCCATATTACACTATATTACGAGTCAGGCAGCAGAGTGACTTTAGATGAATAACAGGTTACTGTAAAAATACTGAAGGGTCTATCATGCTGCACCCTCAGAAAGGAAAGATAAAGACTATGAAGTCAAATAGAGTTCAGTATAAAAACAGTAAAGTTCCAATCTCCCGAAAGAAAAGAACTAATAATAGGAAAATAATCTTGCTCAGTTTAATGCATGATGATAATGGCACCTGAGAAATCATTGGTAAAGAACAATTTAACCCTTGCAGCTTTATGTCAGAGAGAATCCACTTTACCCATATTGAAGGGTTTCTACAAAGATGAGCTGCAGTATTAACAGACAGCCTTTAGAATGGGGGTGGGGGAGTCATGCATCAAAAAAATTCAACAAGAGTTAATTGAGCGCATTGAAGAAAAGAACGACGGGTTTGAGTGTTGCAAATTCTTGCTGGGACCCCTATCATCACCATCACTCTGGCATTTTATTTCTAGACAAGGAATATATTTTACCTTTCTTAGATTATTTTCTGGTTACAAGCCAACCATTATGAACCTTTCAGTGAATCACTGAATAGGGCACTTAAAGGGATAAACAATTATAAAAATAACTCTGTCACAAGTGCATACATTTTATTTTATTTAGTGATGTAATAAGCTTAGGGGCATATATCAGGTCCAAAATGGTCTTAGTCATTAATTTAAGCAATAAATCATAGGTCTTGCCAACAATGACGGCAAACAGATGCTAACAAGGAAATGTATTATTTAATATTGCCATGTGTTATAAAAATGTAAGTGTGTTTAAGACATGTCTTAAATTTTTATAATAATATGCATTTAATACATTACTGTTTTGACACATGCAGGAATCAGATTTATAGGTCCCATTCCGTAGCTTCTTCTTCTGTGAACATGAGAGCATAGTCTAGATTTTTTTTTTAAACAAGAGGGGAAACCCTTAAAGTGCATGCTTGCAACAATATCTAATTGGTTGTCTTGCTGTTTTGTAGTAAATAATGTCAACACTGAAACTCATTAAAAAAGAATGAATCTACACTTCGCCAGAATATAAAAATAGAACATTTCAAAATTACAATTTTTAAAGAAACATTATAGTGTAAGAAGTATAAGACCACTCTTTAATCAAGTTGGCAACTATTTTTTCCATCATTGTGAGCTGTTCTGCCTGACACCAGACTAAAATATACCAACCTGATTAATGAGTAAAGTTCAACATTAAAAAATGTGGAAGCAACTAGGTAAGAAAAATCCTACTTTCTATCTTCATGCAAAAATCCTTAGAAACAGTATCTCAAAATACAAGCTAATCTAAAATTGAGTCTCTCTAGCCAAATGATGCCAAACTGTAATATTCCCCTTCTAATATTTCCTTTGTGATCAGAAGGCTCACGTCTCTTACCAGCAGGTTCAACCCTCCTAGGGAAAGGGCTTGTGAGAGGAGGGAATTAGGGCTTAAGGAATAAACCAAAAGCCACTCTAAAAAAAAAAAAAACAAAAAAACAAAACACCACAGCTTTTTACATCAACAAGACGCCAACTCCGCTAAAAGCATTTTTTTTGTTTGCACATTATTTTGTCTGAATGTCCTTTTCAATCAACCCTGCCAACTGCCGGCATGGTCTTCCCCCTTTCTTATGTGGGCAAGAGTCCATGCTTTAGAACACTTGAAGAAGCGGTGCTTGGAGTATGGAAACTAAATTTTCTTCATTAAATCTACTGAAGCAGATATTAAAAATGCATTTAATATACTGGCGATGGTCGGTGGGCACCGCTGACTGTGACAGGCCGGTTACTGATGATGTGCCGTCAGATGGCCTTCTCAGCAGGCGCCTGGGTCTCAGGCTGCTGAAGGACAGCAATATCTTCCCTTGTGTGTAAGCTCTATTCATCTCCCAAGTATTTACTAAATCACAGGCCTCTGCACACATAGCCCACGTTTGAGCGTATGCTAACAAATGATGGATGGCCTCGTCAATTCATTATGTCCTGAAAGCATGGTTTCCTGCCATTCCAATCATCAAACCTCAGTGCTTCAGAGCTGATCAGTCCCGGGGAATATATTTTGCAGGCTCGATTAAAAGAGTAGAAGAAGTTCTTTACATTAGAGTCTCTGACACTCTCCCCCAACTGTTTGCTGCTTCTACCAATTATTTGGGCAGAATATTCACTAAGTATTCAGACAGTATAACACTGACAGGTTTTTTTTTTTTCTGATGTTTGCTAAGGTGTGATTTACCTATGACAAAACGGTTGAGGTATTTAATAGTGAAATTAGTGTCCTAAAACAATTTTCCTTTTATGTACAGCACAAAAAAACCTGAAAAGTATTTTATATCATATAATATTCTAGTGTAAATGCATTAATGGATGCATTTCAAAGGAACTTTAAAGGGAATAACCAGTCTCTAAATCATCTAAACCTTTTGAGACAATAATTCATGAGAGTTCTCTTAATTATAATCTAGATAAAGGTACAAACTACTTAAAAATTCTTCCGACAGTTCCAAAGTTAAGATAACAAGAGTTCAACTTGTCAAAGAAAGAAACCTCTTAAAAGAAGATATATTTTCATTTCCAGGGTTTTATATGTCAGTTGTCTTTCCTTTAAGCCATAAGAACATTTTTATTTTTAGCTACAGCTTATCTATGGAACAGAAAACAACAGCACACTCATACCTTTCACTCAGAAACAGTAAACTTTATAAATAAACAGACAAACTTACCACAACTAAACAGACAGCTGAGCCTTGAGGAGTTGGGTAGTGTTCAACAGCTAAACAATTTGCTATTAATAAGCTCCTGAAAATACTAAAAATTAAAAATTAAAAAAAAAAAAAGTGCCACACTCCCATTTAGCCAATAGCTAGGTAGGCTGTGAAGTACCTACAATCAGCATAAGCTCTGCTGTTGACCTCGACCTTGACCTCAAGATTAAGCTCACTTTTATTGCGCACAAAGGTCACCTGTATTAGGTCAAAATTCAAAGTCCCTTGTCAGAAAAGGTTGATATATTCCAACCTTTCCTTCTCCATGCATCAAATTTTTCATGGTAAAGTCATATTCAGCAGACAGTATATTCAGCAATTTATTGTACCATTGTAATACAGTGCAGAATACAATTGTCCAAAAAGCTATAACATGAATAAAATATTTTTTGTGACAAGGTACCAGATCTAGACTCCTCACACACTCTTAACAGACAAAATAAAACTAACCAAGTCTTGTTTTCATACTCCACAAGAGTTATAAGGCATTAGCCTCAAAATACAATCCATAGTATAATTATGACTTTTTGATTATCTTCAGCTACAGGCACTATTTTTCAGAATATCATTCAAATTTTTAAGTATTATTATTTTTTTAAAACACAGTGATCTCTAAACAGTTTTAATATCTTTATTCCAATCTGACCTGAGTAGCTTAAGTGAATTTTGAAGTAGGTCTAAACCTAAAGCCTCTCTTCAACCTAGAACCTAAAAGATATGCTCTATAATAAACAGAATAGAAAAAGAAGAGGAAGAATTACTATCTTGCCCAACTCATTATTATTGCAACGATATGATCAGCAGAACTGCACAAATAAGATAAATTAAGCAAATTCTTTGTAGGCAGCATTCCAGAATACATTCTAATTAATAATAACCAAGGCCTTAAAGGGACAATAAATCTATTTTCTTTAAAAAGTTTACGCAGTTTCTTTGTGTTTACCACAATCTTTTTATAATCCGTATTAGCAGCATGAACAGATTTTAAGACTGTTTAGAAAACACTCATTCTTCAAATTTATTAACGCCTACATTAAATGCTAAAATCGGTGTTCACATTCATGCTGTGACCTGGGGCATCCCACAAAACCTCCATGCCCTGGAAGGCTTACACCTGAACTCCATCATTCCTGGACTCAAGTTACTTCCTGGTGACAGAACCCTGCCTCCCAAACTGGTATTCATCCTAATATCCTTCATAAATTCATAAACACCTTGCTATCAAGGTGAGGCAGAAATGTAAGAGATTCCAGAATTGGGAAGGTTATACTGAGATGTTATCAGACAAGAAAATACTTAAAAATTCTCAGATTTTAACATTCTCACTTATTCTGGGAGGAAGGGGAATGAATCAACCTCAACTTACATATCCTCATTTATCATCCCAAAAAATATCACATCTTGGTTACCAGCATCATTTAAGGACTTTAGTGTAACTTACTAAAAGCAGGTTTCCTGTTATCCTGAGGGTAAATGAAAAACACTTTGGAAACCTAGAAAATAAAAGGGCTGGCTTCAGGCAAAATTTTTTTCAGTTCTGATGTCCTGAGTCTAATTATCATAAGCATAAATTCCACTGGAATGAGCATCCTTAGCTCAATAATGGTAACAATAACAGCAGCAGCAAAAATTTATTCAGTGCAGTATTAGGAACTATGATACTCATTTTATATTTACTATCTCATGTTCGTAACAACCCTGTTTTACAAATAAGGCACAAAAAGGTGAAGAAAGTTCCCCAAGGTCACCCAGAAAGTAAGTCACGAAGCCAGAATTCATATGTCTATTTTCAGAACCAAGTTCTCTAGGCCAATTTACAAAACTGCCTTTACAACAAGAAACTGAACCACCTCCTGGAGTTCCCAATAATGGGTTTGCTTCCTATTGATTTATAAAATAATTAACCATAATCAGAGAGAGCTGATAAACCACCCAAGGTCAAACACAGGCTATGACCACTCTGCCAAACTCAATACCACTTGGCCAGCCCACTCATCAGGGCCTATCCCCACACAGAATTTCCCCTGTCATTCTAAAATGCACATGTTCTTGCCTGATGTTATTAATTCTACTATCCATTTGTTTTAGCTGTACACGGTCCTATTATTTTACTACTGATGCCTTCAAAGTAGGAAAGAAATGCATGTGAAAATGTGATAATTGAGATTTTATAAAGTGATACAAAATCCAATTATAATCAAATCGGTATCTTCCATTGTTTTCCATTATAATTATAGAGATGCTTTATTTTTTTTTATACTGGAGTAACTGCCAATTGAAAATGTAACAACTAAGCTTGAAGTTTCTCAAAAAAATAACTTCTGACATGATAAACCCTCAGGCATACCACTGGAGCATTTCCAAATTCTTACAGAGGACAAAGAATCACTCTAATATCCCTACATTTAGCTAATTAACCTATTTTGAAAGGGATCAACTTTCCTTAACTGAGACATACATATATGACTTTTTTTTTTCTTTTTTAACCATGCAGCATTTCTTTAGGTGAGTTCAATGGTATGTGCATTATACTATGTATCATAATACAAACAATATAGTAGGTATAGTTAAGGCTTAGAATTCTAGTTCCCACACTAACTATGGTGGGGAAAAAATACATGTATCCTTTCTTTGAACAAAAAAAGGAGGGGAACCTGGGCGGCTCGGTCGGTTGAGCATCTGACTTCAGCTCAAGTCATGATCTCACAGTTCATGCCTTAGAGCCCCGCGTCAGGCTCTGTGCTGACAGGTCAGAGCCTGGAGCCTGCTTCAGATTCTATGTCTCGCTCTCTCTCTCCCCCTAACTGACCCACTCACATACTGTCTGTCTCTCTCAAAAATAAATAAAAGTTAAAAAAAACTTTTTAAAAAAAAGGAGGAGGGGGAGAGACCAACAAAACACACATGTAAGTATTTTAAGCCCTTATTAGGAAAAAAGCTGTAAGGGAAAACAAAACAAAAAACGCACAGAATAATAAGCTAGGTTAAAAAAAAATTCTGGAAAAGACATGCACCAGGATCATAACGCGCAAAGCAAAAGTCTCAAATTGGTGATGGTAGGCAGTCGTATGGGGAGCTTAAGAAATGCCTTTGGTGGCAGTGGGTGGAGCCCAGGTTTGTCACACGTTAGCCAATTTCTGTGGTGTAAACACTCCCACTGTGGCTGATTTTAAGCTACTGATGTGAGGTCACAGTTTGTAGAGTGGGGAAAAGATACTTATAATCAGCTCTCACAAGCTGGAAAGAGCCAGCTCCAGCACCCATTGGCTAGAGGCCAAATTCAGCCCACAGACTTGTTCTGTTTGGCCAGGAAACCATTGGCCCACAGTGTTTTAAAAAATTCCAACAAATTGACAACATTTAAAACTCAGAATATTTTTTTCTAAAAAGTGAGATATAGAGCTGCTTTCTAGAGAATAAAAGACTTGGCGGCACTGGGCCCACGTTCCTGCGCAGCAACAGATGGCTGGCATAAGGTTGCGGCTGCCATGTTAGTGCACACAACTGTCCCTTCCCTTTGCCGCAATCTCAACCGGGCCAGCTTCATTCATTCACTCCTTGCTGATACCTGCCTGGCCCCTCAACAGATGGGAATCTGCGAGCTAAGTCAGAGCACAAAGGGAGAGTTTTACCTCCAGAGGTGGAACTTTGTTCAAATAACCGGGTGCCCCCCCTCCTCGGTTTCTGCATGTCCAGCATTAACTGATTTCACTAGATGATCTCTAATCACTGTCTCAATCCCACACGCTGTAAGTCACTGATTTGGAAATAATAAGAGAGGTATGCAGGTCCTGCTGAAGAAACTTTTGTGATTGACACAGGAAGAGTCTCAGGCCCATTGAAGTGCAAATAAAAATTCAAAACGTTCTAAGTTGGAGGTTAAATGTATCTTATTTTTATATATGTATTTTAGTTGGCCTCAGGAAATAAGAATCTAGATAATGTTAACTTCACCAGTTAAGAAATGATGTTTGTGAGCTATTTGTTACATCTGGACTGTAAGAGTCTGTGGGGGTTTTAATGCTATACAACGAAGAGTCTCTCTCACATACCCAGTCCATTTACCATCTTAGCTAAATGGGGCTTGAAGTGCAAGTTAATTTTAAATTTTATTAGCTTCCCCTACCAATATTATCAGCAAAAACAAATAGCAGTGTAATATACCTTGAGTGAAAGATGATACCCACTTGGAAGAGTTAGAGACAGAAACAAAAAATTGAAAAAAATAAATCACCCACCTAATTTCACATGTGATTGTAAGAAGATGCTTTTAAATGACACTTCAGTCTCCCACATCCCATCTACCAAGAAGGCTACCCCTACAAAGAGCCTTATTGCCCTACTAGTCATAAACACCACCTTGTAAGTTCTAGAATCTCAGGAGGCTAAGGTGTGGCACTGGCATGAGTAATGGACCACAAAGAGATTTCACTCTGTGTTTCTGTTCACCCTAGCACTAGAGCTGGGGACCTAGAGCATTCCAAGATTAGACATACCATGCTCGGGCTCTCTGAAAGTGATCACAAATATTCATGACAGACATAATTCATAAATCTTCTGAGTACAAATCTGAATCTTTCATACCACTAGGTTGATCTGAGGAAGAGCAAGTCAACTAGCTAATAAGCGAGCTTAACCAAACACCTGCATTACAAAGCTTTACACTTTTGTTTGCCATCCTTTCTGGTGCTAGCTGCGAATTTGGGGATTTCCAACAGTCATTAAGTAACAACCCTTGTAAGCATCAAGGGTCTTCCATGCCTCCTATTTCCTAGAGCACGATAAATAAAAGAGCAGAGTTCACATCTCATCCTTTCTTGAGCCTGGAGCAAAGGACAAATCTCAGCAATAATAAAAATAAATATATGAGAAATACATGAGTTATGTTGGGGGCGGGGGGGCAATTTACCATGTATTTTAAGACTTAGTCTTGTATATGACTACAGCTCCCAGAACAACCTCAGGAAAAGCCCAAGCCTCATACAAATCACTCCAATTAGCAGAACCAGCACCTAGTCAAGGAAAGGCCCAGCACATACTTATTTTACTGATTAACAGTATCAAGAGACCTGAATCCACTTATTTTTTCCTCTGCTTGTACTGCTTTCTCGGATTCAGAATATTTATTCCTGTGGTCTTGCTGGTATTTCTCTAAGTTCAAAAGTCTTCAAACAGTTTTAGCAGCTGAATCTCAATATTTAAAACACATGAAGGTTGGGGCGCCTGGGTGGCGCAGTCGGTTGAGCGTCCGACTTCAGCCAGGTCACGATCTCTCGGTCCGTGAGTTCGAGCCCCGCGTCAGGCTCTGGGCTGATGGCTCAGAGCCTGGAGCCTGTTTCCGATTCTGTGTCTCCCTCTCTCTCTGCCCCTCCCCCGTTCATGCTCTGTCTCTCTGTGTCCCAAAAATAAATAAACGTTGAAAAAAAAATTTAAAAAAAAAAATAAATAAATAAATAAAATAAAACACATGAAGGATGTTAAGTCCTAAGATATTTTAATATTTTACTTTGGAAAGAAAATTGCAGAGCTCCCCATTATCTCAATGATGCATCTATCAGGTCACAATTTGAATACCAAGCTAGGTTAAAAAAACAAAACAAAACAAAACAAAACAAAACAAAACAAAAAAAAACAACCCAGAAACTTTATTCACTGCCCTGAAACCAGAGGAAACAGAAAAGATCACCCCTCCTCAGTCAAGAGGAAAGCCCTTGAAAAAATTGACATTGTCAATCTTGTCACTCTGGCAAGAAGGAAGCTCTGAGTTACCAAGGAGAACTAATAACTCTTAAATGTTATCAAGATGCCTCCTGCCAGGTAGGGATAGAAAGAGGAAAGAAAAGTAGAGGCAGGGATTAGTTCCCCAAAGTGGACAGCAGAGGGTTGGACTCTTGACCAGCCATGTATTGTCTTTAATACATGAGGCACAGGCTGCTCCACGCTGATCTCAAAGCCCACAGAGCAAACCATCCTGGATCCAGCTCTCTGTTCTGTTCCCCTAAGAAATGGAGGCTCATCATTCAGTTACAAGCTGCACGTCAGCACCTTTGCTATATCCACTGTGTACCAGCTCATGGTATAAGGAATCTGACCGCAGAAAGAGAGAAAGAGAAAGATACCTTGAGTTAAACATTTAAAACACTTCCTTTCAAGTAAAAGACAATCGAAAATAAAGGAAAATTTCTTTTTTTTTTTTTTTGGGGAAAATTTATTTTTACCCATCTCCCAAATGATTTTCACACCAGGGCATGACTTTTATATTTTAAGGTCACTTTTCATAATTACTCTGGAAAAGTACTTGTACATCGGTTGTTTTGTTTTTAAGGAAAATTCAACCAACATGGCAAAACTGCACAAAATGTGTAATAAAAACGTACTTTTTTCAGTCAACATTTGCTGAAAGTCAAATAATAAAATATTATTACTCCATACATCTATTGAACACTTTTCTCCTAGGGAGATACATAATTCCTCTTTATTGTATCAGTAAACATTCTGATGTGAGCTATTACTTAGGAGACTAAAGTCTGATGCCTGAATATAGACTTTAAAATGAAGTCCATAATCTAATAACATGAAAATTTCCCCCTTCAAACTAATAAGAAATAGAGTCAGCATGTGGGTTCTCCTCAAAACAACATTATCTGAGGTTTTCTCCAAATACTCCTTTGTAGGAATTCAAGTTCATCTCACTTCTGCAACTATGCAAATCCAAGAGTCACAAATATCTCATCAAAGCACAAGGTGCCACATAGTTAATAAAATAACCTTCCAGGTGAGTCATTAAAGGTAGGCTACAATGCAACAACAAAATAAAAACCTAAAATCTTATGGACTAAAAAAATGTATTTGAAAAGATGACTAAGCGGCAGCTGGGTGGCTCAGTTAAGCGTCCAACTCTCGATTTCAGCTCTGGCCATGATCTCCCAGTTCATGGGTTCGAGCCCCGTGTTGGGTCCCACGTTGGCAGAGCAGAGCCTGCTTGGGAATATCTCTCTCTACCCCTCCTGTGCTTGCTCTCTCACTCTCGCTCTCTCTCAAAATAAATAAATAAAAATTAAAAGATGACCAAAGGAAATACATGAAATAATCATATTCTTTTCTTAGGCCCACTTTTTTAGACCAATTTCTTTTCCAATTTGCACTAGTGATCAATACAGAAATACTCCTGGATAGGTTTCCTAAGTATATGAGTACTAATTCTGAAGTTCATGTAAGTTAGTCCTATTTCCTTAGCAAAACCACGAAAAGAGTTTCCAGCTCAATAAAAGGTTGACTTTTTCTCCCTTTACAAGCTATTCTCACTCATTATTCTGGAACTTGGGTGCACCACAACATTATCAGAAGAATAGAAAATTGACCACAAATTGAGAACCAACTATCAATTCAAATGAGAGAACAAGGCAGATAGGAATAATATTCCAATTTAAGTAAACCAGTATTAATTATAGACTGCAAGGTGCTACTATAATTCTTAAAAATCAGTACATCTGGATTCAGAGTTTTCTTTCTTTCTTCTTTGTTTTTAATGGCATTATATACTACTATAAAAGACTTAAGACAAGTTTCTGATATCTGGGCCATATTCAACTAATGATTAAATCCATGTGTTCAGAGCTATACAATCAACTGATCCATATCAAAGCAAAATTTTGTTTGACATGTTTTAAAAGGTTACTACTTAGACATCTCTTCTTCTGTAGGCTATCTATTAAATTCTAATAATAACAAGAATCATATTTACCATCCATTAAATGCCTACCAGAATGTCTACACTATGCTAAGTGTTTTACATGCCTTATTTTACTTAATCCTCACCACAGCCTTAAGGGACTGAATGGCGAGAAGTAATACACAGAGTAAGAGGAAGAATCTGGAGCCGGACTCTGCCTGGGTTTAAATCCTGCATCTTCTACTTCTCAGCAGTGGAGCTCCATCCGTTGTTTTACAGAAGAGGCAACTGTGAATCAGGTAAAAAGAGGCAAAGCCAAGTCATTCCCCAAGAACAAACTGCTACAGAAAGCAAAAACCATGGAATGCAAGGCTCCTATGGGAAAAGGGGGTGACTTAAAAGGCGCCACTGGGGGTGGGTAACATTATTCAAGAAAGGATAACTGTAGTCAATGGCAGCACCAAATTAAACTAAGCCGTCCTAAACAAAGGTAAAACTTCAGTAAAATTGTGCTCGTCCCAAGCAAGTCCTCAGCTACTCCCCTCCTGACCACACTGGACCCCAGGTCCACCAAGACCCACCCTGCCAAATACACAATAGGACCAGCCTTAGATGAAAGTAAAGATCCTAAGAAAATGAACTAACTCTATTGGTTTAAATACAGGGAACCCAGCCAAACAAGTGTTTCACTACTCCTTTCAAGATTTCTTTAGGAAGAGCCTCACATGAATGAATGGTTGCCTATACTGTGATCCAACAGTGGGAAAACAGCAGATGTTGCGGGGCCAAGACAGAAGATCATACTTAAGAATGAGGAAGGCACTCTTAGAAACACCTGAGCTGATGTCCCTAAGGGAAAAGAAAGAGCAGTAAGGTAAAGACACTTATTTGCTTAGAGATCTATGGTATCAAGAGTTTGACTTACGACTTGTTGGTATAGGCATAAATAGCAACCAAATAACTAATGCAAGATAAGGGAACTCAGCGAAAAATTAAACTTGGGCCAAGGGGCTTAGTTTACCAGCAAAAGAATTTCCAACAAGGGTATATCTCCTTTAAGAAACCCACTTGATTAAACATACATGAACTAAATGATGTTCCACAAATCCTCTGGTTCCTAACATTCTGTGAGTCTAATAATTTATAGCTATTGGATGTGTGTTAAACTCTTTCCTCAGACTGCAAGTTCTTCAAAAATAATGACTACATTGTCCTGTTTTCTACAAAATATTCAGATAGTGCCACAGACATAGTGAGCACACAGTGAATTATTACAGACTAAATGCCGTAAGGGGTGAATGAACTACGAGTACCAGTGAAAATCATGAGCTGACTGTGGGATGGATTGTTTCACATGAAATGGTGGTAGTAGAGGATATTAGTTAAAAGAGTATTCCAATGAGAGAAGTAGAAAGTCACCATTAGGCAAATACTAGTAATAACTGTTTCAAGCAAGAACCATTGATGGACGCTAATATCAACAGAAAGGGTGATGTGATACATCTGGAGGGTGAATTTTGGAGTTGGACAATATTAGACACCACAAAGTCCTATACCTTCATTTTAAATTGGAAGATTACAAGACCAAAGTGGTTAAGGGCCTGCCCAGGCTCAACATGGTGACTTGCAAAGGCATAAATCTGTAATTTCAGTGAAAACAAATAAGTCATGGATAAGTGAGGCTAGCAAATAGAAGCCACAGTGTGGGGGAGGGAGAAGAAATTAAACTACATCTTTACCTTTGAGCATATACTAAAATATATTTCAACTAGCCAGATTAAATAATTAAGAATAACAGGGGACCTGGGTGGCTCCATCAGTTAAGCATCTGACTTCAGCTCAGATCATGATCTCATGGTTTGTGAGTTTGAGCCCTGCATCTGGCTCTGCACTGACAGTGCAGAGCCTGCTTGGGATTCCACCCCCCCCCCCCCCCCCCCGTGCGTGTGTCCCTCTCCCAACTTGCTTGCACTCCCTCTCTCTCTCTCAAAATAAACAAACAAACAAACAAACAAAAGAACAAGAAAGAAGGCCATAAAGAACCTAGGAGAAAATTTAGGTGAAGATTTACTTTTCACATCTTAGGACAGGACAGGACTTCCTGGACTTCCTCGGGGGGGGGAAAAAAGCATCAATTTAAAGTTAAGCATATAAAAAACAACAATATTTAAAAGAAAACAACTGGAAAAATATCTGCAACAGATATGACATATAAAGGCTCAACATCCGTAACATATGCAGATCACTAAACAGTAGCAAATCAATAAATAATAATAGCAAACACTCCAATATAAAATTAGGCAAAGGATACCAGGCAGGTAATTCAAGAAGAAAATTAAATGGCCGGTAAACAATTGGGGAAATACACAGTCCATTCTATTAAAAAATGCAAATTACAAAATGTCACTCTTGAACCTTCATATTAAACATTAAATAATGTCTCTCTTCAATACTGGCCAAAGTTGCAGAGCCAGATAGTCCCAGGCACTGCCAGGAATAGGATTACTACAATCATTTCGATAGTAGTTTGTCAATACATACCAAAATCCTTCAAGACATACATATTCTTTGATTTGAAATAGCTCCTGGTTGTCAAAGTGCAGTCAATGGATTCCTAGAGTCCCTGAGACCCTCTCAGGGGTCTATAAAGTCAAAACTACTTTTATGGAAATAATAAGACATGATTTGCCTTTTCCCCCGTGTGAAATTTGCATGGATGGTGCAAAACCAATGGTAGGTATGCACAAATCAAGGCCAAGCAAACTGTGTTCTAGGAGTCACTATAAATTTCCCTGCCACATACTTACAGGGGGAAAAAAAATGCCAGTTTCATATAAGAATATCTTAAGATTCACTTATTATTAATTGTATTAAATCTCAACACTTGAATGCACATCTTCTTAACATTCTATATGACAAAATAAGAAGTAAATACATGGGGGGGCACCTGGGTGGCTCAGATGGTTAAGCGTCTGACTTCAGCTCAACTCAGGTCATGATCTCACAGTTTGTGGGGTGAAGCCCGGCGTCGGGCTCTGTGCTGACAGCTCGGAGCCTGGAGCCTGCTTTGGATTCTGTGTCTCCCTCTCTCTCTGCCCCTCCCCTGCTCGTGCTCTGTCTCTCTGTCTCTCAAAAATAAATAAACATTAGTGGGTGATAGGCATTGAGGAGGGCACCTGTTGGGATGAGCACTGGGATGAGCACCTGTTGTACGGAAACCAATTTGACAATAAACTTCATATTAAAAAAAATCATACTAAATAAATAAATAAACATTAAAAAAAAAAAAAAAAAAAACCAGTAAATACAATGGGGCACCTGGGTGGCTCCGTTGGTTAAGCATCCGACTTCGGCTCAGATCATGATCTCACGGTTCCTTGAGTTCAAGCCCCATGTCAGTCTTCTGCTGTCAGCACTGAGAATCCTTTACATCCTCTGCTCCACACGCCCCACCGCTACCCCACTGGTTGTCTCTCTCTCTCTGTGTCTCTCTCTCTCTCTCAAAATAAATAAACTTAAAAAAAATACATACAAAGTACATCTACTGCATATCGAAGTATGATGACTGACTCACGGGAGAACACTTACATGATTGTTTGAGAGCTGAACTAGCTGCTTTTTCCATGGGACACCATTTTTACTTGAATGAGCAATGAACAAAGTATAATTATTCAGATTTGGGTATCTAGAAAACACTTTCTCAAAAATAAACAACATGAACCTGTCACTTAAGGAAAACAACTGGTAGTATTTATTGCCAATGATAAAATTTGAGCTTTCAAGGGAAAACTCAAATATTGGAAAACTCTGAACCCATCACCATAAGCTTGACAGCTTCAAATCTTACAGACTTTTCTGATGAGATCAGTGGGATATTAACAAATATGATTTTTTGATATTGTATAATGAAAGGTGACAACATTGAAAGATTTACATAACTCACAACCAACATTTTGCACACAACGCACGGATGACAGAAATAACGCATGGGTGAAAGATCCACTCAAAGTTCAAGACAGGCCTATAGACTGCAATATACACTGATACTGGATATCCAGTGAGAGTGAAATGCTCCATGATATGGTTTCACCTTCTACACTGCAATTAACCTTTAAGAAAACACTACTTGTTAGGTTGTATGTAGCAACAAAAATATCCACCATTATCTAAAAATTCTATTAAATCATTCTTATCTTTTACAACTACATTTGTCTGGGGCCAGGGTTTCTTCATATTCCTTAATCAAAATAACATATTACAACAGGCTGAAGGTAGAAGCAGATGTCTTCCTTCTATTAAGACAGCCATTAAGGGGGCGCCTGGGTGGCACAGTCGGTTGAGCGTCCGACTTCAGCCAGGTCACGATCTCTCGGTCCGTGAGTTCGAGCCCCGCGTCAGGCTCTGGGCTGATGGCTCGGAGCCTGGAGCCTGTTTCCAATTCTGTGTCTCCCTCTCTCTCTGCCCCTCCCCCGTTCATGCTGTGTCTCTCTCTGTCCCCCAAAAAATAAATAAACGTTGAAAAAAAAATTAAAAAAAAAAAAAGACAGCCATTAAAAAGATGGCAAAAGTGTAAAAAAAATACCATTTTCTCACTACTTTTTTGAAATGATGGTTGATTTTGTTTTGTTTTGTATTTTTTTATTTATTGCTTTTGAGAGACAGAGTGCGAGCAGGGGAGGGGCAGAGGGAGAGAGAGAGTCTCAACCCAGCTCAGTGCTGTTAGTGCAGAGCCCACGGGAGGCTCGGTCTCACAAAACTGTGAGATCATGACTGAGCTAAAATCAAGAGTCCAATGTGTAACCAACCCACGTACCCACCGACAGCTGTAAAACAGTGCCATAATGAAAACTATGAAGCCAACTCCAAAATCACGCTGTTTATGGAATTCCCACCCATGCTGCTAAATGACCCTTTAATTCCTTGTTTTGCAGAGCGGTAGCACAGACTCTCCAAATAGTTTCCAGTGGAAGAAGAGTTAGTTATTCTCTGAATGGTAGTTGGCAAAAATGAAAATTATTTGGCCATATCATGAATAAAAGAGAAGGAAAGGAAAGGAAAGGAAAGGAAAGGAAAGGAAAGGAAAGGAAAGGAAAGGAAAGGAAAGGAAAGGAAGGAAAGGAAAGAAAGGAAAAGAAAAGAAAAGAAAAGAAAAGAGAAGAAAAGAAAAGAAAAGAAAAGAAAAGAAAAGAAAAGAAAAGAAAAGAAAAGAAAAGAAAAGAAAAGAAAAGAAAAAAGAAAAGAAAAGAAAAGAAAAGAAAGACGGCGCTGGGGTGGCTCAGTTAAGCATCTGACTTCAGCTCAGGTCATGATCTCACAGGCCTTGAGCTCGAGCCCTGTGTCAGGCTCTGTGCTGACAGCTCGGAGCCTGGAGCCTGCTTTGGATTCCGTGCCTCCCTCTCTCTCTCACTCTCTGCCCTTCCCCCGCTCATGCTCTGTCTCTCTGTGTCTCAAAAAGAAATAAACATTAAAAAAAAATTAAAAAAAAAAAAAAAAAGAGCATAAGAGAACAGGCATGGTGCCCTAAACCAAGGGCATCCTTTATCAGTGTACTTCGTAAGTTCTTCATAAGCCTATGGGGAGTTTACCTCTTATGGAGAAGACAGGGAAAAAAAAAAAAAAAAGAAAAAGAGAAAGAGAAAGAGAAAGAGGTGAGGAAAAAGAGGAGAGGAAAAGAAAGAGAAAAATACAGTAGTAATATAAGAACACAAGGAGAACAGAAGATCTAAATGCATGCTCTATCTTAAAACTGCCCAGAAAAATCTACCTATTCCCTCAGCTAACTAGCCTTCACCCATTTCACTGCTCATTGGCAGAGTTGACAAGAGTTAATGAAAGATAATTAAATTCCAATTTGTCAGTTTTGTTCCTTGTTAGAAAGTCTGATAAAGAATCTTAAAAACTATAAAAGGAGAAATATTGCCTTTAATTATATCTGGACAATATTAAAAACAGATTCCTTCATTTTACAGATTAGGAAAACTGAGTCTCCCCCCAAAAAATTGGGGTCATAAAAGACCTTTAACTTCCTCTTCAATTTGTACTTTATTAATACCAATTATCCAGTAATCTCTTTTTCTTCAAGAAAACACTTCTTTGATGGTATCCGTTAAAGGGTTACACCTCAAGGACAAAGAGGCTCTCCATTACGGGTAAATCATGCTCAGTGCCACAAAACAAATGGCACAAATTTGGACATGGTTTTGAATCAGAAGAAAAGTAAACAAACATTCTATACTTTAACTTGGCCAAAATGCAATAACTTGGTTTCCTAGACTGCTTCTTTGTGTCATGTCTGGGCCTCAGTGCACATATCTTTAAAATGAGTGAGTCTATAATATAGAGTTCCTAAAGTCCCTTCTTAGAAAGTTGGATAATCTTAAAGTCACCGAAAACAAATGAGTTCTGGGGAGGTGGGAAGTATGAAATACACCTGGAATGTGTATATATATGGTTGTTGAAATGGCCAACGTTGACCCAAGAGTGGAGTCCCTAGAGCACCAATCTCTCTGACTGGACTGAGATCACTTAACTGCTTTAGAGTCAAAGTTGAACAGTAGGAGGTCCCTTTCCGCCCGTGGTACCTTGTTTCTTTCCAGGGTCCAATTGAAAAGTGTCCTCCATTTCCTCCTTCTGGATCTAGAATTTGTATTTCCACTTTGGGAGGGCCCTGCCACCTATCATTCATTCCTAGTATCTGTCAATTAAACACTAGGCATTTATGCAGCACCTACTATGTGCACCCATCACCTAGAACACACCAAGTTTTCAATAAACATTAATGGACTTAAATACAATTTCAAGGCCTTGGAAAGCTGCCAGGGATTCATCCATTTAAGAGTCTCTTGTGGTAGACAGGTGAAAGAAGCAACCTCTTCACATCCCTGATCTCCTAAGACCAGACACTCTTGTTCCTCCCCGCTCATGTGTGACACGTGTTTCCTGAGCGATGGCTAGGATGCCCAAACACAGCTGCTGCAGGCAAAGGGCTAAAGGGCTGTGCGAGTGGAGACAGACACTTACCTGGGGAACCTCTGCTTCAGCTTCCTCAGGCTCTGCCTGGTAGGCGGCACAGACACTAGGCACTGGGCTATCTCGTCGTACTGGGCTTTGGTCAGTATCATGTTGGGCCAGGGACTGGGAAGTGGCGAGGACAAGGAAAAAACACCCCGGGCTCCAACAGCCTTGGTGCCGGGAGACGAGGGGTGGGCCCACAGCGGCACGGCGCTGGGTCCTGGTCTTTTTTGGCTTGCTCCTATATCCCCTTTACCACCAGCTGCACAGACGAGGCTTCACACCACAGCTCGGCGTCGGGGGGCGGGCTGTAGCCCCGATTGCCCTACCTTGGCTTTCTGAGCAGCCGCAATGGGCCCAGCCGAAGGCAACCGGCCGCCATGTTAGTTAAGGGCAAAACAACCAGGAAGTAGCTGTCGTCAGCAGAGGTGGCGCTTAAATCGCCGCGGGCTGGCGTCCCGGCCGCTTCCACCTGGGATCATCCTGGGTATTTTGCGCAGTTCACACTCTCCCAGCTGCCAGAAGCCAGGGAGCCGTAGCGCACAGACCAGGCGGCAGAGCACACGGGTGCCGTACCCACAATCTTTAAGCTTGAGCCCCGGAAAGCGACTGCTAGGGCGCGCGATTTGAATACGCTTTCAAAGGCGCCCGTTTAGCGCAGCTCCAATCCAAGACACCTACAAAGAAAGCTGGCTTCACTCTACCAAAGTCTCTCTGCACTCTGCGACCCTGAGCCTGGCAGTGAAACCCACTAGGGTGGCTGTAGACCTGCAGCTTGGCCTGTGTTGAGGAAAGTCCGGCCACTTCTGCAGCTCGCGTGGAAGGGACTTTTGATTCAGGTTGGAAAACAGTAGAAAACAAATCCGACGTCATCAAATAGCCCGCAGGAAAGAGTATCCCTCTTACTCCCCAGAGTTAGGTACTGCAATCAGTTCTTTCTTCTTTTTGTATTCTGAGCTCTCAGAAAATAGTAGGCGCTCCAGAAATGAGTCATTGAATGGATTACTGTTCTTTAGGTGTTGTGATAGGATCTCAGCCCTCCTGAGGCAATTTATTAGGACATCAGCCCCTCCTTTAATCCCTTTTTAAAAATCTCTGGTTTTTAGACGGCCATGTGTTGTGTTTCTTTTCAAATTGTAACATTTTAAGCAAATGAAAGAAAAAGTGTTTCGATTTTAAAGAATGTGTAAGTTGTAATTTTTTTTTTTAAACCTGGAGTAGGGCCTAGATTGGAAATTTAGCTTAGATACGCTTTCTTGGAGAAATTTCTGAATCCATCTAAGCCTTAGTTCCTCTGTCTGTAAAATTGATTTTTAATTCATGGAGTTATTGTTAGCATTTAAATAAATTGGTGCAAGGAACAGATTCCTTAGCATAGGGGCAGATAGTCTGTGTAAGACAAAAAGCCTTTGTAAGACTACTTGATAATGATAGGTCACATGGACATGGCTGTTGACCAGGTATTGTCTGTTTTCCACGTATTTAGTCTCCTAATCTTCATAGCTTCTTATGAAACAGGTACCATCGACATGATAATCCTCCTCCTCCCTTTTGTGGCGGGCGAATAAACTGAGGCATGGAAAGTTTCAGTAACTTTCCCAGAGGTCAAGAGAACAAGTAAGCAACCCCAGAGTTTAAACTTTCAAAATTTGGTTCCAGGGTCTGTGGTCTTGCCACCATTCACTGAAGACCTGCTGCAAACAGAACTCTTAATGCTTAATTACAACACACCAAAAGTAACAACTCTCTTAGGCCAAAGGTTAAGGATTTTTTTTTTTTTTGAAGGGAACAATCTACATTTCAAAGAACCTTTTAGAGCAGGTTTTTAAAAAGCTGCACCACTTTATTTTCCCAGGTGTCTCAAAATCCAGTATTAACAGGGAATCCTGAACTCAGCAACCATAGTTTTGTTTTGTTTTGTTTTGTTTTTTAATATTTACATCAGAATGTTTTGTTTTGTTTTGTTTTGCCCATATGCTTTGCATCTAGCCCTGGTTGTGTGACATTAGTACATAACTATTTATTTATGGCAGCATGGCCTGGAGTTACCACCTGGCTAGTTTGTTGCTGACCCTGCCATGACTTTTACATGAAAGCTAGCTGACGATAAGCAGGCACTACTTGACACCCCCCCCCCCCCATTCCTTTCTCCTTCCCCACTTCACTCTTTCCAATTCACAGCCAACGGATTTTTATAGGAAACATCAGTTCAAGGATGTTTGCTCTAGTTCTTTTTTATGGTGACTCCTCTCTGGCTCTTGTCCTGTGTGCACCCTCACAACTGTTCAGGAAAAACAAAAAACAAAAAACAGGTTTTTCTGTTTCTTTACTTGTAACGTGCTGGGAGTTTACAGTTTTGACCCAAATCCAGTAGATTGTTTAGAGTTAGCGCCAGGGGAAAAGCACAGTTATGTTGTTTCTTCATTGGCAGTGACAGTAGGGATGTTTATTATGTACAAAATAGAAGCAAAGCAGAAATGTAGTGGTAGTGGTGTTTAAGTGTTGTTTTATTTATTTTTTAACGCGAAATGCTCAGGGTAAGATAATTACTCCTTTGAGGCTCTTGTCTCTCCCCCTTAACCCTCCCCTTCAATCTTCCCCATCTCTCACATCACACTCCATGCCCCTCATCTGCTTTATTCCTTCTAGAGCTGCCTTTCCATCTCTGAAGTTCCCCTAATGTTTCTCAGTCAGTAATACCATTTCCCCACTTAAGTGAAATAGATCGTGAAATGAAAATAATACCAAAATAAAACTCAAAGAACTAGCTCCCTGTTTAAAATCGGTCATAAATTGTGTGGCCTTGAGCAAGTGACAGTCTCTCTGATCCTGAATGTCACGGTGTAACCCCCAAGAAATGGAACATTTTAGTTCTGATGGGGAGAAAGAATCTACAAATATGAAAAATGTGTACGAAATCATAGCAAGAGAATGGGTCAAAGTGGAGAGTAGTCCAGCTACCTCGAAGAGCCAGTAGCCCTGAAAGATGGGCTGGAGAGATTGGCTTGACCAAATCTCTTTCTGCCAATTCCTGGACACTGTGAATGATGGACAATTGTAAAGGAGTGTGGGGTTTGGCAGGGAGGCATCAGAAGGTCATTTCAAGAAGAGTGCTAAACACAAAGGACTAAAAATAAGAATGAGCCAAGTCACGCGCATGGGAAAGTTATTCTGGCTGGAGCAAAGAGTTCTAGACAGAGTGAAAAGGAGTTGAACATGCTTGACCTTGGAAAGAGTCAGTCGCATTTTTAAACAGTGTGTTGTTCACTGACTCTGCCAAATCTAATGCATGGTTTTAAAAATACATACTGGCATATTATTTTTATTATATTTTAAAGTCTGATTCAATTCATGGAAACTTGGTAAAGTCATCTCATTGATTATTTTAAAGAATAATTGAAGTTTACTAACAGAATAAAGAAGGGACTTAATATTTAAGCTCCTATTATGCTGAAACCTTATCCCATCAGCCATCATCCCATTATAGTTTCGGAAACTGAGGCTCAAGGAGAGTAAAGAAGTTGTCTCCTGGGTCCAGTTCAGTCACAAAACCGTGATTTGGATCCAAGCTAATCTGACTGTAAAGCCCCATGTTCTCCATCACCGTGTTCTATAATTCAAAAAGAAAAAACTCTTTGTTTGAATTTTCCTTAAGTAGCGTGCATGCTTCGAACTAGTTGGCTACTTTGGCCAGCAGCAGTGCCTGCTGAAGAAGTGAGGACCTTCAATTTTGACAGTTAGCCAGAACACACTTTAAAAAACTCATTTGGCGTCTTTGAATAGAAGAGATCTCATATTGGTCTCTTCTCCCTATGAAGTACCACCTAAAGCGATGCATCTTTTGGAAGCAGAGTTTACGTTTCCATACGTGCCATCCACGAGTGCCAAGTCCTTTTATCCTGGTCCCAACATAACATGAGCACTTAGTAAACAATAAAGATGAAAATAATTCAGTTGTCTAGGCTTGCAGCAATGTCTCAACTAAATGACTTGAGGAAAGCAAAAGGAAAAATACAGAAGGACATTCCAAACCATGATGATAAAGCAGTTACTCTGAATAGTCAGAGAAGACCAAAAATCCAAATGTTTGGTTGCTTCATCCAAGACAGTGGTGTATGAACTCCTAGTCTGTCAAACCAGGTGGCCTGATTCCAGAAGGAGTTTATGTGTTGGTGGGGGAATTCACTGAAGACCTGTGTTACAAACAGGACTGGTGTCCTGAGCACACATAATTCAGAGTGGCATCTCTGCAAGTCTATGTTATTCAATATTATTTGGGGTGGGGGCACTTACCAAGAGCAGGCACCATGCTAAGCACTTTACATGCATTGATCTTCCCTTTTTTTTTTTTTTTACGTTTATTTATTTTTGAGACAGAGAGAGACAGAGCATGAACGGGGGAGGGGCAGAGAGAGAGGGAGACAGAATCGGAAGCCGGCTCCAGGCTCCGAGCCATCAGCCCAGAGCCCGACGCGGGGCTCGAACTCACGGACCGCGAGATCGTGACCTGAGCTGAAGTCGGATGCTCAACCGACTGAGCCACCCAGGCGCCCCAGCATTGATCTTCCCTTAATTCTCAGATCTAGCTTCAAGAGGTAAGTGCTATTATTAAATCCATTTTCCAGATGAGAAACCTAAGGCTTAGAGAGGTGGTTTCTATTTATCCCACCCATTGTTTTACAACATTTTATTCTTTGATGTTTATTTTTATTTTTGAGAGAGAGAGAGAGAGAGAGAGAGAGAGAGTGCAAGCAGGGGAGGGGCAGAGAGAGTGGGACAGAGAATCTGAAGCCGGCTCCATGCTGACAGAAGTGAGCCGGATGTCGGGCTCCAACTCACAAACCACGAGATCGTGACCTGAGCTGAAGTCAGATGCTCAACCGACTGAGCCACCCAGGCACCCCTACCACATTTGAGAATAGTATTTCTCAAAGTCTCTGCATTGAGGGCTCAGGTTTCCCCCAATTTTTCATGGACAAGTATTTCTGTAAAATACGATAAAAATGAATTACTCAAAAAATGAAATTTAAAAAGGCAAGGACATAAAATGCAAGCCCCCAATTTGTTATTATGAGAGTCAATAGAATTACTCAACCAAATTGATATAAAAGTTTCTAAATGCTTATTCTTAATTTCTGTACTTTTCACATCAAAATGTGTAAGACAAACTTTGAGGACCAGCACTCGTTTGCTGATCACATTTGTGAGTAGTACTGTGTTAGTACTTTAGAAAGCCATTATTATAAGCCAGGTATGTGCAAAGTCTAGGACATCACACTTTCGTGTACTCTTAGAAGTTTAACCTGTTCCTTTTAGACTTGTAAGTATCCATCATCATCATTATTATTGCCTTTATTCTACTGTATGTATATTTATTAAGATCAACAGTGCAAATCCTTACAAGCTATTTCATTATGCATCCTATGAGGTTAACACCATGTGTTTTTATAGCATAAAACCTAATTTCTTCTTTAAATTATAAACCCATCAGTCGGAGTTTATATACCTCTTCTGAGTCATACATGGACCGCTATTGGCACATGATGAAGATTATTAATTGGCATTTGCACACTTACCAGTAACACATTTGAGAAGGATAAAAAACAAAGTAGTGTTTTTACAGGGACAATTTCTCTTGGGTGTTTGTGTGTTATAGTAAAGGGAGACACGTGAACATGTTTGTTGAAGAAAGACTGAAGCCTCTTAAATTTTCTCCTCAGGCTCATCAGGGACTTGTGGATAATTTGCAGGCAATTTGTATCCCCTTTTCCTGCAGGACTAAACCTCAGATGTAATTTCTGCAGTTGTCAATCACTCTTCTTGTCCCACGGACCATTCTGCAAGAATATATCATGTTCTGAAGGTTTTCTCACATGTATAAATTCAGGAATTGAAAGGGACTCTGCTGGTGAAGTAGACGGTTTCTCCCGTAGAAAGAAGAATGAGAGGCAAGGAATCAAGTGTGTCCTTAATAAGCACTTCTTTCAACATAAGCTGGAGTTGGAAGCACATGTCAGATGGAGATTAGCTCTAAAGTCTCTTCATTTAAAAAATTACTCTCTTTTGCCATCCCACTGGGTTAGACTTTCAAAAGAGCAGGCAAGGTGCCAGTCAGGATTTATAACCCTTTCCTTCTTCATGATTGATAGAAGGAGAGTTGGGGGAAGGAGTTCCTTCAGAGATAAGTATAAAGATTATTATAATAATAATAGGCTCCTTTATTTTGAGCAAATGAAAGCATATTACATGCTTATCTCATGTATTGCCATCACAGAATCTATAACTGGCATTCTCGTACCTACTTGGCATATGGGGAAACTGAGATACAATATGGCTTAGAACTTCAACCAGTTTCTTTAGATTTCACTTTTAAATGTGAGGCTATAAAAATCCATCTTTCTTTTTATACTTAATTTCTCTTTTCATGATCATCAAAGAAACATATGCTCCTTGTAGCCAACAACACAAGATCAGATACTATAAATTACCCTTAGTCCCATCACTTGGAAGCCACGACTATAACCATGTTGGCATTATTTCTTCCAGTCATTTTTCTACAAAGTTTTTTTTTCTTTTCATAGATAAAATCAAACTGTATATTACAATTCGAGTCCCACTCTGTTCACTTTATATTACAGTCATGAGCCAAAGATATTCTTATCAACACCCTGCAGTTTTGACCCTAGTTTCATATTAAGAGTAGAGCAGCAGGTTTCTGAAGTTAGGAGGTGAACTCTCACAAGGCGAGTCCTTGAAGGAGGTCCCTGGCGTAATCAGCACAAGGTGGGGCCATCCTTCAGTTCCAGCAATGAGCCGCAATTCTGACAATGTGGGAATGATGCAATAGACCCTCTGGAACGAGGCAGAGATTTCTGTGACTTGACTGATGGGCAGCCTTCCATTCACAGAGCTATGATTGAAATCATGTCAGTAAGCCTCCTACCATGTGGACATTCTGTCAGTCAACATGTTGACACAGGAGCCAACATTTTTTTTAAGACGGCTACTAGTTGTATCTGAACGTTCAGATTCATCACAGCCCTTGATGCAGGGAGCAAATGTTTTGCATTGCCCAGAGGACAGTCACACTGGATGCCAATCTTCATGCCACAAGAGCTTGGGTTTTCATTTCACTTTCAAACAGCACTAAAAGGTTTAAGTTGTTACAGAGATGAGAAGGGATTTAAGGTGATGGTGTGGGCAGGGAGTATCAGGGGTGGGGTCTTAAGGTACAGTTAAGCTCTACCCACACATGCATCCAGACACACACACACACACACACACACACACACACACACGAACGTACGCATGATCTACTTTTACAAAATAAACACTGGAACTATTTGTATAAAACTTTTAAAAACATGATATAAATGCTTTTAAAAGGCAAAGACCAATGTGACTCATTTATGTCAACCCTTCTTCGGAAAATATGGACATACACAAAATGTTATTCATTCATTCATTCATTCATTCATCAGATATTTACTGAGTGCTACCATGTACCAAGCACTGTTCTGGGCTATATGTATAAGCAACAGATAGGACTGACCAAGTCCCCACTCTCAGAGTTTAATTCTTCAATTCTTCAATAAGATTTAATTTTTCAAAAAAGTATTTCATGTTCCAGTTTTAAAAAGGTTAAAGAGATATGGCTACTCAATGCAATACCTGGCAAGACCAGATCTCATACTGGAGGGGAAGAAGTACAATGAAGGGCATTACTGGATGAACTCGTAACATTGGAATACAAATGATAAGTTATATAGTATTTATGTAAAACACTTATATTTTAGATATTATATATAAATATATATAAATGTATATATAAGTATATATATGCTCGCTCTCTCTCTCTCTCTCTCTCTCTCTATATATATATATCCTAAATGATCCAGAAAAAATAAGTCAAGGACAGTGAGAGTAAATGACAAATCAAAATGGAATAAAAATCACTAGTAGGCAAATCTAGACAAAGGGTATATGGACATTTTTTGCACTCTTCATTTTATACTACTTTTATTTTGTAATATTTTGATAAATTTGAAATTATTTTCAAATAAAATGGTTTTAAAACCTATTTCACGTTGTAAAATGAGTGAGAACACAAAGTCCTTAAATCATGTGTCAAGCTCCTGTCAGTCACACGTGATTTATAGACATTTGATTGACATGCTGATTTCTTGGGACTTCAAAGATAGAATTGTATTACCTAATCAGACCCACAGGATAACTGAGGCATAACTTTCAAAATCTCTCCATCTGCCACCCCACAACACGGACTGTAGATACTTTCTATCTCATCCAAGAAACCAATGATTTCCTTTTATCCATATGAAATCTATCTTAAATGTATAATTATCCCACTCACTGTATAATTGTAATTCACACTCTCTGGGCTAATAAACATTCTGAAGATCTCAGCTATATGATAGAAAAAGGAAATGCCACCGAACAGTCCCTTTAGAGACATCTCTATTTTCCTGCCTTTCCTTTCTCCTTTTCAGGAGTCAGCTCTCCCAACCTTCTCCCACTCTTTCCTCTACTTCCCTCACTGATGTTTATCCCAATAAAACTCCCGCATGTCAAATCCTGTCTTGCATCTGTTTCTCAGAGGACCTACACTAACATGGCTCCCTTATCTTTAGAAGTATCCATATAGAACTAGAGGTTACATCCTAGTCACCTTATTGTGTTTGGGTGTTTCCCAAGCCTTCATCAGCAATACATTAGGAATGATCCCCCAAGAAGGCAGTCTAATCTAATATTTATGAGACTAGACTTTGAAGTCAAAAGGACTCAGGTGGAAGAATTAGTTGGGTGGTCTTAATATTTAATGGAATCAGATTTCTACCCCAGTGATATACATATTAGATAATAATAGACTTTTTTTAATGCATTTCTCTTTTATAGGTACCACAGATTTTCATCATTTCTAAAGATAGACAGCAAAGTAACTAAATGTAAATTTCCTCGATTGCAATCAAAATCCCTATTTGCTTCCCCAAGGAGACCTAAATTTATATTCAGATGACCTGAATTGGCTTTTAGCTATTTCTGTAATTCTCCAGGCTTACAATCACCAGTACCATCTTGGATTCCTTCATTTACTCAAATGACTAATCCCCCTTCTTTTTTCTCTTGGAGACTAATGCTTATTTCAGTCTTGTCCAATGTATAATAACTTCTCTTATCTGAATTTGGGGGTCCATAGCCATGTAGCCACTTGTGCACCACACATATCTTGGAAGTCCAAATCCATCTCAAACACAGCTTTTTAAAAATGAAGCTCATTTTTATGTCCCTTTAGGGATGCTTTCCTTCTTTGAATGGCACTATAGCCACCACACATCCTTTCCATCAGAGCCAATCACCAAGTCCTACCTGTCACTCTAAGAAAATGCTGCTTCCAGTATATAAGTCCTTTATTTCATTATATTTTGAGGTAAAATTGTTATAACCTAAGTTCTGGTGTACAACATTATAATTCAACATCTGCCTGCTCTACAAAGTGATCACCACTAAAATGCAGTTACTATCCATCACCATACAACTGACCCCTTTCACCCATTTTGCCCACCCCCACCCTCCTTTCCCTTTAGTAACCACCAATCTGTTCTCTATGAGTTGTTTTGTTTTGTTTATTCATTTTTTAAAGATTCCACATATGAGGAAATCATATAGTATTTATCTTTCTATATCCCACGTATTTCACATAGTATAATATTCTCTAGGTCTGTCACAAATGGCAAGATTTCATTCTTTTTTATAACTGAGTAATATTCTATTACACACGCGCACACACACACGCACACACACACATACACACACACCGCGTCTTTATCCATTCATCTGTCAATGACGTTTAGTTATTTCCATTTCTTGTCTATATAAATAATGCTGCAATGAACATAGGGGTGCATATATTTTCTTGATGTTTATTTATTTTCGAGACAGAGAGAGACAGAGTGTGATCAGGGAAGGGGCAGAGAGAGAGGGAAACAGAATCTGAAGTGGGCTCCTGGCTCTGAGCTATCAGCACAGAACCCAACGCAGGACTCAAACCCACGAACCAGGAGATCATGACCTGAGCCAAAGTCGGATGCTTAACTGACTAAACTACCCAGGTGCCCCAAGGGTGCATACATTTTTTGAATGAGTGTTTTTTTTCATTCTTCAGACAAAAAGAATGGAATTGCTGGATCATATGGTAGTTATAGTCTTAATTTTTTGGAGAATACCCATACTGCTTTCCTTAGTGCCTGCACTAATTTACGTTCCCACCAGTAGTGTACAAGGGTTTCCTCTCTCCACATACTTGTTATTTCTTGGTGTTTTGATGTTGTTTTTGTTGTTGTTGTTGTTGCTGCTGTTGCTGCTGCTGCTGCTGTTGTTAGTAACAGCCATTCTAATTGGTGTGAGGTGACATTTCATTGTGGTTTTTGATTTGCATTTTCTTACCCATTATTGATATTGAACATTTTTTCTTATGCCTATTGCCCATATGCATGTCTTCTTTGGAAAAATGTCTATTCAGATACTCTGCCCAATTTTAAATTAGACTGTTTTTTGTTATTTTTGTTGACATGTATGAGTTCTTCATATATTTTGGATATTAATCCCTTGTCAGATATATGGTCTATAACAGTCTTCTCCCATTCAGTAGGTTGCCTTTTTGTTTTGATAATGGTTTCTTTTACTGTGCAGAAGGTTTTTACTTTGATCTAATCCCATTTGTTTATTTTTGCTTTTGTTTCCCTTGCGTTTGGAGTCAGATCCACAAAAATATCTCTAAGATCAATGTCAGGGAGCTTGCTGTCTCTGTTTTCCTCCAGGAATTTTTTGGTCTCAGGTCAAACAGTAAGTCTTTAATCCCATTTTGAGTTAATTTTTGTGTGTGGTGTAAGATAGTGGTCAATTTCATTCTTTCACGTGTGGCTGTACAGTTTTCCCAGCACTGTTTTCCCAACATTGAAGAGACAGTCTTTCTCCATTGTATGTTGGCTCATTTGTCATTAACCATCAATATATGTGCAGGTTTAAATCTGGGCTCTCAATTCTATTCCATTGATCTGTGTATCTGTTGCCAAAACCATACTGTTTTGATTGCTATAGCTTTGTAATATAGTTTGAAATCAGGGCATATAATATCTCCAGCTTTGTTCTTCCCAAGATTTCTGATTTGGCTATTTGGAATCTTCTGTGGTTCCTTACAAATTTAATTAATTAATTAATAGTATTTATTTATTTATTTATTTACGTCCAAGTTAGTTAGCACATAGTGCAACAATGATTTCAGGAGTAGATTCCAGTGATTCATCCCCTATGTATAAAACCCAACCCATTTATCCCATTCCCCCTCTCACAACCCCTCCAGCAACCCTCAGTTTGTTCTCTATATTTAAGAGTGTCTTATGTTTTGTCCCCCTCCCTGTATTTATATTATTTTTGCTTCCCTTCCCTTTTGTTCATCTGTTTTGTATCTTAAATTCCTCATATGAGTGAAGTCATATGATATTTGTCTTTCCCTGACTAATTTCGTTTCACATAATTCCCTTCTAGTTCCATCCACATTGTTGCAAATGGCAAGATTTCATTCGTTTTGATTGCCAAGCCATACTCCATGTGTATATATACCACATCTTCTTTATCCATTCATCCATCGATGGACATTTGGGCTCTTTCCATACTTTGGCTATTGTGAATAATGCTGCTATAAACATTGGGGTGCATGTGCCCCTTTGAAATAGCATACCTGTGTCCCTTGGATAAATGCCTAGTAGTGCAATTGCTGGGGTAGGGTAGTTCTATTTTTAATTTTTTGAGGAACCTTCATACTGCTTTCCAGAGTGAGTGCACCAGTTTGCATTCCCACCAGCAGTGCAAAAGAGATCCTCTTTCTCTGCATCCTTGCCAATATCTGTTGTTGCCTGAGTTGTTAATGTTAGCCATTCTGGCAGGTGTGAGGTGGTATCTCATTGTAGTTTTGATTTGTATTTCCCTGATGGTGAGTGATGTTGAGCATTTTTTCATGTGTCTGTTAGCCATCTCTAGATGTCTTCTCTGGAGAAGTGTCTGTTCATGTCTATTGCCCATTTCTTCACTGGATAATTTGTTTTTTGGGTGTTGAGTTTGATAAGTTCTTTATAGATTTTGGATACTAACCCTTTATTTGATATGTCGTTTGCAAATATCTTCTCCCATTTCATCAGTTGCCTTTTAGTTTTGCTGATTGTTTCCTTCACTGTGCAGAAGTTTTTATTTTAATGAGTTCCCAATAGTTCACTTTTGCTTTTGTTTCCCTTGCCTCCAGAAACATGTTGAATAAGAAGTTGCTGCAGCCAAGGTCAAAGAGGCTTTTGCCTGTTTTCTCCTCTAGGATTTTGATGGCTTCCTGTCTTACATTTTAGGTCTTTCATCCATTTTGAGTTTATTTTTGTGTATGGTATTAGAAAGTGCTCCAGGTTCATTTTTCTGCATGTCACTGTTCAGTTTTCCCAGCACAATTTGCTGAAGAGACTCTCTTCATTCCAATCTTCCATTGGATATTCTTTCCTGCTTTGTCAAAGATTAGTTGGCCATACATTTGTGGGTCCATTTCTGGGTTCTCTACTGTTCCATTGATCTGAGTGTCTGTTTTTGTGCCAGTACCATATTGCCTGATGATTACAGCTTTGTAACACATGTTGAAGTCCGAGATTGTGATGCCTCGAGCTTTGGTTTTCTTTTTCAGGATTGCTTTGGCTATTTGGGGTCTTTTCTGATTCCATACAAATTTTAGGATTGTTTTTTCTATCTCTGTGAATAATGCTGATGTTATTTTGATAGGGATTCCATTGAATATGTAGATTGCTTTGGGTAACATCGACATTTTAACAATATTTGTTCTTCCAATCCAGGAGCATGGAATATTTTTCCTTTTGGGTGTGTGTGTGTCTTCAATTTCTTTCATAAGCTTTATATAGTTTTCAGTCTATAGATTTTCCACCTCTTTGGTTAAGTTTATTCCTATGTATTTTATGCTTTTTAGTGCAATTGTAAATGGGATCAATTCTATGATTTCTCTTACTGTTGTTTCATTATTGATGTATAGGAATGCAACCGATTTCTGTGCATTGATTTTATATCCTGCGACTTTGCTGAACATAATTTTAGATTATACCTTCTAGTTCTCTGAAAAATGCCATCAGAATTTTGATAGCAATTTTGTTGCTTCTGTAGGTCGATTTGGATAGTATGGACATTTTAACATTATGAATTATTTTATGAGTACAGAATATCTTTCCATTTATATGTGTATTCTTCGATTTCTTTCATCAGTGCCTTATAGTTTTCAGTGTATAGGTCTTTCAGTTCCTTGGTTAAATTTATTCCTATTTTATTCTTTTTGATACAGTTGTAAGTGGGATTATCTTCTTAGTTTTTCTTTCCGATAACCCAACATTAATGTATACAGAAATACTATAGCTTTCTGTGTGTTGATTTTATATCCTGCTACTTTACTAAATTGATTTTTTAGTTCTAACAGTTTTGTGATAGAATCTTTTGGGTTTTCTATATATAGTATCATGTCATCTGCAAATAGTGACAGTTTTCATTTTTTTCTTACCAATTTTGAAGCCTCATATTTCTTTTTCTTGCCTAATTATCTGGCTAGGACTTCCAGTAGCATGTGGGGTAAAAGTGGCAAGAGTGGGCATCCTTGTCTTGTACCTGATCTCAGAGTTAAAACTTTTAGCTTTTTACTATTGAATATGATGTTAACTGTGGGTTTGTCATATATGGCCTTTATTAGGTTTAGGTACATCCCTTCTGTACCCACTTTGTTGAGTGTTTTTCATAAATGGATGTTGATTTTTGTCAAATGCTTTTTCTGCATCTATTGAGATGACCATATGATCTCTATCTTTCATTTTGTAAATGTGCTATATCACACTGATTGATTTGCAGAATCAATTGATTTGTTAAATCATCCTTGCATCCCTGAAATATATACCATTAGATCATATGTATGATCCTTTTAATGTACTATTGAATTTGGCTTGCTCATATTTTGTTGAGAATTTTTGCATTAATGCTCATTAATGATATTGACCTGTAATTTTCCTTTCTGTGGTGTCCTTAGGGGGTTTTGGTTTGGATATGTTCCCTCCTCTTCAATTTTTTTGGACGAATTTGAGAAGGATAGGTATTAAATATTCTTTAAATGTTTGGTAGAATTCACCAGTGAAGCCATTTGGTCATTGACTCCTTTCTTTCTTTATTCTGCTAGTCTCCTAATGAAATTCCTGCCAAAATGTGTCTCTATTCCAGTTTTCTGCACTGAAACCAAGGTGATTTTTTTTTTAAAGACAAACGTATCACACTGAAAAAAGACAATCATAAGTCTCTTTGAGATGTTCTTGTTTACTACACAGGTTTCATTTCTTTCTTCTATCTCCTGATAAACTCTACATACATTTAAGTTAATAGATTTTTTTTTTAAATTAACAATGGGATGAGAGAGAGAGAGAGAGAGAGGCAGGCAAACCAAGAAATGGACTCTTAAGTGTAGAGAACAAGTTGATGGTTGCCAGAAGGGAGGTGGGTGGGGGCATGAGTTAAATAGGTGATGGGGATTAAGGAATGAACTTGTGATGAGCACCGCATGTTGTATGGAAGTGTTGAATCACTATATTGCACACCTGAAGGTAATATTACACAGTATTGTAACTAACTGGAATTTAAGTAAACATTTTTAAAAACTGATATATAACATATATACCAGAAAAGTGCAGATTTTAAGTGTACATTTCGAGTTTTGACAAATATATACACAGCAAGCGAAACGTAGATATCTTTCATTACCCCTAAATTACCCTTTCATTTAAAAAATGACCTATAATTTTCATATAGCGGAAACACATATTTTAAATGCAAAATTTTGAAGGCCAATTGTTTTCACCCTTTACCTGCCTTGTACCACAGCTGCCTAGTTCTTCTATGCTAATATACAAGGGAATAGACATTTTCTTTTTTTTTAATTTTTTTAATCTTTATTTATTTTTGAAAGAGAGAGACAGAGACAGAGACACAGAGAGAGAAACAGAGCATGAGCAGGGGAGGGGCAGAGAGAGAGGGAGACCAGAATCCGAAGCAGGCTCCAGGCTCTGAGCTGTCAGCACAGAGCCTGACGCGGGGCTCAAACTCATGGACCATGAGATCATGACCTGAGCCGAAGTTGGACGCTCAACTGACTGTGCCACCAGGCACCCAGGGAATAGGCATTTTCCTATGTTGAGATGCCCATACTCCTTCTGATAACATATACTCTTTTCTACATTTCAGTTTTAACATTATCCTCTTTCCAAAGCCTTTCTTGTACCCAAACTCTCACCAGTAAACTTTTCTCTATTATCACCTAGCAATTGTCACTTTCAACTTTTTATTCATTTATCATTCCCAGTGAAGTCTAGAGGCTAGAACGTGTCCACAATCTCTTGTTTGTATTCTTTGCTGAGCACCTAATCTCTTGACAGGCATATAGTTAGTGTTCAAGACATATTTACTGAACAAACAAGCTCATGTGCTAAAGGCATAGGTTAGTGCCTTGTAAGTCATGTGTGAAGTTAAGATTTTATGCCAAGGCAACAAAGATCTGTTAGAGGGTTTACACAAAGGAATGCCATGATTATCTTTGTTTTAGAAAGATAACTGACAGCAGTGTAAAGGCTATAAAACAGTAGTGAAAAGAACAGTTATCGGGAATTGAGTTGGGAAATCATTGCAGAAGTCCAAAAAAGAGGATATAAGGATGTTGGTTAAAGGAATAAAGTTGGGGAGGAGGGCCCAGAGTTCAAAAATCGTTTCTGAGAAATACTCTCCAGACCGCAATGAACAAGATAAAGGAGAAGGAAGAGTTGAGGATACTCCATGGTCTTTGTTGAGAGAAAATAAAGAGTTATGCCATTAATGAAGGAAAATTCTATAGGAAAACAGAGTAATTGGCAAATTAATCTTAAGGCACATAAGTATACTATGAATAGATTGGAGGAGAGATGGAAATATTGGCCAAGATCTCAGAAGATCAGTCAGGGACGAGAGATGCAGCAGTTGTGCTGGGTATTTTCCATTTACTCCTCTAGATACACTTTCCAACTTTCTCTGTGTTCTAGAATCCTTACCTATTTAGGGGCACCTGGGTGGCTCAGTTGGTTAAGCATCCAACTTTGGCTCAGGTCATGATCTTGTGGTTCGTGTGTTTGAGGCCCAGGTTGAACTCTGTCAGCACAGAGTCTGGAGCCTGTTTCAGATTCTGTGTCTCCCTCTCTCTCTGCCCCTTCCCCATTTGTGTTCCCAATCTCTCTCTCTCTCTCTCTCTCTCTCTCTCTCTCTCTCTCTCTTTCTCTCTCTCAAAAATAAACATTAGAGTCCTTACCTATTTTGATTCCATGACTGCACTTTGGCTTCTAATTGGGTTTGGACAATTAGAGGTGCCAGGTAAAAAATAAGGCAGCCACTGTATCGATTCCAGTTAGGACTCCCCTCAACTCCCCTATCCTTTCAGGCCCATGGGGAATAAGCCTGGGGTATTAACCACTCCTTGATGGATTCCCTTGGGCCTGCCCACACCATGGTAAATAGTCTTATTAAAATGTCCTAAATTATTCCATTTGAGAGTGACATGTTTCCTGCTGGGTCCCTAATTGACATGTACAGATGGCACCTGAAGTCCTAGGAGACAAAATCACCCATGGAGAGAAGATAGAGTTAGAAGAGTATAATGCAGGAAACCAAAAATGAATTTAAATTCCTTGCTCACCACATTTGCAGAGAAATTAGTTCTAGAGGCAGCAAGCAGAAGGAAAGGGTTTCAAGAAGGAGTCAATAGTTTCACAGGCAGCAAGGAAATCTACCAGGATGAGAATTGAAGAAGACTCTTGGCATTGGCACATAAAACGCTATAGGTGACTTTTATGAAGAGTGGTTTCAGTATAATGGTGGGGCTAGAGGCATGACAGCCATGTATGGAGGTAGGGATGGGAGTTGAGAAAAAGGAGGTGTAAGTATGGACTATTTATTCAGAAGTTTGGGGGAAAAGTAGCAGAGTAAGGGAGGGTAGTACTGTGATGGAGAAATAGTGTAGAAAAGGGTTTAAAGATGAGGAGGACAAGTGCTTGCCTAAAGCCTACAGACGGAAGTGAGAGTGAAGATCGAGGAAGGCTGGGATGGGCAAGTTCATGCAGGAGGAAAGATGAGAGGATGACCTCCACACAGAAGGGGACATCTTGCCCTCAAATGTCCATGAAGGATGTAAAAGTTATAGGAGCCCTCTATCTTTCCCCATAACACCCTCTGTGCGTCACCAGTGCACGGCTGCCTTGGTTACTTGACAATAATCTGTTTACATTTTTTTGTCTTCCTCTATAAACTGATGCTCCAAGATGAGGTATATACCTTATTCTTCTCTATATCCTCAGTATCTTGTGTATAGGAGGCAATGATTTTTTTTTTTTTAAATTGAAGATTGGACAACATCTTAAGTTTAAAGGTAGTCAAGGGATGTCCTAACAGATGGTTTGATTTTTTCTGTGAAACAGGAGTTTTAGTCTGGCTGAAATTGAGGAACATAAAGAGAAATGAAAAGCGTGAGGGAAAATGCAACAGTTTAAAGCTGCTATGGTTGGGAATGTTCTGATTTTTACTCAGCAAGTAAAATGTGGGCATTAATTTGACTTCCTGTGTCTCGCCTACAAAGAAGAAAATGAATTAATGAGCTGATATGAGAATTCTGGTCATGTTTATTTTTTTGACTATGAACTTTTTTTTAAATGTTTATTTATTTTTGAGAGAGAGAGAGAGAGAGAGAGAGAGAGAGAGAGAGCGAGCTGAGAAGGGGCAGAGAGAGAGGGAGACATAGAATCCGAAGCAGGCTCCAGGCTCTGAGCCGTCAGCACAGAGCCTGATGTAGGGCTCAAATCCATGAATCTCGAGATTGTGACCTGAGCTGGTTGGATGCTTAACTGACTGAGCCACCCAGGCGCCCCTTGACTATGAACTTTTGATTTAATTAAGGTGAATAAGACTCTCTGCACCTTAGCAATTTGGGTAAATTGTTACGGTCACATTCTAAACTCCACAGCAAGTCACTGGGCCAGGGACACACTCAGAAGGAAGGTCCTGCTGCTCTGAAACCTTTCCTCAGTAGCTGGTGGACCTCTCAAAGCTCTCATCTCCACTTGCTGCCCAGGGGACACCCTTTGATTTTAGGTCTCTATGTAGCACGTACACTGTATGACAATGAGATCAATTTTCATATGTGGCCAATTCAGTCAGTTCTTAGTAGTGGAATCTTATAAAATTATTTTCTATATTGCCTGAGGGGAGTATGGAATTTTGACACGACCTCTCTCTCCCTCTGAATATATGTATGTGTATATATATATTCTGAATATAATATATATATAATATAATATATAATGTATAATATATAATATATATTTAGAATATAAGCACAATTTATTTCTTAGCAGATCCCAAAAAAGGATTTGAGGTGACTATTCTGTTTTACTTCTCTCTCTCTGTCTCTCTGTCTCTCTTTTGGTATGAGCAGAAATTTGAGGGCATTTAAACTGAATCAGAGGAAAGGTGAAGTGACAGAGTGGCGAAGAGCAAACACACTGGATCCAGTTTCGATCACGCATCCATTTAGATTCTGGCTCTACCATTAAACAGCTGTATGTGCTTGGGTACATCACTTAAGTTCCCTATACTACAGTGTCTGCCTCCAAATGCAAACTGAGATATTCTCTACCTCATAGATTATCATGAGGATTAAAAGTTAGAATATGGAAAATACTAGGGTACCTGGATGGCTCAGTTGGTTAAGTGTCCAATGTCGTCTCAGGACATGATCTCATGGTTTTTGAGTGCGAGCCCCTCGTCAGGCTCTCTGCTGTCAGTGCGGAGTCTGCTTCAGATCTTCTCTCTCTCTCTCTCTCTCTCTCTCTCTCTCTCTCTCTCTCTCTCTGCCCCTCCCCTGCTTGTGCTGTGTCTCTGTCAAAAATAAATAAACGCTAAAAAAAAGAATATGGAAAATATTTCAACTCGTAATTGGAACACGATTACATGCTGAGATTAGTATTAAATCCATTAACTCTTACTATTTCTTTAAAATGAATTGCTACAAAATGGCCTACCAAAATATCACTAGATTCTTTTATGGCTCAGTAGTATACCCAGTTAGTGGTATAAGTAACATTTAGAAGGTATTTTGTCTGCTAGGTGCTATGCTAAGTACTTTATTATGTATGTTGTCACAGGAATATTTAACAGAAGCTGAGGCTCAGAGAAGATAATTGAGTTGTCCAATATCAAACAGTCGGTGAAGTGAGATTAGAACCAGGTAGTTTGACTCTCAACCTGCATATTGAATCACAAAACTACATTGTCTTTTCCTCACACGACTATTTTCCTCACTGGCCAAAAATATTACACAGTATATGATTAGGCTTGTTATAAACTAATGACATTCTTTGTAGAAACTACTGGAGAATAGTCACTGCTTTTCTTAGAACTGTTATATTTTTATCTTTCTGAGGAATGTTAGTGAATTTTGTCAGCTTTATTTAATTTAGGATTCAGATGTTTGGTGAAATATTTCTCAGCTTTCACTTTAGGATGCACACAACTCTCTGAACTTTTGAAAGACCAGTTACAAACCTGATCTTTCTTCCCCCCCTGTGAGTGAAGAATATCTATTGATTTAACATCCCTGAATTAATGGTTCAAAGTGGAGATTTACAAGATGGTCCTAAACACTTCCTCCAGGTGGAAGTTTTCAAGTTAGGAAGACACTATATTTAGAAAATGTAAACAGCAATTAGCTTGCTCATGGAAAGCAGCGGGGACAAATCCTTGTCCTGATTTCTCTGGATTTCTAATGTACTTACCTTTAGAGGAAATTCACCATCTCATTAATCCTGTTGCTTCTCACGAATAATCTCACTTTGGATCCATTGCACATTATGAAGAAGGAGCTGTAATACCCTCTCCCTCACATTCCACTGTCTGAAAGAAAAGTTCTCTCCTTTCTATCTATCTACACTCAAGTTGGATTATAACTGGCTTTATAACCACAAGCTTTACTCTTCTAAAAGTTTCCTGCGATGATATAAGAACTTTGAAATAGAATATGTCTCACAAATTCAAAATCAGGGCTGTTCTTCCCTAAGTGCTGGGAATTTGGACTATGATTTCTAAGGCTACCAATGAGCTGGGGGCAAACCCAGGAATGAAGGAAAGAAATGAACTTTGGATATAGACAGAGATGGGTTTGAGTTCTGGCACCACCACTTATTACCTATCAATTCATGCAAGAAATTATGTATTCAACCTCTTAGACTCTCGGTTTCCTCTGGATTTAATGGGGACATTAGTACCTACTTCTTTCCCTAATGTGAGAAACAAATGCAAGAACATATTCTAATGTGTCCAGGACGGTTGATAATATATGCTAGGTGCCCAGTTGTGTTGGTTCTGATCTCTTGGCCAACGCCACTTCCACAAATGCAATTATGGACAGCTAACTCTGGTGGTGGTAGTGTTTGAAAGGAGGAGAGAGAGAGAATATATTCTTGCCATGTGCCTAACTGCTCGAAACAGTTCAGAATATGAAGGGAATGACCTTGGTTCTAATTGGAAGTGTTGTGATGTAATGGTGTGAGGGAAGGTTTTTAAATTAGAGAAGTTTGAATTTCACCTTCCTAGTCAATGCAAAGTGTGATTTAAGACTGATGAATGGGTAAATAAGATGGCATATTACTCGGTCATCAAAAAGAATGAAATCTGGCCATTTGCAATGATGTGGATGGAGCTAGAGTGTGTTTTGCTAAGTGAAATAAGTCAGTCAGAGAAAGACAAATCCCCTGTCTCACAAAACAACTCATATGTGGAATTTAAGAAACAAAACAGATGAACATATGTGAGGGGGAATAAAAGAGGGAAACAAACAGTAAGAGACTTTTAATGATGGAGAACAAACTGAGGGTTGATGGAGAGAGGTGGGCAGGGGATGGGCTAGATGGGTGATGGGCGATAAGGAGAGCACTTTTTATGATGAGCACTGGGTGTTGTATGTTAAGTGATGAATCACTAAATTCTACTCCTGAAACCAATACTGCATTGTATGTTAACTAGAATTTAAATAAAAATTTGAAAAGAAAAAAAGTAAAGTGTGATTTAAGTCATTATTTAATTTATAGGAACTTTAGCTTTCTCATCTGTACAATGTGGATAATAGCACATACTTCTAGGCCTTCAGGTGAGAATTAAATAAAGGAAAGCTTCTGAACACAGTGCCTGAAAAAGACACAAATCCTAACTTCTTACCTTGAGGAGCAGTAACATCCATTCCATCCAGGAGCACGGGGATGATTTCAATGCCATGGTTTATCTGTACCTGGGACCAAGAATGAAGGGTGGAGAAGCGATGGATGCCGCTTTTTTCCTTGTTTACTAACTACAATCACCAAGTAGGCATTGCCTGTTTTCACTGACTGGCATTATGAATCTCATTTCAATTGGATCATATTGGTAGATAAGGGCAGATTAGGATCGATGGTCTAATTTCTGTGGTTAAGATAGGCTATGGGCTACCATGCTATTTCTCTAAAAATAATAGCTACTAATTCATGGTTGCTTACTCTAAGTTATTCACACAAGGATTAGAAAATCACCTTTGAAACCTTTCAAAGAAATTGGAGGCTTGAGGGGTTCAAGCCCCATGTTCAAGATTATACAGTATGTAAGTGCCAGAACCAGAAGACAAACACATATCTGCCTGATATCTCCCCTTCCTACCCCATCTGGTTCTCCACATTCTCTTACCTGGTCTTTGATTTCCCATTCCATCAACCTCAGCTGGGTGAGGTCGCTCCTGATTATAGCATTTTGTTTTCACCTTTCACATGGATCATATACTTTTCTATTAGTTATTAAAGCTATTTGAGTTCTTGTATTACTTTCCTGCTTCAATAATAAATTCCTTAAGAGGAGATACACTATTACATACCATTGTATCAGTCAGGTCTTTTTTTATTTGTTTGTTTTTTGTTTTTGTTTTTATTTTAGCCTTCTACAATGTGGAAATTTAATTATCTCACAAAACAAGAAGCCCAGATGTAAATGGTACCGGAGTGTAGCAATTTAACAATTTCATAAAGGGCCCAAGCTTTTTCTATGTTCTCTCCACCATATTTAGACTTTTAGATTTTCACCTGTCACTTCACAGTTGCAAGATGGCTTTCACAGATCCAGGCATTTGGTTATTGTTCAGGGTAAGAGGAGTGGGGAAGGGCAGCACAACTGAGCTGTCTACGCATGCCTTTCCGTCAGGAGACAAGAAAACCCTTCCAGGAGCTCCCTGATTACCTTCTTTTGCATTCCATCCCAGTACTGGGCCGCTTAGTAGGTCTTCCAGTGTAGAAACAATACCATAGCCCCCAATTTCCCCAAATGCAGGGACTTGTGACTGAAGAATTTAAAGACCCATTTCCAGCCTGAGAGTTGTGTGTAAGTAGATGACCAGAAAGCTAAGGGTAGACATGCGTACTGCACAATGCACACCGCCCGGCTGCTGAGGATCCCTTCCAAGAAGCCGTGCCCATTTTCACACACCAACTTGATAGCAACTGAAGCTTAAAGTCACAAATTGCAGCATGGCACAGACCTTCAGGATTGCGCACAATTAGTCAAGCCCTCGAGTGTTACTGAATACCAAGGGTCTACTTTAACCTCTTTTGTGATGAGCAAGGTGGATAGTATATGTTTTCTACGAATTATTACCCCTTACATTCTTGAGAGAATTTGTTGACAGCTGACTTGTAGATCCAAGCATATGTTTAGTTATATTTCCCTCAGGTGCCAACAATAGGTAGAATAAAGTTTAAAGATGTTTCAGGTGAACAGCATTTCGCCCTGTACCTTGGTACAAATTGTGAGTCAATTATTTATGAGCAGAACCCAATTTGTTTAAACCTCATTGACCTTTAATACAGTTATGACATGTGTCTTGACTTGATTCTTCCCTCTATTGATTTGGTCTGGAAAAGTAAAACAAGAGGTGAAATGGCCCCTCAGGGTAAGTTAAAATTGTAGGTTACGGCCATGTTAAATTGCTTTAGTATACTTTGTGTCCTTTAGAGTCAGAAAATGAAGCAATAAAGTAAGTTGATGTAAGTAATTCTTGTTTTTAAAAGGACCTTGAAGTGCTCTTAACAATATCATGGATTTGATAAGATCTGCCTTAGACTTCTTAATTTAAAATGAACATGAAGATGGTAAAGCCGAAAGAATGTTGAAATACTAGTGTTGTGCTAACAGCTTTGAAACTGAATTCGTGGGAGAGGGCGGATAGGAATTCTTCACTATTGTCTGCCGTACTTGGGGAAAATTAAAGCAGCAGTTTAATTTAACTGCTAGGAATTTCCTGGGGGGCATATCCAGGTGTACAAAATATTTAGGAGGGCTTCAGAAGTTTTTGCTCATTACTTATGTGTTATCAAGTTCAGACAGTGTTTAAAACTCAGGCAATTTTCAGGTTTGAGATGTTCATTTTTGTGACAGGCAAACCTATTAAATCTGAGTGTTCACAGCTTTTTCCTCTCTCTTACCCCTTCCCATATTTGTCTGTAATTATTGTGGTATTGACGGGCTAAGTGGCGGGCTGGAGAAGACAGAAAGAAAACATTAATTCTCGTAGGAAGGGAGAGAGAGCATCATTAGGTGGAGAAAAGAATAGACTGGAGGAGGAAAAGTGGAGAA
Source organism: Felis catus (assembly GCF_018350175.1). NCBI lineage: Eukaryota > Metazoa > Chordata > Mammalia > Carnivora > Felidae > Felis > Felis catus. The sequence continues at coordinate 66,135,246 of NC_058373.1, forward strand.
AAAGGACAAGAGCCAACACAGGAATGTGAGCTGGGTTTGGGACAGAATATTGTGATATGTAGAGAGGGAGGAGAAAGAGTTGAGGTATGGTTTATACAGAGAGAAATAAATAAATCTGATTTCAAAATATGTTATAATGTATGATGAATGGCGTGCTTTGAGATAATTAGATATTTATTTAAATTGTTCTTTCAAGCTAAGAACAAACCGGTTTGGCTTTATGCTGGTTCCTATTATTATCCTTGAAGCTGTCATCCCTTGCTTTTTAAAGCCCTTTCTTTGTTACGTACCAATAATAACCATTCTATTGATTGATAACCTGTGTGACAAAGAGGAAGAGATTCCAAGCTGGAGTTGGGTGAGATGGGATTGGAAGGTGAATGTGGAGTAGACAGTTTTAGAGCACACAAAGCCTGGACCAGAACTGGAGGATTTTGAGATAAAGGGGCAATTCTGGGGAACAGTTGGTCACTCCTGGGACCTCAGACTCTGCTTAAATGTTGCATCTTGGGTTTCAGTTTATGTTTCTGTGTACTTGATTTTTGAGCTCTGATTCTGCCACTAATAACCAAGAGGCTTGTTTAAGCCTTCTAGAGTTCTGGAAAACATGATGTGCCAATTTAGAAATTCCATGCTCTGAAGATTATACACGAACCATATCGCTCAGGAGCCTCTGTGTAAGGATGCCTGCATTAAGGATTGTGAAAAGCCATGCATGAACTAGCAAATACCGTTGTAGAACTAGGGATGAGGTCACAGGTTTAAACCAAGAGATCGCCTAATTCTTTTGGTCAAGAACTTCGGACTGCATTGTGTCATCAAAAATAGCACAACATGTGGGAAGGAGTCAGTACCACAGGCAAGTTAGTCTTTCCAGCTTCTTACTCTAAAGAACCATTTCATGGGATCCACTTCAGCTCTGTCGGTCAGGCTGTGTCTTCTTTCTTTGTGTGCCAAACCATCGCTGGGCAAACACACAGAAAGTATTTCTTCAGTGCTAGTGATAGGAATGTCCTGTGCTAGATGCAATGGTGTCTATGTCAAAGTTCATCCTCTTGTCAGTGATAAGCATAAAACCACCAAGAGTGGTTTCTAACTAAATAATTTTCAGGTTGCCGCAGCTCTTTGGAGCTTTACGTATGTTATCTGAATTGTTTTGGTAACAATTCTGCAAGACGGATGATGTGTATACATCTGTTGCTGTTATTTCTATTATGCAGAAATTTATAGAAAATTTAGAAAAATAAAAATAAATTTAGAAAAAAAAACCCAGAAAATTTAGATTCATTGAGGTTCAGAAACTTGTCTATGCTGTTTGGCTAAAGCTTGTGACCTACATCTTCTGATTTAAAATCTCATGTCCTTTAACACTGAGTTGTATTGAATTGAAATGACTGAAAATTAACGTCATTTCAAAAGGTGCAGTAATAATTTTGGATATAGTTATTAAGGAGTTATCAGAGTGGGGTGTGCATTCTTGAAAATAGGGAATTTATTATAAATTCTAAAGAGGGACAAGGGTTTGGAAAAAAGGTATTTGTAGGAAGTAGAAAGAAATGAACAGGTACAGGGGCACCTGGGTGGCTCAGTTAGTTGAGCATCCTGACTCTCGGTTTCAGCTCAGGTCACGATCTCGCAGTTTGTGGGTTTGAGCCCCACGTCTGGCTTTGTGTTGGCAGTCGGGAGCCTGCTTGGGATTCTCTCTGTTCCCTCTCTCTTTGCTCCTTCCCTGCTTGTGCTCCCTCTCTCAAAATAAAATAAATACACTTAAAAAAAAAAAAAAAACAAATGAACAGTTACAAGTTGATGGCATGTTCAGTATACATTTGTATGTATACTTACAATTTAATTAAAAATGTGTATGAGAGTAATAGCTAACATTGGGTGACTGCATACCAGATATCAGACACCTGATATGGATTATCTTGCTTAACATTCATAATCCCTGAGAGAGAAGATCTATTATTTGACTCTCTTTTATAGTCAAGAAAATGGATGTCAAAGAGGTTTCAGCCTAACCCACAATCCTAGGTATCAGAACTAGAACTCAGGTTGCCTGATTTCCCTAATACCACTTTGCAGAGCCATGGGGTCCAGAGAGGACTGCATTCTGGGCGAGATAGGTATTTAGATAGTAAGGGGCCTATCTGAGTGTGGAAGGCCACCCTGTGGCAAGAGGTGTTTCAGGGAGGGTTTAATACCATTTGGTAACTGTCTCTAGGTCTTCTATTATTGCTGGTTCAAACTTCTCATTCCTGACCCTGGACGAAACTTCTTAAGCTCAGTAAATATGAAACCAGAGTAATGACGTTATTTCTTTCACAGAACGTCTGTGGACGAGCATCTCAGTGCAAATGCAATTCACTCCCCTTCACTATCATTTCCTTAATGTGGGAAGTCCTCTTGAAGATTTCCTCCAATCTTACACTTCCTTCCAGGGATTAAACTCCCACATTTACGTTCCTCTTAAACAAATTTCCCTTTTTGGCTCCAGATTTCTCTTGGCCCTCCGTGTAATTCTCACTAGATTTCCTTTTGTCTTTATCAAACTCAGTGTGACTCAAATTGGGCTCATTAGCTACACCTGCTCCCTTAAATGCCCTTCAAAAGAGCTCCCAGAAGGTAACTTTGTTTCTCACTGTCTGTTCTTCTCCAGCCCCGCTAGACAGCCTCTCCACAGACCAGGATACAAGACCATTGGCTCTTTATTGTTGACTTCTTAGTCCGCAAACTCCCCTTCCTCACAATCCTGCTGCACTTGGCTAAAACATATTATTCATTCTTTAGTATTGTTCATCCTTTAGATCTCGTATTTCTGCTAAGAATGACTTCCAGTGATTTCTTTGGTAGATGTTAACTTAAAAACAGCAACAACCTTCCTTATTAGCCAGTTTTAGTCATAACATGTATTATATCTCTTATGGAACTCAAGTCAAGTAGTATCTTTCAGCTGGCCAACCAAGACAGCATTCATTTGGTTCTAGTGTTATTTTTCTCCCTGTTCAATCTCAACAATTCTTAACAGGCTTTCCTGAAGGTTTCAAATAAATCCCTTCCTCCTGTTGCATGTCATGCTGCTGCCTTTAAAAACAAAACAAAACAAAAATGAAAACAAAGACAAAACCCCCCAAATAAACCAGTCCAAGCCAACAAACAAAAAAACCCCCACTCAAAGTCCACCTTCCAGGTTTGTCCTGACTTATTAGTATCCTATTTTTCCAATGGGTCAAAAAAATTCCCAGCCCCAAACTTCCTAATTTCCCTTTTGTTGTTTTCATTGATAAGTATCCATTTTAAAGGATAGTTATCACCTCTATTGGATTGTAAATCTCCTTGAGGGCAGGAGAATGCGTCTAACCCCTAATAGGTACCCACACATTTATTAGTGAGCACTGCAACCTCTAGGGGGTCAATAAATACTTGTTGACTCACTGACTCTATAAATATAAACGGCAAAATAATCAGACATTCTGCTAGCACCTAATTTGCTCCCTGTAGGTAAGTGCGCCTCTTTGGTAGCATTGATTCAGGCCACCGGGATTCCATTTAGTGAATTACAGCTGCCTGTGCTAACTGGTACCCTGGTGGCCTGAATGAGTTTAAGAGTCTCCCCAAATGAAGGACCTCTCCCCCGAGAGTGACTCTGAATCTTGTTGAATACCTAACCCAACCTTTATTTTCGTCCACAGCATTTTCCCTTTGAGACAAAGATTCCTTTGCCTTTGGGCCTTTTAGCCTTTTCCCAAGTCAGAAACTCTCAAGTCATAAACGAATAAAAATGCACTCTGTTTACCATATCCTCGCTGTTTTTCATTTTTAAAAGAACGTATTGCTGAATTGCCCTGAATGCCAAGCAGGAAATTCACCATTTTCCTTGTAGCATTTTTTGTAAGTGAGCAGCTTTCCGACAGATCCAGCCGTCAACGGTGCCCTCCTACTGTTTGACTCACATTCAGAATTCATTTCTATGTGCACCACAATACGAAAATTTTGCCAAGCGTTAGAGGAACATGTAGCATACTCCCTGGGTGTTTCTTCCTCAGGCCCAGGCTCCCAAAGCTTTTCTGTTTTGTGCAGTGTTCTCTACCAAACAATGATCCTTTATGCAGTTTTAAGAAACCTACGACAGCATACAGTTAATGGATGAATAGTTGCATTCCAGCAGGGAATCCCTGTCTTGGATCCTGAGGAATCTGGTCTTTTTTGTGAGGTGAGCTAACAATTGGAAGCAGATTCTTAAGAAGTGGTTAGCTTCTGGACTGCAAAGATGGCCGAGTTCCCTATTCCCCAAACGGGGCTGAGACGCTTATGAATTTGAGGGGTTTGTGAATGATTCTGATCTTTGGTTAAAGCATTTGCCATAGGTAAGTTTGAGAAAGGCAATACTGAGCTCTGAGAATACCACTCCATCCGGGGTACAAGCATCCTGATGGCCTAGCCCTCCTTCTACGAGCCCCTCTGCAGTGCTTTTGAGCAACTCCAAGGCCTATTCCTCTGTCTCTTGAGAAGGGCATCCACACTGGCTGTGGAGCCAAAATAACACAGCTATTCCCAATGGCACTCCCTTCATCCTGCTGGGAAGTTATGTTACCTGCTTACCTTCCTTAAGATTTCCTTGGCTCCTGACCCAGTTTCCTTCCTTACATTTGGGGATTTCTTGGTTTCTCTGACTCTGCATCATTTCATTTGTATACTTATTTCTTACCAGCATGGCCTGCCCCTTCCTTCTCCTTGTAAACCTCAGCCAGAGGTGATGCTCTGTGGTTACTACTCCTTTCTGATTCATGGAGGAAACTGCTAATTGCACAATACCCAGTGCCCAACATCATTCGTCTATTGAACTCCTATTTATATGAGGCCTTTCCCAATAGTGAACATCACTATTTATTGAACACCTCTGGGCCAGGCACTATACTGGGTACTTTTCATGTTGTTCTTATTTAATGTCCTCATGAAGAAATCCAGGCCAAGTGAGACAAAGTAACTTGGTAAGATTGTCATAGGTAGTGAGAGACAGAGCCAGGAGTTTTACAAAGCACAGTATTTCTGGAGCCAGAATTTATTATTCACTACAGTGCCATGTTCCTTATTTGACACTTTTCTCCTCTTAAATTGTGTTCTCTGTTTTCTCATTGTACTTACACACACACATACACACACACACACACAGAGTCATGCACATCTGTAGCCTGGCTCTATAATACCATTTTGTTATATATGGCTATTATTAATATTTTTAATTTTCCTCCACTAGTTTCAATTGGATTTTTAAATGTTTATTTATTTTTGAGAGAGAGAGAGAGAGACCATGAACAGGGGAGGGGCAGAGAGAGAGGGAGACACAGAATCCAAGGCAGGCTTCAGTCTCTGAGCTGTCAGCACAGAGCCCAATGTGGGACTTGAACCTACAGACCGTGAGATCATGACCTGAGCTGATGTTGGACACTTAACTGACTGAGCCGTCCTGGTGCCCCCTTCACTAATTTCAGAGAGTAGAGTTTGAGTCTTTTTATCTTTATGTCTCTCCCCTTCCTCAACTCCAAGCCTGGAACCAAGTAATTGCTCAATAAATGGTGAGGATAATATTGGTTTGGTAGAGACATCATTTTGGAAATAATTTTTTTTTCTCCCAAGGTATAGGAAATACATTTTAATTTACAGAAGTTTATTCAAGTTTCCATCACTACTGTGGTATTATGGCTTGCGATTTTGGCACGCCTAAGGGGAATATTTATAGACTAGTTGGCAATTTACAAGTATTCTCTCTTTAGATGCAATGCTAGCTAATCAATCGCACATTAAAATAAAGGATTTGTATGACTAGCCTTGTTTAAAATATTTCTGTGTTGCAAAGATCGGTACAGTATAAACACACCAACATCATTTTTAGCAGCATTTTAAGCAAAAAGCCTGAAGGAAGGCTTTACTTCATGGCGATGCTATAAATGAAAGCATCGGACCAGTGCTCCTATAAAGCCTGTTCTCTCTGCCTTTTTGACTTTAAACACATTCTAGGGATTTGACATGTATGAAGATGATATGTCTTCACAGCATGTCCAAAGAGGTTCATATAGTTTTTGTAGTTTAGAAGATATTACTAAAAGGAACAGTGGTGTTTTAACTTAGTATAAAGAAAATGTATTTCTGATACTAATCACCTACGTGACAATGTGCTTTTGGTCACAAGGACATGACAAGAAAGTGCTGGTGGCCCAGGATAACTTTCACTTCTGCTGCCAGAAGCACCACAGGAAGGAGTGTCACTGGAATAATTGTCATTTTTACAGAAATCACAAGACTTCTTAAATGTGCCGTGTGGTGGCCATGTTGTCTGAATTCAAGTGTTCTTTCTAATTTTTTTTCTGTTTCTCTTTGTTGTAATTTCCATCTCTAGATTTTCTCTTCTGTTCATGTTAGATTTAGGTGTAAAAAAGAACCCCAAATCCAAAATAATGGATGGAGGATGGGAAAACATAAGATGATTATTGCTAGACTGTATCACATATTATATAAAGTCAGAGTCTCAGCAATTTATTTGGCTGTGTCAGGGTGCTTGCTTAGGGAGCTGGAGATCTAGATTTTCATTCCATCAACAGCTCTTGCTGTCAATTAATTAGAATATATATTCCTATTAATTCAAGGCTGTGCAATGCCTTCTTCATGCACACTGCAAACATTTCCATGAAATTGCATCTGTCCTCGGTTATACCATGCAGAGCTCCCGCCCTGAAACCCACTTTTTCTTTCCCAATCGACATGTTGTATGCCTGCCAAGTCGTACAGATGCTTTTTGGATTGGAGATGTTACTGTTTTTAATAATATTTTTAAATGTTGAGAATATGGATATTAATGTGATCTCTCTACAAACACTGGTACGTAAAACCCATTTACCAGATAAGGAAATTAGGTCACCTATGATTTGGCTATCCTACGCAAACCAAATGGTTAGCTATCTTTTAACAATGGATTTTCCTCCAATGGCTATAGTTACTATACCTCCAATGGCTATAGGAATAAAGGCCCCATGTCCACTTCTGAGTACTCTAGACAGCTTGAAAATAGAAGTGCTAAATCCATTACTTCCTCAAACCTGCATTTCCTTATGGAATTCTGTCCCTCAGCTAATGGCATTTCAATATACCCTGTTGCCTCAGTTAGGACGCTTAAAGTCATCCCTGACTTATGTCCCTTATTTCCCATGTCCAATTGATCATCAGACCTGTCAGTTCTCCCTCAGAAATGTCCTCTGGCTAAAGTCCCTTTTTATCATCCTCATGGCCACTGGCTTAGACCCTCATCATTTTTGTTTGGAGTATTCATACAGCCTCCTATCTGATCTCCCTGGCATCTATCTTCCTCCCCTCGAGTTCATTCTTCACCTGGACACCAAAATGATCTTCCTGAAAACAATTCTCATCAAGTTACTCCTCTTTTTAAAGACCTCAGCTGGAGTCCACTTGTTCCCAGGATGAACGCTAAACTCCTAAACTGGACCTATAAGGCTTTTGGCAATTAAGCATCCGCTTCTTCAGTTAGAGTTCTTGGCATTTTTCGCATGGATTTCCATCTCTCGTTCCATTCCTAAACACTCATATCAAACTCTGACATTAATTAATTATATTAATTTATGCCTTTGCACATGTTTTCCAACAGCCGACGATGTTTCTTTTTTCCTTCACTGCTTGCCAAACTCGTACTATTTAAGACCATGCAAATATCGTCTCCTCTTGAAGTCTTTTCTGACACTGGCAAAACCATTCTTACTGTGCTCTAGAATTTCTCATCATGCCAATAATACTCCTATTACAACATTTACTGCTTTGTATTTTAATGATCTGTTAACAGGTCTTGTCGTAAACTCTTTGGGGAGAAGATTCTTCCTATACCTGATTTCTGTTTGAATTTGCCAAGTACAAGGATGTTTAATAAATGCTGCATGAATGAATGAATGATCCATATTGATCTTGTCCCCAAACCAAATGATATTTTTACTATAAGTGCTTCTACTATAACATGATATATGCTTTCCTAAAAATTCGATCTTCTGTAAAAACAAAACAAATGCAAACAATAAAAAGGGCTCACTGGGCAGACCACTGAGAACCTCATGCAATTTGTAATCAGAGCATAATAAAAATCATATTTGGTATCTGAGCTCAATTGGATCTCCCTGGCATGCAGTCTTCCTCAGTGTGACTGGATATGGTCATAGTAGATATCAGTAACAAATAGGAATAACAGAATGGAGATGCTGATAATGCTTGGGTTAATTCGGGAGGAGTTGGTAAGATAAGGTAGATGGAAATGGAGTCCGAGGCCAATGGGGTGGTTGCTAAGGTGGGCACTGGGACATTGCAACCTGCCACAAGCCTGGCTGGGAAGCACCTCTTTGGGGAGGGAGCAGAAAGTGCAAACACTCACTTTTAATTTTCTAAAAGTGTATACTGCAGCCTTAAAAAGGGTTGCTGTTGGGGTGCCTGGGTGGCTCAGTCGGTTAAGCGTCCGACTTCAGCTCAGGTCACGATCTCGCGGTCTGTGAGTTCGAGCCCCGCGTCGGGCTCTGGGCTGATGGCTCAGGGCCTGGAGCCTGCTTCTGATTCTGTGTCTCCCTCTCTCTCTGCCCCTCCCCCATTCATGCTCTGTCTCTCTCTGTCTCAAAAATAAATAAAGGTTAAAAAAATTAAAAAAAAAAAAAGAGGGTTGCTGTGACTGTTGCAATAGCCATGCCGGGGAACTTTTTCTTTCCTGCAGAAAGTTATAATTCTTCTCTTGCTATATTTGGGTTCCCTTTGTCTACCAATATTTGCCTATCGAAACAAAGTGACTTCCACATTGCACCAACAATCCCCCCCCTCCCGCTTATCTATTACATTCTCCTGTTTATCAATTACATATGAGCTAAATCACATTGTAACTATGGGCATTCCAGCAAAGCAGACAGTATTCATATATTTGCATTGTTTAATTATCTAATGTCCATTATCTTGTCTTTCCAATGAAATGCTACAGCTAATTCTTTCAAGATAGAGACTGTATGTAATATTGAAAGAATCTGAAGTCTTTTCAGCTTTTGACATCAATTTCTTTGAGTAGCAGATGCTATTTTTTCCAGCCATTCTTTTGTTGACTCTCAAATCCATTCTCTGCTCTGTCCCTCTCTACACTTCTCAACTTCTCTTCCCAAATGGCTTCTGCACAGTTTTTTGTCAACGGTAGGCACAGGTGGAAGGCTGGCAGGCAGTGGGAGAGAAGCCAGAGAGTTCTCCTCCTAGTTCTTTGCCTTGGACTTCCATTTCTGGCACTGGCTACCTTCCTTCGGTGGCCCTTGCTCCTGTAGGATTGTCTCTCCCTTCATGGTCTGTGTTCCCACAAGACAATTCTCAGCTGGGACTCTAGCTCCCACTAGTCAGCCTTAGCTTTTGAGCTCTAGGAACAATACTTCCTCTTCCTGATCCTTAGAGATGGCAGAGGCTTCCTGCTGTTACTAATTTCTGGGTTGCTTCGTTGTTCCCTGTCTGGAGCCTCAGCTCTTCCATCAGCATGTTACCATTTTCTTGTTTTTAATTACCCTCCTGTGAACGATCTAAAGTGTGTTTTTCTGCCTGATTCTATATGCTGTTAAAAATAATGTAGAATAAAATGAGATGGGCTATCGGTGCCCCTCGCCCAACTTGTTAGGTAGAATAAAAATCACCTTGACTTTATCCCCCCCTGTACGAAGACAATAGCCCTAATGTGTCACTGGGAATGTTAAATGAGGTCTTGTGAAAAATTCGCCAAATATCAAGAAGGCACCCTGACTACACTCTTGTACTGAGACGTTCTTATCCTCTACAGCAGAGGCTGTGGAACTTTACTACTGATGGTAATTGAGGACACAGTCCTGGTGACTGTGCCCAAGATTATGACACTGAAGGCTCATTTCCCCAGTTTTCGTTTCAGCAGACAATTGACAGGGAAAAGGATTTGAATGTCCTGAAAATTCCAAAATGTCTCTGGCCTTCATTCCCAAACAGTTCGCAAGAAACAACAAAAACTTCAATTAAACCTGGAAACAAGCAAGTTCCAAATCCTTGAGGACTGTTGGGGGTGGGGGAGGGAAAGAACTGGCTTAGTAAATACACATACTTAGTAAATACACACAGAGGTTAGTATCTCCCAAAAAACATAACTGTTGATGTTTTCAGGAGAATAGGAGGATGGGAATTTCATGCCCCCACCTAACGTGTGCTATTGCGACTAATCCAACTTTTATTGACAAAAAAGGTACAGAAGCTGTAATCACACAGGCTAAAGAAAGAATAATGCAGCTCTTTTGAGTCAGGATTAAGTTGTGTTGGTTGATGGGTTTGGAAAAACAATATTATACTTGGCTTCTAGATAAATACTGCAGAGACCTCTTGTAAATCTTCCAGTAATTTTTCGTAATCCTTCACAAGTAGTAAAATCATTGCTGTGAGGCAGACAGGAGAGGAATCCACAAATAAGACATCTGTTATTGTTATATCAATGATGATATATGCCCAACTCTGAAATAACAACATTTAACAAGAAATGGAACCTTATCCAAAATGAGATCTCACTCACTTCCATGACTTCATTTGCTACATTAATAAGAGTAAACTGAAGTTTATAATTGGGTGATCTTATCTATTAGCATTAGTAATATATCACAGGTATAGGGCTTTATATTTTAGATTAATGGAATTCAAAACATTGGAAAAGTTCTATGCTAGCATACAGCATGCATAGACAGATGATGATACATTGCGTAAACAAAAAATAAACTATTTGCTTCTTGTGATATATGTCATATGTTTTTTATATTTTGCACCTCCCACAAATTTTCAGTGTTTTACAAGTTGAAGATATTTTCACAACAATCTATTAAAACAACAATGAAAGAACGTTAAGGTTTGTAATGCTTTCGTGAGACTCCTAATAATATGAGTCTTCATATTTAAAATGAATGTTTAGAAAAATAACGTATTACTTGAAACTTACACATTTTTCTAACATACAGGTGAAAAATGAATTAAATTCTAAACTCCAAAGGCTATGTCACCATATGTTTGGAGAATTCTTAAGAACCCCAAAGTAGAACTTTGGCAAGTGGAACAGGCAATTATTTGCCAACACCAGATTTATGTGCAACTCCTAAGAATCTTAAACAGAATCTTTTTTAAATGCCTTCAAACCACATCCAGGAGTGTCTTGTTTTTTACTTTTATTTCCATTGTCCTTGTTTGACTTCTGTACTTTACGTCCTGTTGAAACAAACGTTTGCTCACCTTTGAATCTGGAAGGTAGCAATTCTCTAATTTCCCCCGATGGCTCTGTAAGTCTCATGCTCCACAATGCACACAGAAGAAAAGGGCTTGCTCTGCTCTCCTGCAGATTTCCAGCTCAAACTGTGCTTAATCTTTTTCCAGGCTTTGCTAAAACTAGTGACTAAGCCAAAGTTAGAATGTTGTGTGAATCTGCTTAGAAAATAGGTGTTAGAGACAAGTAGGAAACATCTAGGCCCCTCCACATTAGCCACCACTGACTATGGCAGACTTTTTGAAGCTCCCTCTTTCTTAGGCTTTCATTTCTACTTTTGTGAGCTCTACTTAAGACCCTCAGCATATTTTTTTTTTTAATTTTTTTTCAACGTTTATTTATTTTGGGGACAGAGAGAGACAGAGCATGAACGGGGGAGGGGCAGAGAGAGAGGGAGACACAGAATCGGAAACAGGCTCCAGGCTCTGAGCCATCAGCCCAGAGCCCGACGCGGGGCTCGAACTCACGGACCGCGAGATCGTGACCTGGTTGAAGATGGACGCTTAACCGACTGTGCCACCCAGGCGCCCCTAGGCCCGCTTTTCAAAGTGCTTTTTCTTTTTAATGTGTGTATGTTTCTTGATTAATATTAAATAATCATCAGCTTGGATTCTTTTTTTTCCAAAAAAGGTATTTAGCCATTATTGAGGAGCATCAGGGGATATAGGACATGAAACTACCTAACCACTACTCAATAGAGAAATTATTAGCCTTTACCTTAGTCAATCCTGTTAGGCATATAGATATATGTAAGAACTGAGGATTTTCAACTTTAAGCTCCATCCTCCTCAAGCCTTGGGCTCAAATCTTAAGAACTGGAAAAAACATGAACAGATTATGCCTCATCAGGGAGTCTGATCTAGAATTAGTCCTGCTTCTGTAAGATCTCTGAGACCTGCTGCTGTAAGATTAGTTCTGGTACTCAAATATCCCCTAAAATCAAAGCTTCCCTTCATCTTTCGGTGTCTATTCAGTAAGTACAAACAGATATCTTCTTGGGTTTTCAGATAAGCATTTTAAGATCTGGTAGGCATTGGCTTTCTGCCTTAGGTCCCAGACCCCTGACAGAGATACCTTGTTTGCCTCTGCCAGCCACCTTTCCCGGGGATTAGACCTTGCTCTGCTACCTCTAACACCTGGACTGGTCCTGATCTTTTCTTTCAAAAAAATTTTTTTAACGTTTATTTATTATTGAGAGACAGAGAGACACAGAGTGAGCAGGGGAGGGGTAGAGAGAGGGGGAGAATCTGAAGCAGGCTCCAGGCTCTGAGCTGGCAGCACAGAGCCCCATGCGAGGCTCATACTCACAAACTGTGAGATCATGACCTAAGCCTAAGCCGGTCGCCTAACCCACTGAGCCACCCAGGCGCCCCAGTCCTGATCTTTAAATAGACGGAAACCCCAAAACATGACATTGGTGTGTGCTGAGTTTGAGAATCACAGAAGTCTGGACACTCTAGTCGCTGTCCTCACCGGCCAGATGAACCCTATGGATACAGAAGCTAATTTGCACTGCTGGGTACTTCCCTCAGTGGCCAGCTCCACTGCTGGGTCAGCTTCTCATCTTCAGTATCAATTTTCTCCTGCTTCTTCCTTTTTGCCTACCACCCGCTGACGTCTTAATATGCTCCATAGACCAAGCCATACAAATTTGACAACTTTCACTGGTTTCAACAGGTAAGGTTTTGTCTTTATGAGACAAAATCATGAGTTATTAAAAGAAGGTCTGAGGAGTTTTATTATTATTCCCTCAAAAATTCAGAGGTTTGTTGAACCTCTAAAAAGTACTATCTCAGTAAGTACGAGGAGACAGAGAACCACAAGACTTTGTCTTGAAAATGTTTACATTCTAATTGGATAGACACTCATATTTGTGCGCGCGCGCACACACACACACACACACATACACTACACAAGGCAATGTAAATGCCAAGTGAATCACGCTAACCACAAGAGTCAGCTAAGAGAGAGAGATGACTCTGGTGTGGGCTGGCTGGGGAAGGCATTATGCAGGAGACAGAACACAGAGTATCAAAGAAAGCAGCAGAGACTGGTGTGTAGGAGAAAAGGAAAAGAACAGCAAAAGTTGGAGAAACACCATGAGCGAAAGCCTGAAGGCAGGCCAGCATCATTGGAATTGAGAATTTAGGAAGGAAATCACGAGGAAGAGATTCTTACTTTTTAATCAGTCTCAGTTGGAAGGGGAGGAGCTTTCCCAAGGCAGTCGGAAAATTGGGAAGGGCTTTCTGGTCTCCAAGTTTCGGGAGTAACGTGCCATATTAGCGGCAGCCATGGGTGGGAGAAACAGGTGGCTCTGCTAATGGCACTAAAAGGAACCCCAGAAGTGATGCTTTTGATTTAGCTCATTCTGTAAAGGCAGAGATTGGCCCTTTCCCACCTCCACTCAAACCCCGCCCCTCCCTCCCCCCCCCCCCCCCAGGCTTCTCACCCAAGAGAGGCTTACTTTTCCCAACGAGGCGATCCTTGCCCATTGCCACTGCATTTTGTACGTGCTGTATAGACATGTTGGAGAAACGGGCGAAGGAACTTGTCTTGGGTATGGTATCTGTGCTCTCCCTCATGAAGGAAAACCTCGATTCAGATTGCTTTACTTAGTACTCTGAGCATTATGAAACCTTGCTTTGGAAATCGTGCAGAACAGAAACTCTGGAACTGGAGTGTCATGTGCAGCGCTTAGAGTAGTGGAGGTTATATACCCTCCCATCTTCACTCTATGCCTTGTGTCCTACTTTTCTGTTCATCACTCCTTCCTCAGCTGCTCAAGTCTCTCGCTCATGTCTGCCTTCCCAAACGAGTCCCTCCATGTCAAAATCTCTCCTTTCCACCACCCTATCCACAACTCTCCTAGTCTTAATAGCACAAAATGTATGGCATTTGCTGAGGGCTCAATCTGGAATTGGCACACCTCCGTAGAGAAACATCAATGATTCAATATGAACGTAGAGTGATGCGTCCAATCTCTCTGACCATCTGTTTCCTCGTTTATAGAATGGGGGTAAATACTTACGATATAGATCCGTTTTAAGATTACAGATAAGGAAACTGAGGCTCAGAAACTTGCCTCTGGACACACACAGTGAAAATGTGCTGAGCCAGGATTCTGGCTCATGGGATGTGACAAAATCTTGTGTGTATCTTATTCTACTGGGCTACAGCCTGAGAACCTCAAGCCCCTATGGAGGGGTAAGGGCCAGGAGACTTTCTTAGTGTATAAGGTGCAGGATGCCATTTAAACTGGAATTTGGGGTCAACAATGAATAATTAATAGTACAAGTAAATACTAAATATTGCATGGGATGTGCTTGTACTTTATTATTCATGGTTTACTTGAAATTCTAATTGAACTGAACTTTACCTGGATGTTTTGTGCTTTTTCCCCTAAATCTGGCAATCTTACTGGTGGTACTCTATAAATCACAACATACAGACAACTGCTAAAGTTTAAGGAATGTGGTCCTTGAGGCAAAAAAGGAAGTAAACTCTTATTACCAAGCCATTGCTTGTCAGAACTGGAAAGGAGCATAAAGGTCACCCAGTCCTCACTTCACCAATGAGTAAACTGAAGATCAGGGTGGGGAAATGACTTGCAAAAAATCACCGGGGCTATAAAGAGACCATATTTAAAGTCTGGGTTCCATTGTCATTGTTGAATGCTTTATCCATCACACTTAGGGCTGTTGAAAAGTTGCGAATAAACCTAAGCTTTGATGATGAAGGAAACAGGGCTGCCTTATGCATTGTAGGGGCTTAATAACTATTTTGTCCAAGAGGACAATTTAATCCTGATCTGGTACTTGGTGCCATGCTTTACATGGAAAAGGCACACTAGTAAAGCTTGTTAATAATGATACATGTCACACGTATATGCAATAGTATAATCATAAACACACACACATATTCATTCTTAGGACTTGAGAGAATATGTGAATATCTCCCAAGTGGATTATTAGATGCCCTTGGGAATTATGACACTAAACCAGGTCAACCAACTTTTTCTATTCCTGAAGTCTGTAGTAGCTAATGGAGACACTGGGGCATCATAACCTCTAAGTTAGGGGGAAGAAGAAACTTCAGAGCTATGCTATGAAAAACAGTTTCTGCTAGCCACAAATGGATATTGAGCACATGAAAGGTGATTAGTTCTAACCGAGATGGGCTAAAAGTATAGATCACACACTATATTTCAAAGACAATATAAAAAATGTGAAGTGTGAAATACAAAGATAATTTTTTTTATATTAGTTGTATTTTTAAATATCTTTGATATATTGGGTTAAATCAAATATATGATTTTTTAAAGTTTATTTATTTATTTTGAGAGAGAGAGAAAGAGAGAGAGAGACACAGAGAGAATCCCAAGCAGGGTCTGCACTGTCAGTGAAGAGCCTGTTATGGGGCTCAAACTCACTAACTGTGAGATCATGAAGTGAGCCAAAGTCAGACACTTAAGCCACCCAGTGCCCCAAATTGAATATATTACTAAAATACATTTCATCTTTTTAAAAAAAATGTTCATTCATTTTTGAGAGAGAGAAAGACGAAGCATGAGTGGGGGAGGGGCAGGAAGAGAGGGACACACAGAATCTGAAGCAGGCTCCAGGCTCTGAGCTGTCAGCACAGAGCCCAACGCAGGACCCAAACCCACAAACTATGAGATCATGATCTGAGCCGAAGTCGGACGCTTAACTGACTTGAGCCACCCAGCTGCCCCAATTTCACCTGTTATTTAAGCTTACTTTTTTACTATGGCTTTGGAAAATTTTAAATGATGTGAGTGCATTAGATTTTATTTCTATTGGATAGCACTATCCCAGAGTATTCACTGTTTGTTTAAATAGTAAAAAATAGAGTAGGATCCACCCCCATATCTTGCCATCTTTCTATGATAATATTTATTTAACTCATTTATTTGCTTCCTTGAAGATTTATGAAATTGTTTTGAAAAGTGCAAACCATTATGGAAATATAAAATATCTTTATAGTCATTATTGTTCTTAAAAAAGAAAATAGCTGGCTATTGGATTTTCTTTTCCACACTCAGCAAACACTGAGCTCAGGCTGCTTACTTCTTTCGGGCAAATCACTTAGGCTTAGTTCAATTAAATGCCTCTGTTTCCTCATCCACAACCAGAGATCTCCGAAAGGGAAGGCCTATTCCCAACACCCGTGGGGTACAGGACTGCCAGAACAATGAATAATGTGGCCCCATTGTTGCTGACAGATGGGAATCATTCACTTCTTAGGGTATGTGTTTTTGAAATGCTTTTGAGTTCACGCCCCCATTGCGGCTGTTGCCATGGTCATGTGCTTTACGATGTTAGCCCCTTGGCCCTTACTCTGCCTTCCCAGGAAAGAAAGAACCTTGCTGCAAATTTCACAATTGTAAAAATATTTCACTAGTCAGTGCCTTTGTAATCCCTTCTTGTATTTCCCGTTAAACATGGGTAATTCGTAGATACAGATAATAAAAGCTATCAGATATAGGGGAGGCACGATCTGATTCCACTTCATTAGAAAGTGCCCTAAGAAAGCCTTGTGCATTGGAAGCTGCATGCTACAGTCCTCCCTTGTTCTGGCAATTATAAGTTTTAAACTCTTGCTTTTTGGCACGGAAGCTCTTTTGCATTTTTTTTTTTTTTTTTCGGTTAGTGGCAAAAGCCAAAATGTCTCCTTGTGATGTCAGCTTATGCCTGGTGGAAGAAAAGATGAATATTTTGGAGGACTTTTTTTTTTTTTGCCATTTCAACCTCATCTTTGTTAGTGCATCTGCACTCCACCTGACCTTTCTTGGTTCTGTTTTTAATTCTCCTCATATACCAGCTTTTAGTGGAGACTGTGTGCTTTAAGTAACGAAGGTCAAATTTCTGAGCCCTTGTATGCTCACCCAATGATTTCTAGCCCTCTTTAATCCTTCCCTACACCAACTGCTGCAGTAATGAGGGGCAAGGGGTGGCTGAGGATTGAGGTCATGAGCTTTCAGTTTGTAGTTATATATTTCTCCGTGCTTACGTAGAGCAGCTCCTCTCAGTTTCCTAGAGGTGGGTAAAAAAAAGAAAGGAGAAGAGGAAAGAAGTCACCGAATCCCATTACAGTCTATTGATATTGTTCGCGTGGGTCATTTCCTGCTGCATTGTGCATCTTTTTTAGTGAAGGGAAGGAGAAGCTCTTGTAGGTCATACAAAAGAATGCATCCCACCCGAGTATCCCTGAGGAGTGGTGCCACTGGGCCATCCAGAAGAAGCCGTGGTCTTGCCCAAAAGGGTCAAAGCACAAGGGAAGTTTCCTACTGACAAAAGAGTCACCGAACCAACCTCCTGTTCTCCTTAAAGGCATTTTTTCTGTCACCTCTTGGGATGTTCATGTCATTAAAAACACCCTACCTTTAAATCTGTCCAAATATGGATAGAGACAGAATTCTTGGGGTACCTGAGTGGCTCAGTCGTTGAAGCATTCGGCTCGTGATTTCAGCTCAGGTCATGGTCTCAGAGTTGGTGGGTGGGCACCCTGCCCCCATCAGGCTCTGCGGTGATATCAGGGAAACTGCTTGGATTCTCTCTCTCCCTCTCTCTCTTCCCCCTCCCCCCATCTCTCTCTCTCTCTCTCTCTCTCTCTCTCTCAAAAATAAACTTAAAAAATCTTAAAAAAAATTTTTAAGAGAGAGACAGAGCATGAGTAGGGGAGGGACAAAGACAGAGGCAGACACAGAATCTGAAGCAGGCTCTAGGCTCCATGCTGTCAGCAGAAGAGCCTGATGGGGGGCTTGAACTCATGATCCCAAGATCATGACCTGAGCCAACATCTGAGCCAAAGTGGGATGCTTAACCAACTGAGCCACACAGGTGTCCCTTAAAAAAATCTTTAAAAAAAAGACAGGGGTGCCTGGGTGGCTCAGTCGGTTAAGCATCTGACTTTGGCTCTGGTCATGATCTCACGGTTCATGACTTGGAACTGCACATCTGGCTCTGTGCTGACAGCTCAGAGCCTAGAGCCTGCTTCAGATTCTGTATCTCCCCCTCTCTCTATCCCTCCCCCACTCACATTCTATCTCTTTCTCTCAAAAATAAATAAACATTAAAAAAAATTTAAAAAGAATTCTAAAGATATCAAATTACCAATCCAGGACTCATTTGACATATTCGTAATTATTCTACAACTTTTATTATAAAATAGGCCAGATTTAAAATATAAGCATGTCAGAGTCAGTTCTGAAACTCTTAATGGAAACTAGATGCTGAATTCCAGACCATATAAAGCTGTTATTATAGTTTTAGACTATAACACTGATGACTGCTATTTTTAATGAAATGCCATGAAGGGATATTTGATATTATTCAAGAGATACTATAATAAACATTTTCTCTCCTGGGGTAGACAAATGGGAGAAAGACAGAAAGAAAACAAACAAAACAAAACAAAAACCTCACTCGTTTTTTCCTATGGTGTTTCTTCATTTACTTGTTCATATGCATTCAACAAATATTTATTGAGCACCTACTCTATGCCAGGTACTCTATTAGACGTTGGCGTGTTCTGTCTACTGACGGCTACGTATTGGTACACATTGGTGAATAATTATTCAAACAATTGAGGCACTCTTTTAATCTGGTTAATTATTAGGTTTTTCTCAATCCCTTCTTGCTATGTGATAAGCATTCTACTTGGTCTCATGGGCACGTTGATATCAGTCCCAAACTTTAAGGAGCTTACATTTTATTAGGCGTTTATGAGACTGACACATGGAGATCCGTAGTACAAAAGCACGTGTAGCAAATGCCATGGAGGCACAAGTAAACTGTGATGGAGGTAAAGCGATAGCAACAATAACTTCTGGCAGGAAAGGTACCTTGCGGGATACTAGGGAAAACCACCAGAAGAGATGACACTTTAGATAGAACCTGAGGGATCCTACCAGGTGGAGATTAGCAGAGAACAGCAAAGAGATTCCAGGGTGAGAGACTATCAAAAAGATCACCAACTCTGAGCAGTACATGTGGTATAGGAAACCAAGTAGCAAGGCACAAATCTCCATAGATGATGAGCCTTGAATGCAAGCCCAAAGAGTTGGATTGCACTCTCTAGGCATTATCAGAGATAATGTGATGAAATGGTGAGTCTCCGCTCTAAGACTTCTTACATCTCACAAGCTCTGTAGAACCTGTGGTGTTTGAGATGTGGCAAAGAGAAAAGCTCTGGTTTTTTTTGCATCAGAAAATTCAATCTGAGGCTTGATACCTGCTTTGCTTTTCAGTTTACCCATCTTTCCCCCGTGTCAGGTCCTTTTCCATGCTATTATGATTCTGAGTTTTATAAAATAATGTTCAAATCCTGTTAAAGCGTTTATGCCAACGAGTGAATGAGAGCAGAGCATCATCCTTTGAATACTTTTCCCAAAGCAAACACTTAGGCTTGCTTTGCACCACAGCCTGCATCATGGCATTACAGACAGGTAATCTTCAACCACGTTGGACATGACTCTGAAACTCATAGGATTCCATATGGTGAGGGATGCAAACACATCAGCCTTCCTGTTAGTGGGATTCGGTGAGGACACTAAGTGCCTCCTGCAGCTGTATTACGAGAATAGAATTCCCTCAGGTCGCTGGCACTGACACATAACAGGAGAAAATAAAAATAGGTAGAAGCAGAGAGCAGGTGTCGAAGACAGAAAACTTCTAGATTGTAAAATCCCACTCAGTTTTATAACTTTCTGAGAAAACCTCTTCCAGATCATGTTCCGAAGAGCTATGAGATGAAGGTGTTTGGGAAGGGGTGTGTGTGTGTGTGTGTGTGTGTGCATGTGGGAGGGAGTGTTTAATAACACATTATGACTCTAAATATTTACCTTGTACGTATGTTACTTTCAAAATGTTACACATAATGCATAAATGCATTCTTATAAAAATTCATCTCCATAGTGTATCGAGTAACAAGTAGAGGTCCTCTTTTCTGCCTGAAGACTCTTCCTACCCCCTCATCTACTCCTCAGAGGTCACCATTGCCATTGGTTTTTGGATTCTTCCAGATCTTTTCTATGTGTTTACACACAGGCGTATGCACATGCACACCCACATCTAGAAACTGTTTCATCTTGTACATTCACATAGTATATGTCATCCCACAGCTTGCTTTTTGAGAACATTCCATGTAGTACATACGGATTTACTTTGTTATTTTTAATTGCCACATAGGACTATAGAATATGGATTCCTATAGTTAGTAACCATTCCTTTATTGATGAGCATTTAAGTTGTTTTTGTTTTTCTCACCATTATCAATAATGCTGTAATAGCCATCTTCCTAACTCTGTTTTTGTGCATGTGTGAGAGTATTTGCTCAAGGTAGATACCTAGAGGTGGACTTACTGGGTCAAAGAGTACTCATATTTAAAAAAAGACAATAATAGGATATCTCCAATGCATTTCAGCAAGATCTTAAAAAATCTTTATTCTTTGGCAAAGATCGGAATCCATTTGGAATCCTAAATCCAGGTGGCTATCAAAATCATCTCCAACGTTCTTGGTTTATTTCAGAAAATGCTCAAAGTCCACTCTAGAAGCAAAATACTGTTTTGTGATGAGATATGCCAGTCACATGTATTTAGGTTTTTATGTTTACCTGTGTTGAGCGCTGAAGAGGGCTTTACACGGCATGGTATACGTTTACCAGATAAAATCACCATAGATTTGATAAGGTAGAGCCTGGACTTCAAAGCTATATAAAACAATTAGTTAGGTAGACAATTGTCTTTGGTAACCTAGATTATTCTGAGTTCTAGTCAAGTGACAGAAAAGCTTATTTGATTGTCCAATATTTGTTTCTCTCTGGCATAGTTGTCAACAATGATATTTTCCATTTTCTCTTTCTCAAATGGTCCAAACAGAGTGCATTAAATAGGTATGCAAATATCAGGAAAATCAGATGTTTACAAAATGAATTTTTTTGATCCTCACAGAGTAAATTATTCAGAGTGCGCAGTGCGCCCTAAAGCATGAATTTCCATACAATAGATTATAGGGTCTTTAAACAAACTCCCTCTGGTGTTGGACTTCGGACGGAAGTAAGCCCAAAGTCCTGACTGAGTTTGGGGATTAACCTGATGGAAATATTCTCCAGAACCCAGCTTGAGTGGAATGCCTCCCCATTCTGTTGGTCAGTGGCCTTTATAACACGGACATGGGAAAGAGGGTTGGGCATCTGGGTCATGCAGGTGGAAACAATTAAGATTCAAAATGGATTTTGAAAACTGATTTGCTTTTCTCTTTACTCGCCACATAAAAAGTAGTTCTAGGTTCCGAAAATCTCTCAACCACTCATTAAGTAAATGCATTTGTAGAACACTTGATATTTTATTGCTTATGATTTAAAAATCTACCTTCTATAACATATGGGATATGTATATATATACATCTGTAAACACACATATATGGTCAAATCTGTGTTTCACATCAAACATCTACTGTATGTTTCACTAGGGAGACAAGACCCATGTGTTTTGCAGAAGCTTTTAAAGCTGTTTCATTTATTTTATTAGCCTTTAATGAATGTAATTAGAACCCAAGTAATTAAATGCAATTGTGCTCAGTATGTTCCTGTTGTAAATTGCCCTAAACAATGTGCATCGTGTGAACAAATTTGTGGGATTAATCGAGGATAGATAATGTTTTTGGATAGTATTTCACACTAAACGGCCGCAGAGAGAAACAAAGAAGCTGGCGCAGTGTCATTAATCTTAGTCAACTGGCAGCTCTGGTGTAATTTGCATGACTTAGGCAGTGACACAGGATGAGGCTTGCTTGGGATGGGTGTTAGATCACTATGATACGTATGTATTTATTCCCCTTTAGTCTCCTGATTTATAAGCAGAAAGAAGTTTGCATGTGGAAATGGATAAAAACAACAGTGTTAATGGAAGGAGTTGTAGATTACCCGGATTATTACTGGCAATATATATGTTCTTTTGTTTTCATATTGAGTATTTCTGTTTTACGGTTGTTAAAAAGACATCTGTGAATCCCTATCAAGATGGAAAACAATTGCAAATATATTGTGGCTGGGTTAGTTAGGTAGACGTTTGTCTTAGGATGATACCAGTGGAAGACGTTTGGCTTCTTTTTTTCTCCTTTCATGTCTAATATACATTGATTCATTGCTTTAGGAACCTATCCGTTTGGGGAGAGGCACTTTTGAATTGCGTTACAGAAAACCTTCAAACTCCACTTATGAAAATATCATTTGGAAATAAGCACTTGGGAACATGGATACAGATGCAAATGCTTTCCTTTTTCATCCTAAGACGTAGACTGAGACTCTGAATTACAGAAACAATTAGATAAGACATTTGAAGAAAAGCACACAAATTGAGCTGCAAACGTCATAACAGATGACAAATAAAAGGTAAGTGAATTTAGGGAGTTTTGAACTGAAATGACCATGCCCCAGGGACCTAACAGACATGCTAATCTCAGCTTGCACAAATGTATCTGATGTTGATGAGCACTTGGCATAGACTTTGGTGTTCTTCCTCTTCTGATTGAGGTGAAGTTGCTGTCAAAGTTACCTATAAGGTACCAATTCGTTTTGAGGGCAGGACATAAAGCTATATTATCTTCGTAATGCGGTGATTACACAGAAGCTCTTTGTAAATATTTGCAAGGAAGGACTGTGTACAAAGAAATATATGAACTCAAAAGTAAGAAGAGGATATTCATTAATCAAAGAACTACATTTCACAATACATTTTAGGGTGAACTTTGCATAGTCTTCTCTGCACACAACTGTTTTATTTTGATGCCAAATTTCTTCAAAGTTTTCAAAAATGTTATAGTGCATCCTTCTGGGTTCAATTAAAAAAACACACTTTAGTGAGTTTTACCCTCAGCAAATGAAGATTTCTTTTGCCTTAGTAAATACATAGATTTGACTAAAACTTCCTGAAGCACAGAAACTTAGTATCTCTCCTCTCTCTTTCTCTTAAATCTATACAGGCCCTGAGGAGTGTGTCTGTGTGTGTGTGTGTAAAAGTATCTCATTTTATGTTCTTAATTCAGAAACATTTGAACAACAAAAATAATTAACAATTCATGAGCATAGATGACTCCTATTAATATGCCATTGACCTGCACACCCCTGTTCAACATTTAAAAACCCTAGGACAGTAATATCTATTATGAGGTCAGGCCTATTGATATAGTATTAAAATGAGTCATGTTTAATACAGTGCCTAGAAATGATCGTGTTAATGCAAAGACTAGCATGACAGCATAGCTAATAGTTAAAATGATACAGGACATTGTAAGGTTTTAATATTACACACGTCACCTGGAATAAGAGAAAACACAAAAACAGTTTAGTGTTGTTGTGTGTATTTTTCCCGACCAGTTGGACATTAGGATGAGGGGGAGGAAAATGTTTTCTATGGAGTTAACTCTTTTTTCCACAACTGTTACAGTTGCTTGAGGACCAATTTGATTTAACAGATCCAAAGGCGGTCTTTGAAACCCAGGCAGAAATATCTTTCCAGAAAGAATGTAAACTGGGAGCTCCTGAGCCGGGCATCATAACTGATCATCATCTGATTCAGTCAACGCGTTTCCTGAATGATCACCACTATTTCTATATACTCTCTTGTCCAAGTCAAAACTACACGTGTGGCAGAAGTAATTTGTCCAGAGTACTCCGAGAGAAGAATTTCTATTCAGTTGTGCGGAGTAAATGAAAGTAATTTACTGAAAGTCTTTGCCTGGTATTATTTTGGTATGCGGTCCAAGACATGATTAGAGGCACCTATACTTGCCAGATACACCATTAATTACTATGTCAAGTCTTCAATGAAGTCATGATTGATGCTATAAGTTTGTAGAATCTGACTTCCCTTGGAGCATTCGGTATCTTTTTGTACATATTACAGCATTTAACTTTACAATTTATACAGCATTGTATCTATTATTGACTTAAGTATTATTCACAGATTGTTACATCTTTGCATCTATGAGATGCTTCTAAAATTAAACCCAAAGGCTTACACATAGAATATAGACAGAGGGAAAAAGTTATTTTAAAAAATCTGAGTTGCATCTACATTAAGACTTGTTATAGAGACAGAAATTTGACACAATTAAAGCTATTGAAGTATCTGTACTTTAAAATTCCTGTTAAGATACTGAGAGAAAGAGATAAACCCATAAGGGTTCGTGTATTATAAACACATAGGTCTGGTTGAGAAGAGAGATCACATTTAAAAATATTTTTTTTAAATGTCTATTTATTTTTGAGAGAGAGACAGAACGCATGAGCAGGGGAGGGACAGAGAGAGAGGGAGACATAGAATCTGAAGTAGGCTCCAGGCTCTGAGCTGTCAGCACAGAGCCTGACGCGGGGCTTGAACCCACAAGCCATGAGATCATGACCTGAGCTGAAGTTGGGCGCTCAGCCGACTGAGCCACCCAGGGGCCCCGAGAGATCACATTTTTAAAAGAAATGCCAAAAACTAATTGCTATGAAATCTACTTAAAAGTTTTTTTGAAATCTACTTTTTATTACTGGCATTCTCTATAACTCAAACTTTTGGTCCCATAATTTCCTATCTACAAAATGGATAAAGTTACTTCAAAAGAATTTAGAAATATGCATATGAGAAAGGACATATATTTGTAGAGGCTAGGGTTCGATGGAAAAGTAGTATTGTTAGTTAATGATCCTCCAATGGAAACCCTGAAAGTACCCTGCTTGCTGAGTCTAGGACTCGGGTTCAAATATTAGTTTTGCTGCATACAAGATGTGTGATCTTAGGCACTCCATCTGTGTGTTCTTATCCCTCACAAAGGAATGATATGATTGACTCTAAACCAGGTTTTGTACACAGCTCCTTAGTTGGACTCAGAGCCTAAAACTTAGATGCTGTATATGCTGGAGGCATATTACTTCCCTCCCAACGCACTTATTGCCTTCGGAGCTTGAACTGGGTACCCCGTTAGCAAGGGTAGACACTCTGTAGTGACAAGCAGAGATAAGCATGTAATAGTTGAATCTACAGAAGTTTATCAGCCTTGGGTAAATGTTCAGGGTAGCTCTTCTCCACAGAGTCATTCAGGGACCCAGGTTCCTTTTACTTTGTGTCTCTGTCATCCCCAAGGTCCTCATTTACCATTTGAAACTGACTGGCAGAAAGGGAAATAGCATGAAGGATCACACCGCAGGGGAGTTGTTACAGGCCGAGCCTCAAAGTGACATACATCGCTTCCGCTCAAATTCTACCGGTGAGAACTTCATCATGGGACCAAACTCTAACTTCAAGGGAGGCTATGAAATGTTGTCTATGTGCTTGCAGAAAAATAAAATGGATTTGAATGGATAGCAGTGGTCTTTGCACCAAGCAATAGCCCTTTTCCTGAAGTCTACATACCTGCATTTATAAATTCATATAGAGGTGAAACAGTCTTTTTGGGGAAAAAAAAAGGGATCTTGGATCTTTTATTCTCAATCCCCACCTAAGCTTTAAGATTGTTAAGAACACATTTAATGAACTGTGAAGGCTCAGATCAAGACTGTATTTCAGGAAGAAAAATGCACTCTCTTAGAGAAAACCTTTGTAAGGAGTTCAGATCTAGAAGCCAGAAGTCCTTGTGGTGGTCTCCATATTACAGTTCTTAACTGGGCTTAACTATTTCCATTTCGACCTACATGGCTACAGTCATGGCAAAGCCATGGCGCCAGTAGTCTGGGTCTGGGTGGATTTTGGTGCCAGGCATAAACTGTCTAGATTTAGTCACCCTGTGGACCTTTTGGTGTAAAGTGTGTGGGAAATGTGCTCAGGGGTCTTGTAATTAGGAGTGTTAATGTACATTAGCATCATTTGAAACCACACACCGGTAAGTGTTAAGCACACATGTTAACCTCATTAACCATTTAGCGACTGCAAAAATATAAGCATTTAGCATATTATTCGCAGTATCGGTCTCTTAGAAACCTAAGATTTCTAAAACGTGATTAAGCAGTGCGCTCTGGACAATAACAATCAGTAGTCATTAAATAGTCTTGAAGCACCCTTCCAGTTCTGGAATTTTTTTTGGTGAAGATCCTTAAGAATTTACTGTAAGATTTGAGAGTTTGGAGCGGGTACTAGGCAGGAACATCATCAAAGTTGCATCTAAGGACAGTAGTATGTGTGGCAGAGTGAAGAAAAACTGGGTGGAGATGGGGGTGGGGGTGGACAGGGGGGTGGCCCAGCGGTGCTGGCCAGAGGCAGAAACAACAAATAAGAGTCCCCTCAGGTGGAATTTCTGGCAGGAGATTTGCACAGAGAAGTGACAGCAAATACAGGATCAAGCAACCAAGGCAGGGGCATGGTATCAGTAGCACCAGGGAGAGCTCCCGTGGTCTCCCTGATCCTTGGAAGGCAGGAAACAAGCACTTTGCATTTATCCCTGGTCTCCTCCCCTTAGGTCCACCCTCACACAGATCAGTTAGGTGGTGTAAGTGCCCAGGTCAGTTAAGGAAGTTACTGATCGAAGAGAAAGAAGACTGCATTTTTGTGGAATAAGGGATGCTAACGACCTGTCTGAAATCAAGGCCATATCACCTCCGTGGACTGAAGCTTAGATGGCATTTGCCCCCCCACCCAGTGAGCTCTGTGAGAAACAACTGCTGTGTTTTCTTTGTCTCACTATCTTCCTGGATCGTGAACAGGGGCCCCAGCAACATAAATGTTGGCAAACATTGCCTTCTCTTTTCCTTGCCTTGTGCCTTCTGGAACAAGTGGGCTGCCACAGGCCCAAAGTTGCTAACCAGAGACAGGATCAGAGGAGAATTTGCCTTCAATGAAGGCAAATTTAGAAAATGCTTTCCCAGGGAGAAAAGGATCTTAGTCTGATTTCAGTCCCAGCGGATGCAAGAAAGTATACTTGAGCTATAGTTCAGTTTAATGCATCTGTCCTATAATATTTCTGTGCTAAGTTCTTTGCCACCAATGTGGGGACAGCAGTGACAGAGGAATCCACCTCCCCTCCCACCAGCCTCTAGAAAATAAACAGTTCCCTTTGTGGCTCTGGTTGTGGGCGGGCATTTGCCCCCACCTTGATTTTCCTGGCCTTAAGTGGGGGGATTTCTCTCCCACTTCCGTCCATCTGTATGGGAGAGGCAGGAAAATAGCCCCCAATACTTGTGTGGCAGCCATTGCTTACTAGAGGATGACCTGAAGTAGGAGGTTTCTATTCGTAGGGCTAACTAAACTTTTACAGAACACAGGCCTGCTTTTAGTATCAGACTAGACCACTACTGTCATTTTAATAAAATAGTTTAGTGGCTTGAAGGAATAATTTTTGCTGTTTGGTGGTTCCTTTGAGTTGGTTCTTCCAAATTTGCAGAAGCTTGTCAGTAATGGAAGTCTACTTCGAAGCCCACAGTTCTTTCTTCCAACTTTCTCTTTTCTGGACTTCTATAACATACATGCCCGATTTTCCTGTTACCATGCATGACATTCTAGGTTGGATTTTTTTTCAAGCATACACCCCCCAATATTGGGCCATTAGATTTTGAAATTTCCCCAAACTGACTGGAATGTTACCTTATTTTTCGTCTTCCTTTCTGATCTTGTTCATACCCCCTACCCCTATATGGCACCAAGTGCTTTGTTATAATCAAACGTCTCCCATATTTTTGTCTCTAGCTCAGACTTCCTTTCTGGGTTCAATATCCATATATCAAACTGTCTACTCTGCTTTCCTAAGCAGACATATCAAAAGCACCTCAAAGTCAAGGCATTCGAGACAATTCAGAATCCAGCCCTCTTCCTGGGACTGTTTCTTCTCCTTCCTGTGTTTCTCATTTCAGTGAACCTATAACCAGTGGGCATAAAAATGGAGGTTGTCCTACACACCTCAATTTCTCTCTCTCTTCTTATCCAATTCATGTCTGAGTTCTGTCAATGACCTCTTAAGATCCCTCACTTCTTTCCCTCTCGATTGTTAGGTGATCTACCCCTGCACCCCCCTCCACCATAGTTCCGATATGTACTCTGCCAGCCTGCACTCCTGTCCCCAAATCTTATATAATTATCTTCCCACTTACAGCCCGAGTAGACTTTTTGAATCGCATATCCTCTTGACTCCACTCTGCTCAAAACCATTTGGTGGTTTTTCACTACTCTTGGGACAAAGACTAACATCTCTAGCATGGTTTATAAGGCTCTGTGTGATCTGGTAACACACCCTACATCTAGCCTATTCTTGTAGCTTGTGGCTCCTTTCTTGTTACACACAACATCTTTCCTATACTTAAGAAGCTGGGCAACTTGGTGGCTCAGTCGGTTAAGCCTCTGACTTTGGCTCAGGTCATGATCTCACGGTTTGTAGGTTTAAGCCCCATGTGGGGCTCTGTGCTGACAGCTCAGAGCCTGGAGCCTGCTTCGGATTCTGTGCCTCCCTCTCTCTCTGCCCCACACCCACTCATGCTCTGTCTCTCTGTGTCTCTCAAAAATGAATAAACGTTAAAAATTTTTTTAAATAAATAAAACATTAAAAAAACTATTTCTTTTTTTTATTAAAAAAAATTTTTTTTCAACGTTTATTTTTGGGACAGAGAGAGACAGAGCATGAACGGGGGAGGGGCAGAGAGAGAGGAAGACACAGAATCGGAAACAGGCTCCAGGCTCTGAGCCATCAGCCCAGAGCCCGACGCGGGGCTCGAACTCACGGACCGCGAGATCGTGACCTGGCTGAAGTCGGACGCTTAACCGACTGCGCCACCCAGGCGCCCCCAAAAAAACTATTTCTTTAAAAAAAAAATAAAGATTTTTTCCCCCCTGACTGAGAAGTAGGGATTTTACAAAAC
The DNA here is from genome assembly GCF_018350175.1 of Felis catus. Taxonomy (NCBI): domain Eukaryota; kingdom Metazoa; phylum Chordata; class Mammalia; order Carnivora; family Felidae; genus Felis; species Felis catus. Next base: position 66,164,416 of record NC_058373.1, read on the forward strand.
CACACTGAGATACCACCTACACCAGTCAGAGTGGCTAAAATGAACAACTCAGGAGACTATAGATGCTGACAAGGATGTGGAGAAACGGGAGCCCTCTTGCACTGTTGGTGGGAATGCAAACTGGTGCAGCCGCTTTGGAAAATAGTGTGGGGATTCCTCAAAGTATTAAAAATAGAATTACCCTACAACCCAGCAATAGCACCACTAGGAATTTATCCAAAGGACACAGGAGTGCTGATTCATAGGGGCACATGCACCCCAACGTTTATAGCAGCACTTTCAACAATAGCCAAATTATGGAAAGAGCCCAAATGTCCATCCACTGATGAGTGGATAAATAAATTGTGGTTTATATATACAATGGGACACTACTTGGCAATGAGAAAGAATGAAATCATGCCATTTGCAACGACGTGGATGGAACGGGAGGGTATTATATTAAGTGAAAGAAGTCAGTCAGAGAAAGACAGATATCATATGTTTTCACTCATATGTGGAACTTGAGAAACTTAACAGAAGACCATGGGGGAAGGGAAGGGGGAAAAATAGTTACAAACTGAGAGGGAGGCAGACCATAGTTAAATACAGAGAACTGAGGGTGGGTGGGGCAGGAGGAGAGGGGAAAATGGGTGATGGGCATTGAGGAGGGCACTCGTTGGGATGAGAACTGGGTGTTGTATGTAAGTGATGAGTCACGGGAATCTACCCGCGAAACCAAGAGCACACTTTACACACTGTATGTTAGCCAATTTGACAATAAATTATATTAAAAAAAAAAAAGAAGTAGTGATTTCAAAAGAAAATCTCAGGACTTTCAGTTGGTGCACTGATGTGCATGTAACTTAGTGTCTTCGTTCAGCATCATCCCTTAAATTGTATTTATCTCACCAAGGTTTTCCCATCAGTTATTATTTCACAGTTTTTGGAAACATCTTCCAACAGAAGTTCTGTCTGAGTCAGTCTTCACAAGCCATGATCACACTCATCTTTCACCCAGGGCACACCTCTTAGATTCATTTAACTACATCTAACACATTTACTCCTACAACAAGCTGTGTGGGATTATCAAAGATAGTCACTCAAGCAAGTAAATTTCTGACTAGTCATTTTGTGCCCAACACCTTGAATAACTGGATGCTGCTTTTCTCGAAAGGCTGAAGGCATGTGGTGCTTGGTGACAGAATTTTCAGTTTTGTATTAGACCATGCCAGGCAGCAGATGGCACGGGTCATCATAAAATTTATCTTTGATTCTGTTTCATTGTTTGCTAATATCACCATAATATTTGTGAAATGGCTCACCATTATGCTCATTTTTTCTGTTTCCTTCTTTAAAAACCTGTAAAGCCCTGTGATGGTGATACAGGGCAATAATTGTTTCCTGCATTTTCATTGGTACAGTCCTTACTCTGTCTTTTTTCTTCCCTGTCAAGGGCTTGGAGAGCATATCTGCAAAGAAATCACCTTATAATATATGAATGTCTATTCATCCACTCAACCATCCATCCATCCATCCATCCATCATCTATTGTCTCGTATCTCTTCTTCCTTCTTCTTCCCTGACATTCATTTAGAGTAATTCCATCCTCTTGTTTCTTACTTCATACAGTTTCCCTGGAACTGACCCTATGCTCAGTTCTTTGGGTTCATTTTGCAAAGGAATCCGATAATGGATTTCAAACCCTTGACCACAGAGATCGCTTCAAGCAGGTTACAAAGCTCAATACAGGACCGTAATGTTTAGGTTCAGAATTTTTATATTTTAAAAACCATTGGGAAAAAAAAAATGTGTGCGTGTGTATACACGTGTGTGTGTTAAGAGGCTTGCTGAGAGGAGAGATTCAGGGCCTGGGAGCTGCTGAAGCCACCTCATCACCAAAACTGAAGAGCTGCATCGCCTGATGATGAAGCCGAAGCTGAAAGAAGCAGAACCAAGTGATAGTGTGAACTTGAACCCTGATTTTAACACTTGAGGTCCTGGATCCAGTTGAACACGAGCCAGCTTTGCCTCTGGAACTCTCAATATATGTCTCTGTTTTGTTCACTGGATTAAGCCAGTTTGATTTTTTTCCCCATTGCAACCAAAAGTGTCCTGGTTAATCTATTTCGTTTTCATCAAGCTAAAGTGGTTGCTACCCTAAAGACACCGAGAGAGAAAATACATTCTAGCTGTCAAATTGGCCATAGGAGGTAGCAAGTCTCCTAGAAGAATGTCTAGAGCCAGGCATTTGTTTGACAGTGATGCTGACCCCAGGACGGCAAGCATCAGATCATCTGCCATGCAGACGGCCCTTTTAAGCCCCATCAGTTCCTGAAAATCTATGATACCAAAGGCTGGACTGTTACATTCTTGTATATTAAGGGGACGTATCTTGGTGACTGGCTTTCGAAGATGTTTATGGAGTAGAAATCTAAAGTTTTGGGTATCTAAAGTGTCCCTGGAGTTTTAGATTTATTTCCCCTACTGTTATTTCAACATATGGTGTGCTTTTGTTTCAGTGTACTTCCTCTCCTTTGCCTGGGCAGTCTGAGGCATCGTGATCTCATCTAGATGCTGCTAGTACTCTGGAGTTCTCTGAGAGGGTCAGGGCCGTGCCGCTGAATCCGTGAGCTGCCCCTAGGTTTCGTAGAACACTGCTTACACAGCCACATTTTCTTAAAAGGAGTTTTAGATCTTAAAAGGTATAACATTATAGCACTTTCTCTTACCCTTCCAAAAAACATCTTTTTGTTCAGAATCTTACAAGTCTTACATGCTCATTGAAGGGCATTTTCATCTAAAGTTAAAAGTTAACATTTATAACCCTTTTACTTAGAGATACCCGCTATCAAAAATTGTCGCACGTTTTAACCCTTCTTTATTTTCTTTAAGTATGAAAGCATTCACATTTTACAGTAGATGTAATTTTTTCCCGATTTTTTTACACTTGACATTTTATTAAATATTTTCTCATCTCCCCACAGCTTTTCAGAATTTGAACGACTGTACAATTGCCCCCTTCTTGTGTGTTCCACATGTGTTTGGCCATTACCCCAATGTTGTACCCTGTTAGTTCCCAACTAATTTTAAGAGGTAGTTGTCCACGTAAGGTTCACTGTTTTCACATAATAAAATCTGTGCTCAGAATTTTAGAAATGGTGTGTGCCCTGTATAAGGATTGCTTTCCTAAGCATTCATTTGTTATTAATTTATGTGTTTGTAATTTTTGAGTGCCTACTACGGGTACGGCATCGTCTCCCTAGACATTTTTCACAGACCGAGAAAATTATGCTTTAGAACATTTGTTTAATGATAGCTAAATTTCACACTTGCAAAATTACAAAAAGCTGTGTAAAGATTCAAGGGTCTTTGAAGCCATCTTTGGTTCCACTTACTTGTCATTATTTAATCAGAAAAGAGCCTTATTGGGACACATATGGTGTAAATAGTTCAAAAGATATTTGGATGTTTTCATGACAGAGGGTTTTCTTACACTTCAGCCCTTAGAATGTTGCATTTTATTTTTCCACAGCTATGCCCTTTTTTTGAAGGTGGTATGTCATTTTTTTTTTTTAAACCAGAAATTAGCCCTATTTTTCCCCTCTCTTTCCACAGGAAAATTTTCTTTTGTATGGAATTCTTCTGGTTTGCAGTACTGTGTGTGTTTGTAAAAGAAATATGCATGTTTTTAAAAGTTCCATCACACAAGAGAGAACTTGTTTCTTCTGCTGATTTGAATGGAATTGAACTTTAAAAGAACAGGTCTATACATACACAACTTAGAAACCTTAAAACACTGCATGAAAGGAAAAGTCCTGATTATCCCACCAAATGTTTGCTGAAGAGGTTCAACGGGGGACTGAATGACAATGACAGAAAACATTTGAACTCCGCTAAATACCTCTCGAGCTGTCCTGCATTTATCGAAGGTAAGTGAAACTTGGTTGATTTCATCTCGTAGGGGGCTTTATTACCTCTACTTCTGAGCATAAATTATTCTGAATTTTAATTTCAGGTTTGGGGTTTGATACATTCTCAGACTAAAATCAACATGTTTCTCTCTTCTAAGAAGTCGCTTTTGCATACCATTTGGAGACTCATGAATTACAGATGTAAAGCTGAAAAATAAAAGGCGAGACAAACTCCCTAATACCCCGGGAGAATTTTTGCCGACTTTGAGATTTTGCTGTGAAGAACTTGCTTCTTTTTCGTCTGGTATAGCTGGAATGAAATGTACACGGCAGCCTGGCCACCCTGCTGCCGAAGTAACGTTCGTTCATAGTCTGGGAAGAGATACTGTCTCACTTCCCTTCTCTTCCTCTCTTTTAAACTTCTCCTGGATCGCCTATGGGCTACTTAAAGTAGATCCACTTACAACCTCATGCGGGGCCTTTATAAACTGCCGTCCTTATACCCAACCTCACTTTTATTCTCAGCGGCTCTCACCTGGCCCCGATTTGAAGATAATGAGACCTCCCTTTATATTCATTTAGAAGCTGAGTTTTGCCCTTGATGTTACATTTTATATTGATTATCAATTAACTTTTAAGTTGCAGTTAAGCTTAAGTACTTTTTACACATAGGGAATACAGCACACGCTGACTTTTTTTTTTTTTTTTTTTTTTAACAGAAGCTTCCCTGAGGGCAACATTTCTATTCAATTGCAGTATATCATATGAGTCTTTTATGGCATCTTCAGTTTGGGGACAAGTATATTCAATCTGATTTGTCCAACTTTATTTATTATGCCATAAAGTTTACTTTCAACAGTTAAAATGCTCTTCTTGATATCTAGGTATTTAATGCTGGATATCATGCTATCATTGAAGAATCAAAAGTTATGGAATAGGAATTAGTTCTGGGTTCTGTGTTGACAGATGTGTACTTTCACCACTGACTGGCTTTATGACTGTGTTCAAATCAATTAATCACACTGTGTCTAATGTTATTTGAACGTGAGGCAATGTTATTCTATCTTTATAGAGACCTCGAGTCTTTCCTTTGGATCATACTCACCTTTATAGATTCTCACTGATGGCTGCCCCAATTTTATTCCTACTGTACGTTTTCGAAGTTTTGGTCTATGCAGTAGTCTAAATTTTATGATACGAAATTAGTGGCAACTCAACATGGGAATATTTTTCCATCTGTTGACTGTGCCTCTTAATAGTGATAGAAATAACTATTAAATACGTAATTGTAAGTAACTTATTCAAGACCCACTACTATTAATTCATGAAGCCATGATTCAGATGCCAACTGCTGGCCTCCAGACTTTGAGTTCTTTATCTATTGTCTATAACTACAGATGTACCAAGTGTATCTATTCACCTATAACTTTTAAAGTAGTTTTTACTTAACTGTTTCCAAAAAGGAGTTGGTGCAGCTTTCCATAAAACATCAACACGCAAGACAGTTAAAAATTAGGGTAAAACAAGGGATCGCAAACATAGAAAAATGGAGTGAAATTATGATAATTGAAAACTAAAACCTTCACTACACTGATTACTGCAATAGTGATTCAGGAGTGCTCATTATAGACAAGGCAAAAAGGGAAAATGTGACGGGTTATATGGCTTTCATTTAATACAAGAAAATATTTATGTATTCCTCAGCAGGGGCAAACTTTGATACTAAATTCCAACAATTTATAACATGAATCCTTTACTCTCTCCTTTATTTGTTCATCCAACAACTATTTGTTGAATGCCTTTCGTGGCTTCAGTATTATGCCTGTCGCTAGGGACTCAGTGGCGAGCAAAATAGTTTTCTGTCCTTATGGAGAGTACAATAGTGAAGAAAATGGCCATGGGTCCTTACATTAGTTTGTAATTACAAAGCGAGATCATTGCCATGTGAAAAGAAGGCCGGTGCTATGAAAGCATATAACAAAAGAATATGAGCTAGACTTGGGTTTTAGGAGAGGTTTCCCCGAAGAAGTGATGTTAGAGCCGAAATCTCAAGGATCCGCGGAAGCTATTTAGATGCTTCCTTTCGAGGTGCTTCCCATAGACAAGCAGCATGGGCGCCAGCTGGGAGCTTCTTAGAGACGCAGAATCTCACGCTCCAGCCTGGACCTATGACGCAGAACCTACTTCTGTTTTAACAAGATCCATAGGTAATTCCTTTGAACAGTAAAGTTTGAGAGGCCATGATCTGGGGGAAGGGGTGAGATGAAACAAAGGGAACAGCGTGTTCAAAGGCTCAGTGGTAGAGAGGAGGATTGAGGAATTAAAATATAGGCAATGTGGCTGCGGTCTAGGTAGCAAAAGGAGAGGGGATTGGCATGAGGAGGTAGTGGAGATCTGTGTGTGCTGGGACCACTCAAAGCAGAACTTTGTAGGCCTGAGAGACCCGAGATCTTTGAAGATTTCTGAGCAGAAGAAGAAGATCATCAGATCTGTATTTGGAAAACATTACCCCGCAGTATAGACCAGACAGTATTTGGAGTGGAAGCAGAGGGCCGTTGAGGTGGCTATTATGGTGTCTGGGTGAAAGATGATAGTGTGGAGATGGTGAGAAGTAGACAGATTTGAGAGACATGCAGTGGATGAAATTAACGGGCTTTGATAATAGTTTTAATATGAGGGCGAAGGTGAGTGAGAGGTCAAGGATTACTCCTAAATTTCAAACTTGCCCCTTCCGGATACATAAAGATATTGAGATAAGGAATCTCTGAACGACTACTAGATTTGTAAGGGAAATAACCAGCTGGGTCTTAGATATGTTGAATTTCAGGTGTCACCGAGGCAGTGTGGAGATAGATATCGAAGAGGTCGTTAGAAAAGTGGGTTCCGACTGGTCTGGATTAGACATACACATTTGGGAGTCAGATTAACATGTTGGATAATTAACGTAGGGAAGATGCAAATGCAAAAAAGTTTTTCGTTGTACTATCTCTTGTATGGAATTCCAATAACCCTAGCTAATTTAATGAGAGCGATTTTACAGACTGTCAAATTCATATAGTCCAGCTCTACTCTTTTCTGTTTAAAGTAGGTTCTGGAATAGAATTTAGATAATCTGAGAGAAATGGAGAGTCAATATATTTTTTAGACTTTCTCAAATACTGATTGTCTTGACCATGCTTTGGCAGAAGGTGGATGGAACTCACTTAAAAATTGAATTCCATGTGCTGTAAGCATGAATATTATATGTTGCCAATTGCCTGGTCTATAATAGACCCACAATAATATTTGAATTGCTGATTGTTGAAGTGAGGGCTGTATATTTTAGATATCTGACTCGCGGGTGGTAAAGCTGGTATTCCATTATGAAAATTAATGAGCCTGATAAACCTTCCCTTTCAAATAGAGTGTCATCCTACCTCTGTGCAGAGAAGGGCGGCAGAAATGTATCCGGGCTGGGCCAAAGCTAATCTCTAATATATCTTTGATTCTGCTCAAATCCATGGACAAACATAAGTAGTGCGGAAGGTATAATTTGACTGGAAAATTGAAGTATAGATTTTATCAATCAACTGAATTAGTCATGAAAATATAAATGTGACTTGTATAGAGTAAGTTTTCCCGGCTGCACAATATATACCCAAGAGGTTTAATAAATTAACCCATTGCATGGAAGGAGGAGCCAGAATCAGGGGTAATTATAGAAATTTCTAACAACTGGTGTAGTAAAGGCACAAACCAGTAAGAAAAGACGTCAGTCATGTTGCTGAAGCTGTTGGCAGGCATAACGTGAATGAGTTTGGTGGTAGGTATTCTGGGGATGAGGAGCCAGGGTGGTAAAATCATGGTCCTCGAGGAGGAAGAGCAGGTTGTGCGATGTGAATAGCAGTATTTCACTATTTTAACAGTCAACATGGCCTGTTCTGTTATCTCCTGGCTGAATACCAGCCCTTCCTGAAATGTAAGTTTCATTTGAAAAGCAAGAAATGAAGCCAGTAATTTTTTTTTTGAAACTGATTTTTTTAAAAGTTTATTTATGTATTTTAAGAGACAGAGCGGGGGAAGGGCAGAGAGAGAATCTCAACCAGGCTTCTCGCTGTCAGCGCAGGCCGATGCAGGGCTAAACCTCACAAACTGGAAGATCGTGACCTGAGCCGAAATCAAGAGTCGGACGCTTAACCGAATGAGCCACCCAGGCACCCCCCAAGCCACTAATCTTTGGTTGGAGCATGGCTGATATTTTGTTATTATTTTTCACTGATGATTAACCAATAGGTTCATCTTCTTTTTAAGCCATAAGTAATAGAAGAAATGACTGGTCTTCGTTGTCATTGGCAGAGGGCAATAATGTGACACATCCTAACGGAATTTTTTATTTATAAGTAAGAAAGGAGGGGAAGGGGTAAGATAGAGACCAGTTGTGCACCATTATACTTAGAATATGGTCTTTCAAATGACTCATCCCACTGCCTTTGATTCTGGGAAGGGTTTTACGGTATAGGCTCTGAGAAAGCATTGAGTCAGGGCTCTTAGTTGAGATTATATGATTTTAGAGGATGAGACAGCACAGCTTGAAATAATCCTGCCATAGAAAGCTTATTTTCCTGACCACTCACTATCTTGGGGCTAAAAGAAGAGTCAAATACACAAGAAAGAACTATTGGCTGAGTTCAGGTCCTTGAAGCCCAGCTTTCTCTTCCTTGATGCTGAAGTGCGTCTCAGACCCCACACTCTTTTGCCACCTTCTCTGTCCAGCTTTCTGCCTGTGTTCTGTGTTCTTAACTATGTTTCCCATACCATATTGTGAATTCACCTCAGTGTCGGAAATATGCTTTATCTTTAATAATTAAAATAATCTCTGATTATTTTTACCAAGTGAGAGTTAAAACTCAGGTTCATCACTTATGAACATTGCCTGGGGCTTGATCAATTGGAACATTATCAGCCAGGCCACTTTTCCTAGACTCTGTCTTAATGACTACTTTGCCACTTCTACCTTTGGGGGAATATCTATCAAAAATGATGCTGTGATAGTTCGCACTGCCCTTTAAACATTGGTTTAATGCCAGGCTTTCGTTAAATGCCAGTCCTGCCCAGATAACCAGATTCATCGGCTCTGAAGACTTGATCTGACTGATTTAAAAACAAAAATATACTAAATCATGGTCCCTAGAACCGTATATTGGTACAAAGAATAACATGTGATTAGCACATAGGTTGTAGTTTAGTGCTTTTCCTTTGTTTGTTTGATGAGTGGTGTGGATTCCATGAAGAAGGATAATCTCAGGATGGAGGTTTAAGAAAAGAACAGGATCTCCTTCCACTTGTTGCCCTGAAAAAGATTCATTATGGGAGTCTGGCTGTATCTTGTCTCCAGTCCATCTTATTCTTAGTAATAGATAATAATGGTTATACTTATGAATGCTTATGCATAGTTCTATCATAATCCCAAATTACTGAATGTTTCAGTGTTAAAATCATCAGTATTGAAATAGCCTCATTGTTTTCACTTCCAGCTTCAAAGCTTTGAGATACAGTTTTTTGTAACCGAGACTTTGCTTTGCTTTCCTCAAATAACCAAACCTTAAATGAGGGAACATCTCCGTTTCTTAAGAACCAAGAGATGCAATGAGCATACTTTCATATGCAAATACATGTCAAACATAAACTTGGAAGGATTATTCCATTTGTATGGCATGTAATAGGAAATTATGACCTTCAGATAATCTCAGAATTGAGCTAAATTTCATCCTTATCCCCCAAAGAATGGGAATGGTCCTAAAAATTCTCCTGTTTAGTAAATCCCCATGAGACATTTATCGCTGATCTCATGGAGGGGTGGCTTTAATAGAGCCAAATAGTCAGTTTAGTGTTGCCTGAGAGAGAAAACAAAGATCTCATTCAGTACAAGGTATTACAGTATTGAAAGTGTGTAATTACCTTCTGTAGGACGTTACACATTATTTCTCTTACTGTTGGAAACATTTGAAATAGAGGCTAATTTATTGCATCCTCAACTCTTGTCAGCTTTGTAAAATTCTGTTGTTTCGTTTTCCAGATAATTTTTCCTTGTAAAACTTTCTTTCCTTTGTCTCCTAATAAATATGCCCTTTCTAAATCTTTTTTCTTTGAAAATGGAAAGACTAAAAAGGACTACTTTTGTAATTAAAAGTCATTTTAAAATAACCTCAAAAGATTGTTTCTAGATATCAAAACATCTTTATGGTCCCATTTCTGTGGCAAGAAAGACAAGCAACTGGGATCCTGTACATTCTACTGTAGTCTACGTTAATTACCTTCTATTAAAAAATGACAAAGACCTTTTTGAAAGGGAGTCTGGCACTCTTTCCACAGAAATGATGGCAGACACCCTACTTTGCTGATTTCTTGACACTTCTAATTACCTGTATTCATTTGAAATCGTTCCCTTTGTAGAGAGTTATTGGCATGATTTTCTGAGAACAAGAGGAAAATGGAAAACATTTTAGCAAGTTAAGGAAAAAAAAATCAACAGTATCATTGTTTGCCGCTTTTGTTGAAACTACCTACACGAGTCATTTGAGGGACATGAAGGTAAATGAAAGGTTATACTTTGCCCTGCACGTTGTTGCTGGTATTTGTAATGTCAATAACTGTAGAAGGTTGTCAGGAAACTGGAGAGATAAAGGTCAATAGCAATGACAAATATATCATTGTATGTGTTTGAATATGCAATATCAGCCTAATCTGCCAGTGGAGGCTTTCACACCCTGGAAGTATCAATCAGGTGCTATATGAAACCCATCTATTGTTCTCTAGTCTCCTAGACTGTGATGGGGAGATCCCAAGATTGAAAACCCATCAGAGATTTTTTGGGGGGGTGGCGTCATAGTCATTGCTGACTACACACATAAATGCTCATTATTCCTTTTAGAGTTTAGTATATTAACAGTTACTCAGTTTCTCAGATGGCTTCATTGGTGGCGAAATGAAACATTTTCCTATCACCAAAATGGGAAGACTCAATTCAGTTTTGTATATCACTGCAGTAAGGTAGGTGCCAGAACCTTTCAGTGATAGAAGCAAAATTAAATATTAACTATGTCTTCCATACAGTCTTGACAAAAATTTAGTTGGGCTAATGGTGAACCTTTATGGCAAGTTCTGCCTCCTGTTGCTTTCGACATGTTAGAAAGTGTGGTCATTTGTATTCCATAATAAATTATTTACAAATGAAATGCACAATAGTTTACTTAGACTGTGTCTCCACTAAGAACAGACTTATTAAAATGTATTTTGTTGGAGCCAAACCAAAGTATTCAGATTTAGTAGACAAATGCATCTATCTTCCTTTTAGTGAATTGTGCTAAAGAATTCACTTAAAACCTTCTGGGAAATGAAAAGTAAAAATAAAATAGCAAGAGATCTTTTAAATGAATGTGCTTCAACTTGGTCTTGAACACCTGTAGAACATAAAGGCAGGGTGTTTGAAACATAGAGGGATCATATTTTATGGATATTACTTTTTTAATTTTTGCATCTGCTGGTGTTCTCCATTAACATCAAATATTTTGAAAAATCTACTCTTCCTGAGACGTTCTGCATTTTGGGGGGGGGGGTCTAATGACCCCTTTCCCCAACGCTGGCCCAGTGCATTAGTCAGCCTTCCCAAATGTGCACACGGACCACATGGGAGGAGATGTGAAAAAGAGATCTGCTTCTGAGGAGTGCACGGAGTGACAGGCAAAAGAGTAGTACATTCAGCCGCACCCTGAGGTGACAGAATAAGAGAAAAAGCTGGAGGGGACAGAGAGGGCCTGAAGGAGAAAAGACATAGAAAGAAAGGTAGAAATGATTTAGGGATGGGAAAATAAGGAAGGGGCATCATGAAGGCAAACTATAAAAATAATTTAACATAATAAATATAATTGTTATAGGGAAGTGAGATTTACTGAACATGGAGAGAGAGAAAAAGAGGAGAAGAAAAGGTAGAGTTTCAGAGAAAAATGGGATAATATTCAGGAAGTTGATCAGAAGGGAAAGTCCTAGATAGTGAAAGGGAAACAAAACTAGTCAAGTCCCTGTTTCCCAGCCAAGGTGTCTGTTCAAGCAAGGGACGATGAATCGGAGGCTCCAACTCACCTGTCTTCTGCACACGCCACGTGGAAATGAACCTGTTAGGAAGCTGTGTGTCCTGTCCATTGCAGTCAATCTCCAGTGTGCTTGTACATTTCTTTCCACTTTTAAATATTTCAGAAAGTTCATTAGGGATCTTTTACATAGAGTGTTATTTCTAAAGACCCAATGATTTCCAGAGGAATAATCATTTTAGGAGACCTCAAGCAAAAACCATTAATGGGTTACGTAGGACATGTTGAGATTGGATTATTTTATCTTTCACTGGTTTCCTTTTGTATTTCATTAGTTTTTGATTACATTTCTGACCTCCAGATAAGACTCCTATGTAAGTAAACAGTCCGGCTAGATTCACCATGTGCCAAATGACAGCTATAGTACTCTCCCCAAGGTTTTATTTATTTGGCTTTTGATTTTTTGTAAATTGAAACGATATAAGCAGAAGTAGACCTTGACTTTTGTCCTCTTACTTGAAGGTAATATTTTCTTCATGAAGGTAACTGAAAAGTTTCAGAAACAATAAAAGGGCTCATATGCACTAGACAGATGTTAAGTAGAGCGAACTCTTCTTTGTAATTTCAGCAGCTTGTATGAAGGCGCTGGGAACAAAAGTGTCCCGGACTGTCTATGCTGGAGTGTCTCCTGCTTATAGGCTAATGCCGGAGTGAGAATAAAATGTTGAGGGTTTATATTTTTTCATTTATTTCTTGCCCTCCATTTTGGGGGGTGGGTAAAGGCTAGTTTGGAGATGAATGGATAATTTGGTGTAAGGAGTTTCCTATTTCTTATGATCTCTCTCTCTCTTTTAAGTTTGTGATATAACACAAAGAAATAATGATCATTTTGTGCAACATAGGGCTATTCTTTTATGTTGGATGACTGCTATTGAAAATCAGCTTAGTAAATCGTAATTTTCTATTGAATCTACATAATTTTGCAATTGCTTTCTTCCCTTTCACAGTACAATATTTGGGCAATGACAGGAGTACACAGTAATTTTTACTTTTCTCTCTTCTCTTCTCATTGTTATCACTGATCATTTTAGTCATCAATGACCCACAGTGGGACGCACTCAGAATTTGCAGAATCATTCCATAGCTTTTTCTCTTCGGACGGAAAACTTAATATAATTTCTAAGTGTAATAACCTCCTCTACAAGGTGAACGTGCTGAAAGATAACTGTAATTCACCAGTGTTAGGGATGGGGGAGATTAGATATAATTTTATTCATATCTATCTTCTCTATCTCTCTATGTAGACAGATAAAGTATTAGACATGACAGAGTGTGCAGTTGTGAGGAAAATCACAGTCTCAGGTCTTTTCTGAGGTAAGAACAGGGTGAAGGCTAAACGCTCCAGTGTTGCACAAGTTAACTTATGCTTACTTACACACTTACACACAAGCATCCGCCGCAACTCTCCCTCTTTCTTTCCCACATGCCACACGAACCAAGTTTTCCTGTCTGAAAGGAAAAATTATCTAGCTTTCAATGCAATATTAATCTTTTCCAGATATTGTTCCTTCTTCAAAACTCACTAATCTTATTTATTAAGAGCGTGCTTCAGGAAACCAAATATACACAGAATTATTGTTGGGATTTTGATACCTCTCCAAGATACTGTGATCTGAATTTAAGCAACGGCGAACACCCAAAGGGAAGGAAGAATAGTCAGATAAGCAAGTAGAAAAAACAGAGCGAGTGTTCTCGGTAAAAAGTAAAACCAATGAACTGGCGGAGAGAATAAAATAAACTTCAAGTCTAAAAAAAGGAAAGGTTTGTTCAATCACAGTAAGAAAAAAGATACAGGAGGCCACAGTGGATCACAAGCTAATTTTAGGGGTTGAAAACAGAAACCCATTGTTCAAAGACAAAATACTGATAGACAGTCAGCAAAGAATTTAGGGAACACAAATAACCATCCACATTGTATGCATTGTTAATCAGTTCCGTGTCATCATACTGTGTTTTTAAGGATCCCACAACTTAAGTGAACGTGCAAAATTTGGAGTCGATCCCAAGGAAGCAGCAAAATAACTACATGGTTGGGAAACAGTCCCAATGAAACAAGGGTAAAAGAACTGGCCTTGTTTAGTCTGGAGAAGAAAAGACTTGGAGGGAATTAATAGCAGGCTTCAAGTTCATGAAGGAACACAGTCCGTTGCAGGTAGAGGTGAACAGCTGGTCTCTGTTTCCTTTGAGGAGAGCACAAGACAGCAGTTTTTCAATGCAGTAGGTGGGATTGAGGCAAGATATTGGGAAGATCAGGGGAAGTGCAGGGAGAGGGTTCTCAGGATTTAGAATGTGTTGAGGGAATTATTATTATCATGTTTTGGAGTTAATCCAAATTGCAGAATAAAAAGAGAGAGCAGAAATCTATAAGACGGGAACCTATAGAGGAAAAGAGGCAAAGAATGAAGAGTTGTGATCTAGGGATAAAGGCCATCTGGGATGCAACAAATACCGAATTCTAGAAGTGTTATAAGAGTTAGAACACTTGATGATAAGGGAAAATATGCTACAGTAAAAAAGGAGATAAAACAGGTAAAGACAAAACCATGGAGATTTGAGGGTATGGCATGTATTGGGGATAAATGTACAATTCTAATAAAAAATTTGTTTTGGTTAGGGGGAGAAGAATTCTAAGTATTCATGTGTACAATATATACCAGCCGCTAGCAATTTTTTAAAAATTCTGTTATATTGATGTCCTTGAATATTAAAAATACGACTCACAAACAGATTTGCCATATTTTATGCCCAATTTTATAAAAAAACAAAAAAATAATGGGGAAACGGGCTAAGTAGCTTCTCAAGTCTTAGCCAGCCTTTTGGTCTCATGACATGGGAAAACCGTGATTGTGTGCTAAGTGAATGGTGGTACCATCTATAACACACCAAACAAGATCCAAAACACATAGAATGTAAAAAGAAGTATTATAATCCAGAAAAAAAATGATTGCAAAACTCATCAACCTTCCTTATCGCAGGAGAATTAACTGAGTAGACAGTGATCTAGGTCTTCTGCAGAGCAAACAAAGAAATGTGATCCACGAATTCAAAAAATTTAGAGTCTAAGATTGGTTGTCATTTGATAAGAATGTTGCATTACAGGTATATCACCTGGGACTGCAGAATCTGTTGCGCTTAAAATGACACTTAGGTGTATAAAGGACCATTTTAGCAAGTTGTTGTTAAAGAATGTGCATTAGGTTTTAAAATCATTGCAGAGGTTGAAATTTCCAGCCCCCCTTGAACTACGTTACAACCTAAACCGATAATCGAAATTGTGTTTAAAGATTACACATATATTATATCACGGGTGTGGGTAATTAGCTGGATTTCTAGATTCCTTGGTTAGTTTGATCAATTTTCTAGTTACTTTTATTTCTTGAAATGGTCCCTCTACCTCTTTGAAAATGGAATGGATTCTGCTTATGTTTAGCTTTGTTAAGCAAATGTCAATATTTCACAGTTGTGTTTTGTCATTGATAGGTTTGGTCTAATGTGCTTTGTAATGGGCTATTTTTTTTTCCCTGATGTTTGAAAGTTTCCTTCACTCTCAGATGCAGAAAACAGGATAGTCCGTATTTGAATTTATTTTGCCAAGATGATGGTTATGTATATTTTATAACATTCTGGTACACAGATCTTAGCAAATCTAAAAATAGATCCCTACAAATATTTTTTCCTGCTTTTAAAAAATATAGTTACAAACACTTCACTTGTAAAGGATTTTGGTTTGGAAATACATCTTGGTTTCTCTCTCTCTCTCTCTCTCTCTCTCTCTCTCTCTCTCACAAAGAAAAGCCTTTTGTTCTGGTCTCTCTGGCACTACCTATTCTGTGACTTTCTGCTGTCCCCTAGTGGCATGTTAATCTTCTTGACTACTGTGTGATCGCCTCTGGAACCAATTCTCTACTCTTCTGTGCTTTTTTGTGACTCTCATTAGCAGACATTTAAAATACTATTAAACAACCCATGAGCTGCCTTTTAGAAGCAATAACCCTGTTCTTGAGCCCAAACAGTTTTCCACTCATGAATTCCTACTCGAGTAAACATGTCTAGGGAATGCCTGCTATCTACATACATTGTATTATCTCACTACAATAAACATTTCAGGTTTTCAGAATTATAACACAAAACTGATGAAAGCAAAATGTTATCAGTTTTGACTGGTCTATACATAACATACGGTAGCTTAAAAGGTATTTTGTGACAGGTCAGACTATTTATGTCAATGGGTTTACAAACAAAAAATTGTACTATTCCTTTTCCTTTGCTTTTCAAAATCCTGGTTGGTTACTATCATTGTAATATTTGCTCTTTTCATGGTGACATTTTTCAATGAAATGTTTAAAAAGATACAATGAAACTGTATGTATCTGAAGCATCAGATGTAATTCATTTATGTAAAAGATTTTGCATTGACATATACCATGATGATTTGAAAAAAAAAAGTTCTTAAATTTTTCTGGATATTATTTTTCCATACGCATCAGAAGCATTTTTTAATTTTTAAGCTGGATTGGTTATTTTATCTTCCTTCTATGGTTTGTGTGCTTGAGATACAATGTTCAGCTGTAATTTGGGGCCAGTAAATTTTTCATACAGTGTTTTGTTTTTCTGAATTAGGCATTTTTAAATGTATGTAATGAGAATGGAATGTAAGAATTTATCAAAAACAATATTTCAGGTTTTTTTTAATATTTAATTTTAAGTCATGCGGAATTACTATAAGTCTGGCTTACACAATTCTTTTAAAAGGTGGCTTAAAAAAAAAAAAACCACCAAGGAAAATTTACAAGAAAAAAAGGTCTGATGAAATCTGGCCCATTAACTGAACATTACAGAAATCTGAGATGTATAGTGAACTAATGATTTCTTGGCACTGTCTTGTTTGGCACTTATCATGGTTTTGACAATTATCACATGAATAGCAACACTTTTTTCTTTCTGAACTTGGAGGGGGGTGCAGCGGGAAGGGCTCTGGGGAAAAAAGGAGGCCCAAAGCCCTGGAAACTCCCATATTTTTAGTAATTCGAGTGTACAGTCTGGCCATGTGGAAGAAAAAAAAAAAAAAGAACTAAGCTGTAAGGCTCTGTTAAGTGACAATTTTCTTGTTCCTTCAAAAGAAAAGTTGGTATAGTTTTTGAACTGCCTCTCTTTGGAAAGGTCAGATTCCAACCCATTTTAGTCCATTTTGTCTGTTTATACATGCCTCTGTTGGGATAAGATATCCAAAAAGAAAGCCTTAGATTACAATCAGTCTTGGCTTATGTGCAAAGCCATCCGGCCAATCCAAGAAATCCTATTGACTGTCATGCGGAGAGGGAAAAGGAAGAGTTTAAACCCCCTAAACTTTTTCTCAAGAGAAAAAAATGAACCACTTTTTCAAACCTCCTTAACACACGAGAGGACTCGTGCCCCCTCAATGTTGCTCCGCCACTCAATTTCTCAGATTCAAATTACGTGGTTTTCTAAAAATACACCCTCCATCAAACACTGTGAATTACAATAGCTATTTTTCACACAGAAATGTCTGATTTTTTTTTTTTTAGTTGTCTATTCAGCTTGTAAATGTTCTAAAAATGTTCTCCTGGAGTTATTTTTAAAAACTCATGGTATGGTGGATAATAAATATTGTTGCTCTGTCACTGGAAACATTGGAAACAACATATTTGACAGGTTAATAGGAATGAGAACTACATTTGAAATTTTAATTCATTTCATTTTAGATAAATATGATGACTCTTTCCCAATCTTAGTGCTAATGACTAAACAGGCAGAGTTCTTCGCCGTTGTAGAGTCTACTCGGTTAATGATCTCGTAGATTATTCGGAAAATAAGAACAGAAGAAAATTTCCTTTTTTTTTTTTTTAAATTTAAATCCAGGGACAGTCTTAATAAATCTTCTCTAATCTAATATAGCATTATCAGTGGCCTATTCTCTGCAGAATTAGTTTTTCCAAAACAAATAATAAAGCTGAGCAGTCCCACTTTTTTACAACTCTGGAGACTATCTAAACAAAATGAACAGATTTATAGGGCTATTTTTAGTGTGTGTCACTTGTGTTACAGTTTACATTTGCTTTCGAACCTTATTTGACATTCTTGGTAGAAAAATACAGGCAGAACCCTCATTAAGAATCTTAATAAAGGACAGTCTCCATAGGGCAGTTACCAAAAAAACAAAGTCGAGGCATGTATAAAAATGTTCTTTTGGACTTGACTTTATGTCACGCTGTTCCATTTTCTGTTGTCTATAAAGGAAAGCCCTGAGCCAAAATGCAGATTGAAGGTTCTGTTCATAAAAAATCTTTAGGCATTGGTGTAGCCTACTAATAATTAAAGTAAAAGCACATTTTTGAGGGTAGGAATTTTCACACAGCAACAGGTAAGTGCTGCCATACCTAAATAACTATTATTTTTCCATAAATTGTATAGTCACATTAAAGCGAAAATTAACTTGCTGGAGAAGTATAGTACAATGTTGTGATTTTCTGCAAACCGTTCATCCGTGAATAAAAATGCTTGGAAAAACCTTATGTAATGTTATGAAATATGTCATCGCACATAGATTTATGGAAAATACCATGTTATATTTCAAAATAGAGATGCGAGGATTAAATATTTGCATTTCGTCTAAACTAACTTTCTTCTAGTGGCTTGCTCCACGTGAGAAAGGCCAGTGCCTTCCATAGTCAACGAGACCCCATTTCACTTGCATATACAAATAAGGAATGAAGAGTTCACCTTCTTTTGTTTATTCTAAAAATATATTAGATCGAGAAGAAAATAGTAGAAAGAGAAAACCAGATTCGTATGCAACCACTTTGTCACATCTTTTTCTTCTTTGCAAAGGGGAGCACTTTGATAAGGTTAGAATGTACAGGAAGCCTGCATTGACAGCCTGCTCGATGCCTTGCGGTACTTTCTGTTAATCGTGTTCATGTAAAACTCCCTAGTTAAGGAAATTCCTTAGCTGTAGACATCATTTAGCCGAGCCTTATAAATAGAGCTCAAATTCAAAGGTAAGAAAACAGACAAGAATTTTACACCAACCACCCCTGATAAGATACGTTTTCAAAGCAAAAAAACATGTCTACAAAGTGTTGTGGTATGGAAATATCCGATTAAATACTTAAGAAAACATGCTTTCTCACACAGCAGACTTTTTTTTTTTTTGCATGAAATAATTCCTTAGAATAACAACAACAACAAAAAAGTAACTTGGAACAACTAGTGGCCCTTATTAAAATTCAGTGTACCACGTTTAAACCTGAAAGAGAGATTTCTATAAAATTATGGCTTGATAGATTGCTCTCTATGAACTTGAGTAAAATTGAAAAGAGAAAGTGATACATTTGGGCTAATAGTAATATTCATCGCAACTGCTGAAGAAATACAAATTGAGGCGCTTTGGGAGGTTTCAAACAGTTTGCTACAGAGGAGTCTTCTAAGAAAGTGGGTTCGTGGCGAGATGAAGGTTTTTAACTAGTTAGAGACAGTACTACAGTTACCTTAAAAACACGTTGAAAACAATGCCTCAGTTTAAAAGATTGCCCCAGATGAGGTTTGTAAACAACTGAAGCTTTAAATCATCCTACTCCTTAGGCTTTGCAGTGTAAAGGAATTGCATTTTTACAATAAATTTATCAATTACTAATTAGTCTGGTGGTGAGTGCCTAATTCGGGTCTCTATGTAAGACCAGTTTCAATTTCTTCTAGCACTGGTTTATCCTGGCCTATTTAACATATGAATTAAGCCCAAATATCTTTCAAAATTCAGGGCCGTACTTATTCCTGCCAAAATAATAAAAAATAATTTATTGTTGTAATCTCGATTTATGGTTTAGTTAGGCAGAGTGAAAATATGACCTCTGTAGGAATCCCTGTAGCCCCTTAAATTCCAGTTTGCTTTACAATGGGTTTGTGTGCTGGTGAAATTTGGCACAACGAACAGTGAATATGTCAATTTAAAAATAAGCTGCTTTTGATTTTAAAATAATGTTTAAACAAAAGAAGAAGAAACACCTAGTCTCTTCAAATAGATTTTTCTCTTTACAACTTTAAATAACCAAAAAAAAAAAAAAAGATAAACCAAGTCATATGATTAATCTATTACAAGCAGAGACAGATGAGGCATTTTTCAAAATTAAACTGCTATCACCAGCAGGTGTAAAGCAGTCTGCTTTCTTATTTTTTGGTGGTGGTGGTGGTGGGGGGGGGGTGGTGTTGGAAATCTGGGGTATTATAATTGAAAATGCAAACCCCCAGCCATGAAAATCTTCTTTTAAATCTTCAAATTCCTCTTCTCTTTATCAAATATACACACAATTAAAAGAAACAATTTTGGTGATCTTTATTTTCCAATTTTAGTTTTACAGCATTTTACAACATCACTTTACGTATTATATACTTTGGTCCATGAAGCATTCTCCAAGTGGTAGTTATTTATGTGAATAATAGACAAAAAGCATGAAAATATGGCTTTTTTCCCTATTCCATTATTGAAATGGAATATGATCATTAGCCGGGCTGTGGTGTGGTGGCAACATTTTGAAAAATAGCCCATAATAAATAGATGTCAAATTAATCAAGAAAGGACTATTATCATTATTTTTAAAAAAGATACATACCATTAGGATTTTTCAGCTATATATACTTGTCATGAAGAAACTAGAAGGTTGTGTGTTTTCAAAATTAGCAAAGTATGCCTCTTTAGAGTGTGAGAAAGATCCAGTACTCACCACGGACTCGTGAAAATCGTGATTAAGGAACTGTTCCTGATCCTAATAAAGTCACATGATTAACCCTGAATTTAGAACTTGGTGATGCAGCAATAGACACTCCTGTGACTAACACGGTGTCTATCTCTTTCTTTTATAATTCGTGAAAAGTATTTCTGAATCAGCTTCCTCACAGCAAAGGAGCCTGACTTCTGAGGCAAAGAAGTTTACTTTATCCAAATTCCTTCCGGTGCTTTCACTTTGTTACTCAAGTCAGAGACAAAGAATATTTTCTCAGGCATTGATTTTTTTTTTTTTTAACCCTCTTGTGGTTAATAAGAATTTATCAGTTAGAGGTCCTGCAGGTTGAAATGCATATAAAAATCAGTTTTGATTTCCAAAAACCATTTGCAGCGAAAGCAGAAGGAGCTTCAATCATTTGATCATGTGGTTCATATCATCGAGGTATACTTTTAATTAAACACTGCTCCATAAATAAGCAAATAATAGAAGTTAGCAGACAAGCACTTGATCTAAATCATGACAGGTGCTCATTTATCTTTGTCCTAACTAGACAATAGGAAACGACACTAGGCTGTTGTTTTCTATGCATTAAGATTTCCTTCTTAAACAAATGCAATTGAGGTGGTTTGTTTTCCGACAGCCCGGCACACACTGCCAGTGGCCAGAGTTTTGTCTCGTCTTCATCCAGAGGAGGATTAATCTTGGTGATGGTGCAAACAAAATGTATGTCTGGGGTCAAAGTGCAGACTGCCTTTTGGGATCTGCATTACATTAATGTCATTTTTGGGTTCCTGACGTTAATCAAAACCAACACCATAAAGCGTCACTTAGCTAATTTGTGTATTATTGTCAATGTTACCATTAATTATGCGTTTGTGAGGAAAAAGAGGATTAATGAGATGTCACAGGTAATTTACAATGATCAGGCTCCCCAGGACATTAAGAAAACACTAGCTGGGTAAGATTACCATGCAATCATAATAGTATGCAAGAAGCAAAAGTCTTTGTTGAGGGACCACACTAATATTGTCCATTGTTATCAAAACCCCTCTTCGCTAGAGTCACTCCAAACTTTTAAATACCTTGCTCCAATTAAATGTTTGTTTGGGCCTAAAACGTTAGGCACTAGTGTATTAATTGCGAGAATTCTGTTAAGGTGTCTCTCTCTCCAAGTTCCGAGGATAAGCTATTATTTCTCTTGAAAGGTAGGCAAGTCACAGAGGATTAATTCTTACCGTGCCCCATGAACTCAGGCTCCCATGTATTATCTCTACGAAACCATTTTAGGTGAGTGGTTGTATTTAAATCAGGCTGGGAAACCGATCTCTTAAATCACATCATTTTCTCCAGTCTAGTCCTCACTCAGAGCCATGTGAATAAATGACTTTTGCTTTCTGTCATCCCATTTCTGGAACTGACTCAGCGAGGAGAGACAGAATAGCCTCATGTAAGTATTGTACCAGCACAGTATGCATGGGGACAGAAGCACTCGAGTGTAGTTTTATACTGTAATCCAGAAGGCCACTGGGCCTCAGTTTCCTTCTTTTGCCCACTTTCTGTGCCATGTGGTGACCTGGGGGGTCTGCTCAGAGAGGAATCTGGAGCTCCCAGGGAGAAATCAGAGTGGTTGGTGCAACCTGTTGGAAAAGCAGGCCTGATACAGGTGCTCATCAGGAGCCCAAGAGCTTCAGGGGGGAGGTTCTGACAGTTGGAATTGAGGGAGGAGCTAGGGTTAGGATCCAAGAAGTACTTTAAAGGAATTAGGAGACAGGAAGATTTAACTTGTGAGAAAGCAGTGGTATTTACTTATTTAATAGATATCTGTTGAGCCCTCATCATGCACTAGGGATAGCGATATAAACTGGGGAGCAACCCCAGAGAGTATCCCAGGGAATTTGGAGCTCAGGGCTCTGCTAGAGCTCAGCTCTGTTTGCTTTTTGAAATGATCACGGTGCTGTAGGGTAGAGAACAGATCAGGAGAGGGTCAGAGCGGTTTATGGAAGACCCAGTAGAAGGGGACTGTTTGGGGAGATCATATGCTATTTTAATTTGAATTTTCACTGACCCATTTTAGCTTTGTCTTAGCCTTATTTTGGTTTATTTGGGAAGTTATATGATAAAAATGTAGCATGGGTATTTGCATTCATACACATATCTGCAACCTAGTTTAAATCCCAGCTCTGGGAGACCTTGTATGAGTTATCTAACTTCTCTGTGGGTCAGTATCTTCATCTGTAAATGGACATAATAAAACTTCCCCCATGTAGTTACGATTAAGTGAGATGATGAATGTAAATCACTCAGCACACAGAGAGCGATTTTAAGTCAGTGGTTTTCAACCTTAAATTTGTATCAGTAACATTTGGAAATTAAAAAAAAAAAACAAACACAGTGACCTGGGCCATACTCCAAACCTATCAAATTTGAATATCTGAGTATGATCACAATGTATAGCCTAGATGAAAATCACTGCAATAAAGATTCAATTTTTATCATTTATTATTAATTGTTATTAATGTTAATATATGTGGTGAAACTTAAAAAATTTTGTCTGATAGTCCACAAAGTACATATGTGGTATCATGCATTTTATCAGGTAGTTATGCATGTTATGTTTGGGGACGTATGGTTTGAATTGTGATGTATAAAAATCTGTTAAATGATATTATATTGCAATTACTCTGTGTGCGTACATATGTATGTGTGTATAGATCTATTTCCCTGGGGCGAGTGCAGAAGTTTGAGATGGCTAGTGTTATATGAAAGCTGTATTTAAGAAAAATTGTCCATGTACTAGAATAAGGTCAAACCACAAGTGAGCTGAACTTCGGCATCTATTAACAAATGAAAATAAAACATTTATTACATTGTCCACTCCTGCTTTTTTATATTTATGGTATATACCAAGGAGATTTCCCTGTTGGGATAAAATTTCAGAAGCAGAGAGGGGAAATCAGGGGGAAGTTTAAATAAAAATGTTTTATTATTGATTTGGTTGTTGCTGGGGCTGACCATATAGATTGTGGAAATAATATAGTTTATTTCTTGTTTTTTATTGGCTCTACAAAGTAATAGCTTAGCATAGCTATTAGTTTATCTTGTAACTAACCTTTGAACTACTGAATTGGTTGTTTTCCAGAAAGCAGTATACTCAATAGAATAAACACCGAATGATTTTTAATAATGTTAAGTGCACTAAAGGAGAAGATCCTTACAAAATTTTGCTTTTCCTCTGGTCTATGACATTTTACGGATCTGAAATTTCTTACTTTATGATTATCGTCCTTGTAGTAACAAAACCCCTGCTCTGACTAAAATTAGGGACATACCCATCTATAGCGTTTATTTATGTTCTGGAATTAAATGGCTAGTCTGCTTTGTCCATTTGCCATGATGTCATGTGGGAAGAAAGAGCTTTATCCAAACACTCTAGACCAAAAAAAGTGTATCAAATGATCAGATGTCATATGTAAAAGACCAGTCATTATTCCTTTTTATGTAAATGATATGTGGGACTGTGTATGAGATCCATTGAAATTATTATTCAAGATGTCATAAATATGTATATGTTTATGGTCATATATTTTATATGAATCTGTTGTAGAGATCAGAGACTCTGGTATCAGGATTTCTAAGATCCACGAAAGGACTAGAAGATGTTCCTCAAGTGACCACAAAAGCTCCTCTTCAGCATAATTGTGAAAAAAAACTTCTCAAGATCGAGAGGTTTCCTTTTTCATGTCAAACAAAGCTGGTTAAGTAATTATCACAGCATTTTTATTTGTCCCACTGCTGGTCAAAATATCCCAGTAACTTTCTGTATCATTATGGATCTATATCGTCAATCAGGCATTACCAGACCCATGATGTGCATATGGAGTATAAAGTCATGCCTATTTAACGTTTCCAAAAGAAGAATATTTTCAACACCAGTCCACCAAAAAAGGATGGTATCCTCGTGTTCAATACCTTTGAAAAATAATGCATCTATATTTTCTTCTTCAAGATTCATAATATGCAACAACATATTAAATGCTCCCAGGGTAAATAAAATGTTTCAACTTTATCCGCAGTAAAATATTAACATCATTCAGATTTTCAGCTCCATGGAACACACTCTGGTTCCATGGAGCACGGTAATTATGGTGGTTCATGATCTACACGTTTCAATAGATATTTTCTAGCTCCACCAGCTGGCTGAAGAGCAACCCAGTGGGAGATGGGAATTTTTAGGAAATGTGTCCAATCACGCCAGCTTGATGCAGAGAGAACACAGGGCTATAGCTGGTGCATCAGTGCTGACTGTCAGGTCTGCAGGTTCTGGTGAGGAGAGTCAATAATGTGGAAACAACAGGAAGTTTTGAAGAGAACATAGAATTAAGGGTGAGAAACAGGCATAGGCCTTTGTTTTGAATCAAACTGCAAGAGAGCGCTAGAGGTCCTTTTAGATGTGGTATCTACGGAAGGCTAAAAAGGTGGGATGGGGGCAACCTTTAGGGCTTAGCTCAAAGACACTCACTGCACAAACACTGAGGGAAAGCACAGTCGTGGTCTACAATCACCCTCGGCATTTTACATTTTGAGTAGACCGTGGCTGTGGAAGCTGGGGAGCAAGTTTGATGACTTTGAGAAGTTCTCCAACACCTTTTGATGGCATCATTAGAAATCTTAAAATTGATGGTGCTTCTGTTGCTATTTCCAACGAATAAATAATAAGACTGGCTTTGGTCAGCTGGTTTACAGAATTATATTAAGGAGAGAGTAAGGGGCATGAAGGCCTTTTGCAAAATGTGCCAACAGAAAACTTTAATCTCGATAGATCCAGGAATAGCAAAGAAAATAATCTGAATGGCCATCCATGAACCTCTATATAGTGGAGGAACAATGTTTCTGAAGAATATGTGCCAGGGTGATTGGAGATTTTCATCTCAAGGGCACAACATCATCAAGGTTCATAGATGAAGAATGGATCCCAAACAATAAATTATTGGTTATTTCCACTTTGAGGAAATGGTCTGGACTTCAGGACATGGTCTGGGCCCAACTCATCTTTGTAGTCTCAGCATCTAACATTCCCAAGAGCACAATAGGCAAGAGCTCCATAAACGTTCGTGTGGATGAATGAATATGCAATTTATGAAGTCAACTGAAGTAATATAATTACAAGCAGGAAAGATAAAATAAGTGTATTAAGAATACCCAGACACTATGTTTTAATTTTTTTTTCAACGTTTATTTATTTTTGGGACAGAGAGAGACAGAGCATGAATGGGGAAGGGGCAGAGAGAGAGGGAGACACACAATCGGAAACAGGCTCCAGGCTCTGACCCATCAGCCCAGAGCCCAACACGGGGCTCGAACTCACGGACCCCGCAAGATCGTGACCTGGCTGAAGTCAGACGCTTAACCGACTGCGCCACCCAGGCGCCCCAGACACCATGTTTTAAACTATATGATGAAATTGTGATAACTAGGTACACATGAAATTAGGTCAGAGAGTTTGACGTGATATGTCAAAAATTGTATAGCCTTTTTTGGACAATTGACCTTGTTTCTGAGATAGAAGCAATATAAGATTCTATGAACAGTGACTATAAGTTAATATAACCAAAAAGCAACTTTCATCAGTTCACAATGTGACAAAGACCATTTTTTCACCTGTTGGTCCTTTCTGTGTATACATATATATTGGTCAGTTCCATATTTGAGAATGGAAAACACTAATAAAGCAAGTAGATCCCTATTCTTCATGCTTCAAGAGGACCTATAGGTAAGTGGAGATGAAAAGACTTTCAAGAGTATACATTCCCCATCCCCTTTTTAACTAGGTAGTCTGTCTATACAGAAATCTTTTACTTTTATTAAAAAAAACTTTTTTTAAGTAGGCTTCACGGCCAGCGCAGAGCTCAATGTGGGGCTTGAATTCATGACGCCAAGATCAAGACCTGAACTGAGAGCACGAGTCGGGCGCTTAACTGACTGAGCCACCCAGGCGTCCCCCTGCTTTCTGAGATACTTTTTGTATCTCAGAACTCTGTGAGTGAGCAGGTGGCTTGAGAAGGAAGGATTTTTACCTGTGAACCACATTCATATGGAGACAGAGATATCAACAAGACCTAAAATATAAAAAGTGAAAAGTATAACATATAACAAACTGGTGCAGACAAATGTGTATGAGGCCCTCAGACATTCTCCTCATCTTCACAGAGCTGGAATCACTGGTCCTTCTGTGCTCTATGACAGTTTTCCGGTACCTCTGTCACCTAGCCTTTCTTTATTTCCCCATTCTGGATGCTGGCCAGTCTTCATGTTCATTTTGTTTTGAATTTCAGTCGGGGGTTCCGATTCTGATTTTTAATACCTCCCTTATTTAATGGTTTGGTTTCATAGTATTGACCATGAATTGAGCTCGAACTTGATTAAACTCATGGTGACTTTCACTCTAGTGCCTTTCCATGAGAAAACTCCCTTATACACCTGTATCGTATCTCTAAGGAGCAAAGATGGCAGAGCTCACCGAAGCATCCTTTTCTTACCTTGTTTCTCCCTGTTGCCCCTCCGCCTTTATCTGGTCTTCCTCCTCTTCCCCCTTCTTTCTCCAACTCATCTCCTCCTTCGTCCTATCATTTTTCTTCAAATCACTGGGGCTACAAACTCATTACATTTTGAGTTCTTTAAAGTATATCAAAGTGAATATATATTCTAGAATTAGCGGGACCAGTTAACAGATCAAGGTACAAAAGATAAACATGAGGAAGAAAAAGTGGCAGCTGAGAAACGGATGGGGTTCTGAATATTCTTCTTTCTTTTCTATTTTCTTCAGTGAGCCGTTCTTCCCGCACTGGACATTCACACACGCATAGCTCACTGTACTACCCTTCATCTTTGTTTAAAAGTTAAAATTTTGGGGGCGCTTGGGTGGCTCAGTCGGTTAGGCGTCCGACTTCAGCTCAGGTCATGATCTCACTGTCCGTGAGTTCGAGCCCTGCATCGGGCTCTGTGCTGACAGCTCAGAGCCTGGAGCCTGTTTCAAATTCTGTGTCTCCCTCTCTCTGACCCTCCCCCGTTCATGCTCTGTCTCTCTCTGTCTCAAAAATAAATGAAACGTTAAAAAAAAATTTAAAAGTTAAAATTTCTTCAGGGACATCTTCCCTTACCTTCTAGACTTAAACTTTTGTATGATCTTATTACACTCTACAGATAGAATGTCTCAGATTTAATTAATAATCTAGATGTAGATAAACCATGAGAATCAAATGCCATCCTCCCAGAAAGTTTGTACAATTCCTGGGTAATTAGAAATGTGTGGCGAATTCCTTCCAAACAGAAGATCACTGTGGCAGGCAGCCGGTAAGATGGCTGCCTGTGATCCCCACCTTGTGGAATTCACGCCCTGTGTAACACACCCCCATTCACCTTGAGTGTGGGCTGGATATCGTGACTCACTTCTAAAGAACAGAAAACAGAACAAGGGATGATGTGTCACTTTTGAAATTAGGTTACAAAAAACTGATTTCCCTCTTGCTGGCTCTCTCATGTTCTCTCTCTCTCTTTCTCTGAGCCCTTACTTGCCCTGTGGGAAGCAGACTCATGTTGCCAGTAGCTCTGTGGACGGGGCAGCACAGCAAGGAACTGATGTTTCTGGCCAACAGCTAGCAAAGACCTGAGGCCCTACTCACTGGCCACGTGAGTGACCTTGAAAGGTTTCCCCCCCAGTTCAGCCTGGAGAGGTAGCCCCAGCTGACACCTTAATTGTAACAATGCAGAAATCTTGAAGCACAGGACCCAGCTAAGCCAAACCTGGATTTCTAACCACAGCACCAGGGAGATAATAAATGTTTGCTATTTTTAACCCACTAAATTTTAAGTTATGGGATAAACTGTTATACGGCCCTAGGTTACTAATACAGATTTTGGTATCTAGAAGCGGGGTGCCATTGTGACCAGATAATGGGTGGAGGCAGAAACAATTTCGAGGAGCGCAGTACAGAAAGTCTACGTTTCCTTGAACACCCGAGCGAGTTTCATCCGCACCTCCTACAAATTACAGCTAACAGGAAAGCACTAACACTAAGGTCTATCAAATGTAACAAAGTACATTTGATTGTGTTCTCACAAAAAATGCTCAGATTAGAGTGTCTTGAGTATTGTGCATATGCAGCCTGGTGAGTATCTATGATTTAACATATCGGTAGCCTTTTATATGCATAACTTCCATTTTCTCAGACGTAATGTACACCACGCACAACGGATGCGTATGGTGATTTGATGTGGGGCAGGATGCTCTTCTACAGCTTTTTATGAGGTTCTGAATCTTCCCATTAACTTTTTATAGGTATCTGGCTTGAATCTGTGCCTGTGAATAAATGATCACACTTTCTTTTTTCTCCAATAGAGGCAATGCATGACCATCCCACTTCAAATCTTGATTCCATTTACTAAACGATTTCTATTATAAATATATTCTTAGGTGGAATATAATTTTCTCAAGAGTCTATGTGACCTTAGTGCATAGGTAAAGTCCCTTTTGCAAAGTCTTGGACCAAATCCATTTAGTGTTTTTGCTTTGCATGAGTAGGGAAAAAAATTATTACCTACCCTGAAGAAATTCTCACTCATGGGTAATGGGGAAAGGCATACACATGGTTTAAGTGCCTAAACATATGTGAGTCGAGATAGCTAAGTGTATAATATTGTGTTGTTTTATAGATGGCATTGCTTTGAAAGTAAACATAATTAAATGTTTTTTATGTATTATCAGGTAATATGTATGTATGGTATATGTATCTGATGTCTCTCTATATAAATACTGTAAAATTTATGGTAGATTCTGATATATATGTATATAATATATATATTATATATATATTATATATATATAATATATATAATAGTATCCACTTTCATTACACTTGGTAAAGGAAAATGTAAGTCCAATCAATATATAGTTTAAAATAACATTTCACCTAAATTTGGCTACTTGGGTAAGACACATTTATTTGGTACAAACCAAAACCACACTGAGATACCGCCTCACGCTGGTCAGAGTGGCTAAAATGAACAACTCAGGAGACTATAGATGCTGGCGAGGATGTGGAGAAATGGGAACCCTCTTGCACTGTTGGTGGGAATGCAAACTGCTGCAGCTGCTCTGGAAAACAGAGGGGAGGTTCCTCCAAAAGTTAAAAATAGATCTACCCTATGACCCAGTAGTAGCACTGCTAGGAATTTACCCAAGGGATACAGGAGTGCTGATGCACGGGGCAGTTGTACCCCAATGTTTAGAGCAGCACTTTCAAAAATAGCCAAATTATGGAAAGAGCCTAAATGTCCAACAACTGACGAATGGATAAAGAAGATGTGGATCATATATTCAATGGAATACTACTTGGCAATGAGAAAGAATGAGATCATGCCATTTGCAGCAATGTGGATGGAACTGGAAGGTATTATGCTGAGTGAAATAAGTCAGTCAGAGAAAGACAGATATCATATGTTTTCACTCATATGTGGAACTTGAGAAACTTAACAGAAGACCGTGGGGGAAGGGAAGGGGAAAAATATTTACAAACCGAGAGGGAGGGAGGCAAACCATAAGAGACTCTTAAATACAAAGAACAAACTGAGGGTGGATGGGGAGGTGGGGAAGAGGGGAAAATGGGTGATGGGCATTGAGGGGGGCAGTTGTTAGGATGAGCACTTGGTGTTTTATGTAAGCTATGAACCACAGAATCTACCCCCCAAACCAAGAGCACACTTTACACCCTGTATGTTAGCCAATTTGACAATAAATTATTAAAAAAAAAAGGACACATTTATTTGGTACAACCTCACCATTTCCATGTCCCTTGATCGTTGTAAATCCTCCAATTAAATCTCAATGGGAAAAAGAGGTAAATATGGGAAAATGTTCTCGGTCCCACGGACATGTGACTATTCTAATGGAATATAATTTAGCGTTAACATGGTCCAACCTCCTAGAATCAGTCTTCAGTCTTGATCACCACCAAGGACCTATATACATACATATTTTAAATATTACCTTTATAAACGACCATTACACGCATATCTAATCTTCCGAGTAAGTAAGGTTGAGTGCTAGTCAGGTGGTGTGCCTTCATGAAAAGTCTCTCTGATCAGAAATATCTTCCTCCCTGGCATGCCACAGAGTTCTAAATTCCAAATATTCACGTAGCCTTAAAGATCTTTCGAGAGGCTGTACATTGCAACTAGGTTTCGCCATCTCTCTCAAAGGAGGTGACCAGTAACTAGGTTGTTAGCAAGGATTAATTAGTCTATACGAATATTTTGCTACTCATTGCCATGCAGCGGAAGAAGGGCCTTAGGCAATTTGACACAGATTAAATCAGGTTTGATGGCGGTGGTTAGAACCAACAAATTGTATTTAGTGCTACTGAGAGTAGTTACTCCTCTACCCCTATGCTCCATAGACGAGGGCCCTGGAAATATAGGAACAGGGTAATAAAAGAGAGCAAGGTGCTGCGAAAAGAATGGCAGGGCAAACCTTAAAGACACATTTTATTTTATCACTCTTGCCTAAAGGTGAAACGTGTTACATTTTTCCTGTTTTATTAAATATAAACAATTCATAGGCAAAGCTTTGTAACATAATCTGTGTAAAGAAAGGCCCAATTGTTTTAATAACCTACTTAAAATAAAGAGCTCTTATTTTTTGGATTAATTCCGATAGTTTTCAAGTGCATATTTTATGATTTCACTGCTAGAATCTTTGTAAATTTATCTATCTATCTATCTATCATTTATTTGAGAGAGAGCGGGATTGATGGAGAGGAAGAGAGAGAGACAGAATCTTAAGCAGGCTCTGCACTCAGTATGGAGCCTGATGCAAGGCTTTACCCCAAGACCCTAGGATCATGACCGGAGACAAATACAAGAGTTGGATGCTTAACTGACTGAGCCACCCCGGTGCCCGTGTAACTTTTTAATAGATATCAGTTGCGTAAATTGGATCATCCATAATCCTTGGTCATCATTAGTCCACAAATGACTTCCTCCCTTCTTCCCTTCCTCCCTTCCCCCCTTCCTTCCTCCCTCCCTCCCACATGTATTCAAATGAGTCAGACAGTTAACACAGAAGTTGAGACCTTGGCAGTAACTCCTGTCTGGTCTGTGGTCCCATTCTGCCCCTTCACCCCATCTTTTCCTACCTGACATAATCACTATTGCAAATCCTGTGTTCATTTTTCCTTTGTTTTTTTTTAAATATCATTTTATCGCATCTAACTATATTTCTAAAAAGTATATGCCTATATTTTATTTTAGTCATTTAAAATTTTTTTTTATGTTTATTTTTGAGAGAGAGAGAGAGAGAGAGAGACAGAGTGCGAGTGGGGGAGGGGCAGAGAAAGAGAGACAGAGGATCTGAGCTGTCAGCACAGAGCCTGACACGCAGGGCTCAACCCCATGAGCCAGGAGCTAATGACCTGAGCTGACGTCGGATGCTCAACCGACTGAGCCACCCAGAGGTCCCTATTTTAGCCATTTTTAACTTTCAAAAAGAATGATTCTTTACATAGTCACCTGTGACCTTTTTCATTTAATATAAAATTGAGATTATTTGTATTGTGAACAGCTATAGAGTGCACACATTCATTTTGATCATCATATAATATTTTGCAGAGATTTTTATATGAGACTAAATAATCTCCCTATCTCTTTTCTTTATCCCTCCTCTCCTTTTTTCTTCTCTCCACTGTCCCTCCTGTTAGTCCTGCTCTCTCTGCTGCATCCAGGACTTTTTAACCGCATCTACCTATCACACATTTCCACCTGTGAGTAGTGCAGACACCCTCAACTCTATTTCCCAAACAAATTTTTTCCTCACATTCCTTCTCTCCTCACAACTCCCCACCACAGCCCCGGGACAAATGCCCAGCATTCCAGAGAGGAGAAATGGAAAATAACCACATAGAGCAGTAACCAGATGCAGGCATATATTAGGGCTCGCTCTCTCTATTAGTTCACTTCAGTGGTTCTCAAACTTCAGGGTGTACCAGAACCATCTGGACAGCTTGTTAAAGCACAGATTGCGGGACCTCACCCCATAGATTCTGATACGTTAAGTCCAGATCGAGTCTGATGATTTGCATTTTTCAGTTTCCAGATGCTGCTGGTCTGGGAAGTACACTTGGAGAACTACTGGTATATTTAAAAACATTTTTTTTTTTCTTGAAGTGCACCATGCCTAAAACCTTACATTAGTCTCATAGGATAAAGAATCTTTCAGGATGGTTTTGGAAGCTGACATCCAGTGTGCCCAAGGTCAGTAATCTGACTAACAATCCAATAATCTTTCAATTATGCAGGAAAAAGATATCAGTACTTCCCTTGAATTCTATGTTTAAGTTTAAAATGAACACTTGCCTTTCTTGTATGCTGTACAAGGGCATCTACTGAAATTTTTTAAAAAATGAATAAGTTTTAAAGTATTTTTATTTATTTTCATGCTTTTGTGGAACACCTTCTGATTATGTCTTTAAATTCCACTTACAGATAGATATATCTCACTTTACCTAATACATGTAGTTTTGATGGATTGCATGGAGGTGACAGTTCTATATATCAAACATGTTTTAAACACATTAAGTGAGCTACTTCTTTAAAAAAAACTTATGTGGGGGTGCCTGGGTGGCTCAGTCAGTTGACTGTCCGACTTTGGCTCAGGTCATGATCTCGCAGTTCATGGGTTCGAGCCCCACATTGTGCTCTGTGCTGACAGCTCAGAGCCTGGAGCCTTCTTCAGATTCTATGTCTTCTTCTCTCTCTTTGCTCCTCCCACCTCACCCTGCTCACACTCTGTGTCTCTCTCTCTCTCTCTTGAAAATAAATGTGTAAAAAAAACGCTTATGTTGAAAAGTCCTTCTGGATTGTGCATAATTATCCTCTAATTTATATCTTCCGTAAATTTAGGATTCTCCATATAATGTCTTCTTGAATGAGAGCTCACATGCACACGAACTATATGGAACTATATTTCCAGTGCATGAGAAAGGCATGCTGTAAGAGAAATAGTCACTTCCCTTAGATATCCATGTGCAATTTTAATAACAAAAGTTGTACATTTTCATTGTATGTCATGTACAACTTCATGCCTACCTATCTTTTTCCCCAGCTCATAAATGCTACTGATTTGCATCTTCTAGGCTGCTACAATATCCCCATAAACCTCTCTTCTTAGAAGAAACACAGCTTCCGTCAAAACAAGTCTTTAAAAATATTTACCTAGCTGTAATAAACAACACTCCTCCAATGTGCTGTACATAAAAAAAAAAAAAACCTCTTGAGGGGCAACACCGGTTTTATCTTTAGTCAGTAGGCTCTGCACCTTTGCCAATATTAGTAAACGATGTGGTCAACCTCACTCATGAAAATAAACCTTTTTTTTTTGTTTGTTTGTTTGAGGAGATGATCTATAGTCCTTTTCCTGGCGATTCAGATAGATAAAAATATCATCTTTTCAAAAACTGTCCCCTTGGCACTGTGAACGAGGATCTATAGTTAAGCAAACGGGAGTGTACTAGATCAAATTATATTGCCTTTAGCAAATAATAGCAATGTTAGCTCCTTGGTACCGACCAGGTGGTTCAATACATTTATTAATTTGTGTTATTTTAAGTAAGAATTCAAATAGCAGAGTAACAATTTTGGCTTGAGTGGGGAATGGGTTGCTGCTCTACTGAGGACAACTTGAAAGCTTGAACAGTGTAGCTGTGGGCTGCGGATGGCCATGAGCCTAAATGAGTCCACTAATAGCAAGGGTTCATTGATCATATTCGGGAAATCGATGTACTGGCTGGTCCACTCCATAGAAGCAAAAGAAATGGAAACATCAGGAGTCCCATCTTAATGGGAATTAAGCACAAATAATAGAAATAACCATAAATGAACAATTGCTGCTGCTTTATGGGAGTATGTGCTGTTTTAGTTATGATACCTGAAAAATTCTTCCTCTTTTCTCATTACCCAGAAAAATATTTCCATGTATTTTTGCCCTCTGTATTTTCCCCACCCATTTCTTTCTTGCCCCTCTTTTCTTCTCTTTCATTGTCTCTCTTCTCTCTTTTCTCTGCCACTTTGTCTTTCCTATCTTGTCTGTCTTCTTTGCTTTCTGGCTGCCTCTCTGTACATCCACTTTCTCATTCTTTCTCTCCTTATGCCACACATCGCCTAAGTACTGAACAGAGAAAGCAGATGATGTGCAGATGAGCTGACTTAACTTCCTAGCTGGATTCTCTTTCACAAAGCAGGCTTCACCATTTATTACCTGCAAAATAGTCTCCTAATGATCTCTTCATAATAAGCCTTACCATGGCATACTTCCTACAGCTATCTGCATTCTTCCCCTATTTCTCACCAGCTTAAAATCCTTAATTTCAATCAAATCACTCATCCATCCATCGATCCATCCACTCATCCACCCTAGTACCCAGGGATGAATATATTGCTTCTTTCTGCCTGTAGAGGGAAGTAAAAACCCCTTGCCGTAGCCAATGTAGCTATCATCCTCTAGTCTATCTTTTATCTTTACCCTTCCATGAGGTGTGGTAGCCCCTTCCTTCTGTCCATTTCCTATTCATTTTTTGAATTAGCTTAGATATACTTTCTCTTGTGAAGCCTTTTCTGACTCTTGGGTCACCTCGGAAGTGTTTGGTGCTTCTTTACCTTTGAAGCCTTAAAAAAAACAAAAACAAAAAAACCACAACACAACACAACAAAACAAAACAAACCACGTTTCTTGTAACATTCATTCTTGCCTTCAGTGTACTGTGGTTATTTCATTTTGATTTTTTGAAAAATATTTTTATCATAAAATTAATATATGCTTCTTTCAGCTCTTGGAAAATGCAGAAAAGCTGAATAAAGGAAAAGATTATTCATAGTTCCACCACCCAAAGACAACAATTGCTAATACCTGGGTATGTTTTCTTCCAAATTTTTTTTCTGAGCATAAATTTTATAATTTATTGTATCATCCTAAAGGTAAAAAGCTTCTGCCCTGGAGATTTGTTAAATGTTACTTTACATTTCCTTTCTGTATGGTTGGCTTCTCTTTCCTTATTTTTTAATATTTAAATTTTGTAGCATGTATGTATATTTTGTAACATCCCAACTTTACATAGAACTGAAATTTATTTGAGATCCAAATTAGTCATAGTGTGTAATCCCAGAAGAGCTGAAAAATACCTCTAAAACATATACTGACTTTTTTTGGTCATCGCCTGGACATTGTACTGCTTTCTTCAAGAGGGTTGTTTGGAATCCTCACGTAACCCTGCATGATAAATGTTTTTGTGTCTACTTTGTAGATGAGGAACTCAAAAATCCAAGAAGCTAATCACCTCTTCAAGGTCAAAGAAGTTGAAGTGATAAAATGGGGCTTGACTTTTGCTTTAATGCCAGTAGGTATGGTCCCTGGTTCACTAGGAAGCCTAAGTATAGGATTAGTCTTCTTTCCTTATTTATTTTCAAAACTATATTTTTGGTTTTTGCCTGATGTTTTTCAGATCAATTTTAGAAAGATTTTGTTAAGGTTTTAAAAATATGGCAATACAATTCTGTTTGGATTTTGTGCGATATGCACATATGAATTAATTCGGGAAAAATGGGAATTTTATTGTATGTTGTCTTTTATCCAGAACTGTAGTTTGTCTTTTATATAGCTCAGCAAATTTTTAAAATACTTTTCCTCATTTGGATATTTGGATCCAACATATTTCTCAATAAGGTCATTAATTTTTTGTTGTTATTGCAAATGATATCTCTTTCACTATAGTTCTAACTAGTTATTGCTTATATGTGTGAAGATATCGACTTTTAAAAAATGCTTGTATACGTGCTGAAGTTTTAGGAATGAAGTATTGAAATGTTTGTTAACTTTCTCTTAAAGGCCTTAGCAAAAAAAAAAGAAAAATTAAAGAGAGAGAGAGAGAGAGAGAGAGAGGGAGAGGGAGAGGGAAAATATACAAACATAGATGTATGGATAAAATGAGATAAAAAGCAAATGTGGCAAAAACTTTTAACAATTGATTAATCTTGGTTTAAAAAATGCAGATGGTCATTATATTACTATTTCAACTTTTTTGTACGTGTAAAATTTCCAAAATAGCTGAAAAAAGGATCTTATATTTGGTTATTTTATTTATCTTATTAATTCTAACATTTTTGTGTTGATTCTCTTATGTGTGGGGTTCTAGTCATTGCAAATTATCATCATTTTGCCTTGTATTTTCTTTTTTTTTCAACGTTTATTTATTTTTGGGACAGAGAGAGACAGAGCATGAACGGGGGAGGGGCAGAGAGAGAGGGAGACACAGAATCGGAAGCAGGCTCCAGGCTCTGAGCCATCAGCCCAGAGCCCGACGCGGGGCTCGAACTCACGGACCGCGAGATCGTGACCTGGCTGAAGTCGGACGCTTAACCGACTGCGCCACCCAGGCGCCCCTTGCCTTGTGTTTTCTAATAGTAACATCTCTTATTTCTGATTTATATCTTCTTGAAATCAGTCAAAATTTCAAGAATGATGCTTGATGAGAATAGCAGATATTTTGATGTTGCTCATCCCATGTTTAATTGACAAGTCCTAAACTTAGTTTCCCTTTTAGGTATAAGGTCAATATCTATCTATCTGTCTATCATTATTATTTTTTAATTTTGTTCTGGAACTTCTTTTTCTATTTGTTCCCGATGAGATTTTTTTTTTTTTTTTCAGCATGACTGGGGAATTTCATCAAAGCATTAGATAACACATTCTTTTCTAATATTTAATTTTCACTACTCTCTCTCACCAGAAGTTGGCAAAGGTCCCAGCAAAATGCCAGGGACATAATAAATGCACAATAAATATTTGATAAATAAACAAGAAGAGGCAAAGCAAAGCAAGGAGAACGATTACAATGAAGAAAAGGAGTGTCAAAAATAATCCGCATTTTTCATTCTTGATGCTGTCATAGCTCTGATTTAAGAGGGGTTGGTTTGCTTAGGATTCTGGATATTGCTATGATTCAATTACCTTGACATTTGGAGTTGATATTTTCCTCCTAATCCTGTGCTACAGAAATAAAGATCTAGAGTTTCTCAGACCGTGGAGAAGGGCTGGTTAGCAAGCTTGATAATCCTGTGATGCGACGCTAATCTATAGCGTATTATGACTGTAAAAGGAAACTGTTCGGTTATGAAAAGAAACTCAACGTCATGTGTCTCCATGCCATCAGGGGTTCCAAGAGAGGCAACTTAAAGCCTGAAAGCATAAAAATGTGGAGATTAATATTGTTTATTTTAATCGCAGTGATATGGGAATAATTATGTCTTCTATATATATTAAAAACGATAAATAAATATAAAATAAATAAATAAATAAAAATACTAAATATTTTTAAATGTCTTAAGATGTTTCATAACATCTTCTCAACAGGTTTTTACTTTCTTCATGAAAGACCATCTGGTAGCTGAGAGGCCGCATGGTTAATGAGAGAGAGCTTGAAATCTGAAGTCAGAACGGGGCTGTGTCACTTACTACCTATGAGGCCCAGGGAAAATGACTCGGCTCCTCTGAGCATCTAATATACCGCGTTGTAGTTTTTGTGAGAGTTAAAGCAATGCCAGTTGGCACATAGAAGGTGCTCAATACGTGTTGGTTTCCTACCTTAACTACTTCTTTTCCTCATATACGGTTTCTTTACTGGGTATAAATGCTCATTTACCCTGTCATAGACAACAAAGACATTGTTCCAGTGGAAGAAAATCACAGGTAAAGATTCTGCCTTTGTTCTGCATAAACTTACAGTCTCCTGGTCATACAAATAGAACCTGTAGGTATCGCCTCAATGGTTGTCCAGCGGGTTTCAACTATTTTCTCATTTTAATATACTTAAAAAAATTGAGGTAGTACCTTCAACAGTGATTATTCAAACCAAATTACCTCTCTCCCCTTCAATATACTTTTCATGGTATCCTGTGTTGGAGACAAATTATAAGAAACCTTAACTTTGAGATAACGAACTAGAGAAGAATTAAAATAAAGACGAATAAGTTCGAAATAGAGATCAGGAAAACTGCGTAGCTCCTGTAACATGCTGGATAAAGAGGCTGTGTTTTCAAATGTTGGAAGGGTAAGAAAGATCCCCTTTAATACTTTTTTTGAAACTTGCATTTTTGTCAACCTGATTTCCATTTCCTGTTTTAGAGCCTGTGGAAGAACAGCTTAAGGCCACTCAGCGATTGGTTGTTCCTATCCATTCAGCGGCCTGAGCAGAGGGAGCTGCAAACCAGACCTCAGTGGTTGGCTAAGTGCGCCAGTCCACAGTAAGGAACGACTGAATAGGGACAGAGGACACTTGCACAACTCAGGACCAGGCTCTTCCCTCAGGTTGAGTAGCAGTGAGCTCAGCAGCTAAAGCAGCCCACCCACCTTCAAATTCCTCCTTGTTACAGCCTTTTCAGCAGCGGCCCCTCTTCCTTTCCAATCTTCTGGAGGCAGGATCTCCACGGAAGGAGAGATGAGGTGTGGCCTCCTGCAGGAGTTCACAGGGTGGCGGCGCCACGCATGCTCAGAACTTCCCTAGGCCTGTATTTACCACCTCAGACCCGCTGAGTGAGCTCCCTTATTGTGGCACGGGATGGCAATGCCCACATAGCACAGAGGAGAGTCTGTGCTACCCAGAATGATGGTGGGCAGGTTAACGTAAGACATCTCCGTGAGAGGCTGGTGGTCGGCCCTGGAATCGGTAAGCACCAGAAGACGCAACTCCAGGAGGGCTGCGCAGATACGGTGCACGAAGCTTCCGGGGAGCAAAGCAGCCAACAACAGGAGTGGCTCCAGCAGCAGCAGCAAACGTCAGCCCAGCTCCGTGGCCCGTGTTCCTGGAGGATATGATACTGACACCAGCTGGGTTTTCAGTAGCGACAATGGCAGGAGCTGCCGGCAGAAGCTTCTCCCAAGTCTCTTCAGATTAATAAGGTAAGGCCATAACTTTTCTTTCTGTAGATGGCTGTTCCATTTGGAAACAAGTTTGGTGTCGTCTAAATGGTTTTCTGCTGTAAGGAATTTGGAACATCCTCCTTCATTATTTGCAGGACATCATGGGCTCTAGATATTATAAAAGTTTCCCTTTAAGTTATGACAAAAACCCAGAATGACATTGGATGGAGTCTTCTGGGTAGTGCGGAGAGGCTTGTTTAATGTTGTCACCCTTATTTTATCCATCGCAAGAAAAAAATGAGTAATTCTTTTAAAGCTCATTTGTAAGGCAGTGCTTTGAATAAATAATATTTTAGTGATAAACTAATATCTAAAATCTAATATCGAAATTATTTTTATTGTGTGAAGAATCATATTTGCAGAATACAATGTATCCATTGAAACATTTCAGTTATTAAGCAGTGGAACAAAACAGTGCTACCATTATATAGTAGTTAGGGCTAACAGAGGAGAACTGATTCTTTTAGCAAACATGTACTTCGATAAGACCTGCCTGTCAACCCACAAGTAAAGTTCAGTGGATGCAGGACAATGTACTATTGACCTTAAAAGCTTTAAGATGTTGCAAACATTTTAGATATTATATCCCATCCATCCATCCGTCCGTCCATCCATCCAGCCATCCATGCAACCACCCATGCCTTTATATTTAAGAAACAAATTATCTAATAATAATTGTCTATGCTTTTTAAATTTTTTTTTAATGTTTATTCATTTTTGACAGACAGAGAGAGACAGAGCATGAACAGGGGAGGGGCAGAGAGAGAGGGAGATACAGAATCCAAAGCAGGCTCCAGGCTCTGAGCTGTCAGCACAGAGCCCCATGCAGGGCACAAACCCACAGACGGTGACATCATGACCTAGGCTGAAGTTGGACGCTTCACCAACTGAGCCACCCAGGCGCCCCTATGTTTTTATTTTTACAACAGTAAACCTGATTTTCCAAGCAGCATTACTGTTTTTTTTTTTTTCTATTGAAAACATACATGGGTCATAGGGCAAGGTCCGTAACAAGTACTCTAAATATTGTATGAATAAATGTCTAGGCAGTTGAAATGAGATAGACCTGATTGTTAATTCATAATAGCTACTGATAGCTATTTTAAAATGGTTTACCTCTAAAATTTGACATGTGGTTTCAAATTCCATGTATTTATTTGAATACATATAAGATGCATCTACTTTGTGATAGAATATTTTGGAAGAAATTTTACCATCTTGTTGATGATACAGAGACACGTGGACTACTTGATAGTACAGTTAGTAAACTTTTAGCTATTTGAAAAATGTTCCCAGTTACGGGGCGCCTGGGTGGCTCGGTCGGTTGAGCGTCCGACTTCAGCTCAGGTCATGATCTCAAGGTTCATGAGTTCAAGCCCCGCGTCAGGCTCTGTGCTGACAGCTCGGAGCCTGGAGCCTGCTTCTGTGTCTCCCTCTCTCTCTGCCCCTCCCCCGTTCATGCTCTGTCTCTCTCTTTCTGTCAAAAAAAAACATTAAAAAGAAAAAATTAAAAAAAAAAGAAAAAATGTTCCCAGTTTTGATTAATGAACCAATGTCAAACTGGCGTGGTGTCTCCAGTGTCTATCCTAGATACTTCTTCCTCAGAGTTCACATGACTAATTTGAATGAAGACTTAGGCAGACACATCATATTTGTAGAAGTTGCAGGACTGTGAAAAAGACATTAAAACATTGGGCCCATTGAGTCGTTATGGGATAATATATAGATATTATATATATGGGATAAATATAGGGGATAAAATATAAGATATGTTTGAAACCTTGCATTTTGGCTAACAGTATCAACTGAAATA
Source organism: Felis catus (assembly GCF_018350175.1). Lineage (NCBI taxonomy): Eukaryota > Metazoa > Chordata > Mammalia > Carnivora > Felidae > Felis > Felis catus. The sequence goes on from NC_058373.1 coordinate 66,206,004, forward strand.
TATTTATCAAGATTGTCTCTTTTAAAAAAATATCTGAGCTGTATTCCAGTAAACATTAAAAACAGTAATATTTATGGATAAACAGGTTTGTTACATAGTTGTTTATAATAGTGAAGTCTTTAAAATAAGTAAATTTCCGAATGAGGAACTCAAGTTACTAGAGTCATGACACATTCACTTGATCATGCATCCATCAACATGGAACTTATGAAGAGATAGTTTCCAATGACATGGTAAGACGCCTGTATATTAATGTTAAAAACCCAGAACACCACTGGATGATCTTCATCTATATAAACAATTAAAATTCTATGCAAATAAAAGATTCAGCAGATACGCAGCAAATGCTCTTTGTTCTACTGTGTGGCGTCTCTTAGTTCTACTTCTTTCTGTTTCAGTTTTTACACTGGCGGTGTCTAATTTTTTATAATTATAGAAGGATTTGAAGTCAGTTGCACAAATATCAGACTGAAGATGCCTGGCTTGAAAGCGGTTACTGCTGATGCCTAAGGACAGTCTCAGTTTGTGGAGAATCCTGTGCTTTCCAACCTTGACCTCACTTCGTTCTTACAGTAAACTTTGATTCATGTCCGCCTTGCAACAAATGTATGAAGTAGGTATCATCTTCCTCATTTTAAAATTCACGCTTGGGGCGCCTGGGTGGCGCAGTCGGTTAAGCGTCCGACTTCAGCCAGGTCACGATCTCTCGGTCCGTGAGTTCGAGCCCCGCATCAGGCTCTGGGCTGATGGCTCGGAGCCTGGAGCCTGTTTCCGATTCTGTGTCTCCCTCTCTCTCTGCCCCTCCCCCATTCATACTCTGTCTCTCTCTGTCCCCCAAAAAATAAATAAGTAAATAAAAAATAAAATTCACGCTTAAAGGCCACGTTATTAGTGTATGGTAGAAATCGTGCTCTGCAAAGTGAAACATGAACCCAGAGTGAAAATAACAATCACTTCCTAAGTTACGATAAGAGAGAAGATGTGTAAGGTACTTGCCTACTGAGGCAGGGTAAGAAAGCTCTTATAATGAGCTCTCCGCATGGATACAGTACACAATCACACGCACAAAGATGGTGGTAGTGGAGGCTGTCGTGGCCATCTTACAATATTTGAAGAGTTATCACTTGGAAAAGAAAGGAATTTGTGTGTGTGGGGGGGGTGGGGGGGTGGTTCCAAAGGGCTGCATAGGGGCAAACACGGGGGGAAATTACTGAATGCAGATTTCCATTCAATGCAGAATTTATAAGCTGTTGCCTTATTTGGCTCTTTATTTCTGGGAATATTAAAATAGAGTCTGAATGATCATGTATCAGAAATATTTTATAAGGCAGATTTATGTTGAGTGAAGGTTTTCATTAGATCTTTTATTTATTTAAAGCTCTGGAGTTCTTTGATCTCCTAGGCTCTATAATTTAGTTGTATTTTAGCTTCCTTAATTCTTAACTATTTTTCCATGTTCTTTATACATCCTATTAAGAAGCGCATCCTTTCCTCAACTGCTTTGTTTCAACATCGGCACTTGGTACTGGGACCCAGTGAATGAATGGTCTCTTCACCCTCACAGCTAGAAACCTCCTATCATTGCTGTCTGGGTTTCAAAGGCCCATTACAAACAACTATGATATTTGGATGAACCTGATAAGATGGATTTTATCCAAAGAAATCAAATATGAACTCCTTTCCACAAGATGGGGCAGGTGGTGTCTCAGAGGCCTGGTCTGGGCAACGATTTGGAATTTGGAGCCAAAGGAGGCGGAGACAATTAGCAGAGGCAAATCTTAGGGGTTTCCAAGGTCAGTACGCAAGGTAAACAGTGTGGGAAGAGGTGCCAAAGCCAAATGGAACAAAACAAGGAGTGTAAACCAATTCTCAAAGCCAAGAGGGTAGAGAGCAAGAGCAGATGATTTCTGAAATAGCTTAGAGCAATGGAAAAAAGGCAACAGTGGAGAAAGTCTCCAGTCTGGATTTCAGATTATTTCTTATACACAGCCTCAGTGAGCGTGACAGCGGCTGGGAGAGGCAGACGTCGGAGCTCTCACTAAACTGATCTTCTCAGACAACGTTTATTTCTTTAAAAATGTTTAATGGACGCATCTTATGAATAAATCACTTTGCTAAGTACAATAAGAACATAAAAAAAGAAATAGGCATGGATCTTGTTCTCAAAGAGGTCGCTTTTTAAAAAAAAATTTAATGTTTATTTTATTTTTGAGAGAGAGAGAGAGAGAGAGCGCAGGGGAGGGGCAGAGAGAGAGGAGACACAGGATCTGAGGTAGGTTCCACACTCTGAGCTGTCAACACGGAGCCCGACATGGGGCTCGAACTCACGAGCTGTGAGATCATGACCTGAGCCAAAGTCAACACTTAACCAACTGGGCCACCCAGGCGCCCCTCAGAGAGATTACTTTTTAATGGCGTGGAGAGATATAAATAGAAATATAATTAAAAAATGTAAAAATATGTCATACATAAATTAATTGTTAAAGGAAAATGGACTTATTTTTTGCCTGGTTAGGTAAATATGTAAGTGAGCAAGAATGAGAGGAAGAATGGAAATAATCCAGAAAGAAAACATTTCCAAAACTTTCCAAAAAACATTACACCATGTTTTAACTTTCTCATTCAGTACGATTCTACCCTCAAATTGGGCTTAATCTATGAAAAGAGATACATAAAATGACAGTTCATAATGCGTTAGGATTAGGAGGGCACTACAAATCGAGCAGTCCACACACTCTGCCTAAAGGTGCTGCACACCAGAGTGGTTGAAGGATTTGCCCACATCACACAGCACTTTTATTTGTTGAGCTCTGTTTGTCCCATTAATAGGCACTCAAAGGAAATGATTGTTCATGTGAGTCTGTATTAACTAGTGTTAACCACCTTTTGTTAAACACTTTTATAAACTCATTAAATTGCATGTGAATGAGTTTGATAAATGTGTTGCTCAACAGCTGAAAGCATTAAGACTGATACACTTGCTGAAATCGACGCGCGAAAATTTATACCATTCCCAAACCATGTGATGGTTGACTGATGTGTACACTAACACTGTGAGAAAATGCCTTTTGGAGTCCGTATTGTTTCTTTTGGGGTTTCCCCAGAAAGTAGGTTTGGGACATGCTTTACTACGAACATTATATCTATCTAATCAAACACTAGTGTGGATCATGCCAGGCATCTCCTTTCTACCGCCTTTAGACCTAGTCCATTAGGTTTGCTACTATGACAAAATACTAGCTATGCAAAATGATACTGAAGCTTGCATCCATCTGTGATGTTGTCTATATTTCTTCTCAAGAGTCTGAAAAACAAAGAGTCACTGAGGACACTAAAAATGTAAAATATGATCTACTTATAGATGCACAATGGTTTTTATTTTACAATATCTAATCCCACTTATAACTTCTTTTGGAATAAATTTAGAGGACAAACAGCACCATTTTGCTTGGATTTCTGTGAGAAATCTCAGACACAGAAAGGTCATAGTGTGTTAATGACAGAAACACCAAAAACACAGCTGTGGATTAAATACAAGCTTTTTTTTTTTTTTTTTTTTTTTTTTTTTTTTTTTTTTGCTGGAAGCTCATTCTTTTCCAATAAGTATGGAATTTATAAAGTTCAATAAAGACATAAATTCTTTGTGGCCTTCATTTTAGTTAGTATAGATAACCATTTGCAGAAACAGCAAGGTGTTAAAGGAAACGGGTATTAATATTATGGATATATCTGCCAATGCAAAGTAATCTTGGGATTCAGGTTTTTCTATTTTCAGTAATTTTCTTAGACAACGCTTCAATATTCAAAAACATATGGTGTTTACAATTTTACCCATAGGCTATTTTTCCAAAATGACTTCACTGATGGGCAATCACAGCATTTTCAGAATAGCTTTTCATTTCTTAATTTTATTTCCTCCACCCTCTTTTGACTCTTAACTCTTTGCTACTACCACATCATCCATTCACCAAGATGAGTTCATAAATTCATTATGTTTTGGGAGTGGTAAAATTGCATGTTTTCTTTAGCAGCCTATGTAAGGCAGCAGTAAATTATTTTATTTATACATATTAGTACATGAATATATATATTTTGCGTATGTATGTACAACTACTTGTTCTCTGTCTATAGATAAATAGATACTCCACATAAATCTAAAAATTGATGCTTCTTCAGGGATTTTGGACCGGTTTTAACTTAGTGTGAAAACTAAGCACAACATTTTAGCTGTGAAAACTGGCCATAACAACAGAGATGCCTAATTAGTACAGTAGTGACATTTTCATGTACTTTGAGTAATGGGACATTTATGATACTAGTCTTGGAGTCCAGAGCATTCTAATAAGTCAACAGACACGGAGTGATTTTGGGAAGTAGTAATTTCTCTCTATGCTTTTATGGGCACGTGCTATTTCTGAGACACTTCAAATGCGTATTTATTAATTTTTGTATTCTGCCAGCTCCGTAAATTGAGCATTTTGGGGAACTAAGCCACGTGGGAGCAGAGCCATTTGTGTGACATTACACAGATATGAAGGGCTGGACTAGAATTTGAACCCAGATCTGTCTGGCTCCAAGGAACCAAAATAAGACTGGGAATGACAAACTTGAATGGCTTATGGTGGTGCTCTGTTTTTTTATTTTATTTTATTTTATTTTATTTTATTTTATTTTATTTTATTTTATTTTATTTTATTTTATTTTATTTTATTTTATTTTTTGATGTTTATTTATTTATTTTGAGAGAGAAGGAGCACGAGCAGTGGAGGGGCCGAGAGGGAGGAAGACAGAGAGAGAAGGAGAGACAAGCTGTCAGTGCAGAGCCCAACATGGGGCTCAATCTCATGAACCCTCGACCTCACAAACCCAGAGATGATGACCTGAGTCAAAATTGAGGGTCAGAACTTAACCGACTGAGCCACCCAGGCGCCCCTAGTGGTGCCCTGTTAAAGTAGAATGTTGGTCATTTCTGTTAAGCCACTATTGATTTTTAGAACACTGCCTTAGCCCATTGGTGATTAGGGGGTTGGTACATTGAGTTCACTTGCATGCATGCAGTCTGTCCAAGTACCAATAAAGTGGAAAGGAATGGAGCGTAGTTATTGCACTATTTCTAGATTCATTCGATCTAGGTTGGGGCTCCGGTTATGTTACATCTGCATTACACAGTCATGGCCAAGATACTGACCTTCTTTCAGTTCAAACTTCTCTCGTCAGTAAAATAAACTTATCAATAGCACCTTGCAAATATTATTATTGATCTTTCTTGAGATAAACTGTGTTAAGTCCACTGTAAAGGTTGCTTAGTACATATTAAGCACTAGCCAGTGTGGTGTTAATTGTGATTATGAAATTTCAAAGTTCTACTATTCACTCACAGTTTCATTATAACACAGATATTATTTTTTAAAAATTTTTTAATGTTTTTATTTTTTAGACAGAGAGAGACAGAGAATGAGCAGGGGAGGGGCAGAGAGAGAGAGGGAGACACAGAATCTGAAACAGGCTCCAGGCTCTGAGCTGTCAGCACAGAGCCTGACGCGGGGCTCAAACTCATGGACTGTGAGATCATGACCTGAGCCGAAGTTGGATGCTTAACCAACTGAGCCACCCAGGCACCCCTATAACAGATATTATTGATCTAAAATATTCCCGAATGGTACAGGCACCCACCCAATTAGCATAAGTGGTAATTATCATAAAAGATAAATGAGTGCTCATGGTTGGAATACCATACATGGCAAGTGATAGAGCATAGTTTAAAATTCACATTTTTTGCCCGATTCAAATGGTAGGAACAGTAGACTGCTGCTCTTAGCAGCCCTGCTTAGTGACCTGGCACAATAGAAAATTGCTTGATATTCTAAGGAGGTTGGAAGGGAATGAAAACCTAATGAAAATGTTCATTTACAATGCTGTTCCTTTTTCAACAAAAAAACTTGATTTTCGTGTAGATTTAATATCCTGCCCCAAGTTGTGTAGGTGGCCATGATTCACCCTCAGGCCTAACCTGCCTCTAAGCCTATGTCCTCCCCATGACCTCATGAGTTTAAGTGAACTCTTTCATGGTCCACCTGCATCCCTCAACCCAGGACAGTTTCCAGAGGAGTGCTCAGCCGGGTGGGGAGGCAAGACCCGGTGAGTTAACCTTCCAGGATGGATCAGCAATCAGTGTGGAACAAGAGTTAGTGGACAAATAGTCTAGCTTTAGGGACGCCTGGGTGGCTAGGTCAGTTAAGCATCTGTCTTTGGGTCAGGTCATGATCCCATGGCTTGTAACTTCAGGCCCTACATTGGGCTCTGGGCCGACAGTGCGGAGCTGCTTGGGATTTTCTCTCTCTCCCTCTCTCTGCCCCTCCCCTGCTCACTTTCTCTGTCTCTCAAAAAAATAAACAAACTCAAAAAAATAATTTAGCTTTACCATCTACAGTGACCCAATTTTAAGGCATGTTCCTCAACCTCTGAGGGTCCCCGGCCAAAAGGATCCTCATTTTTCCACAGTGGTAACCCCCACACCAACACACCTCTATTAATTTCCATCGTCTTACTCATTTTCATCTTCATTTCCCTCGCAGTATTTCCTGGGCTGATCTCCCAAACAAAATACCTGCACCTACATTTTGTTTTTTTAGAGGACTCTAAATTAAGACGCATCATTTAAAACAACTGACCATGGCATTGTGCTAGTGGAAGTAGCTGTATGTGCTCAGTGTCCTTGTTCCCCTGAGGAGGCTCCTTGAAACCATCACTGAACCAGTCATTCCATTGAACGTGGTGTGGAAATGCTGCGCTAGGTGATCTCTGGGGCTCACCCAGTTCAGATGCTGTGGATTTTATCACTCATCTCAAGTCTTAGCACTTGTCTTTGATATTAGAAGAAACCTGCAAGTTGATGGTGGGTGGATACAGGTCTTTGAAGTAGCACATTCAGTCTTACTGAAAAAAATTTTTTTTAATGTTTATTTTTGAGAGAGAGAGAGAGAGAGAGAGAGAGAGAGAGAGAGAGAAACAAGCAGGGGAGGGGCAGAGAGAGAGGGAGACAGAGAGTTGGAAGCAGGCTCCAGGCTCTGAGCTGTCAGCACAGAGCCTGATGTGGGGCTCGAACCCACAAACCATGATATCTTGATCTGAGCTGAAGTCAGACGCTTTTAACCCACTGAGCCACCCAGGTGCCCTGCACAGTCAGTCTTTCTTATAAGTTAATGGCACTGTTTTTCAATTAAAAACAGGTAGAATCTTTCAACTATTTCCTTAGACAAATCAGTTAAGATCTCTGGGCCGCATCTGAGTTTTTTTTAATAAAAGACTAGGCCAGATGGGATTTCTTTCAGTTCCAAGATGTATGATTTTAAAATTCTTCAGGATATCCAATTTTGAAATTTATAATATACTTTTTTACATTTATTTTTTTTTCTCATTTTAACATCAATCTGTGTTCATTGTAAAAAAAATTGGGAATCACAGACAATGTTGAAGTAGAAAATAAAAGTAATGTTTTTTCTTTCCATTCTTTCATCCTCTTTGTATATATAGATGTAAATCATCATGTACATATAAACGCAAATAAACATGTACTTAAAACATGGGGATCAAGTTTATAAATAGCATGTATCATTTGAAAAACCTAACATTGTCTCGCTGTATTTTCTAATATTAATCGATGTCCTTCCAACCGTCCTCTCCCATAATTGATTTGATCCTTTTTCTACTCGTGGACAGTGACCCTGTTTCTTATGTGTCACTGTTACATTAAAAAGTTGCAGAAATCTTTGTTTGAATCTCTGATTTAGAATACATTTCCAGACATAGAAGTTCTGCTTCCAAGGGTATGAGCAATTTTATGTCTCAGTACATTTGGTCTTCGAGAAAACCAGCATATTCCAACTAGAAGCAAATGAGATTGGATTTCTTTTTTTTTTTTTTTAAATAATTTCAATAGCATCGAAGAAAATGATTAAAAAGCGAACCCCAGAATTAACTGAGTTTTAGAAGCTCTGCCCAGTATTTGCAGGAACGGTAGATTCTAAAAAAAAAGTCATGGCGAACACTGCACAGAGCTTATTAGCGTTTGCTGTTGATGTAAGCCACGATTTAAATTTCATGTTCTTTCCTGGGGAGGACCCGATTAGGTAACACATCATAAAAGCATCATGGGCTAGCAGAATTGTGGTGAAGAGTTTCTTATTCACACATTATTGTTCATTTTCGGAGGAGGCTGAGTTAGTACTCATTCTTTGTGACATTAGAGGAAAGCAAATGAGAAAGGGAAGTGTGACCCTTTGCTTTTGGCCAAAGTGAAAAAGAAACAGTTTCGTGTTATACTAGCAGGTGGCTGAACACGAACCTCAACTATGGAGTTAAAATTTTTTTTTTTCCTTCACTCTGTAGGAAAAAAAATGCTGATATCTCATTTGGATGTTTTCTTTTTTTATTGCGGTATTATGCAAGGAAAGTGGTACTTAAAAAGCCATAATCCATCGCTAAAGGCATTAGTTTCCTTTTACAGTTCAGGTGCAAATGCAATATGCTATGAAAGACACGTTACATTCCTTAATGTTTCTTCTAATAAACAGGGTAGGATAGTGGTCCACGTGAATTTTGATTCCCCGAATTTTTCAACTGGGAACTGCAGTGAAGATAGAGATTTAAAACCACAGCAGGAACTCCATATCCAGCTAACACAGTCCATTATTAAAGGAGACACTTTCCTGCACGAGAGTAAACTTACTAAATGATTCTCTCTTTTCAGTTAGGTATTTAAGGAACAGTTTAAGTGCATGAAAAAATATTTTGTGGTATCGAAAAGCGTTTGAACGTTTCGGCTGAGGAATTGAATAGCCGCCTTTTCAGAGACGCTCAGGGATTTTCAGCAATTGGGTGAGAACCTGTAGGCACATGTCATGTGGCTAGTTGTATTCTGCAGGCCCCAAGTACTACCCTGTAAACCTCAGTATTTTGTTTCTCCACCCTCGTTCCCTCGGTCTGCTCTGTTTACGTATGCAGGAGAGGCCTGTTGAGTGTGGCTGATGTCTCCCAGCTGTGGCCTCTCCACTCACCCTAATTTCTTTCTCCATAGCTCATTTGGACCCAAGCAGTGGTGAAATTGCTGACTGGTGAGTGCGTCCTGCCACAAAAGCCATAGGCAAGACATGGCCATAACCAAAAGAGCATGAAGGATGGAAAACACCATCTGGACCGTGCAATTTAAATAGCATAACCCCCTCTTTTTTCATTTAAGAAAAATCAGCCATGCGGCCTTTTGTTGCTTTCTGCTGTGGCCAAAAACCACTTAGGTTGCAGTCCTCCGTTAGTGAAAGAAGACGTCCAAAGGGACTCCCGAAGATGCATGGCCCTCTTTTCAAGTTTTATGTGCAGCTTTTCTTGGCCCATATCTCTGTGGACCTTTCCTCTGCTCAGAGCATAGTGAGTGCCTCCTGACTGTACATCTGTCATCGATCACCCTGAGAGTACTGACTGTGCTTCCTGGGATTTGTGTTCCAGTGGTTGGTAGATGAGGAGAGTGTGTTTTCTGTTTAGATACAACCAATAACCCAAGAATGAGCAGGGCATCTCAGAGTCCACGTTCATATGCATTTGGGAAAAAAAAAAATACAACAATACCTCTTTCTGATTCTTAACCAGATTTGGTCATTCTTTGGCGTTGGAGTTAATGTTACTACATTTGGATAGTAGTATTTTATTTAATTTTAAAAAATTGTTTTAATTTAATTTTTTATTGTTTATTTATTTTTGAGGGAGGGAGAGAGAGAGAGAGAGAGAGAGAGAGAGCCAGAGAGAGAGGGAGACACAGAATCCGAAGCAGGCTCCGGGCTCCGAGCTGTCAGCACAGAGCCCAACGCGGGACTCGAACTCACGAGCTGTGAGATTATGCCCTGAGCTGAAGTCGGACCCTTAACTGACTGAGCCACCCAGGTGCCCCTAATAGTAGTATTTTATAACAAACAGTGATCTGGTTGCTTTTCTTTTAACCGACAAGTAAAACTGAACTCTCTAGCCGTGAGAGTAATTAAGTAATGGTTTTCTCAGTGATTTGGGTTCGTCACAAATAGCATTCCTCTCCATTGAGGGAGGTAAGAGAAGTATTGCCATAGTAAGGACAATACTGGACTCGGAGTTAGAGACCCAGCTCTGGCACTAACCAGCTGTATGACCTGAAGGAAATCACCTAGCCTCTTTGAGCTCAGTGCCCTCACCTGTGAAAGAGTTGAGATCATCTTCATTTCTGCAAACTTCTTCCTAAATCTTCAGAGGGCAAGTCGAGGAAGAAAGTAAAAATAAATCACTGCCATTTAATGATGCCTACGAAGGGCCAGCAACCTGGAGGAATACATGAGATCCTCTACGTGTATTGTCCTTTGCTGTCATCATAGGGAGCAGGTACTATTATTATGTCCATTTATAAGGGATACAATTGAGACTTAGAATATTTAAGGGATTCCCTAATGCACAAGAGGTAGAACTGAAATAAAAGCTCAAGCCTCTCCAGTACCAAAGCCTGACTCTTCATAATTGTTGAGCATTTATTATGACCACAGCAGTTTCCACACATTGTCCCGTTTAATCTTCAGAATAACACTGGAAGGCTGACTTCATTATTCCTATTATGCAGATAAAGGAGCTGTAGCTTAAAAATTCAGAAGCCTACCAAAAGTGACATGAAAGATGTGGAGCAGGAAGGCCAGGATTCATTCCTTAGCAGCCAAAATCTTTCTACTACGCCAGTTGAAAGTTTGGACGTATTCAATGTTGTTGGATAACAGGTAGCATTTTGTTTACTTTAAAGTTTTGGATTTCATTTTAGATTGGCACATTTAAATTCAGTAAGCCCAATGTTAGGTCATATCGTGGAAAACGTTATTTATTCTCATAATCTTTGGATAAGGCCATAGAACAAGTTTAGGTTGAGCTCTAGACCCCAAACAAAACCTTGGATGATGTGGAGGATTGACGGATGGCTGGGGAAGAATGAAGTCATTAAGATCAGATCCATGCTATTCATTTTTATGGAGTAGCCTTTTAAAAGTCAGATAATGTGGGGCACCTGGGTGGCTCAGTCAGTTAAGTGTCTGACTTCGGCTCAGGGCATGATCTCGGGGTTCGTGAGTTCAAGCCCCGCATCAGGCTCTGTGCTGATGCCTCAGAACCTGGAACCTGCTTCGGATTCTGTGTCTCCCTCTCTCTCTGCCCCTCCCCTGCTCATTCTCTGTCTCTCTCTGTCTCTAATAAATAAATAAATGTTTAAAAAAATTTAAAAATAAATAAAATGTTAAAAAAAGTCAGATGACGTAAGATTTCAAAAGTTCTCTTTGGAAAAGATGGTATACTATCTTGAAATCCAGAGAATATCACAGAACATCTGATGTCTCTCTCATGTTTTTTTTCCCACAACAGTTTTTATAAAGGCATGAATGTAAACGAGTATGGCTTATTGGAACCTTATCAACTGATTGTTATCAAAGAGGGAGGCTGTAGGTGTTGACGTAATGCGTTAGTATCAACATGGCCACTCCATCAATAAGTGGAGTAGCATTTATCTAGTGTCGTTGATGGTTTTTCCAAGCCAAATCAGAATCATTTGGGACATGTTAAAAAATTCATATTCCTGGGCCTCCACCAGTTATATTGAATAAGAATCACTAGGGGGTGTGCCCAGGGCATCTGCATTTTTTAAAAGCTCCCCAGATGATACTGATATGCAACCAGGTTTGGGAAGCACTGAGCTAGGTTTGGAATCTGGCCTCAAGCAGTCTGTTTCAGTAAATCTCTGAAAAGGACTAGGGATGCTGCTCTCAGCTTTATTTCTAGGAGGACTTTGGTGTTTTAAGGAAGGCATAAAGGGAAAAGTCACCAGGCAACTCACTGAAATGCTACTTTTGAACACTGAGGCCTGAGTCACAGAAAAATGTCTGAAATTAACTTGAGATTTTTTTTTTTGCCTTGCTTAAAAGCATAATTCTTTCATTTTTTTCCCTTTCGAGGGAATAGGCAGTAACAATTTAGTCAATGCTTTATATTTTCTGTGGTTGGAGAGGGAAATGAAACAAAGAAAACGTCTTGCTTTTCATTCTGAAAGTATGGTGCACTCCTTTTATGAGGAAACTTGGTTCAGAATGTACTGTAAGGAAAATGAAACATCAGTTTTCATGAATTCTCTTGAGAAATATGTTTTAGAAATGTGTGCACCATATATCAGAATATTTTACTTCCTTTAGAGTCAAACCATATATTCTGATACTCTCTCAATTTTACAAAGTGCATCAGTTCTAAAGAACAAACATTTTGACATTATTAATTTGCTTTAGATTTATAATGTCTTTTTCCACTATGTATATGATTTAGATTTTAATTTTTTTCCATATTCTCCTCTGAGCTGCAATTAAATAGGTTTGCCATGAGGTTTTTGTTTTATTTTGTTTTTGAGATGATGAGAAGGGAAAGAATTATATTTGGGCCAGTGTGTGCAAAGAAGGAATAGGAATTCTCTGTGGATTATAAAAGAATGAGTAGATTTTTACACAATGAAAGGAGAAACTAATATTGCAGATGTTCAGGATAAAACCAGTTTCGGGGAAAAACCTTAAATCAAAGATTGTAAGTCCTGTAAATTTTTGAAGCTGGGGTATAAAACACCCCCCACCCCCCAGCTAGTTACGGTTAGCATTGTTTCCTATCAATTAAATTGGTCGGTTAAGGAAGCACTCACGGCAAATCTAAGAAACAGTTTTCTTTTACCACTTTTCTTGTGAACAAGTTGGTTTAGTTGATGTGTAGTTTTCTAACAGCTGCATATTCCAAGATCAGTATCTAATTTATGTGTGAGGAACATACATTAGTTTTCTTTTTCAAGGCAGAGAGAAAATCAGAATGTTACGGGGTCTATTCCATTGATTTCAGAAAAATAAACATACCGACAGCACAAAATGCCGCCAGAAGGATGAGGGCTAATGACTGTGGGTCTGTTTGCTTTTAATCATTTAAATTCCAGCAGGGAAAAGTCCACTGGAAGGAATATTAAAATCCAAACTGAAATTGTCATTTAGAATGAAGTTCTTGGGAAAGGGGGGCAGGCTAGAGATTGACTATAAATCGTGAATAACGTAACACCGATTTAAGATTTAACTGTATTTTCTACTTTCCAGGAGGCCGTTTGGATCAGAGCATTTCTTTGGAGAAATTGCACTTTGTTTCCAAGGCCCTTATCTGCTCACAACTGGTCTGTGTGGTGATCACAGCATACCTTGGGTGTTTCTCTGTGTGTGTGTTTGAGAAATGCCTTTCTAGCACGCTCCTGGCTTGGCAGCCATTCACAGATGGCATTGCTGCAGGGCTCTGAGTCAGGAAAGGAGCTTTTATTCTGCTTAGAGTGATTCTCTGCTGTATATTCCTGAGCAAAGTGACCCAAAGATAATGTTCACCTTTAACTCGGGTGAATTATGTCCCTTTAAAGAATTTCCTTTCCCTGAGCTTAATCAAAATACTTGTTTTTTTTTTTTAAGGTTTATTTATTTTTGAGACAGAGAGACAGAGACAGAGATAGAGTGTGAACAGACGAGGAGCAGAGAGACAGGGAGACACAAGAATCTGAAGCAGGCTGCAAGCTCTGAGCTGTCAGCACGGAGCCCCATGCAGAGCTCGAACTCATGAACCGTGAGATCATGACCTGAGCCGAAGTTGGACGCTTAACAGACTGAGCCACCCAGGTGCCCCTCAAAACTTTTTGGTACGAGTTCTCATGCAAGCCAATTGGCCTCACTTTGTTCCAGGGTCACATCCCCATCTGACCATTGCTGGCCTTTTTTTTTTTTTTTTTTTTTTTTTAAATACTTAACCACCAGTCTGTAAAGAGAATTATATTAGGGAGCCTGCTAGTCTAAGAAAAATTTATCCCAGCTACCAGTAAAGTCACTTATTAATTTATGCTCTATGATTACAAGTAATATTTTCACATTAGGAGGGACAACATGGAAGAAAAAATGTTATTGCTTAATGAATTCTGATCAATCTTATGACGAATTATTTACCGTGTGGGAGAACACTGAATGAATAGAATTTGGAGTTACTTGAACTCCTTGAGGAGAATTTCTCCTTTGTGTTATGGTCTGGATGACCAGGCACCTTCAAATCTACACACAAGCTTCAGCCACAATCAGCGATCAGCACTTCCTAACTCAACTCACATCCTTTGGATATGTTCAAAGCCCCTGATGAGGACGTGATCGATCATTAAGCTAATAGCTCAGTGAAATAAACAAGCCAATAAATTTGTGGGAATGGCAAGATCAACAAGGGCACAGTGCATCAGTCTTTGTGTTGGATGCCTATTATAGAGTCCTTATGCACATGAGAATCTTCTAGTCTGCAGTTATGGTAGTGGTTCTTTAAGTGTTCTGGGGATTGATGGTCCCAACAAAATCATGAAAATTTCACTCTTGCTAAAAATATCACAATGTGTAAGTTCAAGCCATTGCATACTAAACACATATAGAGGTAGAAGTTTACATAGTCTCCATAGAGAATTAAGTATTTATTGGAAAACAACCTTGATGTTGTCTATCCTTTAGAATGCTCTATGAGGGAGTTTAGGCAGTAACTCAGATCATAGAGCATTTTTAATGTTGGAGATTCTGTGTTTGTTTAATGACTCCAGTGTTGGTTCATTCCAAGCCTTGTGTTCTTTTTTTTCTTTTCTTTTTTTCTGCAAGGCAAGACGTGAATGGAGTTACCGTGTGTGTGTGTGTGTGTGTGTGTGTGTGTGTGTGTGTAAATGTTTTAAGAAAGGAGTCCTCACATACTAACTGTAGAGTTATCAGGAAGTGAATGAATCTGGAAAATGGTTCGTAGACTTAGTGACTAGAAAAAGTTTAAAAAACATAATCACCACAGAACATTGAGATGGTCTTAGGTTTTGTGAAAAATTTAGAAATTGATAAACATTAGGGAATCCTGTCTTTTTAATGGAAATAAAAATGAATCAGGTGGATAATGTGGCCAAAGGTTCAGGACTATATTTTCCACTTTCAGCATTTTGGTTTTCTTATTTTTAGTGTAACAAATAGTTGTGGTTAAGGCTTGAGTGTTGGTATTAATGTTTAATGAAAGTTATATATTTTTCCCTTCAAATATATAATTTTAAAAGACTTGCTGCATGCTTAGGTACAATCTTCTCACATTGAGGAGCCATTTTTTTTCCCTAACAGAATGCATCTGTGATTATTATATGATGGGAAAATAGTTCACAGGAAAAGTGTTTTCCCTCAATAGGTCTTTCCTGAACAGTCCTTCTTCCTGTATAGCCTCTGCTCTGGTAGGAGTTCTTGTAGGAAATCAATCACACTTTATATGGCCTGCTCATTTGAGCAAAATGTACTTCTTGAGTGACCATCTCTAATTGGTAAGAAAAAAACTGTAAATAGTGACCCTACCTGAAAAGATCACCTAATGCAGTTAAAATAAGTAGGTGCTAAATAAATCTTCTAGCCTGGCTCTGCACATGCTTGCTATGTATTTACATCATAACCATATGATACAATCCCAAATCATGATAACTTGCCTTTTACTCACAACACCCATTGACTTATTTATTTATTTTCTAATTTTTTAATCTTTATTTTTGAGGGAGAGGGAGAAAGAGAGGGAGAGAGAGGGAGGGGAAGAGACGGAGACATGGAATTTGAAGCAGGCTCCAGGCTCTGAGCTGTCAGCACAGAGACCAACATGGGGCTTGAATTCACCAGCTGTGAGATCATGACCTGAGCTGAAGTCAGGCTCTTAACCAACTGAGCCACCTAGGTGCCCCAACTGATTTGTTTGAAGCATAAGTTACAACAAATTAACTTGTTCTTTTGGGGTTTGTGTATTTGGAAATGGTCGTCTGTTTTATGCTTTATGAAAATATACCTTCCTCTGCTTCTAAATGATCAGTTTCTCTTCTTCCTCCAAAGTTATTTTTGATTCCAATACATCCTGAAATAAGAAATCAGGTTGAAAATTAAATAATTATGGTCACCTTATCCAGGGTATTGGTTCTGAGGTGATGAAGCATGTAGTTCTTTTAGGGGGTGTGGTTTAAGCAAAAACAATTATGTCTCCTTTTGAGGAACAGATAGAAACATCAGAATACATGACTACCTTTAGGAGGTATAGCAGGCAGAATGATGACTCCCAAAGATGGCCATGTCCTAATCCTCACAACCTGTGACTATGTTACTTTACATCGTGAAAATGAATTAAAGTTGCAAATGGAATTAAGATGATTAATCAGCTGACTTGAAAAGAGGGAGATTGTATTAGATTCTCCAGGTGATTCTCCATTAGATTCACATGTAATCAAAAAGATCTTTAAAAGTGAAAGAGGGAGACAGAGAAGGAGGTCAGAGCGATGTGATGGGAGAAGAAATTGACCCATTATTGCTGGCTTTGAAGATAGAGGAAAAGGCCACAAGCCAAGGAATGCAGGTGGCCTCCAGAAGCTGGAGAAGACAAGGAAGCAGATTTTCCCCTAAAGGGAATGAATTCTCTCCTAGAACATCTGGAAAGGAACACAACTCTGCTAACACAGATTTTAACCCAGTGGGACCCATTTTAGATTTTTGACCTACAGAACTATAAGGTAATCAATTTGTGTTGTTTTATGCATTGTGTGATTTGTTGCAGCAATGGTAGAAAATGAATACAGGAGGTGTCTCGTACCCAAATCTGGCTTTGCTAATTCATTTCTCTCAAGTGTGATATGAGTGGATTGTGATTTAGCTAAAGGCAAAGGTGAGCTAGTGTTCACTTTCACCCTTCCAATAACTATCACATTCTTAGCACAAAGGCATTCGGAATTGGTGAATACATTTGTGAAATTTATATACCTCATCCTTGGCTACACACTTGTAAGATTGAACTACATGCTCAATTCCTTAATAGATATTGGAAATATATTTAGTGGTTTTACTGACACTAAATGGTATGACTAACTGAATTATGTTTTCAAAAAATGTGTTTTAATTTTGAACAATTTTGTCCCACTTTATCAACTTATGATTGGCTAACTGGCAAATAAAATAATCCATTTCCAAGAGACAGGGAGAGAGCGAGAGAAAGAGAGAGATAGAGAGAGAGAGAGAGAGAGAGAGAGAGATTCTCAGAAGATTTGACAATTAATATCCTAACCCCAGTCAGTCTTGTTGGAAAAAGATTCAATTATGCAGTACTGGTTGAGGAATAGTTTTGCTGTCAAAAAGCTTGTATTTGTTGTGATTGAATGTGATTTAGGTAACCCCAGTGGAATGGTAAAGTCAGATAAAGTTGAGATTTGACTGGGTTTGCATGACCAATAACCTTTCCAATTTAATAGAATAAATAGTACCTCTCTGTGTGCTTAACATATTGACATTATCTATACCAGAATGAATTATTTTTGAAGGAATGGAAGGATTTTCTGAAATCATGTTAAGGAAGACCTGTGACATAATAACAGTGGATCATCTGGATTCAAATATATCAAACTCAGGGCATAAAGACCTGGTGGGATTAGCCCCAGGTGCAGGTGATGGTCCTGTCTTGCTGTCTTGTATGATAGTGATGTCCCACTGTATAGTTTATGAATGGAATCTAATATAATCTGATATGAAACTGCAATATTGTAGAAAAGCCATTTAGAATTATTCTCAATTTTTAAGTCATTAGTTCATTATGTGTGCATATATGTATCTAAATATTTTTCTCATGGTAATTTCACTAGTAGATTAATACTATCAGACTTTGAAAGCATTTACAGAATTGAAATAATTTTTGAGCTTTTCAAAATCACATTTAGGAATACGTGTCAAGGCCATCAACAATGGTGATTTGGAATGTGTTGATACTTTAAAGTATTTTTTAGCATTACACTACAAATTAAGAGAAAGAAGGAAAATAAATGTGCCAAGTATTTTAGCTTTTCTATATAGGCAAAGATATACAGCTAGGGGCGCTGGCTATCTGAAAAGAATATGGTTGATGGGCCAATGTACCTTAATGTTTTGTGGCACACTTACTCCTTTGAAATTTTGATGACACCTATGGTCCGCCTCCTTAGAAAAGGGTACATATATATATATACACATGCACACATACACATTTGTATATTATATAATATCCCAGAAAGCTCATATAGCCCCTGAAGTCCATTCATGAGCTTGCAAGGGTAAGAACTTGTTCTTTAAAGCATTGTGGCTTTCTTATCTGGACTACAGTAATACAGTCAACTTGAACTTTGGTTTCTCAGGAGATTCCAGGAATCTGGCACTTCCGTATTATAAGGAATGAATTATTTGGGCACACGGTAACTTAAAATTTTAGCCAGTTTATGACCCAACCTCAGGTAGATCTAGGTAATTATTTCTGCTCAAAGTCTAGGGTTTTAAAGAAAGCAGAGAGTTTTAGATGTAAAGTGACTTCTAGAACTCAGACTAAAGAATTCAGATAAAACCAAAGATTATGAAGTGGAAGAAGATTCTGCTTTCCCCAACCAGATTTGTGAATGAAATTTGATGCAGGTGGGAAAGAACAAGAGTGGTCTTTACTGCTATCTCATCAAGGCCAGCAGGGTTGCATGTTCAGGAGGTTTGGCTGGAGGTCCCAGAAGTACTGGAGGAGGACCTGAGAAACTGGGTGCCAAAGTACTGGGCCACAGATTTAGAAAATGATTGGTCAAGAGATGGGGGTGGGGGGTGGGGCAGAATGACTAAGCAATAGGTATTATGGCTGACTTGATCTTGAATCTTGATCTTTGGATTTAGGTAATTTTCATGCATTTTCTCTGGTATTGGGACAAAAGTTAGGCTGGGTTGACCTCACAACTAGAAACAAGTCTGCAAATCTGGCAAGGATAGAAAAGCAATGCTAATCTGGGTTCTTTTGGAAAAGCACATGCATTTCTGTATGTGGTCTACGTGTATCTAAGTTATCTAGATTAGCAGGCAAATTCTAGCATGACCTAATGTTACTTACTCTATGGAAATCTTCTGGATCACTCCTCTTTTCCTAATTAAAATTATTAGCAATGTGACTGAAAAAGATGAGTTTGAATCCCCAGTAGAATTTCTTTTTTTTTTTTTTTTTTTTTTGTTTGTGTTGTTTTATTTATTTATTTATTTTTTATTTTATTTTATTTTTTTATGATTCTTTTTTTTTTTTTTTTTTATATGAAATTTATTGACAAATTAGTTTCCATACAACACCCAGTGCTCATCCCAAAAGGTGCCCTCCTCATTACCCATCACCCACCCTCTCCTCCCTCCCACCCCCCATCAACCCTCAGTTTGTTCTCAGTTTTTAAGAGTCTCTTATGCTTTGGCTCTCTCCCACTCTAACCTGTTTTTTTTTTTTTTTTCCTTCCCCTCCCCCATGGGTTCCTGTTAATTTCTCAGGGTCCACATAAGAGTGAAACCATATGGTATCTGTCTTTCTCTGTATGGCTTATTTCACTTAGCATCACACTCTCCAGTTCCATCCACGTTGCTACAAAAGGCCATATTTCATTTTGTCTCATTGCCACGTAATATTCCATTGTGTATATAAACCACAATTTCTTTATCCATTCATCAACTGATGGACATTTAGGCTCTTTCCATAATTTGGCTATTGTTGAGAGTGCTGCTATGAACATTGGGGTACAAGTGGCCCTATGCATCAGTACTCCTGTATCCCTTGGATAAATTCCTAGCAGTGCTATTGCTGGGTCATAGGGTAGGTCTATTTTTAATTTTCTGAGGAACCTCCACACTGCTTTCCAGAGCGGCTGCACCAATTTGCATTCCCACCAACAGTGCAAGAGGGTTCCCGTTTCTCCACATCCTCTCCAGCATCTAGAGTCTCCTGATTTGTTCATTTTGGCCACTCTGACTGGCGTGAGGTGATACCTGAGTGTGGTTTTGATTTGTATTTCCCTGATAAGGAGCGACGCTGAACATCTTTTCATGTGCCTGTTGGCCATCCGGATGTCCTCTTTAGAGAAGTGTCTATTCATGTTTTCTGCCCATTTCTTCACTGGGTTATTTGTTTTTCGGGTGTGGAGTTTGGTGAGCTCTTTATAGATTTTGGATACTAGCCCTTTGTCCGATATGTCATTTGCGAATATCTTTTCCCATTCCGTTGGTTGCCTTTTAGTTTTGTTGGTTGTTTCCTTTGCTGTGCAGAAGCTTTTTATCTTCATAAGGTCCCAATAATTCAATTTTGCTTTTAATTCCCTTGCCTTTGGGGATGTGTCGAGTAAGAGATTGCTACGGCTGAGGTCAGAGAGGTCTTTTCCTGCTTTCTCCTCTAAGGTTTTGATGGTTTCCTGTCTCACGTTTAGGTCCTTTATCCATTTGGAGTTTATTTTTGTAAATGGTGTGAGAAAGTGGTCTAGTTTCAACCTTCTGCATGTTGCTGTCCAGTTCTCCCAGCACCATTTGTTAAAGAGGCTGTCTTTTTTCCATTGGATGTTCTTTCCTGCTTTGTCGAAGATGAGTTGGCCATACGTTTGTGGGTCTAGTTCTGGGGTTTCTATTCTATTCCATTGGTCTATGTGTCTGTTTCTGTGCCAATACCATGCTGTCTTGATGATGACAGCTTTGTAGTAGAGGCTAAAGTCTGGGATTGTGATGCCTCCTGCTTTGGTCTTCTTCTTCAAAATTCCTTTGGCTATTCGGGGCCTTTTGTGGTTCCATATGAATTTTAGGATTGCTTGTTCTAGCTTCGAGAAGAATGCTGGTGCAATTTTTATTGGGATTGCATTGAATGTGTAGATAGCTTTGGGTAGTATTGACATTTTGACAATATTTATTTTTCCAATCCATGAGCAGGGAATGTCTTTCCATTTCTTTAAATCTTCTTCAATTTCCTTCATAAGCTTTCTATAGTTTTCAGCATACAGATCCTTTACATCTTTGGTTAGATTTATTCCTAGGTATTTTATGCTTCTTGGTGCAATTGTGAATGGGATCAGTTTCTTTATTTGTCTTTCTGTTGCTTCATTGTTAGTGTATAAGAATGCAACTGATTTCTGTACATTGATTTTGTATCCTGCAACTTTGCTGAATTCATGTATCAGTTCTAGTAGACTTTTGGTGGAGTCTATCGGATTTTCCATGTATAATATCATGTCATCTGCAAAAAGCGAAAGCTTGACTTCGTCTTTGCCAATTTTGATGCCTTTGATTTCCTTTTGTTGTCTGATTGCTGATGCTAGAACTTCCAGCACTATGTTAAACAGCAGCGGTGAGAGTGGGCATCCTTGTCGTGTTCCTGATCTCAGGGAAAAAGCTCTCAGTTTTTCCCCGTTGAGGATGATGTTAGCTGTGGGCTTTTCATAAATGGCTTTTATGATCTTTAAGTATGTTCCTTCTATCCCGACTTTCTCAAGGGTTTTTATTAAGAAAGCGTGCTGGATTTTGTCAAAGGCCTTTTCTGCATCGATTGACAGGATCATATGGTTCTTCTCTTTTTTTTTGTTGATGTGATGTATCACATTGATTGATTTGCGGATGTTGAACCAGCCCTGCATCCCAGGAATGAATCCCACTTGATCATGGTGAATAATTCTTTTTATATGCCGTTGAATTCGATTTGCTAGTATCTTATTGAGAATTTTTGCATCCGTATTCATCAGGGATATTGGCCTGTAGTTCTCTTTTTTGACTGGGTCTCTGTCTGGTTTAGGAATCAAAGTAATACTGGCTTCATAGAATGAGTCTGGAAGTTTTCCTTCCCTTTCTATTTCTTGGAATAGCTTGAGAAGGATAGGTATTATCTCTGCTTTAAACGTCTGGTAGAACTCCCCTGGGAAGCCATCTGGTCCTGGACTCTTATTTGTTGGGAGATTTTTGATAACCGATTCAATTTCTTCGCTGGTTATGGGTCTGTTCAAGCTTTCTATTTCCTCCTGATTGAGTTTTGGAAGAGTGTGGGTGTTCAGGAATTTGTCCATTTCTTCCAGGTTGTCCAATTTGTTGGCATATAATTTTTCATAGTATTCCCTGATAATTGTTTGTATCTCTGAGGGATTGGTTGTAATAATTCCATTTTCATTCATGATTTTATCTATTTGGGTCATTTCCCTTTTCTTTTTGAGAAGCCTGGCTAGAGGTTTGTCAATTTTGTTTATTTTTTCAAAAAACCAACTCTTGGTTTCGTTGATCTGCTCTACAGTTTTTTTAGATTCTATATTGTTTATTTCTGCTCTGATCTTTATTATTTCTCTTCTTCTGCTGGGTTTAGGCTGCCTTTGCTGTTCTGCTTCTAGTTCCTTTAGGTGTGCTGTTAGATTTTGTATTTGGGATTTTTCTTGTTTCTTGAGATAGGCCTGGATTGCAATGTATTTTCCTCTCAGGACTGCCTTCGCTGCGTCCCAAAGCGTTTGGATTGTTGTATTTTCATTTTCGTTTGTTTCCATATATTTTTTAATTTCTTCTCTAATTGCCTGGTTGACCCACTCATTCGTTAGTAGGGTGTTCTTTAACCTCCATGCCTTTGGAGGTTTTCCAGACTTTTTCCTGTGGTTGATTTCAAGCTTCATAGCATTGTGGTCTGAAAGTATGCATGGTATAATTTCAATTCTTGTAAACTTATGAAGGGCTGTTTTGTGACCCAGTATATGATCTATCTTGGAGAATGTTCCATGTGCACTCGAGAAGAAAGTATATTCTGTTGCTTTGGGATGTAGAGTTCTAAATATATCTGTCAAGTCCATCTGATCCAATGTCTCATTCAGGGCCCTTGTTTCTTTATTGACCGTGTGTCTAGATGATCTGTCCATTTCTGTGAGTGGGGTGTTAAAGTCCCCTGCAATTACCACATTCTTATCAATAAGGTTGCTTATGTTTATGAGTAATTGTTTTATATATTTGGGGGCTCCGGTATTTGGCGCATAGACATTTATAATTGTTAGCTCTTCCTGATGGATAGACCCTGTAACTATTATATAATGTCCTTCTTCATCTCTTGTTACAGCCTTTAATTTAAAGTCTAGTTTGTCTGATATAAGTATGGCTACTCCAGCTTTCTTTTGGCTTCCAGTCGCATGATAAATAGTTCTCCATCCCCTCACTCTCAATCTAAAGGTGTCCTCAGGTCTAAAATGAGTCTCTTGTAGACAGCAAATAGATGGGTCTTGTTTTTTTATCCATTCTGATACCCTATGTCTTTTGGTTGGTGCATTTAATCCATTTACATTCAGTGTTATTATAGAAAGATACAGGTTGAGAGTCATTGTGATGTCTGTATGTTTTATGCTTGTAGTGATGTCTCTGGGACTTTGTCTCACAGGGTCCCCCTTAGGATCTCTTGTAGGGCTGGTTTAGTGGTGACAAATTCCTTCAGTTTTTGTTTGTTTGGGAAAACCTTTATCTCTCCTTCTATTCTAAATGACAGACTTGCTGGGTAAAGGATTCTCGGCTGCATATTTTTTCTGTCTAGCACCCTGAAAATCTCCTGCCAATTCTTTCTGGCCTGCCAAGTTTCAAAAGAGAGATCAGTCACGAGTCTTATAGGTCTCCCTTTATATGTGAGGGCACGTTTACCCCTTGCTGCTTTCAGAATTTTCTCTTTATCCTTGTATTTTGCCAGTTTCACTATGATATGTCGTGCAGAAGATCGATTCAAGTTACGTCTGAAGGGAGTTCTCTCTGCCTCTTGGATTTCAATGCCTTTTTCCTTCCCCAGTTCAGGGAAGTTCTCAGCTATTATTTCTTCAAGTACCCCTTCAGCACCTTTCCCTCTCTCTTCCTCCTCTGGGATACCAATTATGCGTATATTATTTCTTTTTAGTGTATCACTTAGTTCTCTAATTTTCCCCTCATACTCCTGGATTTTTTTCTCTCTCTTTTTCTCAGCTTCCTCTTTTTCCATAACTTTATCCTCTAGTTCACCTATTCTCTCCTCTGCCTCTTCAAGCCGAGCTGTGGTGGTTTCCATTTTGTTATGCATTTCGTTTAAAGCGTTTTTCAGCTCCTCGTGACTGTTCCTTAGTCCCTTGATCTCTGTAGCAAGAGATTCTCTGCTGTCCTGTATACTGTTTTCAAGCCCAGCGATTAATTTTATGACTATTATTCTAAATTCACTTTCTGTGATATTATTTAAATCCTTTTTGATCAGCTCATTAGCTGTTGTTATTTCCTGGAGATTCTTCTGAGGGGAATTCTTCCGCTTGGTCATTTTGGATAGTCCCTGGCGTGGTGAGGACCTGCAGGGCCCTTCCCCTGTGTTGTGGTGTATAACTGGAGTTGGTGGGCGGGGCCGCAGTCAGACCTGATGTCTGCCCCCAGCCCACCGCTGGGGCCACAGTCAGACTGGTGTGTGCCTTCTCTTCCCCTCTCCTAGGGGCAGGATTCACTGTGGGGTGGTGTGGCCCGTCTGGGCTACTTGCACACTGCCAGGCTTGTGATGCTGGGGATCTGGTGTATTAGCTGGGGTGGGTAGGCAAGGTGCACGGGGGCAGGAGGGGCAGGCTTAGATCGCTTCTCCTTAGGTGATCCTCTTCAGGAGGGGCCCTGTGGCAGCGGGAGGGAGTCAGATCCGCTGCCGGAGGTTTGGCTCCACAGAAGCACAGAGTTGGGTGTTTGCGCGGAGCGAGCAAGTTCCCTGGCAGGAACTGGTTCTCTTTGGGATTTTGGCTAGGGGATGGGCAGGGGAGTTGGCGCTGGCGAGTACCTTTGTTCCCCGCCAAACTGAGCTCTGTCGTCTGGGGGCTCAGCAGCTCTCCCTCCCTTTGTCCTCCAGCCTTCCCGCTTTCCAAGCAGAGCTGTTAACTTATGACCTCCCAGACGCTAAGTCGCGCTTGTTGTGGGAACACAGTCCTTCAGGCCCCTCCGCTTTTGCAAGCCAGACTCGGGGGCTCTGCTTGGCCGGCGAGCCGCCCCTCCGCCCCGGCTCCCTCCCGCCAGTCCGTGGAGCGCGCACCGCCTCGCCGCCCTTCCTACCCTCTTCCGTGGGCCTCTCGTCTGCGTTTGGCTCCAGCGACTCCGTTCTGCTAATCCTCTGACGATTTTCTGGGTTATTTAGGCAGGTGTAGGTGGAATCTAAGTGATCAGCAGGACGCGCGGTGAGCCCAGCGTCCTCCTAAGCCGCCATCTTGCCGCTTCTCCCCCAGTAGAATTTCTGATGACCTTTGGTGACCCTTATCTTTGAAGAAGATTTTTGTGAATTCCTGAAAGATTTCACTAGAGACTTGGATACTCAACTCCAAGATTTTGTGGCTGTTCTTTGATCTTGTTCTGGCATTAACCCAAATGTGGAACTTTGGCTCTTTCTTTCCTTTGCACACACACACACACACACACACACACACACACGCACACGCACACACTCAAATATTCGTAAACATTCATCTTTGAAACAAGGCTTTGTAGCGTAGAGCTTACTTTGCTGACAGTTGTAGGACATGAAGGTTTAATATATTTCAGCAATTCAATTGAAAATAAAATGTTCACTAGTCGGTGTGATGGCAACAGATGAGGGCTGAATCTAGCCTTTTTTTGCTCCGTAAGCTAAGCCACAGACGGGGTATGGGGTGTGTCTGCCCACAGGAAAGGTCACCTTTAAAAACTCCTGCAAAGGCACCATGCCTTCTGCTTACCAACACCTTTAGTGAGGCTATCCACAGGTGGTGTCTTTCCTGCCTTTGTACAAAGGCTCCATATAGACTAGCTACAGTTCTGCCTGTGTCAGTCTTTTAGCTACTCTGCCTTATTGTTTGGCTGTTCTGAAGAACACTGGAGGCAGACTGCATGGGATTGAAATCCTGGCTCTGCCACATACTAGCTGTGTGACAGTGGGCAAGTTCTTTAATCTATCTGTATCTCATTTTCCTCTTCTCTAAGGTAGGAATAGTAAAGGTTCTACCTACTTTATAGGATCGTTGTGAGGACTAAATCACATGTAAGCATGTGAAGTGCGTAGAAACATTGTCTAGCCATAGTGCTCAATAAATGCTAGTCATGAATATTCTCCTAGATACGTCATTTATGCAATAAATGACAATATTTTATTCACGTAATAAAATTTCTAGTAGTTTCGTGTTACCGACAGAATAAAGTTCCAGCACTTCAGCCTGACATTTAAAGTCTGCTCACCACATCCCTTCAGTTATATACCCTCTTCTTTGACATGTGATGAAGCCTTCACATTAGCCACATGGTTTGTTCATGGACAGCCCATCTCCCTGTTCACCCCCCAACCCTAAGCCTCCTCTCAATGGCTGGACACACCTGATGGTACAGTTCGTATGAAAGATTCTCAGAGGGCCTTGGCAAATGCATGTGAAGGTCAAAGAAAAGATTTCCTTCCCAGTGATGTGTGAAAGAATAAAGGAAGGAAGAAGAGAGAAATCCAAGAGTTCTTTAGCTGGTAGTCAATGAGACTAAATCAAAGACTATTATTGAACACTTATTGTTCGGAATACAATATGCCCACCATAGTATGTCTATTTGGAAACAAAACTACAAGGCAGATACCTCCCATAGTTTTTTTTTTCTCCTAACACTTTTCACTTAAATTAAGGTACCAGTATCTCTCCCCAAAACATCTGGTTCTCAGTGAGGATTAAAACCTGAAATAGCTGATGTTACAAACAGTGACAATTTAGACTGGTGCAGGAGTGGGGTGTGTCATTTTTTTTCTAAGTTGTGTTCAAATATCAACCTTTGGGCTGTTAATTAATTTGTGGGAACATGAGCTCTAGTTTGAATGCTCATTAATAAAAGAGGAAAATGAAAAAGATAAAAGAGGAAGGGCATCCTGACCCCTAGTGTTTATTTTTCTGCTCACAGTGGTCGCACTGTTACTCCAGATTATTTAATTGGCCTCTTTTCCGTCCTTATGACCCAGTTCCTTCTGCTTTGTGACTGTCGCTTTGGTGTATGAGAGAGGCTAAATGCCATTGATTTTCTTCTTTAATTTTGGTGATTATTTCCACACCCAGGGGTAACAATCATCCGAGAAGCAATCCTAAAAGCTCCTGACAATCTGGTAAGGCACTCAAGAGAGCAGATAATGCTACAGAGAAGGTTTTGGGTACCCATGGGTAAATGAAATGGTTGGCTTATCTGACCTTTTGCTTTTGAAGCTGGCATACTGACAGAGCATCACACAGCTAAGCAGAAGGGCTTGAAGTTCTGACCAGGAGAAACACTGAGCCGTGCCACCCCTTAAAAACACTGAGCTGGCAACCATAAAAAAAGAATGAGATCTTGCCATTGGTGACAATACGGATGGAACTTGAGGGCATTGTGCTAAGTGAAATAAGTCAGGCAGAGACAGACAAATACCGTATGATTTCATTTATATATGGGATCTAAAAAACCAAGCAAACAGAAACAGAATCATAGATACAGAGGACACACTGGTGGTTACCAGAGGAGAAGGGGTTGGGGGGAATTAGTAAAATAGGTAAAGGAGATTTAGAGGTACAGCCCTCCAGTTATAAAATAAATAAGTCATGGGGATGAAAAGAACAGTGAAGGGCATAAAGTCAATAATATTGTAATAATGGGGCACCTGGGCGGCTCAGTCGGTTAAGCGTCTGACTTTGGCTCAGGTCATGATCTCACGGTTCATGAGTTCAAGCCCCGCTTTGGACTCTGCTGTCAGCACAGAGTCCGCTTCGAATCCTCTGTCTTCCTCTCTCTCTCTGCCCCTCCCCTGTTTTCTCTCACTCTCTCTCTCTCTCTCAGAAATAAATAAGCATTAAAAAAAATTAAAAAATATCGTAATAATGTATGGTGACAGATGGTGATTACACTATACATTACGCTGTGCTTATGATGAGCACAGCGTAACGTATAGAATTATTGAATCACTGTATTGTACACCTGACATTAATATAACATATGTCAATTATACTTCAATTAAAAAAAATCACTGTGCCGGAAGGAGGAGACCTATTTTCTATTCTGCTCTGTCATTAAGTCTTTCAACTGTTCCATGTCTTAGTTTTTCATCAAAATGAAGGGTCACTCATTGAAATATTTATTGAGCACACGGCATTGTTTTAAGTGCTGGGGATATATCAGGGAACAAAACTGACAAGATTCTTGCTCTTGGTGTGTTGGGGTGGGGGTATGCAGGGAATGGAGACAGTCAGTAAACCCATAAATTAATATGGAAGCAAGTTCCAGATACCGATAATAGCTATGAAGAGAAGGTAACTGGGTGAAATGGCAGAAAGTGACTAACAGTAGATCAGGGGAGGTCTCTTTGAGGAGACAGGCATTTAGGCTGTGCTTGAATGATTAGAATGAGTCATGCCATAGGGCAGCAGTTCCCAGAGAGAAGGCACAGTTGGTACAAAAAAAGACTAGAAGGCAACAATTAGGCGAGTGTCTTTGAGGGCCTGGCAAAATGCCAGGGTGAGGAGACTGACAAGAGATGTGATTAAAGAGGTGGGCAGGGGCCATGCAAGACCTCACTGACACTGTGAGGGGTTTGAATTTATTCTCATCATCATGTAAACCCATCAAAGCAGCATTGCCCAGTAGAAATATAACACAAACCACATAGATGATTCTAAATGTTTAGTAGCCACATTAAAAAAGTAAAAGAAATAGATAAATTAAATAAGTAGTATTTAACAAAATATATAAAAACATCATCATTTCAACATGTAGTCACAGTTAAAATTATTGAGATGTTTTACACTCTCTTTTTGAATTAAGTCTTTGAAATCAGTGTATATTTTACATTTATAGCACATTTCAGTTTGGATGCCAAATTTTCATTGGAAATAATTGGTCTACATTAAGATTTCATAAAATTTACATTTGAGACTGTAGATGCACATACCCAACTTGTTTCAAACATACTTAAATGCTTTCCAATAATTAAATCAAGAATCAGTTTTTAAATTTAGAATAATCAAAATTAAATAAAATTTAAAATTCAGTTCTTCAGTTGCACTAGACCCAAGTGCTCAAGAAACCCATGTGGCTAGGGGCTGCCATATTGGACGGATCAGGCTTGGAGGGTTTCAAGGAGGGAATGACGGGATTTGATTTGCTTTAAAAGGACCACTGATTGCTGTGTAAAGAACTGACTGTGGTAGAGAAAGCGTAGGTATAGGGAACTGATGACACAGAGGTCAGCCAACTTTTTCTGTTAAGGGTCAGATAGTAAAAAGGGGCCAGATAGTAACTATTTTAGGCTTTACGGGCCACATGGTTTTTGTCTTAATCACACAATCCTGCTATTGTAAAGCGAAAGAATCCATAGGCAAGAATGAGCATGGTGGCGTTTCAATGAAACTTTACTGATGGACACTGGAATTTGAATTTTATGTAATTTCACATATCATGCAATATTATTCCTTTGATTTTTTTTTTTTTACAATCATTAAAAAATGTAAAAATGATTCTTAGCTTACAGAGCATACGAAAGAGGCAGGAAGTGGAATGGTGAGCTGAAGTGTACTGAGTCCTAAATTAGGGGTGTTTGGCAGTAGTCCAAGTGGGAGGTGATGGTACTGGGGAGCAAGGGGAACAGCAGCAGGAAGACCGGGATTCCTGTGGTAGAACTGGCTGGACTTGATGATAGTCTGGGTGTTGGGAATGAGGAAAGGGAAGAGTCGAGAATGAAGGCCCTGGGCTTCCTTTTGAGCCTGACCAGATGGTTTCTAACATTCTCTTTAGCGCCAACAATTTGTGATCTATGATTTTTAAGTGGAATTCTCTTTTTGACCAGAGTTTGGAATGATGCTTTTCCTCCTCCTTGAGTGGAGACGTTCCAGTATCTGGAAATTGTAAACCTGGGAATTTTCTCCGATAAAGGAGTGTTATATATTTTAGTTCTTCACTGACAGTCTCATGAAACCATTTTGTAATTTGTAATTTTTATGTTGTGCAGTCTCATGGATCTTAAGACGAACTTTGGCACCTACGAGCAATATGCTTCATTTCCATACATCTATGATCCTATTTAAATGGATTAAACTTGCTTGTTTTAAAACAAGTTCTCTGGGAATTCTAGATCATTTAGGTCCTTCCCTCCCCTCTTTATGTTCTGTCTTATTGTAGTTATCTCCTGGGGTGCAAAATTTTCGTGGATTAAAACAGCAATTGATTTTGTTTTTGGCTTTTATTTGAATGTATCCTTTCACCTCAGATATATTATGCATCTCCAAAGAAACTCATAAATTATAGACTAAGCAAAAGTTAAAATTAGATCTGAGAGTGGTATAATGCCCAAAGGAAACTATTTGAAAAGGTTACAAGCTGTCAAAAAACAATTTGTATGGCTAAAAGCCACACAGTTAGAT
Organism: Felis catus; assembly: GCF_018350175.1. Classification (NCBI taxonomy): domain Eukaryota; kingdom Metazoa; phylum Chordata; class Mammalia; order Carnivora; family Felidae; genus Felis; species Felis catus. The sequence goes on from NC_058373.1 coordinate 66,236,278, forward strand.
GCTGTTAATAGAGTATCTGCAATGATTATTTGGGCATTGGTTGCCTATTACGTCTCTGTGGCAACTAATCAGTGTATTTCTTTGGAAGCTAGAGAGGGCCGGCATTCGGCACCTATAATACCAAAGAAGTGTGTGGTAGAATGTGTTCCTCCACATCAAACAAACCGCACCTCTTCTCTCTCTCCAGATTTTAATAATTCCCCACCCCTCCCAAATTGTCATTGGTGCTGATTGCAAGAATAAAGACTAGTTACTTCAGTGAAAGGATCATAAAGTCAATCATGTGGATAAAATTACTGAACCATCCAGCCAGCTGGTCTCTATTTGGCTCCACTTTGGTTCATTAGTTTATGGGGTGAATTCACTCCATATTTAAGGAAAGCAAAAACGGCATCAAAACTAGTTTGTAATTAATTGCAGCTTTTTAGAAAGGAATGCATTTGCAAATGAAGACTATGCAATGTCAGATCCTGATTTCTGATTATGTTATGCATCTGTCTAAAATGTAACTTTCTTTTGTGTTTATATTAACGCTGGGTATAGGTTAGACACTTCTGCAGGCCCTTACCACTTTTATCCGCGTTTTAAGAGTTTCTCTTTGCCAACTTCAAAAACTTTAAAATAGCATATTATTGGCTGGCTGGAGCCTATGCATCTCCAAACAGTACAAGAGCATTTGGATGCCTGGCCATATAATCTGGTGCCTGTGTCAGTGTGTTGTCATTCAGGTGATTAGATGGGCTTGTGCAACTGTAAGCCGACTTGAAATAACTACCCATCACAAAAACATTGTGGTTTCCATGCTTTGTTAGTGGCACGACGGCTAATGTTAATTACTTGGGCATTTAATGGACCCAGAAATAACAAATACATGATTCTCTTGATTTGGAAACCTTTTACAAAAGGACGTAAAAGCAGTCAAGCAACTCTCAAGCTGTGCCTCTACATATCCAACTCCTCATAATAAGAACCAAAGTAAGTGCAAAGGACACAAATGCTTTTAAACAAAAGGAAACCAGTAGGACAGAGCACTAATACTAAAAGCTAACTCTCAGAAAAGAGCTGAAAGGAAAAATGTGCTGAACAAAGAAGTCAAATGTCATAAATATGCCTCCCTATGTCAAAGACTGGAATTAGTTCTTACAGAATGCAACCGGCAAAGGCAAAACAGAAGTTCAGTTGGCTACTTATGATGGAAATAGTTCTCCCCAGAGCCAGTCAAGTCATTGACAAGAACATTTCTTTGAAAGTGATGGGTACTTAGGATGGAAGTCCTGTGGCTACAGAGTAAGAGCTCAAAATGTGTTTGGGGGGATGTCCAAGTATGCAAATCCCTACCAGATGCTATGAGACACAAGGGCGACAGAACTCACCTTGACATTTGGACCACCTTTGGACCATATCTCATCCCCTTCCAAGTCCCTCATCACCTTACCTTGAAAGAACTTATCACAAATTGAAAGTTAAAGACAAAGTCAGCAACATATAAATGGGCCACTAGAAAAATAGATTTGTTTGAATTGAGGGTGTTTCAAGACCCTCCTTTGACATTAGGAGACTGAGGCCCTGAGAAATGAAAATTGTGAAGGAACTGGCTCCAAATGACCTATTTACTTAGTCAGTTGGGTTAATTAGCAGAGTATTTTACAAAATGGCTTGAATATGTGTGTTTTAACCCATCCTCAAAAACAACCTTACAAATCAAGAAGGGAAGGTATTATCTTCAAAACATTACAAGTAAAGGAAGTGAAATTCAGAGAAGTACAGTAATTTGCCCAAGACCATCTAGCTAGGAAGTCATGATCCCTTCTAGCTAGTTCTTTTTGACTCTGTGAACTTTCCATTATTATAAATTGCCTCCAGATTGAAGTTCCTTTCTCTTCCCACGTAGTAGCCAAGCATAATGAAAAGCTAAGGCATGAAGAAAGAGAGAAAGGAACAAAGGAGTAGAATTAGCTTTGTGTCTAATTCCACAGATAATAGCTTTCTCAGTTAGAGTAGATATGCTGAATACCTCCTGAGCAGACTGGTGGAGGAGAAAAAAATCTACAACTTTAGTTATGATACTTCCTAGTGAGCCAGTCTTTGCATTTTGCATTCTGTGAATGTATTTTTTCTCTCTTAAAGTCCCTCAATATCCTCCCCCCTCAAAATCCTCTCAAAATTAATATAGGCTCAAGTAAGGTAAACATGAATTGTTGCTTTCAAAAAATGACATAGGGCCCTAAGAAATGTATCCCGTCAGAACTGCAATTTTAAATGGCCTAAGTTATATAAATGACACATAATAAAACATTATAATTCCCTGTTATTTACATGTGTGTTCTAAGAATTACTTAAAATTAATTGGGAGCAGGATTAACAATTTTAATCACCTTATGAAATATTCATGAGCATTCATAAAACCCACAAGGCATTTCTTTAATGAATTAATGATATTTAATATCTTTTCACAGAATTTAAGGGCAGAAAAAGCCGATCAGATAATGCAGTATAAGGTTCTGAAGTGACTGTCCGTCTCCCCAAAGAAATGGCTGCCACACATTGTTCTTAGCTGTTGGGTCTATCCAGAGGTACACAAGTAATTCTTTCCTGCTTTGGATAATGAACCAGATTCCCCCAGCCTAGTCTCTTTGATGAGACAAAACCAATAACAAGAATGCCTTTGCAGACAGATAGCACTTACAGTTTTCAAAACATACATTCTGATCACTACGTTGAAGGAATACCTAGAATCTCAGGCCAAGATCTGAAATTACTTCTCTGTAATGGAAATGAGTAAGAATCAAGGTGAAGTGATTGGGTTAGTAACCTGCATGAGGAGAACATAGCATGCTCTACAGTGGTGCTGAAGTACCTTTTTAAGTCTTTTTTTTTTTAATATAATTTATTGTCAAATTGGCTAACAAGCAGTGTGTGAAGTGTGTTCTTGGTTTTTGGGATAGATTCCCGCAGTTCATCGCTTACATACAACAACCCAGTGCTCATCCCAACAAGTGCCCTCCTCAATGCCCATCACCCATTTTCCCCTCTCCCCCACCCCACCATCCACCCTCAGTTTGTTCTCTGTATTTAAGAGTCTCTTATGGTCTTCTTAAGTCTTTATTGTTTGTGGTCTCCACCTATCCCTAGACCTTTCCTAAAATCCAGCAGGGAGGCACCAACTCTAAATAAATGAGATAATCGCATTTTAACACATGGTCAAGGGAGTATTACTGACAAAATGGGGGGAGGTAATAGATGGGAAGGGGATATTAAGGATGGAGTAAAAAAAAGGCAAAGAAGAATCTTATACATAGAATTTAGACACATGGGGCGTTCACCACATGGTAACCTTTACTGTCATCTTTCTCAGGGCATTTCTAGACCTATTCAGGGAGAGGGCATTTAACTGCCGATGGAAATTTTGGCGATTCCGTTTCTGAAAATATATTAGTAAATTGTTGTTTCACCTAATCTAATGCTAGGTTAATGAGAGTCAGCCACTCAGAATCCTATTAATCCTGAGTGAGCTGGGAAATTAGATTCCTGAATGTATAAGTGAAAGACAGAAACTTGGACTGGTGGAGACCACTGTAAGCAGGCATTTAGTGAAATACCTGAGTGGACAAGGCTGTTATGGACTATTGATACTATTATCTCTATGGTGAACAGAGATACTTTCTCTTGCCACACACTTGGCCAGTGGGTAAACGGGTACATTCTTGGACAAACATTGCATTTTATTCTGACTGCATGCTGTCATGACCTCTGAAGTGCAGGTTAAAGATATATAAAATATGAGTAACTTTGCGTTTTCTAAACTATGTTAGATGGCTTTATCAAAGACTTAAAATTTAGTTTGTGTTTTCTTTAAAAAAATTTTTTTTTGACATTTGTTTATTTCCAAGAGACAGAGACAGAGTGAGAGTGGGGGAGGGGGCAGAGAGAGAGGGAGACAGAATCTGAAGCAGGCTCCAGGCTCTGAGCTGTCAGTCAGCACAGAGCCCGATGTGGGGCTCAAACTCAGAAACATGAGATCATGACCTGAGCCGAAGGTGGATGCTTAACTGACTGAGCCATCCAGGCGCCCCAGTTTGTGTTTTCTGAAGAAGAAAGTATTGTGCAAAGGGCATTTGGAAACTAGCAAAATATGGAAAAATGAAGGAGCAGATCAACCAGAATTTCTCCTGCCCAGCAAAAAAATCACTATTGATATTGTGGTGTATATCTGTTCTACTTTTTTACACATTGAAGCATGTTAAGCTTTTTACAAAATTTAAAACAATATCTAGGCTATTTAATAAAAATACAGCCCATGTAGAAAAGTTTAGAATACAAAGGACAAATACTTCTTCATCCTCAAGATGAGCATTTTTAAGTTTCCATTTTTTAGTTATTCTGATAGTTACTATAAAGGTAAATAATATATTTTGTTAACTTTTAGCTTTATTAACTTAAAAAACATGATAACATATCAGCATATTCTATTGCTTGACTTCTAGTTTCTATATATTCTATTTATGAATATGTTCTGTGACTTAGAAACTTTAGGCAGCGTCTAAGGAGATAAGGTCTTGCACACTTTTTGAACGTATTATTATTTTTACCTTTTCCAGTTTTGTAACATTGACATTTATTTTATAACTATAGTTAACTAAATTAACTAAGACTTCTTGCCTTTTCTAGAAGTTGAGACTAAAATTTTACCATTAATAAAACAACCTTTAAAATATTATGATCATGTGAATATTATTCATCGTAGAACCCAATAGTGGAAATGAATGCACAGAAGAAAAACTGAAATAAACCCTAAGTCACTAAATCCTTGTGAAGGAAAATATAGCATAATACACAAAGGACTGTCAGATTCTCTGTTAGATTTCTTTCACTTCCTTATATTCATACACAGTTGCCTTAGGTCATCGTCTAACTTGTATTATTTTTCATTTTCCCTGAGTATCCTTCTCAAGAAATGGTGTTTATGGAAGTGGGAAGGGAGTTGGGTAGGTGGTGAGCTTTCTGAGTTCTTCACTGACAATTTCTTTCCTTCTGGTTTTACACTTGAGTAGAAAATTAGGGGCTCAAAATTATTTCTTCTCAGGCCATTAGAGGAACTTTTTCCTTGTTTACAGCATTCCACGTCAATTCAAATTATCACTCTTTTGTACTAATCTTGTTTTTTTTTTCTTTTACTCTCCTTCAGTTCATAGAATTTGTTCTCTTTGTGAAAAATGATTTCCTTTACCCCTTTACTCCTAATTCTCTATCTCTTGCTAGATGGTTGTTAGATATCTACATCTTGTAACCTTTTACTCATCGTTTCATTTCTTTTTCTTTTTGCCCTTAGTTCTAGGAAATTCTGTCAACTCCGTTGTCCTGATCACCAGTTGGGTTTACAGCACGCTTCTTACCATTATTTAATTTGTACACTAAAGTTTTCCTTTGTCATTCATAGTTCTAATATCTCTTTACTGCCTACAATAATCTAGTGTCTTATATTGTTCTTTTCTTATTGTAGCCTATTGTAATTCTGTGCATGTATTAACTTCTTTAGTTTCTCCGAGGAAATTAATTAAAATTTTTTGAAAGTACTTTTCTGTTTCTGCAAAGGTCAGGTTTTTTGTTTGTTCACTTTCATGCTTCTATTTGAATTAGAGTTTTTTAAAAGTGTTTTTCTGTTTCTGCAAAGGTTAGATTTTTTTGCTGTTTGCTTTCATGCTTCTCTTTTATGTCACTGACTTTCTCTACGTGGTCACTGCTCCCTGATTCTCAGTTCATGTTTGTGAATGATGGACTGACTTAGTTGATGAGGATTAATTTAATTGAATTTATTCTGCAGTTGTAAATGGGGAAGTGTGAACACACTTTAGTGCTATGGCTTGGTTATATTTTCTTTAGTAAAATACAGGAGAAAATAGAATGGGTGGGTGGAACATCCAAAGGGAAGGCAGCACATCTAAAGGAACAAATGTTCCTGACTCCAATTCTAGGAATCTGTCTATGGAAATATTTGTTCCTTTAGACGTGACTTGAAACTATAGCCAGAACACTGCATGTTACAAATGGGGAAATAGGCAGAAGGTTAACTGGTTTGTCAAAAACAGCAATTACGGTTTTCCTTTTGCATCGATAATTATATATAGAAAGGAAGCACATTTTAAATTTCTTTGAAGCCACATTGACTTTGCCTTGCATGTGGATTAATCTTTATCGAAGGTGATCCTGAGATGGCGAAGTACTCTGGGATGAGTGTGGATATGGGTCTCTCAACTAGCTATTGATATTTCTCAAATTGTTCCATTCATCTTCTCGGAGTCTAGTCTCGGTTTGTATTCTAATGATAATCTCTGTCACATTCTCCATGCTTTTGTAGAAAATGCATTTTCAAAATGGAATTCAAGAGACATCAACGTCTGGTATACACCACACTCAGAAATGGACAGAGGCTGACACACTTTCGAAACCATACACACACATTACTTACAGCACATGGCCAAGTTTCTTTGAACTTATATTGCACATTGTTGTATGCTTTCAGGTGTCACCCTGGAAAGCAGCAGCTATGCATTTCATTGTAAAATGATATGAACGTTTCTATTGTCAAAGACAGCCAAAAAGAGAAACGCAGAGGCTTTGCATGTAGTACAGAGGCTGTTGATTTAAATCTTGGCTCAGTCATGCATTAACTGACTCATTTTGCATACACTTCTTAACCATTCTGAGCTTCAGTTTCCTTATCTGTAGAATGGTCATTCAACAACACTTACCTTACAGGGTTGTTTGAGGATTAGGATGTAGGAATTCATTAAATAGTAGACTATATTCTTATTAGAATAGTCAGCTGGCCAGTCACCAAATGTTTGTTGAGTTTATTATAAGATTAGCCCTTAATCCTTTAATTGAAATATATAACCAGCAGAGTTATGGGAAACTGAATCACTTGGGAGGATAATGTGGCCCATAAAATATATGTGCCACTCTACAAAGTTTGGAAGCTTAATCATTATTCTTAAATTGGAGCATGAAGAAAAGACACATGAAAGGCTAGGAGTAATGTTTTAAATTCTTACTAGTTTATTAGATTGTTAAATGAGATTTTCTTTCTGGCTTGGAGTCTTGGTTGGGACCCAGGAGCTAAGGAAATCAGTGATAAGTGCTGCCTTTTCTAAGGAAAGATGCTGGACTCGTCTGTGCAGGACTAACTTTTCTAGTCTGTAGAAGAGAACTCTATAGAGTTCTTTTTTTTTTTTTTTTCTGAGATTTCTACAGTCTTGAAGGAAGCAGGGGAGAATATGCTTTTTAACAAAGCTCTGTGATTGTGATAGAATTCATAAAACATATGATTTACCAATATAAAATGTATAATTCAATGGCTTTTAATATATTCAGAACTGTGAAAACATCACAAGAATCAATTTAAAAAACATTGTCACTACCTTCAAACAAAACTAGTCACCTCCTATCACCCTGCAATCCGCACCTGCCCTTCCCAACCCCCTAATCCTAGGTACCCACTAATCTACTTTATGCCTCTGTTGATTTGCCTATCCTGGACATTTCATATGAACAGATTCATACAGTTTGTGGTGTTTTGTGACTAATTTATATCACTTAGTGTAGCATTTTAAGTTTCATCCATTTTGTAGCATGTATCAGTATCTCATTTCTTTTTATTGCCTAAAAACATTCCATTGTTTGGATGCATTATATTTTATTATCCATTCATTAGTTGATGGACATTTGAGTTGGGTTTACTTTTGGCTGCTGTGACTAATGCTGTCATAAACATTTGTATACACACTTTTTTTTTTTTGGTGCATGTATGTTTTCATTTCTCTGGGTATGTATCTAAGAATGGAGTTGCTGGTAAGTATGGTAACTGTATGTTTAGTTTCTTGAGAATATGCCACACGGTTTTCCAAAGTGGCTGAACCATTTGTCACTCCCACCCATAGAAAGTGAGGGTTCCAATTCTTCCATACCCTTGCCTACACTAATTATTATCTATTGATGATAGCCATCCTGGTAGGTATGAAGTGGTATCTCATTGTGGTTTTGATTTGCATTTCCAAGATGGCTAATGATGTTGGCACCTTTACATGTGTTTATCAACCATGTATATATTCTTTGGAGAACTGTCTATTCATATCTCTTGTCTATCTTTTAATTGGTTATTTGCCATTTTGTAGTAAAAGAAAGCTTGCAATGTTCCTGGTTTCACCCCCCCGCCAACGTGAGACAATCCAATCATTCCCCAGCTAGGATCTTGTGATCTTCAGAAAGTCCCCAGTCCAGGACTGCTGTCAAATTGGAGCAGAGCCTGGACAGAGAGAGCTGTGGTGTGATGGCTTTACTTCTAGAGTTTGAGAGGCACTGGAGTTTAGTTTCCCCCTGGGGCTACCTGGATATCCATATTGTTGATGGCTGGAGCCATTTAGTAAGGACCCTGAACATGAGTGCTGCCTGCCAGGGTGCTGTGGTCTGATTCTTTATGTCCCCCCCACCCCCATTCCATATGTTGAAATCGTAATGCCCAATGTGATAGGAGGTGGGGCCTTTGGGATTGATTAGGTCATAAGACAGAGCCTTATAAAAATAATCCTCTTATAAAAGAGGTGCAAGAAAGCAGCCCTTCCACCATCTGAGGATCCAATGAGAAGTCTGGGACCCATAAGAAGACAGTTACCCCACCATGCTGACATCTTGAACGTGTACTTCCCAGCCTCCAGAGCCATGAGAAATAAATTTCTTTTGTTTATAAGCCACCTGGTCAATGGTACACTGTTAGAATAGCCTGAATGGATTGTGACAAGGCAGCACTCCGGTCCCACTCTGGGGATCTCCAAAGACCACCCCTCCTCCAAAGTAGCTCATGAGATAAAGAGTCTGAATAGCAAGAGTCATGTTCTATAGGTACTGATCAAGAAAATCATTGTCCTTTCTATCTATCCCCTTCCTCAGGCTGCTCCCTATTTCCATTTTCCCATTTCTGATCCTGAAGTTGTGAGTTTGGCATATGTTGGGGCAGGGGAAGAAGTTTTGAAATGATTCAAGTTTGATTTAGATTAGATTGGATATTTTCACACCTGAAAATAATACTGTTCTAATACCCAGAAGTGACCACAGAAGCCACAGGGAACTTTCTGAGATGTTTTCCAAGACAGTGGAAAGAACATCTAACAGAGAACTTCTTAAAATAATAGAGTAGAGAAAAAGAAAACTCATTCTTGATGTACCCTATCAAGTCTAGCCTGTTCAATACACACACACACACACACACACACACACAAGTACACATATGTATGTATCTTCCTACTTTCACAATGTTGCTTTCTTTCTAGGTTGATAAAATATCTTTAAGCTCTTTGGTCTATGCATCATAGCCAACAGTGAAATGGAGTTGTTTGGACTTTCCAGTTATAGAAGGTAGGGCAATGATGGAGTCAAGGAACAGAACCCAAGCCTATGACTAACAATTCATAACTAGAGTATGCAGCTCTGTGTTCTGGAACTCTCTCTCTAGGGCAATTAATATTTTCAATGACTCTAATAACTGTTTAGTTCGCAGTATGTGATTAAAGATCTTCATTCTCCTGGGAGATCTCAGATCTTTTAGTAACAATTTGATAAGTGAAAACACTTAGTAAACAGAATGGCTCTTTGAAATAGTAGAATACACAGAAATGATTTTCCAAATTCATATATTAAAATAAACAACATGTTAGTTGCAGCAAACCAACTGTTTCGGTAGTGGACTCCTAGATGCCAGATTGGAGTGACAATACGGGTCAGTCCCTGAGAGCCTGAACCCCTGCGTTTCGGTCACGTCAGGCCCAAGATCAAGAGAAAGCTCATGTGCTAAAAAGCTTGGCATAACATCTTAGAGACCCAGAGCACGGAGGCCCTTTACACAAACAGAACAAATCCCTTTCAGTGCTTTTAGACCTTAACAAACACGAGGTGATGTATAAAACGTCACTCCCCCCACCACACAGCTAGCCCCCCACCCCGCCAACCCCTGCACTCTTTTCAGCATTTCTGAAATGTGCCCCATTGAACAATCTGTATTCATTGTAACAAATACAATCTCCTTGAATTAAATTCTGAAGAGACTTTATAGCGAGAAAAAAGAGGACTGATCTGTATTCTCTCGAGTTTAAACAAGGGACAGAGCGCAGCAAATGAGAAATCTTGGGTGAGCTAAGTTCACTGGAATGGGTAGGGAGGGAAGGAGACGGGTAAGAATTGGATGAAACTTGTGCTGGGTAAGGAATCACTTTGTAGGTGTTCCAGGAATAGAGAAGCAGTGTTGGTTAGTGTTAGTGCCTTAATCATGCCATTATTAGGTGTCACTGGGTGCGTTTTCATTTTCCTATCATAATGTGATACATTTCCTTTTAATTTAAATTTCCTTGGATGGAAGGTAGGGCTCGGAGTCAGAATCATCAAAATCATAAAGTGGGAGAGGAAAAACATGCCAGTAGCTATTTGCAGATGTAATAAAGATTTGACCAATCTGCATATTTATGGTTTGGGTTAGCTTACTGGCTGGCCATCACCCTCTGATAAAACTTGCATTATCACCCAGCCGCATGCAATTCATTGCCTGGTATCATTGTGATGATCTGTGTTCCTTTCATTACTCACCCATTGCTTCGGTTGTATCAGGAGTAAAAATAATAAGCCATAAGCTTCCCTGCTGCTTAACCCAACAACAGATCATTCTCAATTCCAAGCCCCGTGTCAACTATACAAAACGAATTAGGATCACACAGACAGATTTCTCCTTCCTTCACCACACAACTGACCTCTCTCCCCTGAAGCTGTCGACCCACGCAAATGCTACATTTAGGAACTTGTCCTTGATTTTTTAGGAGTTACACATCCCTAATAACTTAACAATCAAAACACAGAGTTACCCTTGTAATGCGTCAGCACACAGATTAGCTAGACAAATAAAAAGGATTTAAAAAATCTTGAAAATAGCACTTATCATCAGTCTCCCATTCAAAAATAATGAAGGAAGATGGCTTATGCAGATTTAGTAATAAGACATGACATAAATGTAAATAATCACATGTCACGACCTTTCTTCTGGTGAATAAGCGTTTTGTTCGTTCTTCAGAGCCTCTTTGTTTACAATGAGTGTGGTGTTGAATCGAAGTTATGACATCAATTAAATGACAAGTTTATATTATTTTCATACAGACAAAATGCAGATATTTTAAGACAGGTAGCAAAAATGATGAGTTACTATCTATTCTTGGTCTCTAAATGAGTTATACATATTCAAAAAAAGAACATTAAAGATGCTCCACAAAGCCAGGATCATATATTACTTCTACTCTGAACAAAGATAACATTTGTAGAATCCCATTAGCAATAAATCTTTTAGATTCTTTTCACTTAAAATCTTACGATCCCAAAGGGAAGAAGAGATAATCAGTAAATAGAACTCTGATATCTGTCAGGAATTTGCCTGAATTAAAGTTGAACTAACTTGACAGAGAGATTGAAAAAAAAATACCTTTAGTATTCTGATGAATCTTTCTGATTTTTTCTTTAAAATTACCACTAATAATGAAAACAAAAACACTTGCCTTGTCATATTTGAACAACACCGGATGCATAGTATGTAATTACCAATGATATAAAGTAAATATCCCTGGGCAAAAGATATTCACGGGCTATAGAATAATTTTATAAAATATTGAATTTAATATGTTTTTACAAGTATTACATAATAAAGTACAACAGTTTCATATTATGTATTTCTCCTTTTAGTGTTTTCAACATTAGAGAAAAAAATCAGATTAAAATTGTTTTCTAAACCCTTGCTTTTCTTAACTAACCAATGATTATATCAGGGGAAAAAAAGATGGGAGAAAATTAAAAACATTTGGGAATACCATCTGTAATATATCCAGCAACCCACGGTTATCACTGACCTTTTGGAGCACTCTAGTGTCCGGCTTTGAATGTGATTTGGTTATGGAGGCCCTACCTATTTGCCAGTGTAGCAAAATTAGGATCTTTTCACCTTATTTATGGGGAAGAAAGGGGTTCCCAAAAAGGGGGACTCCACCGTGCCAAGGGACTTGTCTTGAGAAGAGCGTTGCTTCATTAAAATTTCTGCAGAACTATCTTTGCTTTTCTGTTTAAAAAGTGCCTCGTGCATGAATTTGGACTGAAGAGCACCCCATTAATATCCAGTGCCCTTGGAAGTCATCACAAGATGGCAGAACATGGCGGCAGGAGTGCTAGTGGTGGCAGCATCAAGGGATATTCCTCCTTCCCAAACCAGCATGTAACTGGAACCAGAAAAGAACACTCAGAGTAAATCTACTTGAAATTGAAACAAGGGGTGGGTGCCTGGGTGGCTCAGTCAGTTGAGCGTCGGACTCAGGATTTTGGGCTCAGGTCAGGATTTCATGGTTTGTGGGATTGAGCCATGCGTTGGGCTCTGTGCTGACAGCATGGAGCCTGCTTGGGGTTCTCTGTCTCCCTCTCTCTCTCTCTGCCTCTCTCTTGCTCATGTGCTCTCTCTCTCACAATAAATAAATAAACTGGGGCGCCTGGGTGCCGCAGTCGGTTAAGCGTCCAACTTCAGCCAGGTCATGATCTCACGGTCTGTGGGTTCGGGCCCCGGCTCTGGGCTGATGGCTCAGAGCCTGGAGCCTGTTTCCGATTCTGTGTCTCCCTCTCTCTCTGCCCCTCCCCCGTTCATGCTCTGTCTCGCTCTGTCCCAAAGATAAATAAAAAACGTTGAAAAAAAAATTAAAAAAAAAAATAAATATACTTAAAACAATTTGAAACCAAAATTTCAAAGATAGTAGCTGGAAGAAGAAGTATTTGGTTGGGATTGTATCTAGAAATATATAATGAAAAATAGTAGAAACTATTTTAAAAATAAAATTTAGGTACAACAAAAACTTATTCAATTCTTGGAACCAGTGAAGAATTAACCAAATCTGAGATTCTTGAATAATCTTTCCAACACAATTTTAGACTATCAAAGTCTTCATATTTGACTTTCAGAGCATGCTCATAGACAAGATCCATTTTGCAAAAATATCCTATGGCTTTATTAATTTTCAGACAGGTTTCCTAATCATTTGGTTTTTAAATTGTTCTTTTTTGGATCTCATCTTTTTCGCTTTTCCCTTTTCCAATTGCTTGACCTTGATAGACCTACAGTGACTTGAGCAGGCCTTGAATATCACTTTAATAAACTATGAAATCCTGCACTTAGAAGATTTCAGTTTAACTTTTAAATTTGCATTCTATTTGCATAGGAAGTTGCAGACATTAGATTCTTAACAGGATTATAACTCATCAAGATGTTGATTCTCTGGATTCAGATAGGTGCTATGTTAATTGCAGAGGAGACTTTGAGTTGGAACTAATCGTACAAATGGTCAGCTCACTACTGAATATTTTCATGCTATGACAATTTCTGATACCCTATGGATAATTTCTTACCTGGTGAGACTCACGAAATGAATATTCAGATGAGCAATCAGACAACTGTGTCTACTTGACAATCTCCTGGAGATCCAGAAAAAGCAGTATGGGTGTAAATAATAGGGAAATAGCGATTTTTTGGAAGTATGTTATAAACCTTTAACATGTATGGAACTGTGCCTCAGAATTCTTACTGACATCTGTAAGAAGGAGGGAAATTTAATTTCAGTTCACTTATTTTACAGTTAAACCCCTTAGCTTCCTTGACTGCAGATTCTTTGTTCTGTCTATCCATTTTGCAGGAATATATGGATGCTTGCTCTCTTTCAGACGCGGTGTGAGGCTCTGGAAATAAAAAGATAGATCGTGTGTCTATTTCCACAAGCAAGCAGCTCAGGATCTAGTAGGAGAAACATCTGAACAGACAAGCACAGTAGGGTGTAATTTGAAAAAATGACTAATGGTTATAATACAGTTATGATGTGTCAGGCACCATGCTAGATCCTTCACTTAGATAATTTCATTTAATCCTAACAACCTAGTTGCTGAATCTAGACTCACACTCAGGTCTTCCTGAAACCAAAGCGGTGTTCTTTACCACCGTACCCCACTGCTACTTCACAGTAAGTGCAAGGCAAAGGTTTAGGACCAAGTGTTGTTGGAATATCCAAGAGGGGCCCTTGACCTAGTTTGGGGGGTACTTAGGAAAGCTTTCTGGGGGGCAGATGTTGCTGTATGAGCTAGAAGGCTGGAAGACAAGCCCACAGTCCCTTGGCGAGCACGGAACAAAACGGAGATGTGGTGGAGGGATGGGCTGGGTTCTGGAAATTACTCTTTGTTTTCTTCAGTATTAAAAGCACAGTTATAGTATAGACCATTTTACACTACATTACCTAGAATATAACAATGCAATTTCATTTACAGTCATGCTTAGTGTTCCTAACTAACACCAGAAAATTCCAAATAAAATCTCATGTCTAATCATTGTCCCCATTTTTGTGTAAAAGATTTCAAAAGCCTGCAGCCTCAGGCAGTGTACTTAAGAGGGATTGTTACTCAACTGATCACGGCTGCTTCTGATTCCTTCTCCAACGTATATTTACCCAGAAATGTCACATGGGATTTTGCATTTATATAATGCTTTTTAGGGCAATGAAAACCCAATAAAATCAGTCGGCTTATTTAATGTTCAAAGTGTTTAATAAGCTTTTTTTTTGAATGAACCATTTAAATGAGTTTTTTTTTCTTTTTTCATTAATTAACTCACCAGTGCACCAAATACGTATCAGATAAATGAGTTGATAGGGTCCCCGGTTTAGTTGGAGATGCAATACGGAAAGCACTAATTAGGCAGGCAAGGGCTCCAGATAATTAAATAGTGATTAATAGATTTTTGTGCTACCAAAATTAAAAGTAACTAATTGGTTGAAAAAATATTTAAAATTGCGTGCTTGGAACTTACATGTTGAAACACGATTCTGAGGGGTACTGAGATTTTGTTGGTTTTGTGACGAGTGAAGGTTTTAATTTTTTACTGGTTTTTTTCCCCTTCTGATATCTTGTGTCAAAGTGTTCCCGTGTTAATAGTAGAATATAATGGAAGTTTATGCAATTAAATACAGCAAGAGAGTTTATAGACCATTTATCATTGGATATGGGTCATATACTGTGAATTTCAGAAAATAAAAGGGAATTCCATTTGTCGCCCACTCTTGCCTGAAGCTCACCTAATGAAATCTTTCTCACTCATAGAATTAACAGTGTATCCAGCTGAAAAGTATTTAACATTCTCTGTGCATACTAAGCATGCAAAAGTAGAATAAAACCTTGCATCCTTACAGGGGATTTTTGTTGCTTTTTCTTCAGCCTAAATTAGGCAGCTCTTGTTCATTTAGTGCTTTTGAAAGGAGCTGAACTTTTAAAATTCTGAACTGTCAGTCCCCATCATTTCATTTGACAGCTGACACTTTCAGAGTGAAGAACACACAAATCATGTGGGTAGAGTGAAATGCTGCTAATAAATGCTATTGTTTTTCTTGATGGAAAAGGAGCACCTTAAACAACTGTTTGCAGATCCAACGGGTTTGTTATGATGCAAAATGCATGTTTGACTGTCACCATTTTTGTTTACTACATGCAGAGCATAAAATTGCTGATAAAAAAATTGAAGAAACATAAGGCCAGATTCATTAAGAACCATGCTTTTCTCCTCCCCGCCCACCTTTACACCCCACTCTCCCATTTTAATGTGATAAACATTGAGTCTTCCTTCATTAAAGCCTGAAACTAATAAATAATGTATGGTTCTTGAGATAATTACAAGATTTCTGTATTTATGGAAAACAAGAACTCGGGAAATTTGTTTGTCTGCTTATACTCTGCTTGTTAAGCTAGGGAACTTGTGAAAATTGGCTCTACCATTTTGAAATTTTGTTTAAGAGTGTCCGTGATAGTTTTAGAGGCTTTATAGTTTTGTTTTCTAGCATTAGGCTTCTGAGGCCAACCTTATGAGGCTTGTGGTTAAGTTTGAAGGAGTCACCTTCCTGATACAGAAAATCTCAGTATGTTGTTCCGAGCTATTGACCTGACCAAACTATATAGAATGACATATCATACTTTATTGAAATCTTGGTTAACATTAGTTAATATACTTCTAGCAGGAGGATCATTCCTATTGTTTCATACGCACCTGCTATAGGGAAAGATAGACAGATGGCTTGAGAAAAAATGTTTTGCTTACCTCGTGTATATTATCACTCAAAACACTTTTACCTCTTAAAGATTTTATAAATATTGCTATGAAACTTAATGAATATCTTTGACTATCTTAGGAACCTCAGTAAGATGTCTAAAAGATTGAAATTAGATCTTATCCAAATAATGAACTAGAAAGGTTATAGTATGGGATATGATGGTTAATTTTAAGTCTCAGTTTGACCAGGGGTACCAGATCTTTGGTCAAAACTTATTCTGGGTATGTCTGTGAGGTTGTTTTTGGGTAATATTAATGTTTGAATCAGTAGACTGAGTGAAACACATTATCCTCCCTAATATGGGTGTGTCTCATCAAACCAGTTGAAGGCCTAAATAGAACAAGAAGTCTGACCCTCTCTTAAGTGAGAGAGAACGTCTCATGCCTGACTGCTTGAGTTGAGATTTTGAACTTTTTCTGCCTTTGGACTCGAAACATCAGCTCTTCTTGAGTCTTGAGCCTACAGGCTTTTAGACTAGATCTTACACCGACAGGCTTGCTTGGTTCTAAGGCCTTTGAACTCAGGCTGGAACAAACCCTTGGCACTCCCACTCTTCAGCTTCCAACTACAGATCTTGGGGCTTCTCAGTTTCCATAAGTGCATGAGCCAATTCCTTATAATAAATCTCTTTCTATATACATACATCCTGTTGGTTCTGTTTCTCTGGAGAACTGTGATTAATTCATGGGGTCAAAATTATGAAAAAAAAAACATAGTAGTGCGAAAAGTTCAGGAGCGGTTCATATTTCTTTTTTTCTTTTTACATAATGACTTTTAGTTCTCAATGCAAACAGTAGGAAAAGGAAATTATTTTCAATATTGTTTCTTACTGATGAACTGATGAAGATAACTCACTTAACTGTCTAGACAGGAAGCATACACACATACAGATGAAAACATTAAAAAGCTCATTACCACATGGCCTTGAACAATGCTAACATCTTCCGCACATATTTATGTCATGTGATATAAAGTACAGTTGATTGAGAAAGTGCTCAATGGAGAATCCAGTAAATTAGTCCTAGTGGCGTTCTACATATAATTTTCTAGTGCCTCAGTGTATCTCTAAACAAGAAAATGCTCTTATGGAAAAGTGACCTTTAAATTCAAGGAATATATGCACCAGATTAAGGACGTAATCTCGTGGTTTTCATAGGAGAGCATAGAGGGCCCGTGTGCCCCACTGGGAAACAGAAAGCTCCTTTTGGAGAAGCCATTGCTCTGTTTTCTCGTTTCACTGCTCTGACCTCTCCTCCAGGTTTCCCTTAAAATGTGTTCCACTTTGAGTCACCATCTCCACTGTTTGCCTCCTCACCTTCTCAAAACCAACAGATCAGAAGTCAATGGGTCCTTTTTAAAATTCATGACTGTCCTAGGATGTATGATTCCCGGGACAGCCGTGGCAAACAACCAGTCTTACAGATGGATAATATCCAGAATGTTATTCTGTGGCTAAGATTTTACCGGAGTTCCCCTTATGCCCACAAATAGGCAGTTTGCTTGGTTTGTCATTCCCTTCCGAAGGTACTTAGGAGGGGTGGAATCCTAGAGTGAGCAGTTAAGTTCCTCCGTGTGAGAGCACAAGCGAATTAAAGTTCCAGTGACTCAAGTCTCAGAGGCAATTACAAAGGTTTTCAGTAGTTAAACCAAGGTAACTTGCAAAGAGCCCAATTCCATTGCTGACTTGATCTTTAAATCAATATGTTTCCACGGACATTATATATGATAGCATATGTAGGCCTGGAAACAAGAAACTGAGACCTCAGAACAGATTTAAAGGGGAGAAAGCGAGTCTTTATATGAGGCTGGATTTTCAAGTATTATCTAGGGCAAAAGTTTTTTAAAATCTTAAATTACCTGTCACTCTCTAGCAGAGAACAGTTCCAGAAACTCGACTTGGCTCTTACGTAGTCACTCCACATAATGTCAGAGACCCCTGGAAGGGTGCTTTCAAAGATATATTGCAAATTGTTATGCAATTCCCTACTCCTCCAGCCAGGAGAATTAGGAATTTGGGAGAGTTTTTTTTTTTCTTTTTTCTTTTTCTTTTCTTTTCTTTTTTTTTATATGTGAGGTAGGGGAAAGAGAAGGTAAAGAATTGACATGAAAATTTATTTTTAAGGACACTAAAACCTGGGCAGTTTTTTACTGCATAGCCACAGGATACTGGCTAAAATACTTCGAAAAAAGGAAGTAGAGGGACTGAACTAATAGCTAAAGAGAACAGGTTCTGGAAAAAAAACCCTTTCGATACAGTCTACGGAGAAGCACATCACTGGTCTCAGGGATTATACATCATCACTGGCCTCAGATTCTTTCCAATTTCACTGGAAGGCCTGAGAAGCAAGGAGATCAGATCTAGCCACTGCTAAATGGCCAGTGTAGTTGGTGTGACTATTACATAGTTGGCACACAATGAAAAACCAGTTAGTAGAGCTCTTTGAACCCTGACTGGGGCAGAACGCCCGTTTTGTGGGTTGCAGTTGAGTCAATGTCTTTATAAGTGGTTCACATGCTTAAAAGCTTAGGCTTTGGAGGGAAACACGCTGGAGTTCAAATCCTAGCTCCACAGTTACTAGCTGGGTGCCCTGAAAAATTGACTCCATCTCTTTAGGCTCCATTTCTTCACCTGCTAAATGAGTTTCATAATAGTTATTCACCTCATACTGAATGAGATTCTGTGCGGAACCTGCTTAGCAGACCTGGCACAGCGCAGGTACGCAGTACAGTTTAGCTAATTAGTTACATGCAGAAACTAAGAAATGGAAGTTGGTATGATCATGGTAAACATAATACAGAGTATTTAGAGTAAGACTTCCCTGAAAATCAGAATTGGCTTCATGCAGCTGAAACACTCTATCTCTAGCACATGGAGTTAAAAACAAACAAAAAACGTTAAAAAACCCCAAACCTGTTTCATTTTTATTTTTATGAATAGTGAAAACACTGTGTGTGTGTGTGGGGGGGGGGGGTGGCGGCGCATTCTAAATGTTTTCTAATGGCTATTAAAAATGGACAAATAGGGGCGCCTGGTTGGCTCAGTTGGTTGAGCATCCAACTTCGGGTCAGGTCACCCTTTGTGAGTCTAAGCCCCGCATCGGGCTCTGTGCCGACAGCTCAGAGCCTGGATCCTGCTTCAGATTCTGTGTCTCCCTCTCTCTCTCCCCTCCCCTGCTCATGCTCTGTATCTCTCTCTCAAAAATAAATATTAAAACAATTAAAAAATAAATAAAAAAATAAAAATGGACAAATATAAACTATGGAGTATTCTTGGACAAGAGTGATTCACTGAGCGTTCCTCTAATGTGAACATGTATTGCAATCTTTATAAACTTAAACGGAATTGATAACAATACTTGAAAATAAGACATCATGAAGCCTCGTTCTCAAGTGACTTTAGGTTGTGTGAATGAACCTTTTGTCAGTGAAATAACAATAAGGATGTTATATCTCTCTTCCATTCACAAAGCCTAAGGGGGGGAAATACCCAAGTATCAGAAACATATGGTTTTAAAATTCTGTGGCTGAGCCTGCAACACTGATGGAGATTTATGTAAAGAGATAAAAATCTGTGCGAGGACTGTCACAAGCTGTTTGGGTGAACAGAGCCATTGCTGCTAACCCACTGTTGATATTCTTCAATGGTTTGCGATGAGAACCACCTGTAAGCCAGACAGGTTTGGGACTGGTGAAAATTATCAAGGGATCCTGGTCAAAATAATGTCAATAAGATGGGTCAAGAGAGGTTGATTAGTATCAATGAATCACAGGGTGATGGAAACCTCAAAGACAAAGAATGCAGAAACAGGTGTGACTTCTTTGAGACGTGTGGCAGGAGTATGTTTCTGAGGAATGAGAGTATCACTCAGTGGCATTCTAGAAAATTGGGATTCCAGGGTCCATTCACCTTTCATATTATTTACCCTAATTATGCCAGGCATAAAGTGGTCAGGAGACTCCACAGTTTCAGAAAACATATGGTATTGAGTATAGAAAAGCCAAATTTTGAGGTGAAGAACTTTCTGGAACAGACAGCAGTCTCCATTACTGTCTTGGAGGACTGTCTTTCAGGACAAGTTGAGGGGCGGAGCGGATACAAATGTGTCAGCTCTTTTATACTTGCCCAGGGGAGTTTCTAAACCTTATCTCCTTTGACCCTTATGCCATAGGGTGAAGGAAGTCTCGATCAGCCAAAAACCTTGATACACTGTTTTGTTCTAGATGAATTTGATGAGGCGTAGTGAAAATAAAGCTAGATAGAAATAAAATGAATTAAATCAAATCTCTTCTGAGCATTTGATTCTCAAAACTTCTGGTCTCATTCTTGGCAGACTCACATTAATACATTTTTTCTAGATATTTATTAAATGGTTGAAGTACTTTGGTGTTTATATGGCGGTGGTGGAGTGTGATCGGAGAAAATTCCTAACCGAAGAGTTTTAGGGAGGAGAAATGCATGTTAATAATTAACCTTAAAATGGGGCGCCTGGGTGGCACAGTCGGTTAAGCGTCCGACTTCAGCCAGGTCACGATCTCGCGGTCCGTGAGTTCGAGCCCCGCGTCAGGCTCTGGGCTGATGGCTCGGAGCCTGGAGCCTGTTTCCGATTCTGTGTCTCCCTCTCTCTCTGCCCCTCCCCCGTTCATGCTCTGTCTCTCTCTGTCCCAAAAATAAATAAATGTTGAAATAAAAAAATTAAAAAAAAAAATTAACCCAAAACAAAATACTGTACTAGCTGGGTGGAGAGGGAGCTTTGTGTAAGGGTCAAGTACATGAGCTCTGTAAGCAATGGCCTGGTTCTGTCACTTATTAGCTGGATAGCATCAGGCAAGTTGTCTTACTTTCTTGGTACCTCAGTCTCCTCCTTGGTAAAGTAGCACCTATAATAACATGACTAGCACACTTACCATAATGCCCAGCATATACTGAGAATTCAAAAATGGTAGCTATCATTCTTAATCATTGTAAGCTGCATGCTAAGATCAGGGACATAATGGAAGACTTGAAGGCATGTCATTGGATCTGATTTCTGAAAGACCGAGATTTCAACTTTGGGAAGTAGTGTGGCATAGTTAATTAAAACAAAGTGAAACAAATGAAAGAAAAATCTTAGACTTTGATGTTAAAAAACTTGGTTCGGTGTCCTATTTCTGGTCAGTTTTTATTGGCTTCCTATTATATGCCAGATCCTGGGTATGTCACTTAACATGTGAGCTTCAGTCTCTGGATCAGAAAGTTGAAATAAAGAGCATAATCTGTTTCTCATGGTTCCTGCCATGAAGAGAAATGTAACAATGTTTGAAGAAAACACCTTGTGATCTGAAAATTGTTATTACTATTACAATTATTACTTCAGGATGTACAGAAAGGATAGGAAAGAGGTAAGAGACTAGTGTGAATTAAAGACTTAGAAGTATAATGGCACACAGAATGTTCAGGAAGTGACCAAAAGGTAGGTATAGATGGGAATGTAAAGGTATGGAAGGAAGTACTTTGATGGAGTACTTTATGGGAGGTCTCGATACTGGGCTCAGGGTTTGGGCTTTATTTTATGCCCAACAGGGAATCAGTGAAGGTTTTGAAAGAGTATTATATATTCTAGAAAGATTATTCTACACTTTATGTTACAGCGGTCTGGGAAAGTGCCCATTGGTACATTATTAGTGAGGCGATCATAATATAGTTTTATCCCTAAGCACTGGTCGCCATCTTATTTTTGTTCCCTCCCTTTTCCTGGCTCTGGTCCATGTCATTCTTTGACAATCCTTCAGTAATTCTCAGCCTGAGGTGTACATCATAATCTTCTATGGACATTCAGAAATACATTAATGCCAAAGCTTTGCTCCAGACTACTGAATTCGCATCTGGATGGTAGGTCCCAGGCTATGCGTTTGAAAAGTCACTACAGGTGATTCTGTATCCAGACAGGACTGAAAGCTTCCTTTTGAACTTTTGAACGTTTCCTCTGTGCAACAGGTCCTTACGATATAGTGAGGAGTTTCTTTAACTTGCAAGAAATATGCATATGTTCTGGTGGTCTATTGTTAAGATTTCCGTGGAAATAAGAAAGAGAGGAATCTTGCCACTTGGTCACAGCTCAGGGAAACCAATAGCAGGGCACTGGGCAGTATGGTACAAAGAGAAACCACAGCATGCTTAGGTGTCCAGATGACTGGATCGTAGTTCGGAGGCAGGAGGGTGACTGAGGACTCAGCTATGTGGCTGAGTAGTCAGCAGGGGTCCAGGAGTTCTTTCTCACGTTGTACTGTGAATATGATTCAGCTACTGTTCCAGCCCCTGCTATTTCTCTGAGTGAATTTCAACCCCAGCTTTTACTACCAATTCCCTGACTCTCTTCTATACCCTCAATGGAAATTCCAGAGAGAGAAAATTGGACTGCTCCAGTCACCCCTATTGCATCATCTGCCCTTGGTCAGGTGCTTTCTTTTTGGTCAAACCAGTTGTGATTGGTTGGCAGGGTCTCATAGAGTGGGATGGATGTGGATAAGAATTCCTGCAGGAGGGATCTGGGCTTTCCAGAAGAGAGCTGTTGAGTAACAGTATTTATAACTAACCTTTAGTTAGTACTTGTGGCATTGCTGTAAGCATTTTACAAGTGTACGAAGTAATTCCATTTTCATAACTTACATAGCTTACTTTTTAAATTTAATTAACAAATATAAACTTTATATAAATATTGATTTATATAAACATTTATATATATACTGCCAGGTATATATATAACCATCACAGACAGTCACCATCACAGATAGTGTCCTAAGTATGTTATAATTATTAACTCATTTAATGACAACTTATGAAGTCATCAATCATTATCTTCTCATTTTAAAGTCAGAGACAGAGTCGTAGAGTTAACACCATTTCAGAGTCAGGTGGCTAAAAGTGGCCACTCTGAGATTTGAATCCAGGTATTCCGGGCACATGTCTACCTGTTGTACCATTTTTGGAATCTGTTTCTTTACCCAGTAAGATAACTCCAGGTACTAAAAGAATGTTTGACCTGTTATGCATTCTAGGCTGATCTATAGAGTGGTATGAGGATGGACAGGTAGGTTGGTACCTGCTTCTCAGTGAACTCTTGATCTTCTGAGTCTATATCCGGTGCTCTTTTCTTTTTTTTTTTTTTTTAATTTTTTTTTAATGTTTATTTATTTTTGAGACAGAGAGAGACAGAGCATGAACGGGGGAGGGCCAGAGAGAGAGAGAGGGAGACACAGAATCTGAAGCAGGCTCCAGGCTCTGAGCTGCCAGCACAGAGCCCGACGCGGGGCTCGAACTCACGGACCGTGAGATCATGACCTGAGCCGAAGTCGGACGCTTAACCGACTGAGCCACCCAGGTGCCCCATCCGGTGCTCTTTTCTACCATATTCTTTTCTTTTTTCTTTCTTTCTTTTTCTTTCTTTCTTTCTTTCTTTCTTTCTTTCTTTCTTTCTTTCTGTTTATGTATTTATTTTGAGAGAGAAAGAGAGAGAGAGTTTGAGCAGGGAAGGGGCAGAGACAGAAGGAGAGAGAGAGAATCTCAAGCAGGCTCCATGTTGCCAGCTCGGAGCCTGACTTGGGGCTCAAACCCATGAACTATGAGATCACAACCTGCGCTGAAGTGAAGAGTCAGTTGCTCAACTGACTGAGACACCCAGGTGCACCTCCACCGTATTCTTCCTGCTTTAAAGTTCTATGTCTGGCACTAGATGCTCAAGAAATATCTATTAAAGAAATGTGGTATGAATAAACGAATAAATGAATGGATGAATAACTATATAAAGAAGTGAAATTTCAAATAAAAAACAATTGTTGGGGTTTGAAGGAAGTTGAAAAGAATCTTTGGCTGAGTGAAAAATCATGTAATTGATAATCCCAATATTCAGAAAGAGCATTAACTTTGCCCCGTAGCTCAGAAGACTCCAATGAGACCTGACCAAAGTGTTTTCAAGATTTTGCTCCTAATCTTAGTTTGTAGAATTGGACCAATCTGACACCCCAGAATGTAGGTAATTGTTGCTGCTATTTCAGCAAAACAGTTATGAGAATCAGTCATTGTTTAGTATTTTTTTGTGAGTCTTGAACCATAGTAATAAGTAAATAAGTAAGTAAAGAAAGAAAGAAAATTAAAAAAAGAAAAGAAGAGGAGAAAAAGTTAAGTAAGATCTTACCAAGTTTGCAACAATAGGCATAATGGTATTTGATGGGGTTTTTATTTTCTTCATGCATTTTTTAAAGGAAAAAAGTAAGGACTAAAACAATTCAAAGACTCTTTTGGAATATATTCTTCAAAAATATATTATGAAGAGAATATATTTTTGGTCACTAAGCAAGGCCAGGATAACATTATCAGTAAAAATGGGATGCACACACTGAAGAGGGAAACCAAGAGCAGTGACAGACTGGTTCTACTACGTGGCTATAGAGGAAGCTCCAGACAGAGGGAAGAGACTAAGAGCCGCAGATGTGCAATAAACAATCACAAGGGACTAAGTGGAAGCTTGATGCCAAATTAAACCTGTGTACGAACCTTATTTGTTTCCTTGCAGTTAAGGGGAGGCAACGCCATTCGAAGAGACAAGCTACATAAGGCAGGCTCGTACAAACTGGAGTCAGGGATTCTAATCAGCAAAGGTTTTTGTGGCTTTCCCTCTTAAGAACTGGATCTAGACAGCTCTGTTACATTAAATACGTTGCTTCTAATCAGTTAGAGAGGAAGAGCCTACGGAATGGTCACACGAAACATTCTGACAATGTCACATGATGCCTGAAGATTATGCCCTACTTTTAAATGAGAGAAAAAGAACATTTCTCCATCCAAGAACTGCTTCTCTGATTGTCCTACCTTTATGGTGCAAGCTTATGAACACAATATATAGGGTACTAAGAGACTCATGTAACGGACTTATGTTATAGAATACCCTGTATGGTTTATATTTATTCTCTTTCAATAAATCGAGTTTTACTTTTAATTCTGTGAAACAGTGTCATTTCAGTTTATTTACACACATTTCTTTCAAGAAAATCAATTCATCCTGGATATCCCTTTCCTGTACAAAACCCTTCCACATTACTTTCCTTCTCTTAATTTCCTTTCTTTTCCCCAACCCACTCTCCAACTGTGGCCAAGATGTAGACTATAACAAAATGGAAACATACAATAAATCTGGTTTGTAACTGAGATTCTAAAGAGACACATGTACTCATACCTTTCTTTTAGCAAGATGGTAATAACAAAATGCACCTTGAGTATAAGAAAAGACTGGAGGAATAGAAATCTTCTATTGGAATTTCTCAAAATCTATCTTTTGAAATTAATTCAAATGGAAAAAAGATTTCTATTTGATTCTATTTTCTATTATTTCAATAGATTAACTTATTTACTGTTATATTTTATAAAGGTGCCATGCGTATTATCTAAACCATTTTTATAGTTTCTCCTACCAGGGAAGGAACACTGGTTTTCCTAATCACTTTATAACCTGGGGAGTAGAAGCAGAAAGAGCTAAAATGATATACTTAATATATAAGACAAAAAATGTTTGATTATTTTGTTCAACTTAGTATGTAGTGATTGCCATAGACCAGTTTTTCATATCAAGTCCCCATTCTTTGATAAATTTATTAATTAAAATTATTATTTACAGATAATACAGAATAAGAATGATTTCCTTGGTGATGATTTATCATTTTTTAAGATGAAACTAGTTTTAACTTTCCAGAAGTCATCTTTAGATTATCACGGAGGCAGTGGATGTGGTGCCTGAAAGCTAAGTCCCCAAATCTGGAGGTGATGTTGATGGACGGTGGGGTGAGGAAGACATTTGGATGAGTTTCAGTTATAGCAGGAGTTCTGACTCTCTTTTGGAAATTTGGCAAACTTCAGAGAGTGCTACTTGTTAGTTGTGTTTTGCATATGTGACATCAGTTGAGCAGGCTTAGATCCTAGTGGTAGGTCTCAACATGCCTTGGTTTGGTAAAGTGTCCCTCACCACATTTTTCATGTCTTTTGGCTCTTGATTTTGGCTGAGTCTAACCATACAACTTACACAAGTAGGAAGTGTCCTTGTAGCACAGCCAAATAACTAAGCTATTTGGTAATAAGTCAATAATAAGTCAAATTAATAAGGAAGAATACGGTGTTGGAAGAGAATTTGCGTTAATGAATTTTGCTTTTAAAATCTCAGTGGAGAGTCTAATGGTAAAACCCAGTCAAACCAACCAACCAACTGAGCCACCTAGGCGCACCTAGAACTCTAAGATAATTTTATGAAGCTAGAAAAACTACTAAGGCTTGTCATTGACATGGATTTATTTATTTATTTGTTTGAAAAGCTTGTATGTGCATGCGTGTGTGTGTGTGTGTGTGTGTGTGTGTGTGTGTGTGTGTAGAAAAGGTGGTGGGATAAGTTAACTATTTTTGAGTTGTTGGTTCTCCTAAAACTCATGTTTATTATTGACAGGGTCAAAAGAAAATATAAGATGGATTTTTCTGCCCCATCTGGCAGCTTCAGTTCAGCAGAAATGAGAGCTAAACACAGCTGTGAAGACAGAAGGCTGAGGAGCAGCGTTCTGTTAACACTTGGGACAACTCTTAGTCATTGTTCACAATGACTCCCGCGAATGGGACAGTGAAAGTCCTGTGGCCTTTAGCATGGAAACAGCATCACCAGCTGTCAAGGATTTCTGAATTTTAAGGGAACAAACAAAATGATTCATGAGGTTGGGCAAAATGGAAAAATATTAATTTTCTTTGGGCTGGACAGAGAGAGAGGAAAGGGTTAAGCATGAGTCGGAGATTTCCAAAGCTAAGGGTGCCTTAATTCCTATATAACATTTTCTTTCTTTCTGTTAATTATCATATTTAGCAAAGTTTTCTCTGTTTCTTAATTTTACTAAATATGGCATTTAGAATGGCCCTTTTGGTGTTCCATGATTTAAAACTTCTAAGTTGTTAGGAGATATTTTTGTCTTTCTTATTTAACATTATGAAAATGATTGTTTTGAAGGTATGAGAAAAAAATGTTACAGAAAGGTGGTCCCTACACCTCACTTCACTCCTACTTGGATTGACTGCTTTCTTTTTCCCTTCCTCCCCCCCTTCTTTCTTTCATTCTTTCCTTTCTCTCTTCCTTCTTTCTGTCCTCTTATCCAAAAATGTACAAAGCATGCAAGACATATGTCAATGACATATGTCAATATTTTATTAATAAATATTTCAACAACTGATGTATAAATCATGAGTTAGTCATTTGCCTTTTATTCATTTATCTTTTCAGTGTTGAATTTTTCTTAATGTATCATTTAATATTTATTTTTTTGTGTGTTTATTTATTTATTTATTTTTTGAGAGAGAGAGGACTGGGGAGGGGCAGAGAGAGAGGGGGAAAGAGAATCCCTGGCAGGTGCCATGTTCAGTATGGAGCCCAGTGTGGGGCTCGATCTCACAAAGTGTGAGATCATGACCTGAACCAAAATCAAGAGTCAGACGCTTAACTGACTGAGTCACTCAGGAGCCTCCTTAATATATTATTTTGGTTTTAGGCTTTCTCATTTTTTTTTGAAGAGATGAAGGTTTTTTTTAATGTTTATTTTTTTACTTTGAGAGAGAAAGAGAGAGAGAGAGAGCAAATGAGCACAAGCTGGGGAGAGGCAGAGAGAGAAGGAGACCCCACACTGTGGGGGGCCCCACACTGTCAGTGCAGAGACTGACTTGGGGCTTGATCTCATGAACTGTGAGATCATGACCTGAGCCAAAATCAAGGGTCAGATGCTCAACTGACTGAGTTACCCAGGTGTTCCTAGACTTTTTAGTTTTTAAATATAAATATTTAAAATTATTAAAAAAATAAATATTCAATGCTTTGCTACCCAGACTTTTGCCAATATGTACACTTTAGCTGGGATTCTTATGTGGCTTCAGTATAATTCATGATAATAATGATATGGCCAGATTCTAAATCAAGTTTGGAATTGTGGAAGATTCATGTGTGTCCATTGTGGTTATAGTGTTATTATTGTTTATTATTTTGCAGTCATCTGAAAACTGGAAATCCAGGTGTGACATATATAAATAACTAAATAAAAGTTGGGGCACCTGGGTGGCTCAGTTAGGCGTCCAACACTTGATTTTGGCTCAGGTCATGATCTCATGGTTTGTGAGATTGAGCTCCACGTTAGGCTCTGCACTGACAACGCGGAGCCTGCTTGAGATTCTTTCTCTCCCCCTCTCTCTACCCCTCCCCTGCTCATGCTTTCTATCTCTCGCTCAAAAATAAATAAATAAACTTAAAAAAAAAAGTTGATTAGAAGGCTTCATTCTCCTTCCATGCCAGGCAGTCTTTTTCATATAAATATTTTGAAGCATTTTGCAAAGGATAGCATTCTCTTCTTACTGATAGAGTGAGTAGCCAAGATACCAAGTCAAGTATTTAAGCGAGGTTATATTTTGAGAATAGAGTTCACCCCCTTTTTTGCTCTCGTCATCGTAGCGTTGATAGTATTCATCATTGCCCTCATATGATGTTCACTCTAGATAATGGGTTGCTTTGAATGATATTATCCTGGTAGATATTTTGCCATAGTAGAATAAGAAGATTTTCACACATAAGAAATTATACTTCTTACATGCAGTAGTTTAGTCTGGGGTCTTACTAACAGAACAATTATAGTCAATATATATGGAAAGTAGCCTGATAATATAAGGGAGAAATATTAAAATTTGTATCTTTAAGGCTATTAATGAAAAATTAAGTGTATTTCTTTGACAAAATAATTGAAAAATCACTTTATTACCACAGGCTACATACTTCTTTTTTCTTGTAATAATTCTGTGGGTTTTCACGTGTTCACATTGCTTCAGTAGCCCTGCACATTTCCTTGTTTTATGCCTGAAACTAAATTAATTACTTTGTTTAATTTCATGAACATGTCAAGCCGCAGTTATGAATAGCTACTAATATCAAGTGTTTATGCAGAGAGCATAGGATGTTACAATAAATATCTACCCAATTACCAAACAACTGAGGGCGATATTGTTTCCAGGTGAGCTGGACAAATTGTAAATTCACTATATTTAACAGGAAATGAAATAATTGCACAGTCAGCACTGAAGTTTTGTTAAAAATCCAGTGATGCCACGATGACAAATTAAAACTTTATTAAGAAACCATTTTTAAAAAAAATACGATATTGTCTAAGGCAGTTTTTTAAAAGTCAAGGAATCCCAGGGAAAACAGAGACAGCCCTTGAACATCCGTCCTACCAG
Organism: Felis catus; assembly: GCF_018350175.1. Classification (NCBI taxonomy): domain Eukaryota; kingdom Metazoa; phylum Chordata; class Mammalia; order Carnivora; family Felidae; genus Felis; species Felis catus. Next base: position 66,265,744 of record NC_058373.1, read on the forward strand.
TGCTTTAGAACTATGCTAATGGACCTTCATGAGGTGAAGGGGAATCAGTGCGGGCAGGCAGCCCAGCAATGAGCTTTATAAGACATTAGCCTAGAAGAAAGAGACGAGCACCTTTGCCAAATACAAAATCACCACCGCCACCACCACGGATTTTTGTATCAATGCTCTCGACTTTGTAAGGTTCACGTTTTCATACAAAGTAATTTATTTAATCCTTAAACAATCTCAGGGAGGAAGTTGGTAGACTTCATAAGTCTCAGGATGATTCTCATTTTACAAAGGACAGAATTAATGTGGAGCCCGAATTAGGAGTAAGGTGAGGGTGAAGCTCAGATCGCAGGTTAGAGGGTGTTAAAACTGAAATTAAGGTGGCCCTCTCCTTTTAAACGACCTCTACTTAGTGGAAATACCTTTGTTCTCATCAGGGAGGGAGAGGTGGGACCCTCGAGGACTTCAGGTTGTTCTCCCTATTGGCCATTGAGCGCTGAGCTCAATGAATTTATTTTAGTTTTTATTTACTTTTTTTTTTTTTGAGAGAGAGATGACACAAGTGAGAGAGGGGGCAGAGAGAGAATTCCATGAGAGGGAGGGAGAGAGAGAGAGAGAGAGAGAGAGAGAGAGAGAGAAGCAGGGCTCACCCGACGTGGGGCTCCTGCTCACTCGAAGTGGGACTTGAGCCCACAAACCTTGAGATCATGACCAGAGCTGAAGTCAGATGCTTAACTGAGGAGCCACCCAGGCTCCCCTCTGAGCCTGCCTGAATTTAATCCTGATGATATCTGTCTTCTTTTAGCCTCCATTTTTAGCATTCTGTCAGGCCAGAAGAAGGAAAATGTATGAACACCCATCAGTTTGGGCTTTGTGGTTAATATTTCATAGCTGGGGAGGATTTCCACTAGCCACCAAACCTGTGCCCCATCCCTTTACTCCCCCCTGACAGGGTGTTGTCTTATTTATCTTCTCTCTTCACTTCAGTTCTGCTAAGTTCTGTCTGGTTAACTGCTAAAGGTAAATAGCTCTGGTTATTTATTGTCACTTTCTCTTCCTGTTCCACTTTGATTTTTGCCTAGACATGCCAAAAATGCTAAGGCTATGGAAACTATTTCTGCTGAGATCTTGGAGCTTGGGAGGGGGCTTGTATTCTTAAGAGTTTTCCCAGGGTTACCTACTTATTCCTTGATACATATTTCTAAAATTTGGGGCTATTAGTGAGGTATTTGTTGACTTACGTTCTTTTTTTTTTTTTTTTTTTTTTTTTTTTTTTTTTTTTGGTATTACTTCCAGGATGTGCAAGGGAATTAGGAATGGAGCCATCCCCTATGGAAAATTTTTGGTTTTTTGTTCTGCCCTCTCTTTAAAAGGTTGTTTTTGTTTTTGTTTTTGTTTTGGTGAGAGATATACCACTTTTAAGTTTAGCTGCTGCTGGCGATCTCTCCCCTTTTAAACTATATTTTGTAACTTTGTTGGATATTAGAGAAAAGATTCTGAATTCCGATTTCACTGTGAATTTTACCTTAAAAGTCCCCTCAAGTCTTTTGTTTGTTAAGTTATTAAAATACTAAGTATGAACTTATATAGTTTATTTGTAGTTTTTATATTAGAATGTGGTTTTCCATGAATATTGGCCCTGTCAAAAGTGACTTTTGATGATTGCATGTCTCGGGCAAGTGGCTAACCCTTTTTAGACTATGATTTATAAGCCTGTATTTCATTCAGCCCCTCATGGCATTTTACACAATTGACCATTTCCTCTGTGTAACTCTATTCTTTGGCTTCTACTAAACTTTTATTTTATTTTATTTTATTTTATTTTATTTTATTTTATTTTATTATCTTATTTAATTTTATGTATGTATGTATGTTTCTACTAAAACTTTCTGAACGAATTCCAGTATTTCTATTTCTTGCTTGGCTTCTTCACGGGAACTTCTTCCTTTGCTCTTTGAAAACTGTGTTCCACAGAGGTTTGTCCTCGACCCATTGGCCATTTCAGAGAAGATGCTTTCCTGTCATAGTCTTATGTATTACAAAAGAAATAGAAAAAGAACAAGAGATAAGGAGAAAACTAGATGTTTCTGTGGGGTCATGTTGAGTTTAGGTTAGCTATGAAATTTCCAAAAAGAGACTGTACTCTAGGCATATAGGTAACATGAGTCAGGATTAAGTAAGAAATCTATGCTACAAGTTCAGATACAGAAATACCCCAGAGATGATCAGATGTCAATTCTTACATTCTTATTATGTCGAAAAAGCGTTTCCTCCCATGTGTCTCCTTTATTTCCACACTATTACTACAATCACCCAGAAAGAACACTGCACTTCTGAAACTTGTACTTGCCAAATGTGTGGAAGGTTTTCCCCACATCACTCCAGTGGGCACATTGTTTCCACATAGGTTTGACAGGCAAAAGGTAGAAAACTTCAAAATTATTATATTGAACAGCATGAGAACCAGAAATTCTGCAAAGAACCGTCGGGGCCTTGAGGGGTCTTTTACAAAAGCCTCACAAAGACGAGTTGTCTCATTCGTATCTCTGTTGGGTATTGGAGAACAAATTGTACTTGTTTATTTATTTAAATTTTTGTATTTATTTATTTATTTATTTATTTATTTATTTATTTATTTATAGAAAGATCATGTGCATGACTGAAGTAGGGGAGAGGGGCAGAGGGAAAGAGAGAACTCCAAGCAGGCTCCACTCTCAGTGCACAGCCCAACACAGGGTTCAGTCCCACGAATGATGAGGTCAAGACCTGAGCTGAAATCAAGAGTTGGACGCTCAACTGACTGAGCCACCCAGGTGGCCCAACAAATCATATTTAAATAGAGAAGAAGAGGGGATCTCTGATGTCATGGACAGATTGGAGTTTCTGGTGATAAATCCAATCGTCAGAAAGGTTTTCCCCTTTAGCAACAGATTGGGCCAAGAAAGAAAGGGAGGAAATCAGGTAGGAAGAAACAGTGACTAGTGAAAGGTATAGGGCCTGGTTCGGTCATTTGGGAAAGCTGTCTCCTTGAGCTGTTGTCTGCTTCAATTTCTGGAAATCTTTGCCCTCAGGTCACAGTTGGTATGCAAGTCCAGTCATGGTTTGGTGCTTTCTTTAGATGTGACACATGGATCCAAGAATCTATTCCTTGGAGTTTGGTGACACAAAAGTTGGTTCCATTTCAATGGGGTTGAAAAGGGTCTTTCTGGAGATACCTTTTCCAATAGGTGAAATCTACAGCTTTCAAGATGTGATGTTTAAGGTCTTTGTCTCCCAGGAACATACTGTAGAAAGATCGCTCTGCTAAAGCATGGTTATTTTCAACAGAAAAAATTAGGCCTTTACCATATTGAAGTGTATCCCCCTTTACCAGATGAAGATCAAAAGAAGTAGGAGGAAAGTGCATTGGGATCTGGTGGCTATCTCAGAGGATGAGTTTATGGGTTCCAAATGGAGTAGATCTGAGATCCAGAAGAGCTAATATCAGTGTTTTTGGCCAGAGTATTTGAAGTGCTCTGCAAAATTTTTTTAAAATTTTTGATTTTCTAGAGAGAGAGAGAAAAAAAACACAAGTAACGGAGGGGCAGAGAGAGAGGGAAACACAGACTCTGAAGCAGACTCCAGTCTCTGAGCTGTCAGCACAGAGCCCAAAGTGGGGCTTGGACTCATCAACCATAAGATAATGACCTGAGCTGAAGTCAGAGGCTTAACCAACTGAGCCACGCAGGTGCCCCACATCTCTATAAAATTTTCCAACTGAGTTTTAATAATACTGTTAATACATTTGACTAACCCTGAAGATTGAAAATAAAAGTGTAAAACTGGCCAAACAGCACTGACCAATTAAAACGCTTGACTGGTAAAGTGAATTCTCTGGTCACTATGAAATTTGAGGGTGGTTCCTCAGGTAGGGATGATATTTTGTTTATTTGTTAATGTTTATTTATTTCTTGAGCTAGAGAGAGAGAGAGAGAGAGAGAGAGAGCGAGCGCACCAGGGAGGGGCAGAAAGAGAGGGAGAGAGAAATCCCAAGTAGGCTCTAAGCTTTCAGCACAGAGCCTGACGTGGGGCTCAAACTCACAAACTGTGAGACCATGACCTGAGATGAAACCAAGAGTCGGATGATTGAGCCATCCAGGCCCCCCAGGTAGGGATGATATTTTAAAACATAGAAAGCATTACCAAGACATATTTACATTCTTGAGATGGGGGAAGTGGTATAAAATCCATTTGCCCAACCTCAGAATGGCCCATTGGGCAAATTAAAGTGTCCAGGAACAATGTGGACAGATTGTCTTGAATTGTATTTTGGGAAGGTGGGACAAGCAAAAGAGGCACTCTTTTTGGCCTTGTTAGTATTTCCCCACCAGTATTGATTCACAAAGGTTATTATTTTATCAGAGGACCAATGGTTCAATGCATGTGCAATAGTAATGTGGATTTCAGAGTGGATTATTATTTGTTCCAAATCAGTTCTTAAAATGAACCAACAGTTCTTAGATTTCTAATATATTTTTTCTGGTTTTGGAGCTATTATTGGAATTTCTAGTCAAATTTTCTAGGTTATCATTTGGGGGATTATCCCTTTGGACCATAACAGGGGTTTGGTTGTTGGTTCCTTGAGAGCAGCGTTCTTTGAGAAATACTGGTGAGGTGGTTTCCTTTAGTGTTCATTCCAAGATGTAATGCCCAGGGATTTGGCCAATGTGGCTGGTAAGAGTATGGCATCTAATAATTCCTGGGCATAAACATCATTTTTAATTTTGTCCCTGCTGGAAGTGAGGAAGACTTGATGTTTTCATAGCATCCCAAGGTCATGAGCTACTACAGAGGAATCTCTATTGCCAGTATAGATATTTGTAATTTTGCCCTTGGCTAAAATGCAGGCCCAGGTAAGAGTGTACAATTCAGCCCGTTAGGCTGAGATAGCCCAGAGCCAAGGTGCTGCCTCAATGGCTTCAAAAGGAGTTACAATAGCATGCCCATCATAATACTTACCACTTTCACCTTTTAAACAAAGAACTATTGGTTAACCATGAAGAGTCAGGGTTGCTCAAAGGAGTTCTTGTAAGTCATCATGGGTGGTGGGGGGCAGGGGTCTGAAGACGATGTGTCAAAGTCAAACAGTCATAAGGAGTATCATCCTTACAGGAGGGAAGAAGGATGGCAGAGTTAAGATTATTATAAGGTGCAAGGGTTACATGAGGAGTAGTTAGCCAGAGATGATGGCCGAAAGGTGTTGAGTATGATGAATGATCAGGAGGAAAAGGAAAAAGGGAAGGTGATGTTCAAGGACAGGGAGGCTTATCAAGCTTTCTTTTAGGGCTTTAAAGGCTAAGTCATCCCAATTCTCCCAAATAAATAGAGGCAAGTTTGTTGTTCTAAATAAACCATATAGAGATTGGGCCATAAAAGAGAAGTTTGGAATCTAGTTTAAAAAAAAATTAATATTTATTTTTGAGAGAGAGAGAGAGAGAGAGAGAGACAGAGGTGAGCAGGAGAGAGTCAGAGAAAGAGGGAGACACAGAACCCGAAGCAGGTTCCAAGCTCTGAGCTGTCCACACAGTCTGACACATGCTCGAACCCACAAACTGTGAGATCATGACCTGAACCGAAGTCTGGCGCTTAACCGGTTGAATCACCCAGGTGCCCCTGGATCCAGTTTTAATAGTAGCCAGTTAGCCCAAGAAAACCTTATAATTGGTGATTAGTTTGGGTTTGGGGAAGATCAGACTGACATAAAGCCTATTTTTGGATCTACATGTAAGTTTTGTTCTGAAATCGGTTACCCCAAATATCGAACCTGAGTTGGAACAAACCGTAATTCTCTTTGGAAACTTTTTTTGTCTCTTTAAGGCTAAAAGTTTTAACAGGTGGAAGCTGTCTCCATAAGAAGAGACCTCCATAAGAAGGAAAACAGAAAAGCAAATCATCTGTATATTATAATAAAACTGAACCTTCAGGTAACTTTATATCATATACATTTACATGTAAGGTTTGGGAGAAGTAGGAAGTACTTTCAGTAAAACCCTGAGGCAGTACTGTCCAGATGTATTGCTTTCCTTCTCAAGTAAAAGCAGAGAAATATTGGCTGGTCTTATCCATAGGGATGCTAAAGAAAGTACTACATAAATCAGTGACAGTGGAAAGTTTGCCTTCAGTGGGGATGGAGGCTAGCAAAATACGGGGATTCAGAACAACAGGGTGTCAAAGGACAACAGTATTGTTTATAGCTTGGAAATCCGACATATTTCCATCTGTGGCCACCTGGTTTCCTCACAGGCAAAATAGGATTATGGCGAGGACTAACGCGGGGTATGAGGAGGCCTTGAGCCTCATAATCTTCAATTATGGGCTTGATACCTTGAAGGGCCTCTTTATTTATAGGGTATTGATTCTGGGGAAATGGTTTGAAGGATCTACTTGGATTTTTATAGGAAAAATAAAACTGTGCTGTGGATTCTGCCAATTATCTGTTGAGAATATTGCCCATAAAGATGTGGCAGCTGATCCAGTCGGGATAAATGCTTAGTGTCCTTAAAATTAGTTCTATTGCCATCAGAGATGGAGCAAATAAAATATATTGAAGCATCATTTGACTCAGCTGATAGGCTAGTTTGGTTGCTGCTATAAATTTTACAATTATCTCCCCCTTTTAGGAGAAACTCCAACATATTTTGGCCCCATAAATAGACAGGGTTTGAGGAATGGAGGAAAACCATTTTAGTACTCCAAGCAGGGGCTGTGTAATGACAGCAGGGTTGAGCACCAAGCCTTGGTGTTAAGATTCATTCCAAGCTTGGAGAGTTGTTTCTCCATGCTGGTTAAGAGGATAGACTGGGAAAAATCTCCTGTAATTCTTTGGAGTCCTGTAATTGGGAGTTAGTAGGGCATTGGGAAGGCTGGTTAAGAATGGCAGGTGCCTAGAGTTTATGTTTGTAACAGTCTTTGTTCCAGTGTCTGGCTTTTTATAATAATGGCAAAGATGGAGAAAGGGGGTTGGTTTTGTTTATGGACTTCCATTTATTGGAGTTGAAAATTAAGAATTTTAGTGGTCTTCTTTTTATTTGAATCATCTTTGGGGTGGGTAAGCTGATGATTAAATTAAAGTTGGAGTAGACATGGTTACCCATTCCATCCTGGTCCTTTTAGCTAGAAGGGGAAGATCCTAGTTTAGCTCATTATTGAACATGAAGTTGAAAGCTGAGTGGATTCAACTTCCATAGGAAGGCCAGAATTTTCCTTAGAAACAATTTGGAGCTGGCTGTGATATTTAGGCACAAGCTCACTGGGCTTCTGGGTACAGGCCTGAATCTTATTGCAATCAACAGGTTTTAGGAAAGCCCTAAGCCTTGCCAGGTGAAGTCAATTAGGGATTGCTGATCATGAACATACGGCAAGCCAGGAGGCTGGTCTCTTATTGGCAGCACAGAGATTTTTCAGGATCATTCCCATTACGGTTCCCATCCAGTGTTGGGCTTGGCCTCTGCCAGTGAGCCTGAGAACTAGTGGGTACAAATCTGACAAACCTGGTTGGTAAGTCTGGACTAAATTAAATTTCTTGGCAGATCTGTGAGGATCTTTAGTAACTAGGAAAATCTTTGACTATGGTTCACGGTTTGGCCTTCGTCCAGGGGACAAAGGAAATTAGGGGTTTAGCATTAGGACCCCCCGAGGGTCTAATTGTAAAGGGGCAGTTCTAATGGGTTTGGGTGAGGAAGAAGTAGAGAGAGATTTGGAGAAAAAGGGAAATTCAGTGAGAGGGTTGGAATGAAGAAGTGAAAGATACAAAGGAGGTACAGTAGGGGAAGAGAAGGTTAATGGGGGATACAGGGAGTGAAGAGGTCTCTGATGCCTTTTAATTATTTTTCTGTTATGTATTTTCCTTGGCCAATTTAGAAAGAGCATTTTGTAAAGAGGTGATTTTAGAGTCCTGGATATGCTTGGAAGCCTCAATATACCAATTGAAACAGGCATTCCGTTCAGTTTGTTTTATTTTAGAGCTGAGGTCTTCTAATTTGGTTCTAAAAAAGCAAGTTTGGGCAGGTTGAAAATTCCCTATAGTGGTTATTCGAGTTCTAAATTATTTTTGGTTAAGTTGGTCCAATTAGTTAAAAATGCACTGAGGAGGGAACATACTTTTTTTTTTTTAGATAAATGTTTATTTTTGAGAGAGCAAGTGTGAGCAGGGAAGGGGTGGAGATAGAGGGAGACAGAGGATCTGAAGTGGGCTTTGCGCTGACAACAGAGCCTAATGTGGGGCTCCAACTCAGGAACCATGAGATCGTGACCTGACCTGAAGTCAGACACCCAACTGACTGAGCCACCCAGGCACCCCTGGACCATGCTTTTTAAACCTAAAAATGGCTAGGGTCCCAGAAAGACCCTGCTGAGAGAATTGGGCAGAGTGGTATTCCCTTATTCAAAACCAGAGGCTCAAAAAACCCCAAATGAGTACTCACCAGGAAGGACAAAGCCTTTAAAGAGAACCTGAACAAAGTCAGAGATCTCAACCAAGAGGAGAGACCTCAGATCTGAGAGGCGGCGTAGGGAACTAAGAGGAAAAAGTTGACTGATGGAAGCTCAAATGAGTACCTCACTTGGTTCTGGGGGTCGTTAGTTCCTCAGTGGCCCATCTCTTCAAGCCCCGTGTTTGGTCACCATGCAATGTTGACCTTAAAAGAGCCAGTTATTTTACCAGCAAAATGAGTTAATTTGGGACTAGCAGAGAATTTGCAATTTAGGACAAGCAAACTATGGTGAACCACAGATGAGTCCAGAGAACAGGAGAGAGGGGCTTGCTTTTAAAGAGGAAAGGAAGAAGCTGGGTGTGGTGGTTTTGTGGAGTTTCCATTGGCTGGGCTGCTGCTGAACAGGGAGAAAGTCTTCCTTTCCTCTGCTGGGGATATGTACAGTAAGCTTCTTCTGGTGGAGAATGCACGGGATGTTTCTCGTGGTGAGTGGTCGTGCATACCTTCTCCCCCTTCGGGGCTTCCCACTCCATTTAAAATGATGTTTCTTTCATTTTCACACACAAAAAGATGCTCTTAGTACTTGTATTACTTAGGAAATTAAAGAGTTCCAGGAGCTATGGTCACTGGGGGAAGAAACCAATATACATTTTCTATTATTGACCTACTCTACATTTAATGTCTGAGCTCTAGGAGGAGAACCCACACCTCTACGCAGTCACCTGAATGTCCCAGAGAAACCTGAATGTTAACATGTCTCAGCATCTCCCCAACTTTGCTAATTATTTCCCACTTTCTTGGTATCATTACCTTTTCTATATTTTCATTTTTCTGTTTAGTAAGTCAAATCACCCTAAGCCCTCAGACCTAAATGTCGTGGGAGTACATCCTATATTTCTTTCTTTCCATCATCATCTACAGTCATTGATCAAGTGCAGTGGATTCCACCTCCTGAATAATATCAGGTTTAATCCATCCATTCTGTTTTGTTTATAATACTTCCCGCTGCAAATAATTAAAAATGTGACACAAGTTGTCTAAGCATCAAGGATTTGGGAACTTCACTTCAATATCTAGAGTGAAGCTGTCCCCAGCTCTAGTTGAGCAGTTCAGAACTATCAGAACTCTATATTGGCTTTTTGCAACTTTCTGGGTCTTCTACTCGGGGTTGCGTGTGTCAGTACAAGCAGTAAGCATCACTCTTTCATGTAACAATATCCAGAAGCCAAAGGATGAGGTCCTTTCTTGCGGTGCTCATTTTATCAGGGTAGAAAATCTTTTCTGGGAGTACCTTGCAAACTACCACCACCCCACCCCAACATGCACACACACACGCACACTCTACCAGCCTGAGCTTTCCTTCAGGTCCCTTGGTCAGGATTGGGTCACACAGCCAGACTCTTTGCCTCTCTAGCTCTCTAGTCAGGAGTGGGCTCTGCAAGGAAGGGACTAGGGTGGGAAAATGACTATTGAGTGTCTGTCGTATTCTCCATCTTCCTCCCATTTTCTCTGCTCTTACTAAAGTTAGGGTTTTTATCATGTCTGGCAGGGCTGTTTGCATAGACTCCTGATCTCCCTGTTCCCCTTGTCACTAACATTGTGTCTCTTGGAGTGAGCTTTCTAAAATGCATTGCAAATTTAAAAAACAATTTAAAAAATTGTTTATTTTAATTTGCCATTCCTACACTTTCCATATTTGGTAAAAAAAAAGTTTGAATAAATTAAAACTACATTAATTCATTATTGTTTAATTTGCCATTCCTACACTTTCCATATTTGGTAAAAAAAAAAAGTTTGAATAAATTAAAACTATATTAATTCATTAGGATCCTTTTAAATTTTTTTTTTCAACGTTTATTTATTTTTGGGACAGAGAGAGACAGAGCATGAACGGGGGAGGGGCAGAGAGAGAGAGGGAGACACAGAATCGGAAACAGGCTCCAGGCTCTGAGCCATCAGCCCAGAGCCTGACGCGGGGCTCAAACTCCTGGACCGCGAGATCGTGACCTGGCTGAAGTCGGACGCTCAACCGACTGCGCCACCCAGGCGCCCCATTAGGATCCTTTTAAAAATTGTGAATAAGAATAGGAAGCTAGAACTTTAAAAATTTTTTTTAATGTTTATTTAGTTTTGAAAGAGAGAGAGAGAGAGAGAGAGAGAGAGAGAGAGAGAGAGTGTGTGAATGGGTGAGGGGCAGAGAAAGGGAGACACAGAATCAGAAGCAGGCTCTAGGCTCCGAGCTGTCAGCACAGAGCCCAACGCAGGACACAAACCCATGAACGGTGAGATCATGACTTGAGCAAAGTCGGGCGCTTAACTGACAGCCACCTGGGTGCCCTGGAAGCTAGAACTTTTGAGAATATGAAGGATGATGGAGGAAGCATTAACTGGAAAAGTATTTATCTTCCTTGGTCAGTAGAAAAAGTGCCACTTTTGGGCACTTGGTAGAGTGATCTCTTCCCAAATTGTTGGACATGTATCTGGTCACTATATTTTACAAGCAAATAATGTGGACACCTAATATAGTTTGTTACGGGTACATCTGATGAGTTGAATCATTTTAATAAAATCATAAATTCTCAGAAGAATCTGTGCTTTAAAGGAACAGTGCTCTGATTCTTTCATTAAAAAGAAGACTCTCTTCTAATGTAAATAAGTTCGTATCGAAGAAAAATTCCTTTCTGAAATCAAGGATATCTGGAATATATATATACATATAGGTATATATATATTTGTGTATATATGTATATATATAATAGAAGTTCAATAAAATATAGAAGTTCAATAAAATATAAAATATAAAGTAGGATAAAGTAAAATAGAATATAGAGTTCAATAAAATATTCAATAAAAATTCAAATAAAAAACTTCAATAAAATATAGAAATAGAAGTAGAATAAAATATAGAATAGAAGTTCAATAAAATATAGAAAAATTCCTTTCTGAAATCAAGGACATCTGGAATATATATATGTGTGTGTGTATATATATATATATATATATACACATATATGTATATATATATGTATACATATGTGTATACATATATGTATATATATAATAGAAGTTCCATAAAATATAGAAATGTGACAGAGCATGCTTTTATGCAAATAGAGAAGCTTTCAAAATAACAAACATTTTATTGTATGGGAGTCTTTTGGAAAAGTTATGATAGCCTTATTTTTCATCTCTTTATATCATGAAGAGGTCATTTCAAAAGTATCACAGTTTATTTAAAGAACTTAAAATTATTCTTGAGCTATTTATGTACAGAGACTAAAAATGATGTTAATGGTTGTTTTAGGTAGTTTTGCCATAAACATCTTTGCCACAAGTGTTTTTGCTGTCAGTGTTTTCACTGTGTAACTAATTGGCTGTAAGACAGATTTGCCATATATGGTAAAATAGGGAAAAATAAAAGTGGGACATTAGAAAAGACGTAAGGAAACATGAAATAAAAAGATAAAATTAATTATTAATTTCCTCCTTTATTAAGAGAAGTATCAGTTTTCCAAATATGAACATGCATATTTGTAACTGAGCTTTGTATTGTGCTGTGAGTCTTGCACACTGTTGTTCTTTCTTAGCATAGTGTCACATAGGCACTTCGAAGTTGTGTGGGAAATGCATTCATGCTATAAGGCACTTATGTAACTGAGCTTTGTTGTTGGAACTACTGTGCTATCACTTTCCACACCACTAGTGTGGTTTAGTATGCACTATGGCTTTACAGTCTGATTTTACTCTTCTGGTAATTATTTTTCAAGTTTATTTATTTTGAGAGAGACAGCGAGAGGGGAGGGGCAGAGAGAGAGGGACAACTCCAGGAAGGCTCTGCTCGCGGTCGTGGCAGAACCCCATGTGTGGCTCGAACCCATGAAACCATGAGATCATGACCTGAGCGGAAATCAAGAGCCCAAAGCTCAACCGACTGAGCCACCCAGGCACCCCCTTCTAGTATGGTTTATCAGCGAATTTTCTATCAAGTTGATGTAGGTAGCTCTTGTTGTCTACTACTCTAAGACCACTGTGTCTACTTGTCACAGTATAGACCATCATGGAGGCTAGCTAAGATTTCTATAATACAAAAATGGGAACTTTGTCAATGGAGAAATGAAACCAAAATGACCAATGAGTTACAGGGTGAAAATGCTTGCGGTAAAGATGTCTATGGCAAAGATGGCTTAACGGTATTGTTACAATGTTTATGCCTGACTGGCAATATGTTAGTATGGATATACGTGACTCTATCTGAATACAATATTAATAGAGAATAATAGCACTTTGTGTAAAGGGAATTATCATGTTTATATTGTTTTACATCTTGCTTTTTTCACCTACAATGTATCCTAGACATTAGAATACATTTTCTATGTCATAGAGTATATTAATATTTTGCAAGAAATTAATTTTTTAGTTGCCGTTTTAAGTTAATTGTAAAATTAATATTATTTCCTAAAGCAGCCACACTAATACCTATGCAAGGACTAATGGCAGAGAGTAACTATGTTGGGCTTTCAAATCTCTTTTATAGTACTAATAGTATATAGTATATATAATTTATATTATAAATCTATCCAATATGTAAAAGGGATGTTTGGGCAGTTATGTTAAATGCTTTATAAGTCTGTGCAAATGGGGGTTGCATATTTTAAACCTTTAAAGCAATTTCTTATTAACATTGCAAATGCTTTTGAGTATTAAACATCTTTCACTTATATCAATTAATTAGAAATATTTTTGACGGCAGAATTATTCTTGTTTTTGAGGGTGAAATGTCCATTTGAGAATATAAAAACCATACGTGATTATAAGAATAAAGCTCGGGGACAAAAAGGGGATTTATTTTCATTTTTAAGACAAGTCCGTGGAGGAGAAAGTTGGCCTGAGTAGTTCCCTACCTTCTCTTTCCTCCTCATTCCATTATTCTGGTGGTGCCTGGAGGACGATCTGAATTTTCCTGAAGCTCCTAGAAGACGCTGAGCAGGATAGGTTCTCCATCTCCATTGCAGCATTGTCCAATTTGGAAAATAATGTGAGCTATATTACAAGTCACATATGGAATTCAAAATTTTCCAGTAGCCACATTAAAAAAGTAAAAAGAAAAAAGGGAAATTAATTTTAATAATAGGTTTTATTTAACTCCTATCCCAAATGTTATTTAGACATGTAATTGATACAAAAATCTTGAGATAATTTGCTTTCTCTGCACTAACTCTTCAAAATTTTACTTGTATTTTTACGCACAGGGCATCTCAATTCTGTGTAGCCATATTTCAAAGTGCTTGGTAGCCATCTGGGGCCAGTGGCTACCATATTGGTTCGTGAGGACTCCTGGTATTTTTGAGAAAGTAAAGGCTGCCTTTGTTCAGGATCAAGGCAAGAGCCTAGATTTGGGGGTCCTTCAGAAAGGTTCACGCTACATGATGACTACCAAGAGGGCTTTGGGAGTATAGGGGACTCTTTCAAGTGTCAGCAGGAAGATAACATTTTGCCAGCTTATGCTGCTAGCCCGTAAGAATAGAAACTTTCGTACCTCCTGCCACTAGTCTGATTGCCACAGCCTCAGAGTGACAAACAGCCTGGTCTGTAGTAACTCTCAAAGAAAATGCAACCCTGTGTAGACAAAGAGGTCACACAGCTAATTTTGGGAGACTGAGTCTCTTGAGGAAAGAAGATTAAAGTAAACAACTAGAATAGAAAGGGCGTTAGCAAATTAGAACTAATGAAAGAGATGGAAAGAGAAATGAAACAAATAGAAACGACTCTCCAGGAGAGACATTTAGAGTCTAAAAAAGATTTTTTTGGAACTGTTTTACTCAGCTTGGGCTGCTACAATAAAATACCACAGATTGGATGATTTATAGAACAGACATTTATTTCTCACAGTTCTGGAGAAGTCTAAGATCAAGGTGTCAACGGATTCACTTCTTGGTAAGGACACTCTTCCTGCCTTGCAGACAGCTGCCTTCTTAAGCTCTATTCTCACATGGTGGAGAGAGGAAACGTCGGTATCCCTTCCCCTCCTTGTAAGGGTGCTAATCCCATTGTGGGGGCTCCACCTTTATGACTTCTTTAAACCTAATTCCTTCCCAAAGGCTTCTGCTCCTAATACCACTCCCACTGGGGCTATGGATTCAACATGTGAATTTTGAGGGGATATAAACATTCAGTCCATAATAAGAATGTATAAAACTGATTGCCAAATGAAAAATTTTAATAGTGGCACTAAAAAAGAATATAATCTTTGTTGAAAATAGAATTAGTGTTCTGGGAGCTTGAGAGAAAGAAATAACTTATAAAGCACAGCAAAAATACAGAGAACCATGCCTGCAGTGATCAGGCAATATCCAGGAAACGTTACATGTGAATACAGGATTTCTAGGAAAAGAATATAAAATATATAGAAAAGCTTTATGTGGAAGATTAGATTATTTTCAAAAATACTCCTCACCTCACCCCTCAGTGGCCAGGTGGAAAGTGCATGAGTTTCTGAGCAGAGACATTTAGAAGTCAGCCAAATTCCTGACAGGTCTCTGAAATGCCTACTTTTCTCCACCGAGAGATATACATGCAACAGAGCTATGGCTCTTTAAGGTACTACCCCAGAAAAAGACATGTAGACTTAACCTAAACCCTATATGAGGTTGAGAGTCTGGGCTAGGCAGCCTAGCTAAGCCCAGTCCAGATCAGCTGACCTGTAGCCAATCTAGAGACCTCAGAAGAAGCTTATTGTAAATCAGTAAGATTTGGGAGTTATAGGTTTGGCATCATCACCAAAGCAAAAAAAAGAAAAAAAAAAAGGAAAAAAAAAGGCAACACAAAATAGTTCAACAAATGACTGATGAAGATTTCCTTGAGCCGAAGAAAGACTTGAGTCTTTAGATTGAAATGTCTCATTCAGTCTCAAAGAGAATTAAGGAGAACAAACTTACAACTATATATATCCTGTGAAATTTTAAGAATCAATTGTAAAGGAAAGGGAGCCAGTCTGGTATAAATATTCTTATCATTCTTTATATAGAAGACGACAGAAAAAAGAACTGCTAACCAGAAATTCTTTGCCTAAGCAAGATATCATTTATCTCTTAAGACAAGAGAAAGTTAAGGCCCTTGAGAATATGCCAGTCAGTTACCTATTTGAGGAAAATCCTTGAGGAAGGACTCCAACTTTGTGCCGATGGATTAATACGTCTCAAGATAATGGGAGATAAGGAGGGAAAGGAAAGTGTGCTAACAAATCTTGCAATAATTAGGCCTCAGTAGGTAATTAAAAATTAATTGAGAATTTATTATATAAAGTAAGGATAAATTTATATAATAGAAATTTATTATATAAAGCTAAACAACAGAGAAACACTGAAAGAGATAACATAAACATAGTTTGAAATTAAGTATTATAGACTACCTAAGTAAAATTCTGTGGGACAAAGAAACACTCTAAAGATCTGATCTCATTGGGGAAGAGCAAAAAATTGGGGAATGAGATTTCCTAATAGTTTCTTTGAATGTTTGAGGAAAGAGGAGAGGAAGCAGTGATCAGACAAGCCTATTGGTGGGAGGCACAATTATTATCTGATATTGATCTATTAATAGAATATATATTTTAAATTATTAATATCAGGGAAGGGACTATAGTTCCTAGTGAAATCAATAAACATAATTTCTATTTCCAAATTAACTGGGGAGGAAAGGAAAGAAGGAGGATGAAAAGAAACTTAGAAGTCAGCAAAATTTAAGGGAACTGAAGAAACCATAATAAATTCTAATAAATACTAAACATAAAATCGGATAAAAACCATCCCAATAAATGCAAATGGAGCAAATAGCTGTACCTATGCTAAGTGCTGATAAAGAATAATGTCTCTTTTATTTTCTTTTGTTTAATAGTTTTTCTTTTAAGTTTATTTATTTATTTTGAGAGAGAAAGAGAGCATGAGCAGGGTAGGGGCAGAGAGAGATGGGGAGAGAACATCTCAAGCAGTCTCTGCACTGTCATGGTAGAACCTGACTCAGGCCTGGAACTTACAAACCGAGAATATGACCTGAGCAGAAACCAAGAGTTGGACGCTTAACCAACCAAGCCCCCGGTGCCCCTGTTTAATACTTTTGATGATCTGACATAGGATACAGTTTAAGACTTTAAAAAAATTAGAACGAATTAAAGTTGATTTTAATAAATTTAGTTATGGAAAATAGCATTTATATTTTAGAGTCTCTTATTTCCTGGGGTGTCTGGGTGGCTCAGTTAAGCGTCCGACTTTGGCTGAGGTCATAATCTCACGGGTGGTGAATTTGAGCCCCATGTGGAGCTGTAGGCTGTGTCGGATTCTGTGTCTCCCTCTCTCTCGGCCCCTCCCCGCTCACTCTCTGTCTCTCTGTCTCTCTCAAAAATAAATAAACATTAAAAAAATTTACATTTTGTTATTTCCTTATTACATTTTTACTGAGAAAGCTATGCATAGTTTTCTTTCTCTAAGCGTTCTAACTATTAAGTTGGGTTGTAGAGATATTGAGCAAAATAATAATTAAAAATTTGTCGCACAAATATGAAAAATATGAGATTGTTTTCTCAAAGTTCTAGCAAAAACTGGTTCTCTACTTAATTTTTATAATGACCAATGTCTAAGCTACTTATCTCACGCAGAGTTGGGTTTAATAATAATGCCTTTTTTATATGAGTATAATAATGCCTTTTAAAATCTATTCAGCATGTTCGTGGCTTGGTAGATAAACTGCTAGAAAATTATTTACTTTATCCTTGTGTTAATTGCTCCTGGAAAGATATTAGCTTGGTATTTTATTTTTTCAAAAAGATGGAGGATTATAAAAAGGAGAATTTTTTCTTAAACAGTGTATCAATGAGAAATATTATATATGTCTGTACATACACTGATGAAGTGAGGTGTTTAAAGTCCTGTTAAAACTTGTGATATTTCCTCATTACAGAGCTCTATGAAGGAATTTCAACAGAGAAAGGGAGAATAAGTGACCAGCGATAATTAACCAGTGATAATGACCAAATTCATGTGATATTTGTAGCTCAGCTGATCTACTATAGTTTTGAGCCTGAATCAGTCTTGTCCTGTCATTGCATTTGACTTACACTTTAAAATAGATGTTTTGGGGTTACCCGGGTGGCTGAGTCCATTAAGCATCTGACTCTTGATTCTGCACAGGTCATGATCTCACAGTTTGTGGGTTCAAGCCTCGCATCAGGCTCGTGCTAACAATGCGGAGCCTGCTTGGGATTCCCAAGCAGGATCCCCTGCTTACTCTCTATCTCTGTCTCACACAACAGATAAAGAAGCATTAAACATTTTTTTAAAATAAAATACACCTTTTCATTCTCTTCCTCTTTTTCTGTCTGTTAATCTTAAAGACAAGTTTTTGACGGTTTTCAAAATTGACTCCCAGCTTTATAAATGGCTCATGAATAAGCATTGTCTAAAGGAGAATCCAAACCAAGCTGATATCTTTCCAGGAGCAAGAAACCGTTGTTTCCGGGGTCTCTAAAATCTATGTTTTCTGTAATCAAAAAGGGTCAAAATCTATTCTCACATTCCCACCTCTCTCTGATTTCTAGAACACAACACCCAAGTCTTTGATTTTTTTCCCTTTGCTAGTCGCTGAGCAGAGAATTATACAGCTCAATAAAATGAAAGACTCAGCACTGGGTGGTTCATACAAGTGGCTGAAGGGATTTTGAGATAGGTTAATGGTTCCGATTGTTTTCTTATATTGATTTTTAAGATGATTATATTTTATTTATGGGGGAAAAACTTGGACTTGCATGTGAACTGCCTTGAGGGTAAACTAGGCCTCTTACACACAGAAAAATTTTATGTGAATTTGTAATGACTTGTAGGAAATAAAGAGAGTGGGAATATGCTTGTAAATAACTCCTTTCACTAACAACAACAAAATGGCTATGACTTTAGAAAATCTGTTTGGACCAAGTGGTTGAATTAGTTTAATGGAACCGCTTTCTTTAATAGTCAACAGAAACAGAAGCAAAAGATAGTCCTTTTTGGCTCTGGTCCAAAGAAAGCTCAAAAGGGTTGATTCTCGAGGGTGGAGGGGTAAGAGGATGGGGGGGATATTCCCCCTTGGGTGGGTGGGAGAGCTGGTCAACTCCTCCTGATGCTTGGCTTTTGAGATTACTTGCGGTCTTTCAAAGGTTGCTGCAGAAGCCTGTCACATTAAGGAGGGATTGCCCTAGTTCTGGAATCCTGAGATAATGCCTTTCTCTCCTTGCAGTACTGGCTTGAATTTTTTGGATCTATTTCAAGTAGAGCAGATGACTAATCACCCCCTTCTGCTAGTTGATAATGGGTTGTCTATAAAACCTTGTTTTTGTATGGTTACCTTATTGTGAAGTTCGTGTCTTTTGAGGAACATTCACAACTGAAAGGCAAGGAAAATGTCCACTCCAGGGTGTAGTAAAGCTGACAGGGAAAAAGAAAAAAACACTAAATGACTTGGCTCTGTTGTTTTTGAGTTTCCTGAGAGAAAGTGGCCTTGACCCCCATGCATTACTGCTTTTGAGATTGTAACAGCAGATGGTACAAACTGACAGTTGGTGAAGACAACTAAAGGTGTTTGTAACATTGCAGGGTTGTACAGGTGACTTTAAAAACAAAGGGTTTGGAAGTGATAAAAAGTGGAGGCTGGCAACAGAGACGGTAATAAAGCCACTAGCTACTTGAGGCAATGTCCTTTTTTATTTTTTCCTTTTATTGCATCTGATTGCAAATTAAAGTGGGGAAAAAAGATTAACCCCAGGCAGAAAAGAATATTCAGCCCCTGCCTCAGTGGTTTTCAAAACAAAAAACTGTAGTCTTTGATTTTTAGATTTGATTTTTTTTTTCTTTTGCCTGCTGGTTGCCATACAAAGAGATATAGCTCAATAAAATGAAAGATCCACAACGCTGTGTTTCATAGCAAGGGCCTGGAGGGATTCTGAGCCAGGTTAATGGATATGATGGTTTTCCCTTCATTGATTTTTAAGATGATTATATTTTATTTATAGGCGAGAAAATAATAGTTAATCTTAGATTTATTGAAAACTTATTGCAAGGCTGCATAAATTGATAACAATAACAGTACATTTAGGGCAACAAAAGTAGACTTGTCTTTAATCCCTTAAGTGCTGATGTGCAGGGAATCTATTGACTTGAAATTAAATATGCTCTAACCTACAACGGAATCCAGGTGGAGAAGAGTTCTATTTTTCAGGCTGCTCTGAAATATTTCATTACACAAAGCTTTTGTGTACCTGAGGTGTTCTTTGGTAAAAACTGTGAAAAAAAACCTAGGAGTCGAAAGCTCAGGGATATTGGCATGTTGCTCTCTGGGGGCCTTAAGAACTGACTTCCAAATCAGTCAGTTATTTGTCAGCTAAAAAGCCTACTGGTCAACCATAATTGTTGCAGAGATTTGAATCTAAAACCAGGATGTGTGTGTTCTAAGATGCAGGAAAAAAAAAAAAACACAAGAAACAAAACCCCTCAAAACATCAGCTGATCGTAGCTCAGAATTCCATTGCCTTAAAATGATGGTAATTTATTTTTATGTCTTAAACGGATTTGATACAGGAGGGCTGTGTCCAAGGACCTAGGGGAGGGTCCTGTAGGACCAGCCAGGAGAGTCCTTGGCTTCACGCAGGATAGAAATCAAATGTGAAGCAAAGAAAGTGAAAGCAGAGTTTATTGAATAACATGAGTGACAGGCAGAAAACAGCAGATGGAGTGTCTGGGAGACTCAGAAAGGAAAGGAGAATGAGTCTCATTGTTTGAGGTTAGGGTTTATATTGGAATGAGGTCTGGGGTACGTGTTCCTTCAGGAATCCAGGGTAGGGTCCAGTCAGAGGCGAGTGTCAGGTGAACAATAGGTGTCATTCCATAAATCACCAAAGGTAAGGGGTGTTGATGCCCATGTCAGTGGAGGTCTGCCCATGTCAACGGAAGTGAACATCCTGGAACATGTTTGCGATCTGGCTTGTCTTATATGTTATCAGGTGTTCGGGTCCTAGGACAAAATTCTGAGCATGATTCACTTTTCTGCTTTCTCCTTGAAGTGGGAACATAGCTTCTTTGGCTTTTTCAGAAATGGGGCCTAGCAGAAAAATAGCCCAGACAGAGCCTGTCTAAAATGGAGTCCTCCTGTAGCTTCTCTATCTCAAATTCAAAGACCTCATGGATTTGGGGCAAATGAATGCCCGTTAGCCAACCAGGGACAGTAATTTTGCCTAGTCGGGAATAGAACGTTGGGTCTTTGTCTCTCGAAAGACTGAGTAATTGTCAATACAGATCTGGGGCACAGAAATGTCAGTTAGAGGTTCTTGATATGCAGTGCTTATCCCAAGTGGAGGAGCAAAAATAAACTCTCCAGCAATTTAATTAGTCAGAGTTTTCCAGATAATTGAATGTTTATGCAGAGAAAAGAGAAGAAATTAAAATTTCAAGTGTTTTGGAGACAGAGAACTTTGACCGTTGAGTCACCCAAAATGCCAATGTAACATTGTTTTACAGTATTTCAAAGTTCTCTTTTATTAAAAGTGCCGTATTGGGCTTGCTTTGGCGGTGCGTGTACTAAATTTGGACCAGTGTACAGATTAGCACGACCTTTGTGTAAGGATGATATGCAAATTCATGAAGTTTTTTTTTTTTTTCACTCTCAGCCAGAAGTACAACATGTATGTGCAAAAGCTAAAATGGCTTAACATTATGTTACACTTTATACTAAAAATGTATTACTGTGAATGGTCTATAATTAAGCCCAGTGAGACATCTAGGGAGTCCATACATGCATCCGTGAGCAGATGCAGTTTACTTATTTATAGAAGGTTTCTTTTTGAAAAACTAGTGGTGGACACATTTGGATCCCATTTATACAGTTACAAAAATAAAGATTTGATTACGGCCACTCTTCCCCCAAAAGTGCCATAGTCACTCATGCTGTGGCTAATAGGAAGGGTAGAAGTTGACTCTTCCCCGTGTTTAAAGGTAAACTGAGGCCTAGTCAACAACCTACGTTTATCGGAGCCAAACTTGATTCCCATGGGCTGGCCCCAAACCGAGGTGGTAGGAAGCGCCTTCCTGACAGGAGCTTCGGGAAGCTGCTTGTAAGAGAAGAGGCAGAAGCCCAGCAGGAAAATATTTAGTTTGGCTAGAGAGTCAGCATCTGCCTTATTTGGAAAAGCCAGGCTGGCTGCTTGGGGTAGGTTGTTTTTAGCTTTTGAGTTCTTAACCTTGGCGCATCTTAGGCGTAGGTTTTGGTTTGCTTAAGCTGGTTGCTAAGGTATTAGAACTACCTCAGTCTAATGTCCTCCTTGTGTAATTAAGTGAACACCTGCAAGACTAACGTTCACTTTCAAATGACACTATGGGCTCGTTTTCCACAAAATTTGACTTGAATGCTCCGTCAGTTTTGGTTAGAGGCAGTGACGGTCTATGAAAATAACTTTCCCACCACAACTGCCCATACAAATATCTCAGGAGCAAATGCATTCTAAAACGGACTTCCTACGTCTGCATCCAGGATGTAACTAAAGTAATAGGACAGAGAAACAAAATAGTAACGGCACTAATGAGATTTCCTCCTTTACTTGATTATTCTATGTTTACTGGATTAACATAGGTTACTCGAAGTTCTACATTTACATGAAAAAAGAGACTACAGTAAAAATGTTTCAGGAAGTTCTTGCATGGCTCAGTCAGTTGAACATCTGACTCTTGATTTTGGCTCAGGTTGTGATCCCAGGGTCCTGGGATTGAGCTCTCCCTAAGGCTCCTCGCTGAGCATGGATCCTGCTTGTAATTCTCTCTCTCTCTCTCTCTCTCTCTCTCTCTCCCTCCCTCTGCCCCTCCCAGCTCACACTTGCACTTTCTAAAAAAAAAGAATGTTTTATAAGTTTTATCTAAGATTCATGAGACTCTATCAAAAGTGAAAAATTAATTCTTAGTTGGTTTTTTAATGTTTATTTATTTATTTTGAGAGAGAGAGAGAAAGAGAGAGAAAGAGAGAGAAAGAAAGAGATTTTCTTAAGCAGGCTCTGCATTGTCAGTGCAAAGCCGTACGTGGGGCTTGATCCTAAGAACTGTGAGATCATGACCTGATCCAAAATTGAGTCTAATGCTCAACCCACTGAGCCACCAGGAAAAGTTAGTTTTCTAACTTTTTTCAGGGGCACCTGGATGGCTCAATGGATTGAACGTCTGACTCTTAATTTCAGCTCAGGTCATGATTCCAGGGTTATGGGATCGAATCCCACATTGGGCTGTACACTGAGTGTGGAGCCTATTTAAGATTCTTTCTGGGGCGCCTGGGTGGCCCAGTCGGTTAAGCGTCCGACTTCAGCCAGGTCACGAGCTCGCGGTCTGTGAGTTCGAGCCCCGCGTCGGGCTCTGGGCTGATGGCTCAGAGCCTGGAGCCTGTTTCCGATTCTGTGTCTCCCTCTCTCTCTGCCCCCCGTTCATGCTCTGTCTCTCTCTGTCCCAAAAATAAATAAACGTTGAAAAAAAATTAAAAAAAAAAAAAGATTCTTTCTCTCTCCCTCTGCCCCTTCCCTGCTCACTCTCTTTCTCTCTAACATAAAAAAAAAAAAATTAAGAGAAAAAAAAGACATTTCCATAAGTGACTATCAATAAGTAAAATTTTATATTTATTTTAAAGTCATGTAGCATTTTCCTGCTAGGCAAATGGAGAAACTCAAGTAAATCTTTAAGCTGTAAATGAATTTAAAAACACAGAGCACAATAGTTGAAAGATAGTTAAAGAAAGGACCAAAAAAGGAGTTTGATTTTAGATAAGAAGCTGATTTGAAATGAAGAAATGACCCACACCTTGAATGCACAACCCCCCCCTCCCCCCTTCCCTCCCCCCCCTCCCCCCCCCCCCCCCCCCCCCCCCGCCCTCAATTTCTGCTATTGTTTTCATTTAACTCTGTTTTCCTGGTCTCATCTTGAGATAATTGTCAACAAATTGTCAAACAAACAAACAAAAAACAACACAAAAACAGCCCTGCAAAAAAGCAACTCTGGTGAGCCCATTTGTCTGAGCTGGAACAATAAAGAACATGAAGATTCTCTCATGAGGAATCCCATTTTCTCAAGATTTGGAGCTCACTTAAAAATAGTGATGCAATTTTAACAATGATTTTATGCTTCTTCAAAATGTGTGGTGCTTCTCTGATAAGAAATTCTCACCTAGATGGTCTAACTTACCTTTATCTTAAATCTATCTAAATTTCTTCTTGTGATATGGAATTAAGGACACTGAAAAGTGGCATTGTGGTAGGTTTTCTTTAACTTAATATTTTTTTCTGACGTCAAAATTTATAGAGGTTTGCCGTAAAAATCTGGAAAATCTAAGTGAACAAAAAGAAAGAAAAGACCATTACTTGTGAATCTCTAATCTAGAGATTATCTCTGTTAACATATGAACACACAGTTGGAGCTACACGTGTTGCTTGGTTACCTGTTTGCTTTTTTAACCATATATAATAAGAAAAAAATATTTCCAAAAAACAAAAAATAGATGGTTCTTTCATATGATTTAACTATTTTTAATCAAAGTATGTCAGAGTCTACATAATCTTGTTCATTTTGGCCAAATCCTATTTCAGTTAAATTTTGCTGTTTTCTGGTTTTCATTTCCATATGTTCTGACATCGGCATTCAATTGGACCAGAACAATGCACATTGCATATGGCTCAACTTATTATCTTTAAGTTTTATTCCTGTGATATTATGATATAGTAAGAAACATGTATTTTGGTCTTCCTCCCATGCTCTTGGCCGGAGCTCCTAAGATCTTTGTAGTTTTCTAAGTGATAAGAACAATAGGAACATCTTCTGTTTTAACATTTGTCCCTGGCACAACTTTGGAACCTAAAAGTGAGAGGATCCCCTTTTGTTATTCATAACAAGACCCTTTCCACCACACTTGACTTGATGTTAATGAAATGACTTTTGGAAATACTCTAAGGATGGGGGTGTGGTTGTCGGGGGAACTAAACCATGTGATTAGAGGGTTGGGAACTTTCAGCCCCATCCCCACCTCCAGAGAGGGGAGAGGAGTTGAAGGTTGAGTTAATTACTAACAGCCAATGAGTTAATCAATCGTGCCTACGTAATGAAGCCTCCATAAAAACCCTAACTAAAGAGGTTTGGAGAGCTTTTGGGTTGGTGAACACACTGAGGTTCTGTGAGGGTGGTGGGCCTAGAGAGGACACGGGAGCTCTGTGCCCCTCCGCACATGCCCTGCCCTATGCATAGCTTCCATTTGGCTGTTCCTGAATTATATTCTTTATAGTAAACGAGCAGTGGTCATTAACGTGCTCCCCTCAGTTCTGTGAGCTCTTCTAGCAAATTATCAAACACAAAGAGGGGGTCAGGGAACACCAAATCTAGAGCTGGTTCGTTAGAAATCCATGTGATAATCTGGGATTTGCAATTGTCATCTGAAGTAAGGGGAAATCTTGTGGAAATGCGTTCTTAACCGGTGGGTCTGTGCCAACTGAGTGTAGTCAGCCTTAGGATCCTTTAATACGGGGCGCCTGGGTGGCTCTGTCGGTTGAGCCTTTGACATCAGCTCAGGTGATGATCTCAGGGTTTGTGAGTTCCAGTCCAGTCCAGCCCCGCCTGGGGTTTTCTGCTGCCAGCACGGAACCTGCTTCAGATCCTCTGTCACCGCCTCTCTCTCTGTCCCTCCCTGCTCATACTCTCTCTCAAAAATAAATTAACATTAAAAAAAATTAT
The DNA here is from genome assembly GCF_018350175.1 of Felis catus. Taxonomy (NCBI): domain Eukaryota; kingdom Metazoa; phylum Chordata; class Mammalia; order Carnivora; family Felidae; genus Felis; species Felis catus. The sequence continues at coordinate 66,290,966 of NC_058373.1, forward strand.
TTAATATGATGGGACAAAAACCCTCCTATATTTTGTGACAGTTGTGTTGTGAGCAGGGAAAGTAGCTTTTCCTTTAATTCTTGCTTTTGGTATCTTAGCTTCACCCACAAGTTTTCCAATCTGACATATATTTTGTATACTAAATAGATTTAATAAAATTTGTTTGTGAGTAAATGTTGTGAAGATATGTGACCATTCACGGTAATAATTACAGCTCCTAGAAGCCTATTTTAACTCTAAGTTGACAGGAGACATTAATATTTCAAGGAGAATAAAAGTACTAAAAGTCTGGTCCAGTAATTTATGAATTACTATTCTTTCCCTTTTATCTAAATAATACCCCTCTCGTTGGGTTAGCATAATCGAGAATTAAAATTACTAAACTCATCATTAGCACTCAAGACAATCAACTGAAAAACTCAGGATTTCTAAGACTCCATTAAAACTGGATTTTAAAATTGCTTGTCTATATGCCAGAAATAACCACTTAGAAGCCATAATGGAAAATATTTCAATTTATAATCGCATCAATTATATAAAATTCACGAGAATAACCTTAACAAGGTAACCTATGCTTGGTTTTCTTTATGAGAAAATTCTGATTTTACTCGCCACTGACCTCAAAGCAGGACTCAGCAAGTGCTACTCTTCTCTCCATAAATAAACTCTTCAGAATATTTTGAAGCCCTGTGGAATTGACTGAAAATATCATTGACTTTGGGAGGAGGGTTTACATGGCTTTTGCCACAATACCATTCTTCCTCAGAATGTCTTCTATCGCCTGCCTCTTTTTTGGTCTATCACCGATTAAATCGGGGAGCTCCTCTTTTGACCTCTGCCCCATGCAGACTTTAATTTGGGGAAGTAATAGGGCATGCAAGTGGTTAAAAACATTTATATATGAAATGCTCATTGAAACTTAGGAGAAGCATGGTTTTTAACAGGTAAACGGAAAATGATGTAAACAGATACACATATGTAGGAAATAGAAGGCTAATAGACTTCTGAAAAAATTAAATACTAAAAAAGAATTGCAAGTAACAAAATAAGCATTAAGTGAAATTATCATTTCACTTAATAAAGTGGCAAACATTGAAAGAAAAAGAACATGCTCGTTAAGTTGTCGTGAGGTGTAACTCACATCTCGGTGGTAGAATTATCATCAAAAATCTAAAATGTAGCCGATTTCCTTGACTTAGTTCTGAACCTCATGTTTTAGATGAAATGTCCTCTAAGCTTCCTTGACAACAGTTGAAATCTTACAACACCAGACAATGTTATCTTCCTAAGAAACACATCTGATTAGCCAGACCCTTTAGTGAGTCAAAATCCCTAGTTAATGGGATTGCTGTTCCTTATGCAGAGACAGGCAAGACCATTCACAGACTGCTAGCAGTAGATACTATTTATTGGACAATGATTATATTTTAGTATGTTTTCTAAGGGTTTCTCCTGTTTTATCTGTTAATATTCATAACACCCCAATGAGGGTAGGTATGATTCTTATTCCCTTTTCAGATATGAGACACAAAGTAGTTAGCTCATTTCTCAAGGTCATGCAGGCGTTTTGACCCCAGAGTCTGAGCTTTAACCTCGATACTATATTGTCTATAAAAGGATCCCCCCCCACCTTAGGTAAGGCTAAGCTTTCCCGAGCTTTCTCCTCTTGAATCACACGAACATTCTTTACATTCCCTAAGTGTAACTGACTCCCTGATTACTTCAGGACATCTGTTAATTTTTCCTACTGAGGATTCCTGCACTCAACCAACTTCTCATAAAGCTTGACACTGAAAAGCCAGCACTAACAGACTCATCATGTCATACTGTTCATGATATTTTTTTAGTTATGGCAGAAGTTTTCATTGCCTGCTCACTATCTATTCTCTTTTTACTAAAAGGCTTCTCAGGTTTCCTTGAAGCTAGGGGTGGCCCTGTTTCAAATGATAGTCGTTGTAGGGGGCAGAGAGGAAAGTTCCTTAAACAAGCAGAAGGGTGGTCTTGCTGCCGGTATTTCCTTCTTGCTAGAACTCCACCAGCCAGATTGTGATCGTGAGGATTAGGGATGGTAGAGGGAAAAGATCGGAAAAGCCCAGGTCCGTGGTAACTTCAGAAGCCCCCATACCATCCTCGGTCACTCACGCACTTTAGGTGCACCTCTGTTATTGATCGCTGAATGCAATTCCTTACTGATCTGTATGTCAAGGATAGTTTTAAAAAACGAAATTCAAAGTACAACAAAATTCAATAACGTAAATCTGAAGATCTGATTGGCTTTATTAAGTAGTTTGTGATTCGGGAAGCATTCCATCCAGCAAGTAGGAAAGAGCTCAAGGGGATTGTACAAAATTATAGGTGTATGTAGGAAAGAGGGTATGGTGAGGAAGTTATTAACAAAAGAAAAAAAAAAGGACACAGGGTCTTAATATACAGATTAGATTACCTCATCTTCCTTTGGGGAATGGAGAAGGCCATGTAACAGATTACCTCATTGGTGCTGACCAGAAAATTCCTGACTGACCAGTTAAGACTATTGGAGAACTTGAAACTGAAAGTAGCTTGGGTATTAATTTCAGATATGGTGACTTGACTTACGTGATGCCATTTTGGGCCTGTGGTTTTCTTTTTTTAACAATAGAAAGAGAAATTAACTTTTTTTTTTTATCTGATGTTTGCACAGATAAAAGGCATGCTTTCAAAGGCTTGTTCAATATGTGGAATTCTTTGCATCAGGAAAATGTAAGTAATATTATCCTAAAATGCAACATAAGTAAACACTGGGGATTTAGGACAATTTCTTTCGCTTTACCTGGATCCTGTAACCAAGTTCAAGCAACCCTCTTTATATATTATGAGATATCACAGAGTATACATATATACTTTTATTTATTTTATAATCTGTTCCTTACCAGGTTTCTGGTGCTTGGGGCAAAATGGAAAATTGGGACAATGCTGCACCTGATTTAGGTTAAGAATGTCTTTACATCTGAACATAATGTTGAAAGTGGGATCCATCCCTGAGTCATCTTGAATATTGCCTTAGCAGTCTACTCTAATAGAACTTATTTTGAATTTAAATATGCTCTTGCTTTTTGAATATCTGCTGCTTCCAGGGAAGGATTGTGTTAACCTTGAATGAGACTCTCTGCTTTCTAAATGTTTAGTTAATATTTAATTGATGGTGTCAGATTATTTCCTTTGTTATATTGTTTGCAGAATACAAGAGGAAAACATGAGGTTATATATTGCCCAAGTCAGGTGCACAAATAACTGATTTGGAGGGCAATAACAGATTAGGCAAATGAAATAAGAATGCTATTTTAAAATGTAATATCCTGAAACATACCTGATTACATACTTATGATCCTGGATAGATTGAACCAATAAAATCCAAGAAGCATTTTATTTCCACTGTGTATGTGTGCAGCAAACCCTAAGCTATCATTTTAAGAGGCTTATGGTGTCCGACCAGTTTCACTTTATCTCTGGCATTCTTCCATAGAGACGTTGCAATAAAAATAGGCACTCCTACTCAGATTTTTATTCATAATTCCATGATGTTTGTGTACTTGAGGGTATTTATTGCTTACTTCAGTAAGCCCATCTGATTTACCTTTTCAATAAGAAATGATTACAGGAGCATTTAGCTAAAGTGTTTACCATCTCTTCTATGGAGACATGCCATTTCTTCTTTTTTTTCCCCTAGGTTTACCCTTTCCCCCACCGACCAGTAAATCCATCAGGGGACTTCAGTAGCAGATTATTCTTCCTAGATTTTTCTCTACGCTTTCTAGCCTCATAAGAAATACTAAGACATTTAGGCCAGCAGCTTAATTACTTCTTCATTTTTCTCCTCTTGGATGTCTTTTGTATTTTACCTTTGTGAACCTTCTAAGTCCTAATTTTTGAGCTGTAAAAACCGTCTATTCATCTTGATTCTAATGGCTAGCCTTAGAAGGTATGGAGAGTTTGCCTAATTTTTCGAGTGTAGAATGTCCAACACATGACCCCCCAGAGTCACTGTCATGAATTGAGGTTGGAGGCACAATCAGAGTGTTCAGCTGCTGGACAACGTGGATCGTTTACCGTCTTCATGAACTTGAGCTCTTTCTCAGTCCAGGAGTAATATTATAGGTAACTAAATTTTACTTTATTTCTGTTAATCCTCTGGCTTCAATATAGAATTATAGAAATCTCTTGGTTTTCGAGGTTTGAGTGCTGAGAAGCCCTGTGGCTCTGTTAGTGTAACATCATCTCTGTCCCTGCAAAGTCCTTGCTGTGAACACTGTATGTCGCCGGCACTTGCTCATTCCGTTTCTTCTCAATTTCGATAGCTCCTCATCTCCTCTGGAAGCTTTGCCAGAAACACTTTACATTCTCAAACGCATGTCAACTTGTCCCTCCATCCTATTGAATTTCCTTATGCTACCAGTACCTGTGACTGTCCGGAGACCTACCTATCTAAAACCTACTTACGTACATCTATGTATGAAATGTGATACTTTTGATGCCTAGTGAATTCTAAACACAGAAATATATGCTCTATGCACATTTTAAAATTGAATTCTCTAAAGAGTCTTGTAAGATAGATATTACCACATTTTATAGAAGAAACCACATTTTAACTTGTCTGCTTCTAATAAGAAAAACAGCAACAATCATTTATTGGATGCCAAATGTGTGGTAGGCACTGTACTAGGACCCTTACTTTTCTTTTTTTTTTTTTTAACACGTGATTATTGTCTTGTTTGAAACTGGATTTAAGGCAGTTTTGTCATTCTCTAATTTTCATAGCAAACCCCAAAAATGGAAATCTCATTTTAGAGATGATGAAAAGATCTTCTAATTGGTTTATAAACCTCTCTTTGTTCATCTTATATTTACATAATCAATCCATTAAGTGGCACTTTGTGGGGGGAGCCTCTTCCTGATTGCCTAGCCTTGCCTTGTTTTGTTTATCACAGGTCCTCATAGTAGCCAGAAATTTTTATTTATAGCACTTGTTCCATTTTATATATTTACTTTATAAATGTTACCCTCTAAACAAAACTAGAAAGTATAGCCAAACTAAAATAGAGACAAATTCGGTTCCCTTTTTCTGGAACATTCTTTTCTTGATTTATTGTTTGGCATCCTGAGCTAGAGTCACTTATCGGGAACATTCTCATGCCTAGATTAAGTCTCTCTTTTTTTTTTTAAATTTTTTTTCAACGTTTTTATTTATTTTGGGACAGAGAGAGACAGAGCATGAGTGGGGGAGGGGCAGAGAGGGAGGGAGACACAGAATCGGAAACAGGCTCCAGGCTCTGAGCCATCAGTCCAGAGCCCGACGCGGGGCTCGAACTCACGGACCGCGAGATCGTGACCTGGCTGAAGACGGACGCTCAACCGACTGCGCCACCCAGGTGCCCCTAAGTCTCTCTTTTAAATGTTCCTTTAGCTTTGTGTAATTCTCCTTCAAAGAACTAGCAAGACTCTGATTGGCTAATTGTTTTTTTTTTTTTTTTTACAAAAGAGCAGTTTTCAGTTCACAACAAAACAGAGGGGGGAAGGTACAGAGATTTCTCATATACTCCCTGCCCCCACACACGCATAGCCTCATCCACTATCAACATCCCACCAGAGGGATACATTTGTGACGATCAGTGAACCTACATTGACAGATCATTAGCCCCCAAAGTTCGAAGTTTACATTTGGTTCACTCTTGGCCTGGTACCTTCTATGGGACAAGTGTATAATGACTTGTATCCACCATGACAATGTCATCCAGAGTGGTATTTTCACTTTCCTAAAAATCCTCTGTACTCTGCCTATTCATCCCTGCCCCATGCCCTGACCACTGATCTTTTCCAGGATGTTACATAGTTGAAATCATATGATATGTCACCTTTTCATATTGATTTCTTTCACTTAGTAATATGCATTAGTTTCACTCCATGTCTTTTCATGGCTCATTTCTTCTTAGTATTGTATAATATTGTATTGTCTTGATATACCGTATTTTCTTTACTCACTTCCTGAACAACAGGTAGTTTGCTTCTGAGTTTCGGCATTTATGAATAAACCTGTCACCAACATCCATGTGCAGGTTTTTGTGTGGACAGAAGTTTCAGCCCATTAGTAATTAATTTTTTAAAAATGAGTTCATTCAGGCAATGTCTATTTATTCCTGTCTTCTTATGTGCCAGGCATTGTGCTAGTTTCTGGGTGTGGAGTGGTACCTGCTTTCCTGTCTGCTGTTCCTGGAGATTGTAGGGTCCATGAGGGCAGATATGTATGTGTCTATTGTGTTCATCACTGTATGCCCAGATTCCAACATGTTTCTTGACATGGAGATGTATAGACACATACGTCTTGACACATAGACATATACATCTAAGAGACTGAGGAAAGTTGAAAGGAAAAGGATAAGTTAAGATGTAACAGGCAAATGCAAACAAAAACAAAGCAGAAGGTGCTGTAATAATATCAGACAGCATTGAATCAAATGCAAAGCATCTTATAACGATAAAGGTATGATCTTCAGTGAAAGGCCGCTATCAGCATTTATGTGCCATGCAACAGAACATCAAAATTCATATTTATTGACTAAATAATGAACCCATGGTGAATTTTATCTTAATTTTTATAAATATATATGTATTTTTTTTCTTCCCTCAGCTTCTTTTTGCCGTAAAATCCCTAGGTATAATAAGTCATGTGAAACAGCAGGATCTGGCCATCAGCTCCTGAAATTTAAGTGGATTCTTGGATACAACTCATGAATATAGTGAGGAGATTCGTGGATTACCATAACATATTGAAAAACCGGGGGATTTATTTTTCCTGTGTTAACAAACCCGGGTCACTGCCCTAGTTTGTGGATTTTTTTTTTTTTTATTCTCTTCTGGTAATTCTCTGTCATGTTCAACTCACATCTGTGTCTGTGCTTCTGAAGCCTGTGTCCCTACACTTTGTGAGCTCTTCCCTTCCACTCAGCCTTCCCCACCCTTTGTTACATCCTGTCGCTATAGGTCAATTAGGCTTTCGGTGGCAAGTAATAGAGAGAGCTAAATGAAGGGACACAAGACAAAGGAGCCTTTATTTGAAAATGTTGAAGTTAAATAATTTTTAAAACTGCATTAAAAAAATCCATCTAAACTCTCATTTAAATGTCAAGGTGTAATAAATATATTCTCATGCATACAAGAAACCTGAAAACATATCACACAAAGACATTCTTTGTATTTTAATAATAAGAGGAATAAATACAGGAAGTAGCAACAAGATAGAAAGGAAGAGTATGAGTGAATAGCTTACCAAATGCTAGTTTTATCTTTTTCAAAAGAGGCGTGACAATAAAGCAAACAAAAATAATAGCCGAGCAGTATAGAATTAAAAATCTAGACATGTCATTTTAAAGTGGGGAGGAAGGAGGAGACCAAGTATGTGTCTTATTTTAAGGGAAGAGGTAAGGATATAGATACATTTAAGAAATTATTAGAGAAGGAGAAACATAATATGATGACCAATGACCAGAACCGAAAGTGAATGCATGATTTTAATACATGTTCTAATGTAATAGTAAATGGATAACATTTGGTAATTAAACATAGAAACGTGGATTGGATTAAAATATATGATACATGATAAATGAGCCACCACAAAGAAAGGATAGACAGCTGGTGTTCAGGAAATTAGCTCATTAAATGCAGAAAATTAAAGCTGGGTTCCTACCTTATACCATATACATAGGTGGATGCCAAATAAATTAAAGATGTAAATGTGAACGGTTAAACCATAAAACAAAGAATAAAATCTAGGAGGATATCTTCGTGACCTAGGGATTAACAAAGTAATTTGCTATATAGGATTCAAAAATAAGAACCCAAGAGGTAAAAATAAAAAATAAAATAAAATAAAATAAAATAAAATAAAATAAAATAAAATAAAACAGCGAAATGTGACAAAATCACATTGAAGGGATTTCTACTGAACCAAAGATACAATGAACCAAGTTCACATACTGGGGCAAGATATTTAAAATGTCTAAAACTTAAAAGGAATTCATATTTCCAGTAGAAAAGAAAAAGGGAAGTCCCCAAGAAAAAGACCTAAAAACCAGTAGGAGAATGTACAGAAGTTGTACACAATTTCACAGACAAGAAAACTCCAGCTCCAACAGATGTTTGAGGAAATGCTCAACGTCAATAGTTATCGGAGAAATGTTAATTAGGACAATAATGAGATGACACCTAACGCTCAACAGCATATGGAATACTAGAAAAAGAAGGCAAGTTTGAAGGAATACTGAGAAACGCTCATGTTCTGTGATGGGAGGGCCCACTCTGCAGGGCAGTTGGGCAGCATTCGGTAAGATTATGTCTGTGTATATGGAACAACCCCATGACTATCCCCCCGGAATTGTCTCTCCTGACCCCAAGGTGATATGTCAAAAAAAAACAAAAAACAAAAAACAACAAACTTGAGGGTTTTTTTTTTTTGATGGAGTGTTGGATTAATCAATAAAATAGATAAGTATGGCTTATTGATATATATTATAGAACCATATGTACATAAAAAGGAACCAGACGTAGAGCTAAACATCTGGGTGGATTTTTAATAGGACAAAAGTTAGAAGTAGAACATGGTTCATAGCATAATACCGTTTGTGTAATTTAAACACATAGGCACAAAAAAACCACTTCATATTTTACAAGATACATGCGTATTTGAAGAAATGAGGTAAACATATTTAAGTCGGTGCCTAGGAAGGCAGAGTGATGGAGGCAGGATCTTGGCATAAAGGGGGATATTAATAAGAAAAGGTCTTGGGTAGCCTGGTGTCCCAAGATAAGAGAGGGATCGGGATGGGAAAGCAAAGGGAAAGAATTGTCCGGAGGGAAAGAAAATGGGTGGGTGGGACTCTAGGTGGCAGTTTTCCCTCAAGTGCAGCAACCAGCCCCCTTTCTTCTGCTCTATCTTGAGCGTCTGGGTAAGATTTCACTTAATAAAAAATATTTCTAGCGCTAAAAAGTAGTTTTAAAGACGCAGACTTAGTAGATAAAGCCCCGTGCTTGGAAGCAGGTTCCTTAAATTCCACAACCTGCCCCAACAGTCTGCATGCCTCTAGGGTGAAAACCTGAAATCTCCTGTCTTTGTTTCCCCATCTGTAAGCTGAGAGTAAAACACCTCTGTTTTCCTTAATCTCTCAAGATTGTTATGATAAGGAAAAAAAATGCCTGATGACCCTTGAAATTATATCTAAAATCAATGAGTCATGCAACAGAATACCTGTTGCCATGCTGTATTAATCTCTAGCATTGTTCTTGCCCAGAGGTTCCTCTGTAGCACCTGTGAGTACTAAAAAATTACATGGGATCAGACACAGACGTATGCCTATGGAAATCTCTGTACTAACCCCAGACTCCCCTCCTAACCCCACCCCAAGTGAGTAATGAGATGAGGTCCTCAGATACTCTGCCAGTCAGATACTCCCTTATTAGAAGCAGGTCTAGGCTACGCTCCCTCAGGACCAAATAAAGAGTATGATTTATAAAATGTCTTGTGTCTGTTGTTTCCCTTCTCTTTTTCTGATTTATCTTTTTAATTACTCTGGTGGTTCTCAAACTTTTTGGTCCCAGAGACATTTTACACTCTTAAAAATTATTGAAAACTCCACAGAGCTTTGACTTGTGTGGGTTATATCCATCGATATTCACTATATTAGACATTAAAACTGGGGTTAAAAATTATTTATTCATTAATTCATTTAAAAATAACAGCATACCCACTGTAGTTAACATAAAAAGCATGTTCAAAGCAAATAGCTATATTTTCCAAAAATAAACAGTATTTTCCAAAAGCAAACAAATGAACAATAATAGAATAGTGGTGTTGTTTTATAGTTTTATAAATCCTTTTAGATATTTAGAGCTGCTTCCAGAAGAATATGTTTGGTAAAACCTTGAGTTTAGGTATCAAATATTGTCTCAGGAAATTATGTAGCATGCAATACACAACTTCTGTGGTTGGAAAATAGCCTAATACCAAGTTTTCGTCTTTCATCTGCTATTGACAGAGCAGCATTTTCTATTTTAAACTTAATGAAGGAATCCAGGAAAATTTGGCTTCAACATACTTGTCTCATAAATGACTTTTTGTAAGGAACATTAAGCCTGTCTAGAATAACATTAGGTTGAACTACAAGAAATTGCTAATATTTGACCATTTTTTGACCTATGAAAACAGAAAATTCATGTGGGTTTTTCTGACATGTATGGGAGAGTACAGCCTATTTGTGTTCTTTTAAATCATCTTCATTAAGGAAAATGTTCACCTTCCCTAAGGAAGACATAGTGTTAAATTTTAAGAGAAACACTTGTCTTGGAGCATAGCTTCCTGGAAAAGTTTGAAGATGTAGTTTTATGGGTTGAGTCTTGACTAATGATAGAAGATTCAAAATAGCCTAGAATTTTATGATAAATTTGTCAGTTCTCACCCTGAATTTTTGACTACAAGAGAAAACATTTTGTTTGAGATGAGAACAGATTTCTAGATACTAGATATCAGGGGTACAGTTGATAATGCCAATGTTAAAATTGTTCATTTTTATTTATTATTGTTAAATAGTCCTGTTAGAATTCACCATGATAGTACCAGTATAGCAATAATACTTTTCTTTGAATCAGAAGGAAGAATATATTTATAAGTTTGTCCATTCAAAATGCTTACTATGATATATTTATCTAATATTTGATCATATAAATATATATTCGCATAGTGATATTTTTCACCTAAGATGTATTCCTTCTTAGACCAAAGCCCATCCTATCAAACCCAAGAGTTATGTAAAGATATTGCTTGGCATTGATGCTTCATATTTTAAAATACAAATAGTTACTGTGTTCTGATATTCTAATGTGCTACAACCAAAGCAATCACTTTTTAATTTATGGCGAATCTAAATTTTAATCATTTTTTTTCCTTGAACTGTGTACTAGTTATAAATTATTTGAAAGGCAGTGTGAAATGTCCACAAATCTTAGATGACAGTATAGCTCATTTAGTGTCTTAAATCAACAGTGTTTTGCACTGGGAGCAAGGGAGCCAGGATTTTTAGCCAAAAGAAGGCATAAGAAAACTCAGAAAGACTTTCTTTTTTTTTTCAAACATCATTGTATGGAAAATTCAAAGTTTATTTTGAGACACAGAGAAAGCACAAATCAGGGAGGGCCAGAGAGAGACAGAATCTCAAGCAGCCTCCACGCTGTCAGTGCAGAGCCTGATGCGGGGCTTAGACCCATGAACCTTGAGATAACAGCCTGAGCTGAAGCTGGACGCTTAGCAGACTGAATCACCCAGGCACCCCTATTCTACCACCAATCTTAACCAACGTACATGAAGTAGAGGAACTACAAAGAAATATAGGACAGTGGGAATGGAAGTAATATAATAGAGAATACACTTTTTAGTGGAGAAGTCAGGTTCAGGAAGAATAAGGGACATTCAGTGACTGACGTTAAGGAAGCAATACACAGAGTCCAAAAGGGAGAGAACAAAACTGTGGCAGTGTCTGTCACAACCTGGGGTTCCTGAATCCTGCATCCCACATACCGTCTTATCCAGAGGGCCTCCTATTCACCGGGCCGCCTCTCTGATACATCTAAGGGAACCACCTCTGATTCCGCTGATGCTGGCTGTGGAAGGGACTTAGGGAATTTGTCAAGGAATCATAAATCAAAGACAAGTCTGTCTCTAATGATTAAGTCGTGTTCATCTTTTCTCTGGAAAACAATGGCAGAGGCTTAAATGTACTCAGGCAAAAGAGCATAAGTCAACTAATTCTGGGTTTTCTTTCAGTTTATTCTTCTGGGGAAGAACTAACCTCAAGATCTTTTAGCTTCTCCTCTTAGGCCATGTTTCTGTCCAAACCATTTTCAAATCTGATTTCTGACTCCTGTGTTTTCTCTATTGTGCCTGTGGCATTCCAAACACAAACACAGTACTGTATTTGGAAAGAGGGTTAACTAATGCTAAGTCAAAAGATGGATGGTGAGTAAAGCCATAATCACTGTTCTTATTTATATGTACAGGCCATGGTGTGAGATATGATAGCCAGATGGGAAGTTTCCCACCAAACCTTCCTCTTCTCCATGGAAGCTCCTTTCTTTTCTTTCTTAGTTACTGTCCCCCCCCCCCCCGCCCCAAACTGAGAGATACATTGGACAGAAGCATCATGGATGGAACTGGATCACGGGTGTTTGTTTGAGAAATATATAATGTAATGTGTTTGATAAGAACCACCTACATTGTTTTCTGGGATGTGAAAATGATAGGAAATTAGATAGGATGCTAAAATGTATGTTGGAAGTAGATAGCACATTTTCCCCCAGCTGTTAAAGCAGTGTAGCATAATATCTTTGTTTGCTTTTCAAAAAAATATGCTGATCTGTAATCCTGTGCACAGCAATTGGGGAGAGGCATAAAAGGTATTTTATAAGAACTACTTTTATTAAGATACAGTATTAATTTGCCCTGAAAGCCTCTGGTAAGAGGTATCTATCTCTCTCTGTCAATAACATGTGTTGTATATAAAATTTTAACCATGTTACCACCTCTCCCCACTTCTCCTTATCTGTGCCTCTGATCTATCTTTTTTACACCAGTCTCCTAGAACCAGCCTGACAGGACAGGTAGATTGAGCAGCTTGGGACTGCCTGAGTCAGGTGCTTATTGTCATAAAGGGGCTGATAAGCCCTGGTGTGTAGAGAAATGCCCATTGACTTAGAATTTGGGACAAGGCTTTGCTAAATATTTTAAGTAGGAGTCTTATTTACCATTTTAGTTCTTTCGATGTCACTGATTGCATGAAAGGTTGATTCAGGTAATAAAGTCAGAGAAATTTTATGGTGAGCAGGCATATTGCCCTTACTAAGAATCTCGATGTAAAGTAATTATTCCCAAGACTAGCAACACCACACAGGATTCCATGCTTCAGAGAGCACTTATTTTTTTTTTTTTTAATTTTTTTTTCAACGTTTTTATTTATTTTTGGGACAGAGAGAGACAGAGCATGAACGGGGGAGGGGCAGAGAGAGAGGGAGACACAGAATCGGAAACAGGCTCCAGGCTCCGAGCCATCTGCCCAGAGCCTGACGCGGGGCTCGAACTCCCGGACTGCGAGATCGTGACCTGGCTGAAGTCGGATGCTTAACCGACTGCGCCACCCAGGCGCCCCCAGAGAGCACTTATTCTCAGAAACCCCGTTCAAAAATGCTCTCACTCTCTTGGTGTCCTCATGTGCAACTGTCTGACAATATCTCAGTAACGGGGCAGTTGTGTCCTATAACTAGCCTCAGAAAATAACTTCATGAACCCATGCAATTATACAAATAAGATTTAAAACAACTTTGAAAAAGATAGTTTTAAACTAATTTGATGAAAGCCGTAAATTATCCTTTATCTGCTTCCTCGTTACCACTCATGGTTTGACACTTGTGGAATAAGCTGATGTTAGTATAATGCATTAGGAAGAATTCCCCTCCTGAGAGCCAGTGTAGCTTAGCAAAGTGATATTTAATGTTTTCTATCATATTTATTTAACTAAAATGGCTGATTAGATGTTAAACAGAACAGAGGTTAATGATCTTTGTTATTGGTATTATAAAAAATTAAAAAAAGAATAAAATCGAGTTAATGATGTATGCCATTATTGTTATTATGGAGATTAAAAACATGCGGTTGTTGGCTGCCGTGGAAAAATGGGCACCAAGCTGTGAGTAATTAGCAAAAGTATATTATCTTCTAACCTTATAATTAATTACTTTGTTTGGCTGTGGTTCTTTTTAATGTTGGTCTTCACTGGCTTCAAGATAGTATACAGATCTGCACATAATTTTAAAACGAAGTGATAAAAGCAAACTCATGATGATTTTCTACACCTGAGAAGGAACCAGTGCAATCTGTAGCCCATACCAAAGAAAGCACATGGGAAGAGATGTGATAACCAAGTATTTCTAGACCCGGGGAAGTCGGTGGGAACCTATTGGAAGAAACTTTCAAGATCCTCATTAGCTTTGGGAACAATCAAACCTCTTTGACCACTGCCACTAACTGAAGAACAAACACTCTTTGTTCTTTGGATTGTTCAATGAAAAGACTTTTGTTTTGCTTTTCCACGTGCATTGTTTTTAAGGTTAACAGATTTAGGAAATAACCGGATGCCCAGTTACATTTAGATTTCAGATAAACTACTAGTAATATTTAGTATGAGTGCTTCCATGCAATATTCTGGACGTACTTATACTAAAAACATTATTTGTTATTTACCTGAATTTCAAATTTAACTAGGAATCTTATGTTTCGTCTGGCAACTTTAATTGTGTTAAGCTTTTTGAATTTTATTGCAGTAGCACTAGCTAATAAATGCAGACATTAGATTTGGAATGGAGTGTTCTCAAAGGCATAAAAATGCAAGTATTCCTCCCTTGTAATTAAACTCAAAATTTGTAATGTTTGCTAAACTATACCATCATTTGTGTATACAGAATTCACAAGGACATTTATGCCTGTTTATAGAATGTGTTTCTGTATGTTTGGCCTACGTACATTTCTAAATAAGGCTGTCTTTTCCCAAGTTCTTCATGCACCTGGTTTCATAGCTAGAGACTCTGTGCTAGAAGGGTATGATAGACTGAGTGTAGTAAACAAGAGTAGAAACCATATGATGGTGAAATGTGTGTGCAAGCTATCGATCTGTTACTGACTTTGGCTATCCTTCAACGTTCCCTCTGTGCTGCATCTCGGTCGCTGGTCACAGTGGAACAAGTAACGTCCAAAGAATTACAGATTTCTAGTTGCTTGTTGAGGGGATTGCTAATATATGCTGGTTTTATTCTTTTCACAAGGAACTAATGAGAGATCTGCCGAGCAAGGTTGGAATATTTGAGTGCTGATGAAGTTTATGAAGCCAATTTTTCAAGTTAGTCTGTTAAATATTTTACATCATTACATTATTTTGAGCTTAATGCCTAAACTGAGTGAAATTGTGTGCGTGAGGGGTGCAGAAGTATGCTTGATTTAGTCCTCTTATGGTGTTTGTTGGATTTCCATAGTTTGCTTCTAATTATGTTATTATAGAGGGAAGGACATATTAGGCTGAGGGTTTTTTATTATTTTTCTTTGTTAATTCGTTTGACACCATTTCTTTGGAGGAAATAGAGAAAAAAATTTATCCTCAATCTTGATCTAATTTGGATGTAGATCAACAAAGTTGTGAGTTCCTGAGAGGGATGATTATTTAGTTTTGTGTTGCTATCAGGGAAGAGTGTTGTGTAAAAAAAAAATCCATGTATCTTTAATATTTATAGAGGAGTTAAACACATTGATGTCTCTCCTGACGTTTCAGCTGGCATTTGTTTATTGGCAAGTTGTCTTAAACTTGTTGCTAGATATATTTTGTATGTATACATATAAAAACTCAAAATCTTTGTGTTGAATCCATTCATTCAGCTAAAATTCAATTTTTACTTCATACCTTTTAGGAATTGAATGGTAGGTGGTCACAGACACATTAAAGTTGAACCATATGAAATTGCCAATATTTGTCTGGTTTTCACAACCAAAAAATGACAATGTTACATAGTACCTTCAGGTATCAACTCTTCTTCCTTACTTGGAGAAACTTCCGAATATAAGCAATGCAGTACATGGTAATACATGGAAAGTTGTAGTCATGTAGATCGGTACGTCTTATACTTTTGTCATCCCTATGAATACCATCTGTATTTGTATCTACTTAGTTTTTTCAATGAGTCACTTTTTAAAATCTGAGTAAATGTAACTGTTGCAAGTAATATCCATGAAAGCATGCTGGTTTGGAACGCTAGCTACATATTGTCTAATAGCTCTCATGTTCATGGGTGTACCACAAAATTCGCCTTATCTACTCAATGGGACTTGCATCATACCTTAGAAAACCAGTAGTATTGACAGAAGATCCTAGAGTAGTTGTGCTACATTAGTCATTATTTAAATGTTTCTGGACATTCAGGCACAGATGTAGGCCACCAGAGAGAAATTTCTCTTTTCAATAACATGAATCGGAGACAAAAATGGATATGACAGTGTTTCCTCCTAAATTCTATATTAGATTGTAAAATATATTAGGTCAAACCATAAGAGATCAGCATGCTTGTGGATTAAAAATATTTTCATATTGGCATTTCATATAGCTTAATCTAATATCTAGTAGAAAATAGTCTTTTTCCTGAGGGAAATTAAACCAACATTATAGTTACGCATTATCTATGAAGATATGCAAGACATTTGTCAGATAGGGCTCCCTACTGCCCATTGCCACAGGTAGCTTGTTGGAGGGACTCATTCCCTTGGCCATTTTATACCAGTATTTACAGTGACCTTTTATACAAAGCAAGTGAAAGCAGTGCAGGTTGTAGTAGGACTAGATAAAGTAGCATACCTGCCTATGATTACCTATATCTTACTCTGATTAAGTGAGACATCTACAAAGAAGATCACCTCTCAACAGATCATTTGCCTCCTATCCACAGCCAGTCAACTGGATAGAAGTATATCAACATAGCTGGGAGCGATCATCATCTTGCTAAGTGTATGGAAGGCAGACAGGCATGAGATATGTGCACATGAAATTGTCCTCTTTCAAAGGTCAGGTCGCTACATTGCTAGTGTATGCTTGGATGCAGTATGCCCAAATGTCCACGGCTTAATTTTTCTGATGTCACCACTTGGATCCCATAATATGTGGTGACACTAGAAGCTAGTAAGAAAATAACAAGAAATTCCAGTAGCACGGAAGGGATGTTGCTACCTTCGGCAGAGCCAAAGTATCTAAGGAGACATGCCTGATTCCTTTTGTGCAATTATTTTTTTCCTCTTCAACAAGTGCTCAGCATTATTTATTTTTTTAAAAAAGAAGTGGATTTTCTTTGGAAATTGAACTACAATTATGAATGCAATGAACTAAAGGCAATGCATTGTAGAGAAGAATTCATGCAGTGTCAGCTATTTAAAATGCTTAATTTGTATTCAGAAAAGACATTGCTTTCCCAAATTCTGTAATTCTCTTTTGGGTGATGGTATTCAGGGTATTCTTCCAGTGAGAAGATATAATTATGGTTGGGGGGATAGAAGAGGGGAAGTAAGGCATGCTAAAACAAGTACAGAATTTATTTATTTTTACAATTAAAAAAATTTTTTTAACGTTTATTTACTTTTGAGACAGAGAGAGACAGAGCATGAATGGGGGAGGGTCAGAGAGAGAGAGAGGGAGACACAGAATCTGAAACAGGCTCCAGGCTCTGAGCTGTCAGCACAGAGCCCGACGCGGGGCTCGAACTCACGAACCGTGAGATCATGACCTGAGCTGAAGTCGGACGCTTAACCTACTGAGCCACCCAGGCACCCCTACAATTAAAAGTTTTATTGAGGTGTAATTGCATCTAATAAACTGTACATGTTTAGGGTGTATCATTTAAGTCTTGAATTATGTATATACCCAGGAAATCATCATCGCAGTCGAGACAATGAACATCTCTATCATCCCCCAAAGTTTCCTTGTGCCCCCTTGTAATTCCTTCCTTTCACCCCTTCTTATTCTCTCATCTGTATGCAACCACTGAGATGCCTTCAGTCACTATAAATTAGTTTGCATTCACTACAATTTTCTATAAATAAAATCGTGCAGCATGCACTTTTTTGTCTCACTGCATTTACTCAACGTAATTATTTTGAGATTCATTTATGTGGTTGTGTATATCAATAGTTTATTCCTTCTATTGCTGAGCAATATTCCACTGTATGGGTGTACCATAATTTGTCTATGCATGTTACCTGTCAATGGACATGTTATTTCCAATTTTTTTTTCAAATAAAGCTTCTATGTACATTCAAATGCTTGTCGTGGTGTAGAATTTAAATGGTTGAGCACATAGAAAGTGTCCAATGAATAATTTCTTTACTAAAATACATATTCCAAAATTATTTGAAGTGATAAAGTCAACTTTAGTAATTTTTCTATTTTTATTAAGTGCCTTTAGCAAATTTTTTAAGTCTTACAATTTAGGTACAGGGGCGCCTGGGTGGCTCAGTCGGTTGGGCGTCCAACTTTGGCTCAGGTCATGATCTCACGGTTTGTCGGTTGAAGCCCCACGTCAGGCTCTGTGCTGACAGCTCAGAGCCTGGAGCCTGCTTCTGATTCTGTGTCTCCCTCTCTCTGCCCCACCCTGACTCGCGCTCTGTCTCTCAAGAATGAATAAATGTTAAGAAATTTTTTTAAAATAAAAAAAATACAATTTAGGCATAGCTCAATCTAAAGGATAACATTCTGAATGATTTTAATGTATTTGTGTATAATAAATACATATGAAGAATTAGATATTTTATATAGATTCTTTACTAGATTAATATACACAAAATTCTTAGTATAAGATAAT
Organism: Felis catus; assembly: GCF_018350175.1. Lineage (NCBI taxonomy): Eukaryota > Metazoa > Chordata > Mammalia > Carnivora > Felidae > Felis > Felis catus. Next base: position 66,309,422 of record NC_058373.1, read on the forward strand.
TTAACAGGGGGATCATAGCTACAGACCTAATAATTCTTGAATATGACATTTTCAGTTATTACTTTAACATATAGTCTTTGAAATGTAACAAATTTTAACTAGTATAATTCTTGTATACTTCATAGCATGGTGTATCACTAAAGAATGCCTCTCTCGTAAATAAACCTAGAAAAAAAATATGGAAGTTGTCTATTCAAGGTTAAACATTGCTAAGGAATGTTAAACAAATATGAGAACATATTTGATATCTATACTAAAACTACTTTTTGGATATATTCTGTTAGAAATTTATGTGAATAAACAGACAAACACCTTTTTTTTGAATGAAATATCTAACAGTTACCAAAATGGACAAAAGAAGCTGAGGTACGTTCATTAATTATTCCAAGATTTCTGGGGCGCCTGGGTAGCGCAGTCGGTTAAGCGTCCGACTTCAGCCAGGTCACGATCTCGCGGTCCGTGAGTTCGAGCCCCACGTCAGGCTCTGGGCTGATGGCTCAGACCCTGGAGCCTGTTTCCGATTCTGTGTCTCCCTCTCTCTGCCCCTCCTCAGTTCATGCTCTGTCTCTCTCCCAAAAATAAATAAATGTTGAAAAAAAATTATTAATTATTCCAAGATTTCTACAAAGCATCAATAGTTTTGGAAATGTTAACAAGCTGTTTTTCATCTCCTGTTGGACAAAAAGTACAGGTGCTTTATGAAATGATGATTCACCTGTAAATTCTATTTTAATAGATGTTAGCAATGCAGAGTTGCATATTTAAAATCTTATGTTCATTTAGTGGTTTAATAAAATCGGAGTTTTTAAGTGGTAGTGAATTTTCAGTCTGCTTTATTTATTAAAATGCATCAAAATTCTGTTAAAATTTCTCGAGACTATAACAATAATGGACACATCCAAGTGTTTTGATAGAAATGTATCTATTGCCGTAGTCTAGTGAAACATTTATAATTGATAATACTTATGAACTGGTGGTGGAGCAAGTGTAACATAGCAGGTCATTTTCTCCAGTTATTTGTACAAATAATTTCAAAAACATTAGGTCAAACATAAAATTTGGTCAAAAAAAATTTTGTACCGCCCACACTAGCCATGGTGAATTACTGTGGGTAATGTCCGAGTATTATTTATTTTTATTGCTGTTAGATGATAAGTGCATAATTTCAAAATAACCAGAACACAAATACACGACAGAAACACAAATATGAGGGACAGTTTTTGAGAAGGTTATACATTCCTCACAGGATGGAAATGGGTTAACAAATCATTCTTTCAAATCAGAGATAGATTGTCACATCATATATTTAAAAGCTATAATTCAGGGACTCTGCTTGTTTTGTTTTCTTCCATTATCAGCGGTAACCTTAAAAATCTTTAACCTTGCATAGTACAGGTTCAGTATTAGCTGTCAGATAACATGTTCCACAGGTTAATTTTCCTATTGCATTTTTGCACTTTTGATAGCAGTCATAACATTATAACTCTTTAATTTCTTCAATGAAGCACAATGTCAGGGAAAATTATTTCTTGTCTGGATTTGTGTTTTGTAACAACATACCCAATATAGTAAAGTCTCATGTTTGATACTAGGATCATAGTTTGTAGAGAGTAGTTTTTGATTGTATATAATTTAGAATGCAGGGTTCATCCTTCCTGGTTTTCTTTTATCATGAATCTTGCTTGTCTATGTCATATTTCCCCCCTTCCACTTAATTATTAAGTAGAAAACAACCTTGGAAGTAAATAGTACATAAGAAAATACTATAAGTTAAATTTAAGGCAGTTTAAGCACAGTTAATGTAAGTAGTTAATATAATCTTTCAATGCAAATGAATTTATAAACCTGTTTCTATGTATATAGGTAAACATAAAGTACTTTGATATAGTTGTAATATCATAAAGCATTGCTCTGAAGATAAAGGCTTCACCTCTGACTATCACAAAGAGAATTGACAAAGAGAATAGTTGACAAAGAGAATAGTAATCTCTAACCAAGTGCAATTTATAGTTACTAGTTATTTTATTATGAAAATAACATAAATGTTAGTTTAATTAAATTCAGATATCATGAGAACAATATTTTCAAGAAAGAATTTTTAAAATTAACTTCAGAATATAGTATACTTATCTAAAATAATTTTTCAAGAATAGAAAAAGAAATATGGAACTTCCATTTCTGGTAATATAAAGTACAATAAGCTTTAAAATTTCATTTATATAAAACATCTTGTGGTTTGGAACAGCATCTTTGAGAGAGATTATGTGTTTAGAAACTTTTATGTAACTTGACATTTCTTCAATATATTAAATATATTTTACTAAATTATTGGTCTGCAACGGATAGGAAATTAAAAACAAAACCCCCCAAAGGTCCTTTACCTTAGGTGTTTGGGTAACATTGGCCTAGAGTTTTAGGTTTACTAGGCCAACCAGTGCACTGCTCAGAGATCGACAAAATGTGGGGTTTAGAAAAGTTGGGAGGTCATAACTGATGTTCTTGCAAAAGTAACATGTTCTCTGTGGATTAATAATAGTAACACCAACAAAAACCAAATAATGAGAAGTAAATGATGTCAACAATAAACCTGCTCTGCAGAAACGGTTTGTGTGAATACTTCAGCTCTGGGTGAATGGAAAAAGTCTCCCATGAGAATCTCTAATAATTCCTTCCCACTAACTGTTCAAAGCCCCAAGACATGTTACCTGCATGGTCTCACAAAAAAGTAAAAAAATTAAGTATAAAGTATTTCTGGTATAGAGTTTTCCAGACATTAACCTCTCTCCAAATAATGCAAGGACCTACGCTTGCTTTATTCTAATTAGATCCCAATTTATATGCTGCTATTATTCAAGTTAATGATACTATTAACCTTAGAATCGTTTAAGGAACATAAATTAAATATCTAGGGTAACTACTAAAGGAATAGAAAATAAGGAGTGAGCTGTGGAACTAGTAGAGGGAAATGTAATAATAGAAAAAAATGTTGATGGAAATAATTTCAAAAATTTTATATGAGTATTACAACAAACATAAGTATAATAAATTCTTTGGTTAAAAATTATCAAAATGCAAATAGGAAGAAAATCTTGTTACACGTTCTTTATAAGAGACACACCTAAAATATAAACATGAAGAAAGGTTCAGAGCAAAAGGTCAGAAAGGTATCATGGACATTCCAAACAAAATACAGTGTAGATAACTATATTGAAAGATGTTGAAGTAAATTACAAGGTATAAGCATCCTGAGAAATAAAAAGGATAACAACATTTTGCCTATCTCTGAGCAGTGTCTCTGGCTTGTAAAACCTAAACTCTAGGACATATCAAGACTTAAAATAAACCTATGGCAGGATAGTTGGGTATTTGTGCAGAGATAGATGACCGGACTGATGAATGAGATTAGAGACCCCAGAAATGAACCTGTGTATATATTAAGATTTGATACAGAACAGAGTTGGCATTGGGAAAAGGATAGCTTATTAAATGGCATTAGATCTGTAGCTCACAGTATCCACAAAAGTTAATTCTGGGGGGGACAAAAACTTAACTTTGAAAACCAGCACCTCAAACTTCTAGCATCAATGCATTTATGTGCTTGAAGTAAAGGATGATTTCTTAATATTAAAAAAAGCCCAACACATAAAGTAAGAAAGTTGATAGTTTTGTTTACATTAAAATTAAGAAACTCTGGGGCGCCTGGGTGGCGCAGTCGGTTAAGTGTCCGACTTCAGCCAGGTCACGATCTCGCAGTCCGTGAGTTCGAGCCCCGCGTCGGGCTCTGGGCTGATGGCTCAGAGCCTGGAGCCTGTTTCCGATTCTGTGTCTCCCTCTCTCTCTGCCCCTCCCCCGTTCATGCTCTGTCTCTCTCTGTCCCAAAAATAAATAAACGTTGAAAAAAAAATTAAAAAAAAAAATAAAATTAAGAAACTCTGTTCATTGAAAAAGGTGAAAGGGCAAGTAAAAATGGGATTAGTATCATATATATATTCCCATGAAACACAGAAAAAAATAGATAACTCAATAATACAGTGAAAGGGGATGCCTGGGTGGCTTAGTCAGTTGAGGGCCGGACTTCAGCTCAGGTCATGATCTCCTAGTCTGTGAGTTCAAGCCCCGCGTCAGACTCTGTGCTGACCGCTCAGAGCCTGGATCCTGCTTCTGATTCTGTCTCCCTCTCTCTCTGCCCCTCCCCTGTTCATGCTCTGTCTCTTTCTCTCTGTCAAAAATAAATAAACATTAAAAAAATTAAAAAAAATAATATAAAAAAAGAAAAACAAATTATTAAAAAAATAATACAGTGAAAAGGTGTTGAAAAAGTCACGACCAGTTATTTCTTAGAAGGGAAACACAAATGTTAATAAACATCTGAAAATATGCTTAAGCTCATTAGTTATCAGGAAAATATCAGGTAAACGCCCAGTGATGTACCTACGAGACATAAATTTAAAACTCTCACACACTGCTGTGGAAATTTTAACTTAGTATGTTTTAGAAAATAATTTGCCTTTTCTTTTTTTTTTTTTAATTTTTTTTTTCAACATTTATCTATTTTTGGGACAGAGAGACAGAGAATGAACGGGGGAGGGGCAGAGAGAGAGGGAGACCCAGGATCGGAAACAGGCTCCAGGCCCTGAGCCATCAGCCCAGAGCCTGACGCGGGGCTCGAACTCACAGACCGCGAGATCTGACCTGGCTGAAGTCGGACGCTTAACCGACTGCGCCACCCAGGCGCCCCATAATTTGCCTTTTCCATGTAAAGTCCAAAATGCACATACCCTATGACCTAGCAATAGATCTCCTAGAGTCTCTCTGATATTCCAAGAGGAGGCTCCGACAAGAACACAATTCTCAGCATGTTCATCAGTGGTGCATAAATAAATTTTGACATATGCAAACAATGGAATCATATTCATATAGAATGATGCACAACTATAGATGTGAGCATCCCTCAAAACATAATGTTGAGTGTTAAATCATTGTCACGGATGAGTTTCTTCAGTATGACTTTATTTATGTTAAGTTCAAACTGAGGCCAAAATGAACAGGTTGTATTTATTGGTTATCTCTCGTAGGGGGCAGGAATTGCAAGCAAGGATGACAAAATAAGAAGCTTTAGACATCCCTGTAAGTTACCAACTACATAAATCTGATTAGTAGGAGCACTGGTAATCATTTTATTACTACTTTTTAAACTAGCCGTGTATGTCACATATACCCTTGTTTATAAATATTTAATAATAGTATTCAGTTAGAAGAAATATATGAATCATGACTTATTTGATATTTTGAGACCTATATACAATATCTTACTGCCGCACTGGGGTACATTAAATAAAGTGATCAAATAGGAACTGAAAAGGCAAAATAAAAGTATTAGGATTAGTTGGGTCCTAGCTGTCATAGAAAATATGCCTTAATTAAGTGATAATTGGAATTATGTTTTCTGCTGATAGGGCAATACACTAATTATCAGTGGTACACAGTGAATCAGAGCTATCAAAAAATAGTTTCCCCTACCTATTATCCTGTCTAGTAAAGGTATAGACAGATGATGAAGTTACCTCATCAAGATACTTACAAGAGATTTGGCTATACATATTTGAAAGATGGGATAAACATATAAAATGATAATGTTTAGATAAACAGTTGAGGACAGTGATATAAAAGTGATCACATAATTAGTCAAGAATATTTAATTTCACACTAGGCAGAAGGAAACAAGTGACAAGCTCACTATGTAAAATGCACATTGCTATGAGTTCTTTGTGATTATTTCTTAAATGCCTATCCAGTTTGATTATATTGACTGGCCTTTTTTTTTTTTTAAGACTACAAGGGTATTAGCAATCATTTGGACCACAACAACTGGAAGGGTAAGTGTGGAAGAAGAATTACAACCATTATGAGATATTTTTTAGATGTAGCTTCACAAAATTTGCCATCAAAACTTGATAAAAAAAGAATAGCTCCCTTTCATATTTTATGTATGATAATAAGTAGAAATGGTCTCATAGATTTTCATCTCCAAGTCTTGTTCATCTTTAAATGATTGCGGGAGCTCTATTTGGAAAAAATGTTAATGATGGCAAAATTTTTTCTCAGTTCTAGAAGAAAGAGTGAGACATTGCTGGTGAAAATATAAATGTGCTAGACCTCTTCATCTCACCTAATTATTATTGTTACAGGGATTTTTTTTGTGCCTTTAATTTTAAAATGTTCTCAACTTTCAATTTGCCGTAAGTCTGCAACAATGTCAAATGGATCAAGTATGACACAAAAGACGGTTGCACCCATAGCTCATGATTTCCATGTATTATTCTGTTTTAGACAATAAACCAAATTCATAGCTTAGTTCTTTATTGAAATTCTTTTCCTTTTCTAATAATAAGAATTTAATTTTATCCCACTACTGCATTTGTGATTAATTTAGACCTTATATCTTAGACTCTAGTAGCATTTTGGGTCATCTGTAATATTTGGAAGATATTATTTATCATTCAGTTATTCTATTTGTTGAATTTACAAGGGACATTCATGACAACAAAGGCTTTTATGCCAGGGATTGTGCCAAACATGTAACTTTTTATTCCCATGTTAGACCTATAAAATAGGCACAATTTTATATTCTTTTGGGTTATATTCAGGTTCAGTGACTTGCCTGAGATCACATACCCAGCAAGTTGTCTGGAACCCACTATGCAACACTGGAGCCATACTCTCCAAGCATTTCACTGCCGTACCTCCATTCCAGGTAGTTTTCCAGATGTTCATCTTTAATTTCTCTTCTTGTGTATTTGTTCCCAGTATTTGTTATCCATTTTACAAGTGTTCTCTTTAGTAAACCAATTTCCACCATCCCCAAATTACTAACAATAGTTCTGTCATTCTTAACCGGTGCTCACGGTCTTTGGAACAATAATTGAAGGCTTGGGACCATTGAACTGAAGTATATACTTAAAATTTACTCAGAAATTGCTCTTTTCATTTTCCTAATATATATGAACAAGTTATACTGTCAAAATTGCTGTTTTATCTGAATTTGCCTATTTTCTAAAATTATAATATGAATCTTCACCACAGTTTTAACCATTAAGATGTATTTATATAAATACATCCACATTTATATCTATACTGAAAATCACTTAATTATAGCAATACTGTAAAAACGTATTCCTTCAGGAAGAAAGAGTTTCATGGAACATTTGGCTCTGAAAAGTTATTGAATTCAAAAAGTTACCAGATTTTTTCTTTAAATTCCCAAATGGGGTATAGACAAATATATCAAAAAGTTATATATTTGTGTTTGTTTGAATTAGTTATATATTTTCATATGCATCCCATTTCAAAATTTGTCTGCTGAAATGCAGCACTGTAATCTACTTTCTGAATCCTATAAGGTGTAGTTTTAAAATTAGGGTCACAAGAAGGTGAAGACAGGCAGTAATACACTTGTTGACCCTTCACAGGAATTCCAGATAAAACCCCAGAAGTTGAGTCAGAGATAATCACAAGATCTGGAATTTACAATAACAAACTCTCCATATATCTACCTGTCAGACTTCTTCCTCTTAGGGAGGGACAAAAGGTCACCTAAATAGCTTTTTTCCATGAAAATGTTTTTACTCTTCTTTAGGGGGACTGAAATGTTATAGTATAAATTAAATAGGGACATTAAGATTCTTTTTTTTTTAATTGAAACTCTTTATTCTTAAATGTCTAAGTATTAAGAAGCATCCCCCCCCCAACCCAGGAAGATTATAGTAAAGATTGGAAAGAGTCACAACAATAAAAAAAGGAAAACAAGTGATTAATCACTGATGTGAAAATCAAATGTTAGCATATTTCACTGGATCAAACGTATGAGAAAATTCTAATTTGAATACAATTCAAAACAAAACCCACACAATTTTATCAACCCTTTTGCAGCCATGTGCTAAGGTGAGGTAGTTTCTACTTTTTTCCTAATAGGTAGGAGAAATCATGAAAATTTTGCCAATTAATTGGTATTATAAGTTTTTAAGCAATATTTCTGTTGGTCGTATCCTGTTTTCTTAGGATTTTATGAGCAATAAAATAGAATATAGAGTTATATTCTTTTAAATTGGTTGTTTAGTTCAATGATATTGACATCAAGATTTTACTTGCCTTTACAAATATGAGACCAGCTGTAGCTAATTATCAAAAAGGTAAGTCCACACTCTTATTTCCCATCTCTCTCCTCCCTGAGTTTTGGTTTTAAAGGCAAATAATATGGAACATTCATTTATTTTCAAAAACTACAGCATAGATGTAAGTCTTAAAATCAACATACACAGTATGCTTGAACTTGATAACATACCTTAGTAATGTTTAGTGCTTTATAGCATTTCTAAAAAGTATGCAGTTTCCCCCTAGCTTCTAATTTACCCCAGGCCTCAAAGGTTTTAACTAGTAGTTAGTTAAGTTGCATAGCAGGAAAAAAGCCTGATTTTTTTTTTTTGGATGAGTAAATGAATTGAAATCATGTTGGAGTGCTTGGTCAAAATGGTTAAAATCATCACAATAAATTAACTTTATCATCCAAGAACATAATACATTTATCTTAAAAACTCAATGGCATTTTTTTTCAAAACAGAAAAAGAAAATATCTTATTTTTGTGTCTCATCATATGAGTAGGACTACAGACAATATTCTTGTTAGAGGCAATAAGCATTTTCTGAAAGCCGAACAGCAGACACATGTCACTTACCTAAGGATCTTACCTATCTGGTGTTGCAATTTTTCCATTAACATGAGATGGAGAGGGAATGCGGAAGGGACCTGCATTTATTGAGATGCCATCTCAGTGCTATTTCTCATTTTTCAGATGAAGCCGAAAGGGTGTGGGCCATGCTTGTTTTGCTTGCTTTTTATCCTCATCACCTAGAACAATACTTGGCACTCAGTGTCAAGTACATATTTGCTGCATAAATGAATTTTTTTGAAGCATCGTTGGTAAAGTTGGATGTAAGCTGAAGTTATCTCAGACTTTCCCCTTCATCAAAAGCAGTCATAGAGAGGAGACAGATGTCCACATCACAAGCCTATAGATACAAAAAACCCAATCAAGTAGATATTTTAAAAAGCGCCATTAAGTTGAATTTCTCCATTTTTTTTTTACAAAGGAAGCATTTTATCGGTGTTAATATTTAAAATGTTACAGAATGAATATTTTTAAATTCGATAGGCCAACTTCTCAAATCCTCTCACTAATCAATTTATATAAAACAATTTAGAATTGCTAATTGCAAGCTAAAATAATCTGCCCTTTTGGGACTTAATGATTCCTGCTTATCTTAGGAACATTTTCCCCAATTATTCCTAGTTTCTCTTAAAACTATGGAGACTTGATCGGTATTGACCCTATAGTATATGTCAGCCAACTATGAAATTTATAAAGTGTTGCTTCCAGGCTTATAACATGTATGTTCTTTTTGCTTGGTTTACGAATCATCAGGTTATGTGACAAAAAGAACAGTAAGATGACTTCACTGCATTAATTTCCTCAGTTTTTACTTGTAAATTAAGTATATCCTTTCTCTGAAGCTAAACGAAATTTCTTGTCCAAATTTTTAGGTTTCTTTTAGGCAGTTGGAATGAATAAGAAATGAAACGATGTCACTTTTCTTTTATCTCAAACTTTCTATTTGGAATCAAGTCTGTGTGGGGATCATTTTTACGGTCTTTTATTGGTTTGTGTGGCATCCTTAACTCTTTGTTGCCTCTGACACAAGGCCTGCTCTGCTTTTTTCTTTTTTTAAATAAATAAATTTGTATGTGGAGCTCAGATGAGAAAGGATGCAGTATTGCTTTGACTGCCTGCCATAATAAAAAATGCAGTAAAATGTACAGCTGGTGATAGTCTATTTAGAATTTTTTAATGAAATATAAAGGAAAAGACCAGGTGCTTAATTTTTACATGCTGCATTTTATTTTAAAAATTCATGGTATCTTTTTGAATAATTTTTACTCATGCAGATGTTCCGAATATTGGAGACAGACGTTTATTTTATTTCCTTGGTTCCCATTTCACATGAAGCTTTTGCACAAAGAAGGTGGGTTGAATGGCTAAGTTATTTGTGAGTCAGGATTCCAGGGGTAATTATTCTCACATAATTGCCAAATGACTCATGACAAGACTTTCAGTGATGTGTACCTGGGTTTTCTAGTTCAGATCTAGAGGATAATGGTTGTTTAACATAATGAAAAAGAACTTTAGGCTATTTAAGAAGAGGTACGTGTCAGTAGGAATGTGTTGACTCTTGAAATAATAGCCCCATTTACACTATTTGTAAGAACTGTGTTGCACAAATGTTAGAAGTTTGAAATGACCAAATATCAGAAGTGCTTTTTGTTTTTAGCCTAACACACGTGGTGAGAAATTCATTCTGATTCATTTAGAATGAAGTGGCTAGAAGTTACCATGATGATTTAAATTTTGCCCCCCAAATTACCAGTATATAAAAATCTCAACTAATGTCCTACCCTTTAGATAAAATATAGATCCATAGCTGGAAAACGTTCAGAGCCATGTGCCTGATGTTCATGGACAACTCTTGTGTTTAAATGATGATTTGCCAACGTGGTTAATAAGTGAATATGCAAAGAACATCAGGATATATTTTGTGAATGATTATTGTTATCAGTCATGATGAGGATGAATCCATTGTGGGTTTGGTTACTTCCTGTATTTAATCTTCATTTTTCAAAGTCATATCATTCTGGAAAGAAAAATAACTGATGGATTTCTATTTGACAAATCATCATTTGGTATTAAATTATAATGCATATGATCCTTTGTAAAATAATTATTTTCTCACTGTTGTTTATTCTGTCCATATTGATCCTACCAACAGAAAGAATGTATCTTCCTGGGAAAGAGGAATCCTCAAGTTTAGGCTTTGTTCTACCTTTGTTTCCCATTAATCGATTTAAGTACATGTTAAAAAAAAAACTCCTCAAAAAACAGAGTCCATTGTTTTGAAAGACTAGGTATTTTTGCTAGTCATATATTTCATTCTGTTTTCCTGATTTACCCAAAATAAGGCAGTTTTCCTGTTGAGGTTAATTTGGGATATGTAAAATAACCCCATCCTCTAAAAAACAAGGTTGAAATATTTTATCCTGGATATCAGTGACAGTCATTTGTTTTTTACTATATTTAGATTCTCTCAGTATTCTTCCTAAATCACAAGTTGATCAAGATTGTGATCTCATTTTGGTGTCTCATAAGGCTGCTTGGAGGGAAAAGATTAAAAACCAAAACCAAAACAATTAAAAAAAATGCAACTTGTCCACTATTTCTGGTCCCAGTTATATTGTGGCTAAAAGCAACTCCATGTGACCTATCACTCTGATAAGTTTTCTCCTTCATTATAAATTGTACCCCAAACACTCTTGGGCATGTAACAAAAGCAGTTCATGCTAATAAAAACATGTTGTGTAAATGCAACAGAAGTACAGAACTGAGTTAATTCTGTGCTTTTGGAAAAATCTGACACCTGTAATGAATGCAACATGTTTTTCACCATTTTCAGTATGGCCCCAGAAAGGATAATAGTCCTGCAGGTTTCTCAGTCTTGTGATAAGAAGAAAAATATTTTGTTGTTTTCTGTCATTAATTGTTTTCTTTCATCTCTCAACGGTAGTGGTATGGTGCAGAGTGGAAAAGGAAATGGTCGGAGCTGTTTAGTAGAGCAGAGCATGATGTTGTCTTGATGTCAGTGGTAGGCCCAAGTTCACTCATTGTAGAACCAACTGAGAAAAGCTGGAAGGAATGAGGAAATAGTACAGGTTGTGTAACCATACACACTCATAGACACACACAGAAACCAAACAAAGGAGCAGAAGCGGTAAAATGTAAAACAAACATCTCTGCCCCTCCCCCATTCATGCTCTGTCTCTCTCTGTCCCAAAAATAAATAAACGTTGAAAAAAAAATTAATTAAAAAAAGTGAAACAAACAAATTATGCCATTGAAATGATCAAATTTTGCATTTTTCCTTGATAAAGAATGAGTACATGAGAAGGCATATTAAGAACAATAAGTGCTCAGAACTTCAATTATGGAAAAACATATAATTACTAAAATTGTGACATATTTGACTTATTACATCAATAGTTTGGCGGGAAGTCAATATTGATAATGTTCATCTATTGCAGGGAGCAGCGATGGAGCAGAAAGATATGTGGATGAAACTGAGCCTGTAAAAAGTATAGATATTTGTCTTCTTTCTATATTTCTTTCTGGAAATTAATGAAATAATGTTTTGTTGGGTTTTTTTTTACTATCTTAAGATGACCAATTGGCTTTTGCTTTTTTTAATACTTTTTATTTTTAAAGTTTATTTATTTTGAAGAAAGAGAGAGAGAGCACAGAAAAGGTGCAGAGAGAGAGAGAGAGAGAGACAGAGAGGGAATCCCAAGCAGGTTCCACACTGTCAGCGCAGAGCCTGGTATGGGGCTTGAACTCATGAACCATGAGATCATGACCTGAGCTGAGATCGAGAGTTGGTTGCTTAACCAAAGGAGCCACCCAGGTGCTCTGGCTTTTGCTTTTAAAGCAAAAAATTGAGGGTAAAATTTCATCTTAATTAAATAAAGCAAGTGTGTGTGTGTGTGTGTGTGTGTGTGTGTGCACGTGTGCACTTAGCTGGATAAACACAAGAATCAGTTCTGAGTTGATGGGCTTACCAACAATAATCAAGCGCTATAAATTTTAAAGATAGGAAACTGAGATGCAGAAAAGCTAGCTTAGCTGACGCCCTTGAGTCCACATGTTCTGTATACTGTGCCTCTCCTTAGTGAGTGAGTGAATGAGGCCAAATTGTGATTCAATTGGCAGATTTTTATCCCTCCTACTTTTCTGTCTTCATGGAAGTGATGATCTCTCTGTACCTTTAATTCTAACACTGGGACTAAACTGTGTCTTCCATCAACTCCTTCCTAAGTATGAATCAGTTAACACCTGTAAATCACTTCATGTCATTCAGGGAAATGTGTGATGTAAATACAAGGTAGTTGTGAAAAAAAAAAAAACCCACAAAACCAGAAGCTAATTTCCTTCAAAAAGCATTGATATTTAAAGAACATAATACTAGCTTTGTCTAGCTGAGTTGCCAATATTTTGGAAACAAAAGTTTTATTGTGCCAAAGGCAGCAGGAGCAGGTGAGCTCTCTCCTAATGAAACAGAAGAAAAAGGGAACATTGAGGCCTTTGCAGTCCTAAAGGTGTAGGAGCAATAATGTGGAAAGGGAAGGCCAAGACAGCAAGATTACTCTGATGATATTTAAATTTGATTATCCTATGATGCTATCTTAAAATTGTAAATACAGGAAAATCAGTTTGTGGGATTCAGACATTTCCATTGGTTCTGTAAAATCAGAGAGTTCTTAGGAATTAGTCAATATATCTTTTTACCCTTCTAGGAAGGAGTCAAGAGTTTGTTTGTATAATAATGTAATGGGATAGAGAAATCTTACAGATTAGCTTTAGTAAAACAAACAAACAAAAAAGGATACAAGGTCTTTCTTAATTATCATTTTGGTTTCTGTCTTTGAAATGTCTATTGTGGGGGTGCTTGGGTGGCGCAGTCGGTTAAGCGACCGACTTCAACCAGGTCACGATCTCGCGGTCCGTGAGTTTGAGCCCCGCGTCAGGCTCTGGGCTGATAGCTCAGAGCCTGGAGCCTGTTTCCGATTCTGTGTCTCCCTCTCTCTCTGCCCCTCCCCCGTTCATGCTCTGTCTTTCTCTGTCCCAAAAATAAATAAACGTTGAAAAAAAAAATTAAAAAAAAATGTCTATTGTGTATTAAAAATAACAACAACAGAAAATGTATTTATCTACTAAATAAGGAATTGGAAGTATGCTTCATGGTGAGCAAGGAATTCAGGATATTTGTGAGATTTGCCCCCGACTTTCTTTGTGAGGCTGATCCATAATAGAAAATGCTGAAATGCTGCCTTAATGATAAGACTATCTCATATGGAAAGAAAACACATTTACTTTTTTTTTTTTAAAGGGGGGAGTTAAGAGAGAGGAGACAGAGGGGGAAAAAAAAGGAAGGGAGGGAGGGAAGGAGAAAGAGGAAGGAGTTGAGAGCAGAAAGAAAAGTAACAAATATCTGCCTTGCTTCAGCATTATTGGAAAGGAAAGGGATAGCATTTACCTCAAAGGTTTTTCATAATTTTCAGAAAACTCTTAAGGGAGAATCTTTAGTAAGGGGAAGTAAGGAGGGCAAAATTCTACATATAATAAATGATAAACATATGAAAATGTATTTGTAGTAGATGGGTATATAACGAGAAATATGGTTCTTTATTTTCTTACTGGCTTATCAATCTGCTTGGCCTGTCCTCCACTTGGCTAGGTAAGTAGGGGAAGGGGTGGGGTGGGGAGGTACTGAATTCAGTCCAGTCTGGTAATTTCAACCTCATTTGGATACATGCCTAATCTTTCACTTCTCTTTCTTCCTCTTGCCCAAGGTGGGATCTGATCGTATGAGGTAGCCTAACATAGTCTCAAGGGAAAGGGGTCCTTGGATCCCTGACGCCCTCCAGCTCCTCTGGTTTCTGTGTGTCTGGAGACTGCTTGCCCGGTTGGCTGTCTTGGCTAAAGTGGTGGTCCACAGGTCTGGAGGTCCGTTGGTCCAGGCCCAGTGATGTGTCCTGCTTGATGTCTCCCTCACTGCAGCCTCACACAGTTCTCCTTTGAGTCTCTGCCTGGCCTCAGTCTCCTCTAGCTGACTCCCAGGAGGAGCTTCACTGAGAATCTAACTGGCTCTCCACTCAGCTGCTTTCTGAGTTTTGTGTTCTAGAGACTTCTAGGTCCTATCCACAGTGTAAACAGAAAACAGAGATGGTGCTGGAAAGCCGAACTGGCACTCCCTCAGCCTAATTACCGTGCAGTACAGCCAAATAAACTTTTCTATGGATACTCTGTTGGTGTGATTGGGGCAGGGGCATCTATGAACCAATTTCTTCCAAAAGACCCTCAGACTGGATATTCTCCTCAATGATCTAATATACCATGCTTTTTCCAAGTTAAATTCAGAGGAGGAAATTCACTTTTCTCATCCCCAACCTCTCATGTCTCCTCCCCTCTGTTTTTCTACTTCTCACATTCCTTCAAGGCTGACCGAGGCAAGTTTGTTTGTATGTTTTTTTTAATATTTTCTTTTTATAGCTGAGACGTCTCTTATATCCTAGTCTCCTCTTTCTGAACTTCAGCCTTGTTGCTAAGTATTATTCTTAAACGGGGATGGAAAAGAGCGAAAGATTGGCTTAAATATAAGGGCCACTGAGTTTGAGAGGTATTTCCGAAATATCTGACCTATTTACACAAATTATAGAGCTGCCAAGAAATTGGAGGTCGTGGATCCTGGAAACATGTCGTAAGAAAGGGCTTTAGAGACATAAGACAGCAGCGGGCTTAAGATGGAAGTTGACTGGTAAGAAATTCCACTGGGAGGGTTGGCAGAAAAAAATTAAATCGCTTACTACTCTGTGCTGTACTTCTCCATTCTGTGCAAACTTATAATAACATTTTGTCACGTGCAGGAGCTGTGATGAAGCAGAACTCCATGCTTTGCCGAGACCACAGTAAGGAAGGAGAACAGCTCCTGGAAGCAAATGACAGGCAAAGTTTTAGAGAATAAAACCGAGGCCAACGAGTCCAGGTGAGATTATTCAGGAGAATAAAAGCTATTTGCCTTTTCTCTTCACTACGCTGTTATCTCACGTGAAAGTCACAGAAACGAAAATGTGCGTGAGAAATCCCTTAGTGAGAAAGTCACTGGTTTTTGCTTGTTTTGTTTTGTTTTTCAAGTTACCTCTATCATCCAACCGTACAAATTTGGTGAGGCACCATTAAACTACATTGAGTTACACAGAGTTTCCTTGAGAGTAGAGTTGGGTTTAGGACATACACCTTTTATGTTACCTAGAAATGGTCTATTTGCTTTATCTGAATGTATTTCTGAATCGGGTGTCATAATGGTGTACTAGAGTAGTACTTTCAAGGTCAGCATCAACCATAAATAATCTTAGAAAAATACAGCACCAGCAGTCATCTGATGTAAAGAAATTGCTTTTAGGTCTCTTGATATTCCACCTGTATCTTAAAATAAGATTTTAAGAGCCTGTAAATTTTACCAAATGTGTTTTGGTATCACTGGAAAGACATTTGGCTGGTGTTCCTCTGTATCATTTATTATCCCATTTATTTTCATTCTCTGCCTCCATTCGGGGCTCTGTGGGAAGAACTTTCGCTATAAAGTTATTTCCAAGTTATGCTTTCCTTACTGTATTCTTTTCAGAGATAATTAATTCCAGAATTGTCGTGTACTCTCTTATAGAAACCTAGTACCATTTTCATTAATCATTTTTGTTCTTGTTCATCTCTGGGCTTTCTCTTTGGCTTCTGAAACCCTGCATATTCGAGGGAAACAGGCAATTATCAAGTGATAACTTTTTGCAAAAAAATAAAAGATTCCCATCTTTTTTTATGTCCTTTAACTCAGCATAATCACTCATTTGCTTGCTCGACTACTGCATTTTATGCAATAAAATAGTCGTGTGCAAAATGACATTTTAGATGAGTTTGAAAGATCTGTATTTCATTAGGACCCCATAATGTGAGTGACTCTTTGGATACTATAGCGTGGCAGGGAGCCTGTTTTATAATGGTATATTTGAAAGATATATTTATTGTTCCCCCACAAGAAAAAGCCAAGAAGAGAAGGAAAAATAAGTTAAACTTTAGTCTTGGGGCAGAATCCCTGGGGGACATTTGGGGCCATCAAAAACCTGACCTCTCTTCCCCAAAGAAAGCAAAACTTGCAGGAGTTCTTAGTCAACTTATAAACAAAGAGGAGAACATACAGAAGTAATGAAATTTCCAACTGTGGAGAAAAGCACTCATTTATTTTTTTTAAATCAGGGAATGATTGATGTGGTTGCCATTTGACGTTTGCTTTTAAAGAAATTCTTTTCACTGTGCTCCCACCTCCTTCCTCCAGCTCTTTGATAGCAAAGCAGTACTTACCTTATTCAGACGTGCAGGCTCAGATTAAAAGAAAGTTCGTTTATGTTTTCCGCTCTTCCTATTCTCCACTCCCTAGCAATTCTACATTTGTGTCAGTAATGCAAATTGTGACAAAATCATGTCAGTTTTGTTACCTCTCAATTTCCAGTTGTTTTTGAGGTACCCCGGTGAATTCTTTGGGCATGCTGTACTTTCCTTTAAGGCAAACACCTATAACATGGTTGGCTTGGTGTTCACGGAACTCTTGCAATCTCTGAATTTCAATCAAAACGTGACTGAGAAGAGAGTTCTTTGTGTGCTTGATGAGACGGAACGTATTAAAAGTATGACTAAAGAATTTCTGTGCTGGGGCGCCTGGGTGGCTCAGTCGGTTAAGCGTCCGACTTGGGCTCAGGTCACGATCTCACAGTTTGTGGGTTCGAGTCCTGCATCGGGCTCTGTGCTGACAGCTCAGAGCCTGGAGCCTGCCTCGGATTCTGTGTCTCCCTCTCTCTCTGCCCCACCCCGGCTTGCGCTCTGTCTCTCTCTGTCTCTCAAAAATGAATAAAAGTTAAAAAAAAAAAAAAAGAATTTCTGTGCTGGTGACAACACTGAGAACTTGCGGTGTGTTTTTGTATTTGTTTTTAATTAACAAATGTTGTTTATCTTGAGGAAGTTTTGGGAGGACTTTACACAAAAGATCAAGTGAGGCTGGACAGCTTCTGATTTCCTTCTAGAATGTCCATGTTGAGATCTTTCCCAACTACACACCGACACACACACACAAACACCAGAGAGGTAGAAGCTGATGTTCCTTTTTGCCTTCTGTATTGTTTGTATCTTTAAAAAAATTTTTTTTTAATGTTTATTTATTTTTGAGACAGAGAGAGACAGAGCATGAACAGGGGAGGGGCAGAGAGAGAGAGGGAGACACAGAATCCGAAACAGGCTCCAGGCTCTGAGCTGTCAGCACAGACCCGGAAGCGGGGCTCGAACTCACGGACCACGAGATCAAGACCTGAGCCGAAGTCAGATGCTTAACCGATCGAGCCACCCAGGCGCCCCTGTATTGTTTGTATCTTTAGGAAAATCCTACAAGTCAGAGTGTGGCCTTTGTTAGAGCTGAGGGAGAGGAACATCCCTCTTGCTCCTGGCTTCTTCTAAAAAAGCTCCCTGAGGACTTATAGTAAGAAGAGTCTTCAGTGAGATTAATGGACGACAACAAATGTGCGTCAAGTGGCTAAGTCCCGCCCAGGCATTTCAGGCATTATGAATAGCACACAGAGGTCCTTAGTGTCACGTGGTCCTTTGTAGTAGGAGCCGGATCCAAAATGCCGAAGTGCCAGCCACCAGGCAGGTTCACAAGTTTGCTCTAATACATAGTGATATCATTGATTTCGGTTACCTGGGAACTTTGAGTGAGGGGTGGCTTCGTTTCTTTCTATTTCTCCTATGAAAACCCTCTAGTCGTTGATTTCTACTTAAAACCATTTATGACTCCAGCAGATGTTTCTGATTTAGAAGGAGTACTTTTTTGAGCCATTTCTTTCTAACTTCCTTCCCCCTCTCCTCCCCCTCTCAGGAGCTAATTCCAGTCAGGTTGGAAATTACAAGCATGTTGCTTAGTGCCGAGAATGATGTGCTGACTGATGAGCAGAGGTAGGGCTTGAACTGGGGTCCTCAGAAACAGACTTCAATAGCTTAGAGTCTCAGCCTACTGAGAAATGTGCCATGCAGAAGCTTGATTTCCCTTCAGTCCAACTTAATTTTTCAGCGTCTGTAACTGAGACTGGCAGTTCTGAGCCCCTTGTTCCTTCAGCACAATTTATCAGCACAAGGTCAGAGAATTCTTTTGGGCCTGTTTCTCATGAGCAGTGATAATTATGCATATAGACAACCCTACTCATATTATGTAATGTACTGAATGAAGCGGGGAGAATGGTTTTGATTTAGAATCAGAAGCACGGTCACCAGACCCAAATATGTCCAACATCCAACTAACCCAGGAGTCACCTCTCATGTTCTGGATCAGATCCATCAACACACCCCCAATGAGGACACATCCTTCTCTTTATGACTATTGATGGGTTTTCAGCCTGACAATTCAGAAATGTGCCATTGACGTAGGCCACATTCACAGGAGAACGCCTTCTGGGATTTCTCAGTCATCGGCCTAAGTGCGGGTGATTTGGTGGCAGGAAATGTCTCCAGATAATGCATTCTTCTAATTTCTTTTTCAAATACCCTGCATCTTAGCTATTAATCAGGGAAGCTCCCACTTTTCCCTGTCAGAGCCATTCACACATTTGGCCCAGGTTTTGGCTGTGGGAATGGATGAACCTTGTTCAGTTCATTGCAAGGTTAAGCAGATCAATGCTCCTGCCACTGTCTGGTTAGATGATATTTAACATCACTCTAAACAAAAGCATTTCCAAGCAAAGAGGAAGAGCAGTAGTAAAAATAGAGCACTTGTGTAGGTACTCCGTACTAGCCTTCCCTATGTAAAACACAGACGATTTTGTTATCCCTTAAAACTTCTTTTGGTCCTTAGGGAGTTTTTCTATTTCACAAGCTGGATACTAAAACGAATAGCAATAGCTATCATATGGTAATCACTGCAGCCCTGAGTCCTAGAAAATAATTAAAGAAACCAGGGAAGCTGTTAGGGTTACCTGTGACTCATGAGATAGTTCAACGCAGGTAGACCAGACAATCAAAAGTTCCTATAAAAAGGGAAAAGCATTAAGAGGGCACTTGAGTATTGAGCAGGCCAGGTCACATTTTAAGGCCACTCAGAAATATTTCATACACACGCATTGCCCTGGACAAAGCCATCCACACTAGCCTTGTGGTTACTTGGTCACTTTTCTTCTTGGGGCCATTGCTATTGCTTTCTTGGTGGAAACAAAACAAAGAAAGGAACCCCAAACCTGCTGCTATTTATTGAATGGACATAGAACAGACAGGCATAGATTCTCAAAACATGCGAGCCATGACATTGCCCTGTATTGTGATACTGATTTGTGAAAACAAGCATCTTAACCATTTGTTATTTGTACCTTGTTTGCCAGCGTCTCTTTAACAATTTTCCGAGGTTATTTATTGTTTTGTGTGGCTGACGATAAATATGTTTCATTATTTTCTCTTAGTAACAACGAGAATAAGAGAAACTCCGTGGTATTTGTGTGTGTGTGTGCATATCCCTGGTTTGTATATTTTCTCTTTCTCTTTACATTATTTCAATCCAATCAGATGTCTCAAGGAAGTGGATGCCAAGAATGATGAATCACTGAAGCTTGTCTGGGGATCAACATTTAACGTAGGTGGAGAGTGTTGGAACATTAAAGTATGCCATGGCCTTCCAATAGAGATAACACCTTATGTTTGGCAAATTGAAAACTGATATCTAATAACTTGGTATATCAGAAACCACATTATAAATAAATGTATGTCTGAGACAAACTTTTAAATATTTTGAGTACCGGATAGGAATCTACCCTTAGTAGCTCACAGTGTTGTAGCTTAGAAAGGTTTTATCCTGATGACTACATATGGATCCTTTATACAACACAATACAGTATCCTGGCAGCTACTTTTTATTTGTTAAGATTTTAAATAATCAATGTGATAAAAAGGTCAAGAACTTATTTTGGTTCATGTCATTTCATGATTTTTTTTCTATTTTTGTTTATTTCTATGTTTACCGGGATTGTATAGTTTCTAGTTGCCATTACCTATCACCTTCAGTTTTAGCATACGTTCTGTGTTATGTTATGGCTTCCCAAGAACATTATTGGGACTATATGATTTTTTGATACCCATGGAATATGAATATATTGTATATATACACAGATACATTCAAATGTTATTTTATTCTTTCTTTTGCTGGAAATAATAATATCTTTAGGTCATGCCTTTAAAAAAGTCTAAACCATTTCAAAACATTGTCTTCAGAAAAGCCATGTAGGCTCAAACAGTAGTTCGTACTGAGAAAGCCATAGTGGAAATACACTTTTTAATGTTTTGTGAAAAAAATTCCAAAACAGATTGACACGGAAGCCATAATACGAATATTTTTTGTATTTCCTGGGAAGACTTTGCGTCATTCTTTTCGTGTCTCCACATTTCATTTTCACGCTCTGTAATTTATCTTGTGAACAGCCAAATTAGAAGACAGTTTTCGTTTCTATCGCAAAACCTCAGAGGTGAGAAGGGAAGGTAAACTTGTAACCCTTCATCAGCTTTGGATCTGAGATCAGCCAAGTTTTACATTCGTACATGAAATATTTTAAACGCGGTCTTATTCCTTATGTGCAATTCAAATCAGTTCATTTCTCTCCCTCCGCCCCCTCAGCAGACCATGTGTTAGGGTCTATAGAATGGTGTAGAAGGGGATTGTTTGTGCTCTATCCCCTCAAATCGAGGAGAGGGACCATCAGTAATTTGTGCACTTAACCCAGCTGGTACTTAAGAGAAGGATAAACAGTTACTTGGAATTTCACAGAGGTAGCAAAAATGAAAACAAGGACATGAGTGCAAAGGACGTTGAATTTCAACCCAGTGAGGAATGGTTAAAAAAAATTGTTTTTTGAGCTGGTACAGTTTGTGTTGCATAAAATTTGCAAGAGGCTCTGTCTCAGCCAGTCACGACGATGAAACAATATTTTCTAAACAAATAAATGGTTACCAACTGGAGACCAATTCTAACGCTAATTATTCTGGTTTTCTGAAGTCAGATGCCTTCTAGAATTTTATTCATTATTATTAGGTCTGTGTCCTGAATACCATTTTAATTATTTTCTGATTCTTGGCCTTGCCAAATGTAGTTTTGCCAGCCTCAGGACTTTTCAGGAATGTAGCCCCTCAACTTAATGAGGGATTCCTGTGTAGTTGGTGTGGAACAGCCAAATGGCACAGGAGCAGTTGAGTGCTAAAGTGAAATGATCTATTGGGACAAAGCAGTAGCAGGGTGTTTGATAGGGATGAGTATGAACTCTATGATCACCTTTGAGATTCATTTTTAAGACTGCAGAGATGATGGTATGCTGGATTCAGGCTCAGTCCTGACAAAAAGGCTGGATAACCAACCGCTGGTTGGAGGGTAACTAAAAGCCTATAAAGGCTTCCGCATTTGTACCTCTGTGTGCAACCTGGACCCAAGCCCACTCATGGCACAAGAGTGAGAGAACTGGTAAAGCGCCTGCAAGCTGATTGGTGACTTCAGCCAATCAGGGAACAGTTTGAAAGAACACAGTCCTTTTTCTAACTTTCTGGACGCCCATGCTGTCGTGGAGACAGTTTATGCTACTGATGAAGTAGATAAGATTCAGGTCTACCCCAAATGATGCAGAAGCCATGCAGGCCTGCCTCCTGGCAACCAACATTTGCCTTTGCTGGGTTCAAGCCAGGTTTTCCCTGGCACAGCTGAGTTTGCTCACAGTGAAATGGGGCACAGGGACCACTGAGCCCAAAGAAGCTGGGTTTCATCCTCTGCTCTGAAGTTGCCCAGAAGGAACTGTTGAGCAGAATTCTCATGCTTGCCATTCTTAATAGTCATCTTTACATCACCCCCAGCCTTACATGGAGAAATTTCTCAAATCACATCATGTTTCACTTTGGTAGCGTCTCCAGATTTCTCTTCACCTGCCTTTGTGCCAGGGATGGGGTAGCCCCTCTTCTAAACATCTGAAGTGCTTTGCTTTTGAAGCTTCGGTTTCCCAGGTAAGACTCAGATTCTAAATCTGGATATTATGGAGCAAAGCTACTAGCCTATCTCTGAAAGCTTTTCACTCTTACTGCCCGGAGTTTGGTTGTACCCTTTAGCTATTTTAGTAATAATTTCACCCCTCAAACAGCAACTCCAGACCCTTGGAATATGTCTTATTGTAAAACAACTAATTTTTTATACGCATGGAAATATATGCACGTCTTAAAAATGCCCCAACAACAAACACAAATAAACTAGACATTGCTCTGAGTTGCATTTTGGGGGTGGAGTTGGCCTTTATCTGGTGAAATTCCAGTGGGCAGAGAGCTTGAGCCTGGTGGTTAATTTTATATCAGATTTCAGCCAGCCGGCAGTTACTCTTGTCTGCCGGTAGACTACTTTCTCTGTCACTTGGTATTAGATGTATTACACACCAAGCAGTAATTATCTTTGACACATAATTATTATGGTTTTGATGACAAGAAAGTCTTTTCTTTCCCCGCTTTCATAACATATATTCCTGAAAGTCCAGGCTTGCAAAATGCAGCTAAAAATTAAAAGCACTTGGCTTCAGTTCGAACTTGAAGAGAGGGAAGAAAACAAAAGAATTGTATGTGCATGAGGGAGGACAGTTTGGGGAGGGCAAAAATTAAAAAAAAAAAAAGTAGAAGAAGAAAATGAAAAATGGAAAAAGAAAAGCTACATACTCTTTAACAGTTTCCCAGATGATCTCATATAAGTGGATTGCTGAACACGAATGAAACCTCTGAGGGTCATTTGTGTCCTGGGGAAAGAGCTGCCAGGACACAACCAGGCAAGGCTCCCAGCAGGAAAAGGGTGCCTTTAAAGTAATAAACCAATCAAGGGTTGGATTAAAGGAGAGAGGAGAGAAAAGGGGAAGGCTCCCAGCAAGGCCACACAAACCACACAAATGAGTTTCTAATGTGGCCACATGGGCATTTTCCAGTTTTGCGCTCTGAGTCAACAACCCCAGCTGTGGGTCTGGAGGAACATTTTAACAATCCTTGCCTCTAACCAAAGATTTTTATTCTTATTTATTTATTTAATTTTAGTTGATCAGAATGGGGTATGTTGAGTTTCTTGAGCCCGGGACCTCTGCTGTATTTAAACAGACAAGTGCCTGGCACTCCTTCAGCTATTCCTGCAGCTGTATTTCTTATGCCGCTGGGTCACCAAGCGTTAGCTGCAGAGCTTGGCCTTGGCTCTCTTGGAGAATTCTCTGGAACTTTTGCTTAGGAGCATCTGGGGACAGTGGGAGGTGGTGAGGAGGGTGGATGGCATAGAGAAGAGGGGACAGGGGAAAATGGCGGTGTATTGGACGGGCCTGCTAGAGACCGGTGTTATAATACATGGATGTAATAATTTAACTCTCGGAAGCTGATGTTATCCAGGATCTGATTAGCACAAGAGGAAATCTATTGGGTTGGCTGATGGTGACTGAATGGAGATGAAGCTGTTTTCCTTTTCCCCGTTTGAAAGTCAAAGATGTGGGCATTGGGGAGTCACTTTTGTTCCCAAGGGTGATCCGTCCCCTCACAGACTTCTCAGCTGTAACTCAAATAATAATAATCAAGTGAACATATTGGAAAGCAGCTCTAATTTTAGTTCACTTTATTATTTAGAGATGGGAGTGGAGGAGGGGTGGGGGTGGAGGCTGCCGTCTATGACTAATGCTGTCTTGCAAGCTCTTAAGCCATATTTAGTAACATGGGGTATAAAAATAAGCTTTTGGTTCAATTTTTTTTTTTAAGTTGACTTCTGTTTCCTTTCTTCTATTCCCTCTCCCAAAGACGGATTTAACTAATTACACTTTCAGCTGAATGCTGATAGACATGTATTTATTATCGGTGCTGTAAGCCCTGGAATTCTTTTTTCCTCTGTGAGGCCACAGACATATACATTAAACTCCAGTCCCTGTGAGCTGTCAGAGTTATGGTCCAGCCCAGAGCAATGCAACATGATAAAGTTTTCAGGCCCTGTTTAGTTAAGACTGAAGAGCTGGGACCCAGCCAATCTCCACCACTCAGGGCTCTTTTCACAGTCCAAAATGATTTGGCTTAAACGTTTCCAACTGTGATGAGGTCCCATTTCAGTGATTATGCAGTCATTCACTTTTCCACATCAACATCAAAGTCATTAACAGCCGAGTATTATTGCATTGGCTGGAATTCAGTTAAGGACTAGGGGGAAGTTGCTCTTTATTAAGATAAATCATTGCCTTGGTTATGTCACCCATGAAATAATCAATTTACTGTGTTGGTTAATTTCCTCCCTCTTTGATCTGTGAATTAAATTCAACAGATCATTGTTTCACACAACTACCACTCAAAAGATGTTTTAAAGGAAAAATGCACACATATGTTCTGATGGCTGCGGACGTATAAGTATGACAAGCAACGTAGCAAACTGGGGGCTCACTTCATTCCATCATTCATTTCTGCAGTTGTCTTATCTCCCCTGTGCTCCAAGGGCAGGGTACCACCCTGATCGAGCTGGGTGATCCTCTCTCTGAATTCCTGAAGTGTTCTGCTAAGAAATAAAATGTTAAGCAGAACGAGCCTTAATGCTTTGGGGATCATAAGCTTGTACCCAATCCAATGTGGGATATCTTTGTCTGGAATTCAAGATGAAAAAGCAATGATCTTTACAAGGATACTCACTTATAAATGTGAGGCATCCTTTAGAAAGATCCCTCTCATAAATACAAGGCATTCTTTGCTCCATAATTCATGGCTTCTTATAGGGAAAAGAAGTTGAGTGGGATGTTTTATTTTTCCTTGCTTTGGTGATTCCTCTGAGAAATATTCTTGTGCTTGGATGATTTAAAAATATATATTTTATAATGAAATATTTCAAACATGCAGACAAGTACAGAGAATAATATAATAAAAATCCGTGGACCCACAACACAACTTTATCAAATCTTAACATTGCACTTCAGATGTATGTGTGCATGTGTACATGTGTTTTACAGAAATAAATCTTACAGATTCAGTCGGGGACTTCTTTGCATCCTTTCTCTATCTGTTTCTATTCTCTCCCTCCTCAAAGGGAATGGCTATCATGAATTTATGCACATAAACATTTTACTGATTAATTTATTTTTACTTTGTACTCCTGCTACATATTCTTGCAACTACAAACAACACATATGTTATTTTATAGGCTTTTCAACTTTTGAGGGGTGGTGTTATATGCATCTTTTTACATTTTGCCTGTTTTATCTACAATATATTCGGAGTTTACCAATGTTGATACACGCAGATCTGCGTTAGGCATTTTGACTGTGGCAAAGTATTTCATTGTATGCATATGTTTAAATCTTAGTCGTGTGTCTTCTTTCACAAGTATGAGATTCTTCTTTGGAGCGTGTACCAAAAAACAAACAGACAACAAAATGGGATTTCTTTTTTAAAATTTTATTTATTTATTTATTTATTTATTTATTTATTTATTTATTTTTTGAGAGAGAGAGAGAGTGTGTGTGAGGGGGGAGGAGGGAGAGAGAGAGAGAGAGAGAGAGAGAGAGAGAGAGAGAATCTTAAGCAGCCCCTGCCCTGAGCATGGGCTCAATCCCATAATCCTCGGATCATGACCTGAACTGAAATCAAGAGTCAGATGCTTAACCCACTGAGCCACCCACGTGCCCCCAAAATGGGATTTCTGGGTAACAGAATATGTATATCTGTAGCTTTACTAGATGCCACATTGCCAATTTATATTTCCATCAGAAGTATAGCAGAATTTCTATTTTTCTAAACATTCTGTGCTGGAATGATTAAGAAGAATTTAAAATCAGACTGAAGCCACTATTCTCTGGCTTCTGTGTGCTCAGTCTCCATATTGACAATAAAGTAGACTGGGGTGCCTGGGTGGCCTAGTCGGTTGGGCGTCCAACTTCAGCTCAGGTCATGATCTCACAGTTTGTGGATTCGAGCCCCGCATCAGGCTCTGTGCTGACCGCTTGCTCAGAACCTGGAGCCTGCTCCCTCTCTCTCTGCCCCTCCCCCACTCACACGTTGTCTCACTCTGTTTCTCAAAAATAAATAAATGTAAAAAAAAAAATTAAAAAAAAATAAAGTAGAAAATAAAATAGAAAAATTATGCAGTCAGCATAATTCCAGTGAAGGTAGGAACTGCCCAATAACTATCTCCTACCTCTGTGTCGACCTTGACTTTGCATATCTGGCTCAACAGATCTATATAGTCAAGATAACATGAAGGACTAGGCTATGGCAAACCACACTTTTAGAAAATGTGGCTAGCTCTTTATAGTCAGCTGAAACCTTGATATATGACAATTTTTTACATACTTCAGACACAAAGCACTTGAACAAAATGGTTAGAACAAACATAGAGTTACAATCTTCATCCCTTCAACCTCAACTTTTCACAAAGATGACCAAGTTGTTTTGAATTTTTTTTAAAAATTCTTGATACATTGGGGCACCTGGGTGGCTCAGTCAGTTAAGTGGTCTGATATCAGGACTCATCCTACATTTTTAATACTTTGGTATATGTAGGTATACATGATTTATAGAGCACTCTAAAAAATATACATTGACATTATTATTACTTCACTTTTTTGCAAACCAAGCAATGGTAATTTTCCATATCACTTCTGCTATCTCTAGGTGAACATTTGGCACCAAATTAAATGTGTCTTATTGGACCCCATTTCTTTTTTTTAATGTTTATTTATTTATTTTGAAAGAGAGAGAGAGAGAGAGAGAGGGGAAGAGAGAGAAGGCATGAGTGGGGAAAGGGCAGAAAGAGAGGGAGAGAAAAAGAATCTCAAGCAGGCTTCATGCCCAGTGCAGAGCTCCATGTGGGGCTTGATCTCGCGACCATGAAATCATGACCGGAGCCAAAATTGAGAGTCAGATGCTTAACTGAGTGAGCCATCCAGGCCTCCCTGGACCCCATTTCTAATTGGGAGAGAGAGTAGCAGTGCTGCTTATTCCCAGTTTGCCCAAGCTCCCCCATTCTACCCCATCCTCTCCCTGTCTTTCCTGCTCTGAGGCTGCATTAACCAACTCCTCTGTCCCCTGGCTTCTGGTTGGGTTTTGCCAGTAAGGACCCCTGAAGACACTGGAAGGTGGGGAGGCAGGGGGGCAGATCTTTCTTCCTTAGACCACTCACAATGAGAAGAAATGGTGTAAAATATTTTCAGACTTCATGGTATGAGTGCCAGATTAGTAAAATAAGAGATAAGTGGAAGAAATTAGATCTTACATATTAATATTTTAATGTTTTTTACAAAGACAAAAGTTCTGTTCTTAGGTATCAAATGATTGCTATTTTTAACACGTATGAGTTTCTTAGAAACATCCAAGCCTCAGTTTTTTTAAATCTATACAAGGGAGATAGTAACAGTACCTACCTTAAGGACTGCTGAGAAGGTTTAATAAACTAGTGAATGGAAAGCATTTAGCACAATATCTGGTAGCTAATAGCTGTACAATAAAGCTGAAAATGTCATTACCGTCATTTCCATGTTTGTCTGCTATTTACCATATCTTCTCAGAGGTGATCAAATGATCATTAGTAGTTTTGAGAGGAATGGGGAAAAATTTTCCAGGGTAAAGGTGAGAGGTTACCTCTGCCAATTTCTTTGCAAATTCCCGTGGGTAGGAAAATAAGTTTGAAGGGATGATTGTTTTTTTCTCTTGTATTTCCAACTTGAGCCCATGGAGCCAGATAATCTTGGCTTGAATTCTGGTTCCTTCTCTTGCTAACAGCATGACCTTAGATTCAGAAAACGGATGTGTCACTTACCTCAGCCCTCAGTGGATGTGAGCTCTCAGAATATGTTATGGTCATTATTATTATGGTATGTTGCTCTTCACGTGGCAAGGATAGACGGAAGACAACCAAATGGCAAACTGTGGGGTGCTGCCGAGTGAGCCTGCTCTTACTTGTACATCCAAAGGGGACCCAACGACTGGGTTCACTCCTGCCCTCTGTGTGTTGCACACCCCCTGAGGAACAGCACTTCTTTAAGATGAGGTGATGGCAGATTTTAAAAGGTAAACTGAGGCACCCTGATTTGAGACTCCCTGAGTCACACAACATGTAACAACCACGTGTTACTTTCCCACTGAATCAATTTGTAAGTAGAATAGCTTTCAGAGAGGGGAGAACATGATGAAAATCCTGTCCTAGAAAGCCTTTACAGCTAATACTCTTTGACTTTGTGGTTTGTTTCTGACTGGAGGGAATGTTAAAGGGCTGGAAGGGGCCAGTGATGGTATCATTTGTGGACTGATCCTGTGAAACCCACAGAGCGCTTGCCCATCAAGAGGCTTTCTGGCAGCAAAGAACGCTGGACAAATTCTCCCTATTTCTTTACGTCAGGAACAAAAGTGACTCTTTTTTGGATTGATTTGAAACTAGGTCTCAGTATAACTGGCATCGAGCTATTCTGTGAGCTCACTTCTGAAAACGGGAACGATTACAGAGAAAAAAAACCCCATAAGTATCATTTTTTTCCACTGAGACTTCTGTCGGAAGTGTTTGACACCTCAAATGCACAGAACTTTAAATTTTATAGGTTCAGGTGAATGATGTTCAGACAGCCCCAAATGGGTCAAAAGTCCTAAGGTTTGCTTTGGTTTTTTAATCACACTTATTTAGTAAGATCAGGAAAATGTGTATTTTCCCCAGAGGGGAAATTTATGATGAGAAAACTATGACTACAGGTTCTCTCTGATAATAGCAGTTTCCCAAAAAAGGCAAAAAGAGTAAGTGAAAATATGGGTGAATTCTCTTATAGTTTATACTACCAAGATATTAGGTAGACAACAAGAGAAAATATGAGCTAGTATTGGATTGTGACAAATACTGCAATAATTCCAGTGAGTAATGCTCTTTCTTTTAAAAATGGCCATAACTGATGAGAATTTCTCATACCTACCTGTTATTATATTTAGGGGTTAAAGCCGTGGAAGTTAATGGTAAATAAAGCTTAAAATTAATTACATTTGCTTTTAAATGTCCCCATCAATCAGTATCTAAAATTTACCAGAATTGGATATTAATCCATCAAGTGGCTGGAAATTGCCAGGATATTCCAGGCTACTTCAGCAGTTCATATTTTATAATATTACTGTCTCTACATTACTAACATTAAGCATAATTTCATGGCAGAAGACAATTAGATTAATGAATGACTCTTGTGTTGTCAAATCCCATGGAAGCCATTTCTGCAAAACGAACTGGAAAATCTGTTCTGTATTTTAGAAGAGATGGCAGTTTCTACACTAGACAAAGAAGGCCAACTTTTGTATTCAGTTACTGACATATAATTCTGGCCTGGAATTCTACCTTCAGAAAATGGTCCAATAAATTCATGTCCAAAATAAGTTCAAGTCCAATGAAGCAGTTCATTATTCATTGGATAGAATATGAAAGAGAAGCTTAATATTTTAGTGATGATTCCAAGCCCAATAAAATTTGTTATTTCTAATTCAGGTAAAAAGTCAACTCTCTATTACTTGTGATATTTCTGAATTAGAAAGTGATTTCCTATTTGACTTGATAACTATGTATAGAAATTTCAACGCTTGATTATTTCTTTTTACTGATAAATAATATTTATTTGCCTGTGGAGAAGTTGATTTTCCCAGTATGACCATGCAATAAGTGGCCTTAAGAAGCAGAAGGTTAGGTCATTGAGTCTCATTCAGAATTATTTATGCCAGAAACTCTCCTTATGTGGGTCATAGAATTAGATGACGCCTTCTGTATTTGGACTATGTTTCTTCTAAGGCCAGATGAAAAAGAAGACTCATAGCAGTCAATAAGAAACGTCAGCTTTTGAATGCAGCTGAGGATCATTGGGCCAACCCTTTTGTCTTATAAGAAATGGTGGGGCCAGAGAACTTAAGTGTAAGGACATGTAGTTAACAGCAGAACCAGAGTTAACGTGCAGGGATCGAACTTCAAATTTATTGCTCTGTTGACTCTACTTAAGGCCTGTCTCCATTTCTACTACTCCTCTAAACTTTTCTCAGACATTGGTCAAGAAAGGCAATGACCTAAGGTGAGTATATGAGACCATTGCTTTTTTGGAAGATGGGAGAAGGTAGATCTTAAGATCCTAGGGTGTTGTGGGATAGGGTTGCTCCAGAGCAAAGGTTCCGTGAACTCTGTGGGAAGTTAAGAAGGGAAGGTTGAAGAAAAGGGAGAATGGGAACACCAGCAGACAAACCCTTCTTTTGTGATATGCTTGGCATGGATAGTGTCTCAAACATGAGAAGACAGTGGCCCCACAGGCTGTTCACTGGAGGCGGCTGGAGAGAATAGGATGGAGAAGCATTTTCCAAATTTGGGGGAAAGGATTTTTAAGGCATGCCAACAAAAGTAGAAATGCTAGACAAAAAAGAAGAGTGAGATTAAAAGAGAATGAAAAGACAAAGGGGAAGCTAGAAAAGACATTTGCAACATTAAAGAAATAAGCAAAGAATTAATATCCCTATTTTAGCACAGTGCTTATTAGCGGTGAAAAAAAAAAGGTAAACACATAAATGGAAAAAACAACAATAGGCACAAGAAAGTTAAATAGAGAGAAATAAAATGTTCAACAAACATGAGAAATGTTTATCCTCCCAAAGAATAAAATGAATGGAAAAAATATAAAACATCATTGAGGTGCCACCTTTCTCATATTAAACTATTGAGGATTAAAAATAATGAAAACAGTAAGTTGAAAGCCAAGAGAGATATGGGGTACAGGCTGTTGCTTTTGAACTGATATACTTTTGCTAGAGAATAATTCCATAATCTATCCCTAAAGCCTAAAAGTTCTCCTAGTTTTTGACCCAGCAATTCTACTTCTAAGAATGAATCCTAAGGCAATATAGTCACTGAGCATAACAATTTAAACATGAAAAAAAAAACCAACAAAGATTGAAGAGTAGATTGGTTACATACATTATATATGCATAACATGTAAAGTCCAGTTAGTCCATAAAACATACATACTAATAGTTATCTCACTTTATCATGAAGTTTGATGAATTGAGAAAATGTATGTAACGTGTATGGTAGGTGCTCTAGAGCTGTTTATCATTGTGCACATTGTTCACTAGGTTTTTAAAGTGCTTTTATGTCTTAGAGAAGAATGTTCAGGTGGATGAAAATACCCTGAGGTGGTACGTGCTTGGCAGACTCATTCATAGACAGGCAGGTGGGCAGTGTGGTTGCAGGCCCAGCGAGTGCAAGGGGGCAGGGGGAGATGATGATGAGTTTGGAGCGGTAGCTGGGGCCAGAGCACACACGGCCTTTTAGGCCATGTTAACAGCCTGACATTTCCTATTTATTTGTTTACTGTCTGTCTTCCCCCCCGATTAATCTCCATAAGAGCAAATATGTATATTTTTTTCACTGTTGTACTCATGGCATCTTGAACTGCACAGTATGGTCGCCCCTAGACGCATGTGGCTATGAACACTTGAGATGTGGCGGGTCTGAATTGTGATGTAAAATTATCTCTTAAAACATTTTGTTTAATGTTTATTTTTGAGAGAGAGAGAGAGACAGAACACAGGCAGGGGAGGGGCAGAGAGAGAGAGAGAGAGAGGGAGACACAGAATCAGAAGCGGGCTCCAGTCTCTCAGCTGTCAGCACAGAGCCTGACGCGGGGCTCGAACTTACGGACTGCGAGATCATGACCTGAGCTGAAGTTGGTCGCTTAATCAACTGAGCCACCCAGGCGCCCTAAAATATCTCTTTAATAAGTATTTATATTGATTGCATATTGAAATGATAATACATGTATATATTGGGTTAAATGAAATATCTTCTTAAAGTTAATTCTACTTATTTCTCTTTACTTTTTAAAATGTGGCCATTAGAAAATTTAAGATTATATATGTCACCTGCATTATAATTTGTTCTTGTTGTTAAAACAGACATAAAAGGCACGGTTTTCATTCAGCAAACATCTGTTCAATGAATGAAGGAGCATGTGTTGTATTCTCCCATGATTCTGTTTGACACAACCCTGGACTTTAAATTTGATTTGAAAACTAAGGTGTTTTTCATTAGAAGAAAACTTGTCTAGGATTAATATTTGTCCTAACAGCTCCTCTTGGATTCTTCCTCCCTCCTGGCTATCTCCTAAACGGCCCTTCTGAGAGTTAAGTACACTGTATTTGGCTGTAGATAGCCCTGGTTGAGGCAGAATATTCTGTTGTTGTCTGTGTAGATACACAAAAACTTGGATCTGACAGGATCAAACAGCAGTGCTAGTAGTTTGTAACTTAGATCCAACATCATTTAGTGGACATTGCCACAAAGATTTGGGCAATGAATACGTCAACAGATAATTTATTGGAAAAGTCACAAGCCAACATACTGTAAAGGCAGTTAAGGTATGAGTACTTTCTATACTGAAAGACATGTATGTACAAGGTAAAACTCTAAAGTAAGAGGCTGATTTTGTTTAAGGAAACTGTCTTTCGATGTCTGTAACTATGGAGGATTAAGTTTGTATCTGTGCATTTATCTGTAGGGGATTCACATGCATCTGTGCTGGCCTGGTGCATATTTATAGAAATCACTTTTTCCTATCTATAGAAATGTAGATGAGTAAATTTTTAGAATTTATGGGCGGCCATAGAAAGTGTTTTCTAAGTGGATGACAGACACTGGGGCTGAATCCTGCTTCAGGCAGGAGCAAGCAAGTTAAACCATCACTGATTGACTTTTATTAACTCTGATTTGTAAGGCTGATAGGCTCAGGCTTGCAGCTGATGGACAGGTTTTTGTCACCCAGCCAAGATAGGAATCCTAGAGAAATGCCAAAGAGAAAAGACAGTGTTGTTCCCCAAAACCCATTGTGCTTTGAACGTTTGCTACTTTGTTTTTTCTATTTTACATACCCAAGCTGAAATGTTTTTACCAATTATTTTGTCATTCTTTATAAAACTTAGTTTAATCAGACGCTGAGTCTGATCTTTGTGCTTTAGGCTATGGCTGTAAATAGCAATGAAGTGGAAATATTGTTTGTTTAAGAAGCTGGAATGCACTGGTTCAGTTAAGAGACATAGTGGGAGAATATGAACACATGCGCTCTTCCCCCAACTCCAAGTTCCCTCCAAAGAGATACCTTAAAAAAACAAAAGGTCCTTTCAGTTATCCTTAAAGACATCTCTTATGGGCTAGTTAGGTATGACTTGAAATCCTCACACGTAGCTAATTTTTTCTCTCTCTTTATTGCTTAGGTTGAGCCCTAGGCAAATTTACAAAGCCTGTTTTTGATAGCTCCAAGCTACTTTTTCATCCAGCCAGAGTTTGTTGAGCATCTACTAGGATAGACCAAACCCTTTGCTTGGTAGGTGCTTTTGCAAGCATTGCATTTAACTTTCACAAAGATGTGACAGTGCCAGTGTTATTATTCCTATTTCAGGTGAACAAATACATTTTCTAAGGGGCTTTTAAAAAGTCTCCCAGCCAGTAAGCGGCAGTATCAGGTCCTTTAATTCTGCTTTCAGTGATTTTTTTTTTCTCTTCTCAAGAGCAGCCCCTCCAAGTCTTCTTTTATGTTCCACTAATTAAAACCTGCTCTCTGAAATGATCTGATAATCTCGTTCCCGTGAAGATGTAAAGGTGACTGAGGCTTAAAGGGCTTCTCATTTCCTTTGAGATTTTTTTTTTCTTTGACCCTTGAGTTATCCAGAAGTCTGTTGTTTGATTTTGAAATATTTGGAGATTTTCTAGCTATCTTATTGTTACTGAATTCTAATTGAATGCTGTTCTGATCACAGAACATATTCTATCGTTTTAATCCTTTGCAATTTACTAAGATTGCTTAAGGGCTCTGCCATGGTCTGTCTTGGTGAATGACTCATTTACACTTGGGAAGAATGTGTATTTTGCTCTTATTGGGTATAGTGTTGTAGAAAAGCATAGCAGGCCGAGCTGTTGATGCACTTCAAATCTTCGTTTTCCTTTCGAATTTATCTACTGATTCTATCAATTAATAAAGGAGGGGTATTATCTTTTTTTGTGGATTTGTCTGTTCCTTCTGTTCCTTCTATAAATTTTTGATTCTTATATTTGGGGCCTTAGTTATTAGTTTCTCCCACATGTACAGTTGTTATGACTTCTTGATAAACTGATGTTTTTATCATTATGAAATCTCCTTTATCTGCTAGCACCTTTCTGAAAGTTGACATTGGCTGGCATTAATAAGTATACTACATTAGCTTTTCTAATGCTTAGTGTTTGTATGGCATACTTTTCTCATCTTTTAAATTTCAATCTGGGTCTTAATCTTTTAAGCCTGTTCTGGTAAGCAGCATGCAGTTGGGTATGTTTTATTTATTTATTTATTTATTTATTTATTTATTTATTTGGTTTGTTTGTTTGTTTTAGCTGACAGTCTTTGCCTTTTAATTGCAGTGATAAGTCCATTTATAGTCAATTTAATTAGTGATATGTTTGTATTTTAGGTTTGCTGTTTTGAAGTGTGTCTCCTTTTGTTCCATCTACTTTGGGTTTTTGTCTCCTTTCCTGCCTGCTTTTGAGTGAAATGAGTATATTTGCATATTCTATTAGATTCTCTGCTTTATAGGTTACACCTCTTGCTACTTTTTTCCAGTGGTTGCTCTAGATATTAAAATATTCTTTTTTTTTCACTTTAAATAGCATATAGTCAACAAATATTCTACTACATTTTTTTTAAGGTTATTTATTGTGAGACAGAGAGAGCAGGGGAGGAGCAGAAAGAGAGAGCGAGAGCGAGAGAGAGAGAGAGAGAGAGAGAGAGAGAATCCCAATCAGGCTCAGCACTGTCATCGAGGAGCCGATGTGGGGCTCCAACTCACAAACCATGAGATCATGACCTCAGCCGAAACCAAGAGTTGGTCGCTTAACTGACTGAGCCACGCAGGCACCCCAATATTGTACTGCTTTGTAATCAGTGCAAGAACCATAAACCTACATACTTCCAATTAATGGCCATGTATGTTCATGGTACTCTTGTTGTCATGGGCTTTATTTTGACATAAGCTATAAACCCCATAATACACTGATACAATTTTTTTACATTGATGTAATTTTGACTTTGAACAGTCATTATAGTTTTAAAACATTTAACATCTCTCCCTCTATATCTGTTAAAGGCATAGATATAGATACACTGCAATTTAAAAATACATTTTTTATTTTATAATAAATAATAATAAATAATAAATAATAATTTTTGAGGATTTAAAGTATTTTTACATTTTATGTATGCATATGTATGTGATATACATATGTCAGAATAATTTGAAAAAATCCTTTATGTTTATTCATATACGTACTCCCTTAATGTTCTTTATTCCTTTATACAGAACAAGTTTTTCTCTAGTATCGTCCTTCAGACTAAAGAATTTACTTTAGCATTTTTGTGGTGCAAGTCAGCTAAGGATGAACTCTTTCAGCCTTTGTCTCTCTGAGAATTCATTTATTTTTTTTCTTCCTTCATGAAGGATATTTCCACTGGATATAGAATCTAGGTTGACAGTTTTTTCTTTCAGAACTTAAAAATGTCATTACATTTTCTTCTGTCCTCTGTTGTTTCTGATGAATAGTCATACTTCATTCTGATTGCTGTGCACTTGTGCATAAAGTGTGACGTTTTCCCCCAAGCTGCTTTCAAGATTATATTTTTCTTTCAGCACTTTGACCATGATGTGTATAGGTATGATTTCTTTTTTAATCCCGTTCGTGGTAAATATAGTAGAACTGTGCTTCCTGGAACTGTGGGAAATGTATTTATCATTTTTGCAAAATTCTCTATCAGTATCTCTTCAAATATTTTTTTCTGCCCCATTTTCCCTGTCTTCCTTATGTGGATTTCCAGTTATGTGTGTATCATACCATTTGATACTGTGCTACAGATTTCAGATGCTGTATCTTTTCCCCACACTTTCTTTCTCTTTGCATTGCAGTTGGATAATTTCTATGAACATGTCCTTAAATTCACTTACTTTTTTTCCTCCTCTGTGTCTAGTCTACTGGTAGGAATGAAGAAAAAGAATTCTAATAGGCTTTGTTATCAGATTTTTTAGTTCAAGAATTTCTACTTAGAGTGTTTATATAGTTTCCATCTCAATGATGACATTTTCTATTTGCTTACTTGTGTTTTTCACCCAAAGATCCTTTAACATATTTACCATATTTGTTTATTTTAAAATCTCTCTCTGATTTTTCCAACATCTGGGCCATATCTAGAGCTGGTTCTTTTGACTGTTTCTTTTCATAGTGATGGGCCATATTTTCCCGTTTCTTTGCATGTCTCAGCTTTTGATTGAATGCTGTATGTGCTGTGTAAGATAAATGTAGAGGCTGAAGCCAATAATGTTTGTGCTAGAGAAGGGTTTGCCCTTTCTGTCATGTGTCTAGCGTGAGCACTGAGTCAATAAATTCTTAGTTGCACTGGTTTTGGGCGACATTGTTGTCGCCCAATTAGTTAGATTTAGTTTAGCACAGTCTTCAAATGATTTTCAGTCAGGCTCAATAAGTTCCTGTATCAGAGCTTTGGATTGGAGAGTCTGGAGGATTTTCCTGAGATTTTCTATAATCTTTTTATTCTTTAGCAGGTCCCACAAACCCATCCAGCAGATGGGGAAAGTTTTTGAGCTCACTTACGTCTTTTCTAGCCATGGGAGACCACTGCTTGCTCTTACTGTAAGACTGAGTGTGCCAGGAGGATCTTCTTCATTCTCCCCTATCTTGCCCTCACAGTTTCCCAGGCCTCACATGCACGTGCCTGGCTTCGTGTGTGTATGCGTGTGTGTGGGTGTGACTGTGGGTTGTTCTAACCATTGTTGAGAGAAGAGTGGGGAAATTTTAAGGATAATTATAGATTTGTCTATTTCTCTTTGTAATTGTAAAAGTTTTTGCTTCACATATTTTATAGCTCCGTGTGTGGTTCTCGTATTTTACGATCGCTATGCCTTCTTGATGGATTGACTCTTTTATTATGTAATGTCCTATGTCTGTGCTAGTTTTCTTTCTTCTGAAGTCTACTTTATTTGGTATTGATATTGATATACCCATTCCTGTTTCTTTCAACTAGTTGACATTATACGTCCTATCATTTTGCATCCCTTAACTTTCATCCTGCCTACAACATTATAGTTGAAGTGAATCTCTTGTAGACAGTATATAGTTGTGTAATTTTTAAAATACATTATGTCAATCTCTGTCTTTTAATTGTCATACTTGGACCATTTATAACTAATTTAATTTTTAGTATGTTAAATCAGACACTGTATCTTTGTTCTTGGTTTGTTCTTTCTGTTTGTTTCTCTGCTTTCTTTTCCCTGCCTTTCTGTGGGTCACATAAACATTTTTTAGCATTTCTTTTTGATTTATCTATGGTATTATAAGTATATCTTTTTTTAAAGTTTTTGTAGCAGCTGCTCTTGGTATTGTATTTTATATACATGACTTGGCATAGTCTACTCGTGTCAACATTTTACATGTTTGAGTAACGTAGAAATCTCCTTCCCTTTATGTCTCATTTTCTTCTTCTGTTGATAATGTAATTGCCTTAAATATTTTCTCTACATACATTTAGAAACATATCTGATATTGTTATTTGTTTTTTGCTTCAACCATGAAACATAGTTAAGAATTTCCTTTAAGAAGAGGAAAATATATTGTATTTACCTATATATTTACCTTTTTCATTATTCTTTCTTCTTCTCCTCCCTCTCCCCCTCCTCCTCTGCTGCTGCTGCTTCTTCTTCTTCTTCTTCTTCTTCTTCTGTTATTTCATGATTCCTTCTTTTATCATCTTCTTTCTGCTTAGTGAACTTTCTTCAGCCAGTCTTTTAGGGTAGTGTACTGATAACAAACTCTCTTAGTTTTCTTTTTTTTTTTTTTTTTTTAAATTTTTTTTTTTTACCGTTTATTTATTTTTGAGACAGAGAGAGACAGAGCATGAATGGGGAGGGTCAGAGCGAGAGGGAGACACAGAATGGGAAGCAGGCTCCAGGCTCTGAGCCATCAGCCCAGAGCCCGATGCGGGGCTCGAACTCACGGACCGTGAGATCGTGACCTGAGCCGAAGTCGGACGCTCAACCGACGGAGCCACCCAGGCGCCCCTTAGTTTTCTTTTTTATGAGCATGCCCTTATTCTCTTTTCCTCCTGAAAGATAAATTCTTCAGATATAGAATTATAGACTGAGACTTATCTTTCATAAATGTTATGCTGTTTCCTAGGGCTTCTATAGTTTCACATGAGGAATCTGCTGCCATTTAAATTGTTTTTCCCCATAGGTAAAATGCTATTTCTCTCTTGCTACTCTCAAGACTTTGGTTTTTGTCTTTCATTTCAGATGTTTGACTGTGATGTGTCTTGGCAGGTAACTCTTTGATTATATCCTGTCTGAGGTTTTCTCAGCTTTGTGTAGGTTTATGTTTTTTGGCAAAATTCGGGAAGTTTTCAGCTATTACTTCCCTGAGAATTATTTCAGCCTGCCCTCTTTACTCCTCTTGTATTCCATTGACAGGAATGTTAGGTCTTTTAAGATACTCCTACAGGTTGCTGAGGCTCAGCTCATTTTCTTCAGTCTGTTTTCTCTCTGTTGTTCAAATTGAGTAATATCAATGTCGTTCTCTTTTCAAGTTCACGGATTCTTTCCTGCCTCCTCCATTCTGCTGTTGAACCTATCCATTGAGTTTTTTATTTGAATTTTTGTATTTTCAGTTTTAAGATTTACATTTGGATCTTCCTTATATTTTATAATCTTTGCTGAGAATTTTTTTTTTCGTTTCAAATGTGTTTGTAACTGGTTATTGAAACATTTTTTTTTAATTTATTTTTTAGAGAGAAAGAGTACTAGTAGGGGAGGGACAAAGACAGAGGGTGGGGAGGGAGAGAGAGAGAATCCCAAGCAGGCTCTGCACTGACAGAGCTCAAATTAATGCAGAGCTCAAATTCATGAATTGTGAGATCATGACCTGAGCTGAAATCAAGAGTTGGACATTTAACCCACTGAGCCTCCCAGGTGTCTCGCTTATGGAAATGTTTTTATGATGTCTCTTTAAAAATCGTTGTCAGGGGCGTCTGGGTGGCGCAGTCGGTTAAGCGTCCGACTTCAGCCAGGTCACGATCTCGCGGTCCGGGAGTTCGAGCCCCGCGTCGGGCTCTGGGCTGATGGCTCAGAGCCTGGAGCCTGTTTCCGATTCTGTGTCTCCCTCTCTCTCTGCCCCTCCCCCGTTCATGCTCTGTCTCTCTCTGTCCCAAAAATAAATAAACGTTGAAAAAAAAAAATTTATAAAAAAAAAAAAAATCGTTGTCAGATGAACCTAACATTCCTGTCACCTCAGTATTGGCAACCATTGTTTGTTTTTGTTTTTGTTTTTATTAAAGTTGAATTTTTTTGGTACTTTGTAACTTATTTTTAAAAATCAAACCTGGGTATTTTGCATATGCTATAATACTGTGAATCTAATTTACACCTTCTGTTTCAGCTGGCTTCTTTAATACCACTTCGGCATTGGAAGTGTGTGTGTGTGTGTGTGTGTGTGTGTGTGTGTGTGTAGGGTGTTGCCTTGTTACTGGCAGGTAGGAGTAGAAGTCTGTGTTCTCACTCAGCTTCTGTTGACCCAAGTCGGGGAGGGGCTCCTCATTATTGCAGGGTAGCAGTGGGATTTTCAACCATCTACTAGTTTTCTAGGGAAGTGGACTTGTTAAAACTTTTTTGGGTAAAAGTGCTTACTCTTCACTAGGCTTCCTCTGACTCTACTTCAGCAGGGAAGGGGATGGGTACTTCTCTACTGTTGGTTAGGGGGTGGTGTAAGTTCTGGGTCCCCATATGATGTTCATTGGGAGGATTTCATCATTCCTCAGTGGAGATAAAAGTCTGACTTCCTTCTCTGATATGATCCTAACAGGTGGTGGCAGCCTAGGCTCCCCATTCCTGGTCATTTTGCTGGGGAGAGTAAGTTTTGTTGAAGATTTTTTTGTTTGTTTGTTTTCTGGGGTCAGTTGGCATATGCATCTTTCCAGCTTCTTTAGCTCCTAGACTGAGATACATGAGGCAAAAGAAAAACCCAGGGAACTAACCAACACATCGTTCCTTGTGTTGTATATCCCTAGCTGGTCTTTTTTTCCTCCCCTTTCAATCTTCTTGTGTTTCTCTTATATATGTTGTTTAAAGTGTTTAGTTGTTGGTAACAGAAGAAATAGGAGAAATGATCTCTATTCCATCTCCTTGGAAGCAGAAATCTCTCTGATGTCTTTTAAAGATACCTTAGGGGCACCTGGTAGCTCAAACATCCAACTCTTGATCTCAGCTCAGGTTATGATCTCACAGTTCATCGGGTAAAATTCTGTGTCAGACTTTGTGCTGACAGAATGGATCCTGATTGGAACTCTCTTTCTCCCTTCCTCTCTCTCTCTGCCCCTCTCCCACTTGCATATGCTCTCTATCAAAATGAATAAATATTTAAAAAATAAAAAAATAAAGCTATCTTAATTTGAAAAAAAAATTCTATAACCAGTTTGTAGCTGGCTTGTCCTTGCCTTAATATCCTTATGTTTCTGAAGATATTTATATTTTCATAGTGAGTGAAATCTTAAATTATAAGCAACAGAAAAAAGTTGATGTGCCGTATTTTATATGCAATCCCTTTCTAAGACATCAAATTACACAATAAAACCTTGTGTCAAAAGCTCATTGGCATTGATTTAATTTTCTTGAGAGCAGACAGTGTTTTGGAAATGAATGATTAAGTAACAGCAACATATTTGTGTCAGTCTTTCTAACTACTACTAATATACAGTAGTTCCATATATCAAAAACTGACAGAGACATATAAGGGTCTTTGTATTTCCCTGTACTATGACATTTGTGTGGCATAAAGTTTCATGTATTTGATAAGGTTTGGAGCAGAAAGAGGTTTTCTTCCTCCCTTCCACAAGGCACAGGCATGTGGAGCCATATGAAGCCTGTGAACAGGGCTAGGGAACTGAGAGAAACTTCAGAAAATCCCTGGGGTTACTATATTCCAGAAGTGAACAAGAGGAATTTGAAATTAAAAACCCAATAACATTTACATTAGTACCCCCAAATATGAAATATATCTAGTAAAATATGTATAAGATTGAGAAGAGAAAACTATAAAACTGATGAAAGAAATATCAAAGAACTAAGTAAATAGGGAGACATTCCATGTTCATGGACAGGAAGTCTCAATAGTGTCAAAATATCACTTCTTCCAAATTTGATCTATAGATTCAATGAAAACTTAATCAAAATCTCAAGTTATTTTGTGGATATTGACAAACTGATTTTAAAGTTTATATAGAGAGTTGAAGACTCAGAATAGACAAGAAAGCCTTGGAGATGAACAAAGTCAAAGAACTGACACTACTCAACTCTAAGACTTGCTACAAAGCTGTAGTAATCAAGACAGTGTGGTATTGGTAAAAAATAGACAAATAGATCAATGAAACAGAATAGAAAGCTCAGAAATAGACTCACATAAATTGAGTCAATGAATCTTTGACAGAAGAGTAAAGGCAATACAATGAGATAAAGAAAGTCTTATCAACAAATGGTATTGGAACAACTGGACATCCATACACACAAAAGAATCTAAATACAAATCTTACACTCTTTAGAAAAATTAACCTAAAATGTTCATAGACCTAAAAGTAAGATTCAAAACTATAAAACTTCTAGAAGATAACATTGAAGAAAGTCTAGATGACCTTGGGTATGGTGTGACTTTTGAGATAAAACAGTGAAGGCACAATCCATGAAAGAAATAACTGATAAGCTGGACTTCATTAAAATTAAAAACTTCTGCTCTATGAAAGATGCTATAGAAGGATTAAGAAAACAAGCCACAGACTGGGAGGAAGTATTTCCAGAAGCCATAACTGATAAAGGACTGATAATATAAAATATACAAAGAACACTTAAAGCTCAACAATAATAAAATGAACAACTTGATTAAAAATGGCCAAAATACCCTCAACAAAGAATTTATGCACATGGAAAATAAACATATGGAAAGATGTTCACTACTGTATATTGTTAGGGAATTGCAGATTAAAACAACAATGAGATACCTTTATATATCTATAAAAATGGCAAAAATTCAATATCACAATTGCTAATGAGAATGTAGAATAACAGGGACTTGCATTCATTGCTGGTGGGACTGCAAAAAGGCAAGCCACTTTGGAAGACAGTTTGACAATGTCTTATAAAATTCAATGTACTCTTACCATTTATGTTTTATCAATAATGCTCCTTGGTATTTGTCCCAAAGAGTTGCATATTTAATGATTAAACAAAAACTTATAAATGTTTATAGCAGCTTTACTTATAATTGCCAAACTTGGTAGCAACTTGGTCCTTTAGTAGATGAATGGATAAAGACACCGTGGTGCATCTAGACAGCGCAATATTGTTCAGGGATAAAAATAAATGAGCCATTTAAGCCTAAAAAGACATGGAGGAAACTTAAATGCATGTTACTAAGTGAAAAAAGGGTAATTTGGCCTGAAATAAGATGACAGTATAGTAGGAGGACCCTAAGCTCATCTTGTCCCTCAAACATGACTATGTAACTATCAAATAATTCTGAATACCCAAGAAATAGAATTGAAGACTTAGAGAATAAACTGCACAACTACAGGGAGAGAAGAGGCCACATAGAGGAAGGTAGAAAGTACAGAGATATTTGGGGAAGAAAGAGGATAGTGGGTGCTGTGGAGGGGAGGGAGCCCTAGCTGTGGAGAAAAGTGAAAGAGAAGCACACAGGGATACACACAAGGAGCATGCTTCCCTGAAGCCATTGGTTGGGCAAATGAGAGGGTCTGATTTTCATGAGTTTCCACAACCAGCAGGGCTTGAAAACTGGTGTTTCAAATGTCTATGGACTTGGCCAGGATAGAGCCCTGAGGGTGCTGCCCTACTCCTAAAGAGAAGGCAGGCAAGCAACTCTGGGGCAGATAATGCAATCTGAGGATCACCTAAGGCTCACAGGGGAGAGACTGTTCCCTCTTCTTGGAGTGCATCTGTGAGAGGTGTTCACAGTGATGCCTCTCTGGGGACAAAAGAGCTGGTGGGCACCATTTCCATCCTCTACCCCTCAGCATAAGCACAGAACCACCTCTAGTAAACAGCACAGCACTAACATTGGCTGCCTAACCTGGATACACCAAGTCCCACCCCCCTGTGCTCTGCCAGTACTGCCCTTCTCAGGTGAGTGTGCCTCAGTCCCAGTGCAATGGGCTCCTTCTCCAGAAGACCAGCAGAAACCCTCACTCACACTATGGTTCCTGACCAGGGAGTTCTGCAAGGCTTCACTTTTAGTGAAAATAGCATCAGGTCTCTGGGGCGCCTGGGTGGTGCAGTCGGTTGAGTGTCCGACTTCAGCCAGGTCACGATCTCGCGGTCCGTGAGTTCGAGCCCTGCGTCGGGCTCTGGGCTGATGGCTCAGAGCCTGGAGCCTGTTTCCGATTCTGTGTCTCCCTCTCTCTCTGCCCCTCCCCCGTTCATGCTCTGTCTCTCTCTGTCCCAAAAATAAATAAACGTTGAAAAAAATTAAAAAAAAAAAAAGAAAATAGCATCAGGTCTCATTTAATAAGCAGACTAGAGCACACCTAGTCAAAACTTACCACACCCTGGCCAAAGTCCAAACATTTCCCACTGCAGGCAAGGAGAGCCTCTGCATATGACTTGGACTATGGATAGAACAGTCAAAACACAACAGCTGAGTGCATGCAGCACACACCAGAGATATTCCCTGAAGTGCCAGGCTTCAGGCACTATATGGACACTATATGACCTCTTCTTCATAAAGCCATTATTCCCAGAAGCAGGAAACATAACAGACTTTTCTAACACACAGAGGAAGACAGAGACTTCGACAAAATGCCAAGATGGAGGAATTCATCCCAAATGAAAGAACAAGCTAAGGTCAT
Organism: Felis catus; assembly: GCF_018350175.1. Lineage (NCBI taxonomy): Eukaryota > Metazoa > Chordata > Mammalia > Carnivora > Felidae > Felis > Felis catus. The sequence continues at coordinate 66,354,144 of NC_058373.1, forward strand.
GGCCAGAGATCTAATTGAAACAGATATAAGTCATATGCCTGATAGAAAATTTAAAGCAACAATCATAAGGATACTCACTGGGTTTGAGAAAAGAATGGAAGACTTCAAGGAAGCACCCTTACCTCTAAGATAAAAGAGTTAAAAAAATAATCAGTAAGAAATGACTGATATACACATTAACTGAGGTACCAAACAAGCTGGATGTAATAAACACAAGGGTGGAAGAAGCAGAGGAAAGAATAAGTGATATAGAAGGTAAAATAATGGAAAACAGTAAACTGAACAAAGCAGAGAAAGAAAAATCATGGAACATAAGAATAAACCTAGGGAACTCAGTGAATCCATCAAATATAATGAAATTTATATCTTAGGAATACCAGAAGAAGAGAGAGAAAAGGAGGCAGAAAATTTATTTGAGGAAATCATAGCTGAAAATTTTCCTAATTAGGAGAAGGAAACAGATATCCAAATTCAGGAGGCACGAAGAACTCTTATCCAAATCCACAAGGCCGGCCAACACCAAGACACATTGTAATTAAGTTTGCAAATATAGTGATAAAGAAAAAATACTAAAAGCAACAAGACAAAAGAAGTCCCTATCTTACAAGGGAAGGCCCATAAGGCTAGCTGGAGATTTCTCAGCAGAAACTTGGCAGGCCAGAAGGGAGTGGCATGATATATTAAACATGCTGAAGGGGAAAAATCTGCAGCCAAGAATACTCTATCTGGCAAAGCTATCATTCAGAATAGAAGGAGAGATAAAGAGTTTCCCAGACAAACAAAAACTAAAGGAGTTGTGACCACTAAACCAGCCCTGCAAGAAATATTCAAGGGGATTATTTGAGTGGGAAAGACCAAAAGTGACAAAGACAAGAAAGGAACACAAAAAATCTCCAGAAACAATGAGAAAACAAATACTAAAATGGCACTAAACATATCTATCAATACTTACTTTAAATGTAAATGGACTAAACACTCCAATCAAAAGACATAGAGTGTTGGAGTGGATAAAAAAAAACAAAAACAAGATCCATTTATATGCTTCCCTCAAGAGGCTCATTTTAGACCTAAAGACACCTGCAGATCAAAATCAAAGGGATGGAGAAACATCTATCATGCAAATGGACATCATAAAAAGCCAGAATAGCAAAACTTATATCAGACAAAATAGATTTTAAACCAAAGACTATAACAAGAGGGCACTGTATCATAATAAAGGGGACTATCCAACAAGAAGATATAACAATTGTAAATATTTATGTCCCAATATGAAAGGACCCAAATATATAAGACAACTAATAACAAACACGAAGGAACTCACTAATAATACAATAATAGTAGGGGACTTTAACACACAATTTACAGCAATGGACGGATCATCAAAGCAGAAAATCAACAAGAAAAATGACACACTGGACCAGATGGAGTTAACATATATATTCAGAACATTCATTCTAAAGCAGAAGAATACACATTCTTTTCAATTGCACATGGGATATTCTCCAGAATAGTTTACATACAAGGAGGATTTTTAAGCCAGTGAAATTACTCCGTATTTGAATTTGATCTGTTACTTATGGCATTGATATTGTTAAAAGGCCAATGTCTGGAACAAAGTACTCACACAAGTGTTGGATGAAAAGATGGCATGGATGAATGAATGAATGTCCAACTCTAGACAAAATGATGAAATAGGGCAAAATTTCCCAAAAGTGTTTTCCCTTTTTGCACTACAAAGTACTGAATCGGAAAAGCTCTTCTTTCTTTTTTTTTTCTTTTTTTTTTTTAAATTTTTTTTTTCAACGTTTATTTATTTTTGGGACAGAGAGAGACAGAGCATGAACGGGGGAGGGGCAGAGAGAGAGGGAGACACAGAATCGGAAACAGGCTCCAGGCTCTGAGCCATCAGCCCAGAGCCTGACGCGGGGCTCGAACCCACGGACCGCGAGATCGTGACCTGGCTGAAGTCGGACGCTTAACCGACTGCGCCACCCAGGCGCCCCTCTTCTTTCTTTATCTTTGAGCAGTGTTTCTGACCTGGAGAAAGACTTTGGTGAATGTGACACAGGTTTATTACAGAACTATCTGTTTGGAATAGGTGTCTCCTACTTACAGTAGGTTATAAACATCTAAAGGACAAGGACCTGTTACTCATTTTATACCAAGCTTAGAAACTTATCGGCCTGCCTTTTGAAGAGTAGGTGCTTGATAAGTACCTACTGGATGAATGTTAAAAATGGGTCCACTTCGTGTTGCAGGTAACCCTGGAAGAGGATCTTAGTTTAAAGCTGAAATTTAAACTCTGTCCGAAATATTCCTATTATGGACTGAACTGTGTCCCCCACAAAATTCACATGTTGAAATTCCAACTCCCAGAACCTCAGAAGGTAACCCTATTTGCAGATAAAGTCTTTAAAAATGCAATTAAGTTAAAAGGAGGCCTTAAGGGTGTGGCCCTAATCCAATATACTGGTGTCACAGCAAGAAGGCATTCATTACAAACCAAGGAGAGAGGCCTCAGGAGAACCCAGATGTGCCAATACCTTGATCTTGGATTTTCAGACTCCAGGAATGTGAGAAAAATTAATTTGTGTTTCAAGCCACCTAGTCTGTGGTATTTTGTGATATCTTGCAGCTCTAGCAGACTAACACAACTCCTTTGAATGAAGAACAGGGAAAACCCACATTTTAATATTATGAATGTTTTATTTAACAGACATGTTGCTGTTTCTCCACATGTCTTGGCAAATTGGCAAATATGTGTCCCTCAAATTTAAAATCACTATTCCAGTTCATATCAAGGTAATCCCCCCCTGCTTTTACCCTTAAAATTATAACCAAGAATTTTTACACATTTTGTTTCTTTTCCCCAAGAAACTTCTGTCTTTATCTTACAATCTGCTTTGGTCTTACCAGTACTAACTTGGCACCCTTTATCCCAAGTGATTGAAATCTGGGGCCCTCAAAGAGTGCTAATCCACAGAGCCCCACAACATGTCACTTGATATTCAGTTCAGTATTTTCCTGCAGGGACTGGGATCTCCTTTATGCAACAACTTTCCCTTCTTGCATGTTATTTTTCTCCCAGGACCTTCTTAGATGACACCCTCTCAGGTTAGAATGGAGGAGGAAGCAAATACTGATGACATTTTATCAGTGGGCTGTGACCCAAGTATAACCACAACCCTAGTTTTGGGGAGTCTACTCTTTTAACACTTCTCCCTAGGTAGGGTGATAATGAAGCCAGACACAGACGTTTCCTTCAACTTTTGCCAGACGATGTGGCTCCTTGAAGTAGATTACAATGAAGTCTGTACAAAGAGGCATGCTGGAGCCTCCCTCCCCAGAGGAAAACCAGTTTCCAATCTGAGACTGACCCTGAAGGGGAGTCAAAATCCAATTGTTACATCATCCTTAAAGCACGCTATTTTACATCAAGGCAGCCTATAAAGTAGCAGTTGGAGCAAAAATCTCTGGCTTCAACTATGATTAAATATTTTTTAAGAGGATAGGGGAGGGTTTGAAAGCATAACAAAATAAAAGTTTAAAAGATTTTTATCTATGCCATCTAATTTTTCTTTTTCAGACAACATCTTTATGTTGGTAAGCCTTGAACTTTGTGAGTTTTATATGATATGCAAGACATTTTTTAAACCATAATTACGGTATATTTGTTGTATTATTCACATCTATCTGATAAAAATACACGAATTTAGTCATAAATGGAGCAAAGATTTAGATGCATTTTGCAAAGAGATTCCATTCAACTTTGTTCTTTCTTACAATCCTAGTTTCCACCACACAGTGTTGTGTCAGAACTTGCAGTTGGTTCAAGGGGAGACAAAGGAATAGAAGTCACCATTGAAAACTTTGTGCCCATAATGTATGTGCTGGAGAAAACTGTCTAGAGTGCGACATGCTTCACTATTAAAAACCCCTGTTAAATGGAACTTTCTGTTTGCTAATGGATCAAAATAGTTTTGTCACATATTAGTGCTGGATCTTTGGCCGCTCTGTGAAGTTTTGCGAGTTCCTTGAGTTGGAGGATAACTGTAGGCAAGAGTGACAGCAAGGACTAAGATTTTTCAGGAATGTCCAGAACAGTGCTTGAGACGCCTGGGTCTTGGATGTCAAGGTGATCTTTAGGGTTGTCCAGAAAGTCCTCCAGATTTCTTCCTGACTTAAATTACTCATTTGTGCCACAAGATGGTGGATTTGATTAGCCCCCAACTGACCTTCTATGTGACGATGGGAGGTTATTAGCAGAGATTGGGCGGCAGTGGTAAAGTCATGCTCAGGAACTGCATCGGAGGGCAGCTGCGTCAGAAGCCATCTCCACCGTTGAGAACTGACTCATGTACATGCCTTATATGCAAAGTTGCCGACTCTTTCACACGGCCTACCCTACCTCAGTCCCCCTTTCAGACACGGCGATTCTTGGTTCAGTCTAGAATCTGGGAAACTAGGGGTACATGTAAAAGAGAAGGAGATGCTAGAGCCTAAATGGAACTTTGCAAATGGTGACCTTGTTGAATTAGGTGGCTGATAATCAGCCAACAAATGTCAGGAGCTGGTGCAATGAGATAGATAAACCAGGGCAAGAACTAATGCAGTTTTCTGCCACATTTTAACCATGAAATCTAGGCATTTGGGTATATAATAGCTAAAAAAATTAAAAACAGATGTAGTTATTCAACGTATGCAGCATATAATCATTGTCTGGGGTGACAATGAAAACCAATAATTATGTAATTAAAAATAGTTGGGCAAGAGTAAAAATGATGGAAGCTAATATACCTGGGTTATAATTGATTTATTTCTTTTTAAGAAGGAGGAAGTGTCCAGGATGCCGGTCTCCCCATGTGGACTTAATTAGCTTGGTTGCTATTCAGAAGTTTGGGGCTTTTTCAGGGGTCACAGGGGCAATTTTGGTGCCATGCAATGTTCACTATTTTGATTCCAGGAAAGAAAAGTGATAATGATCCATATTTCATTGTATACTTTTTATATAATGCAAAGTTACCAAATGTGAAAATTTTAATTGGACTATTCTAAGCAGTACCACTGTTATAGGCATTCTTGTCAAGATAAATCTTACATTAAAACATTTCTCCCAAGCTACCACAAAACCCAGAATCATTAAAAATTTAAGAATTGCTAAAATACAAAGGACCGCATCTCCTTACATTGTTTATGTTTTGTATTTCACTCAGTTTGAGTAATGAAACTAAATTGGTTGGTTTCTTTTATACTTTGCCTGTTTCTAATCAGTTTCACTTTTCATTTTCCATGAGCTCACCGCACGATGTTGTTTTGGGCTGGGGGGTTGCATACTCCTGGCATTACCCATATTCTCAACAAAGATTTTAGTCACTGAAAGAAAACATTTCAGGGCATATGAGGGTGTGGGGAGCCTGAAATACTCTTGTTAGAGGAGACTTAGGTTTGGGGTTAAGAATATTTTAACACGAACATGAATGGAACGGTAGAACTTGGGTTTATTCTGAAATAGGTCAAGCTTTATCAGCGCATCTACATTTTCCCAGTCGCTTAATAAACTTCATAATCATGCTGAATTTTGTTGAAGCACCATAATACGAATGGATATGTTACAGTCTTTAATTCTTATCTGTTGATGTCTGCTATAAATCCTGGTAATGTAGGCGCTGTATGTATTTAACAAACATAGCTTAGATGCAGCATATCCTGCTAATAATCATAAGGCAAACTGAGTAGGACATTAAATCTATGCCAGCTCAGTTAAGCCAACAGATGACTTCATCAGGAACAAAATATCTTTGGTTAGCAGACCATTGTACTGTGCTCTTAATTGGTAATGCAAATGAATGATTGATATGCACCTTGCTATATGTTCTGCTAAAAGACTCAAATGTTTTAAGGCAAATAATCATAATTGAATGCCAAATAGCCGAATTTTATCATTTGTGCACAGTCTTTCTAATTATACAGTATTTATGAGTAGAAGGATGAAATTGCTGTCTCTGGAGAGGTGACAGAACTGAAGATGAAGCTGGTATTATCGGTAGTTATCATTCCACGGGGTGGTTACCTGATGCCCTTGCCTCTTCTCTCCTTTGGGTGAGCTGACTTGTGGCCATGCTGCCTTTCATTAGCACCTCTATCAGAAGTGTGTAGGACAAGGAGTCCCGGTCAGCCCCGGCTTACTTTTTGTCAGTAATTCTGGTCAAAGAAGGAGCAGGGGACAAGATTGAAACTAATGGCTGAAAGGAGGTTGGGGGATCATCTGTGGTTTTCATTAGTCCTCTCCTCTTGTTAACAGACTGAATCCAGAGCTGAAAGCAGTAGTTTTTTCTTTATTCACCTGGATGTACTGTGTGTTCCATCCCTGACAAAAATTCTGGCTTGCCATTTATGCGCAACCAATAAGTAAAACTGAGTATACTGAAGAACCGCAGCTTAATTCTGAAAAACTAATGATGCTACTATCTCCGTATATGTGTAGACAAGGGTGAGGTGTTTTGCTCATACACACAGTTGGAGGTAGAGACAGAGAGAGAGAGAAAGAGACGGAGAGACCTTATAATCAAGTGCTTGAAAAGTCTCTCATCTCTTCTAGTATTTTCTCCGTAATTTTATTTTGGATCCAAGCGATAATTTGTGGAAGGCACACATTAACCCTCAACTAACTCAATCACTCGTTCTGAAAGGAGTCCAAGAAAGTTTACATAGATTTAGTAATAATTTCAGGAAGCATTAGCATTGTTAAGTGTTGGATGTCACTAGATACAGCCATTCCGTTGTATCAGTAAGGAAAACATACCTCCAGGGGAAACAATAAAAATCAGTTTCAGTGTTATGTGAGGAGGTACTTTGAATAAACGATGTCAGCATCTGACGTGGATTGCAGTAGGGCTGCATCCCAAAGATCCAGGCAAAAGTAGGAGATAGCACACTGGGCACCGGGTCAGGTGACTCAAACGATGGCTCTGGTGACATGGTGACAGCTGACGAACTGATGTGAAAGACACATGTGAAAAATTTGAATACAATTATTTTGTAAAATATGTGATACTTTACATAAGTGGATAAAGCAGTAGTCCCAAGTACTACTTTAACATAGGCAATTTCAATGTGAAATTATAACTAAATTAATAAATGAAATAGTCTAAGTAGATAGTTGATGATTTCACTTATATCCCTAAAAACTTTATATATTTAACTTGGCCCAAAGTGGTTCTGGTCAATTCTCATTAGAAATAGAAAGGATGAGGGGTGCTTGGGTGGCTCAGTCAGTCAAGCGTCTGACTTCAGCTCAGGTCATGATCTCAGTTTGTGAGTTTAAGCCCTGCGTTGGGCTCGTGCTGACAGCTCAGAGCCTGGAACCTGCTTTGGATTCTGTGTCTCCCTCTCTCTCTGCTCTTCCCCTGCTCATGCTCTCTCTCTCTCTCTCAAAAATGAACATTAGGAAAAAAAAAACTTAAAAAAAAAAGAATTAGAAAGGATGATCTTGGGACACCTGGGTGGCTCAGTCAGTTGAATGTCTGACTCTAGCTCAGGGCATGATGTCATGGTTTGTGGGTTCGAACCCTGCATTGGACTCTGTGCTGATGGCGCACAGCCTGCTTGGGATTCTCTCTCCCTCTCTTTCTGCCCCTCTCCCCCCCTGCAAAAAAAAAGAAAGAAAACTTAAAACATTTTTAAAAAATATATAAAGGATGATCTTATATTCAGGGTTAGTCTTACATAAAAGCATATAGTTGTTTTTCAAAACATGGTTAAATTTGATTGTGCTAGCAATCATAACCACCTTTAATCAGGCAGGGCAATCTAGGATTAACCAATTACAAAAGGACAATAACATTTGAAGACAGTTTTAGAAATTCAATACAAATAAGCTACACCTTAATCATACATGCCTCCAAAAGAGTATGTGCCATTCCATTAAATTCTACACAATGTAAATCTGAATTTTTACTACTAGAAAAATGGAGGTGGGAAAGCGCATTGAATTGGCAAACTCAGTCCTGAGACACACACCTACACACCTACAAGCTCTTTTGTAGCTGCCCTGTGGGTAGCTCTTATCGTTTGGATGCATTAACATTTGTGAAGGGACTGAAATGTGCATTTTAGAGCATATAATTGATGTTATCACTCCTTATTTTATTTGTTTTTTCAAATTAGGACTTAGGTGGCCAAGTATTATATGAAGGTAAGAGTGACAGGGTTTTCTTAGTAACATTGTAGCTTGCATTTTTTTTTAATGACAATTTGTCCACGAGCCCATTTTTTTAGAGCACACTTTGTTTAGTACATCAGAAGAGCTTTATGAGCCACACAGAAGCTGAATTATACATCAGTTCATTAGGTCCAGCAAGTTTATTTCTGTCCATGTTTCCTTTAATCCAATATAACCGATATATTCTTAGCCCTCATCTCCCTTCTGGAATTCGGCTGTTCAGTCTTTGAGAAAAATCCCCTTTTTCATTTAGGTGACCTCGATGGTAGTCTCCAGTAAGAGAGCTTCTGGGGCTTTCCCTCACCAGTTTATCAGAATCTGCAAACTGGAGAAACTGTCCTCGACCAGATTCGGAAAACTATTGTCTAGACCTTCCTAAGATTTCCAATCTGAAACCAAAGCTTAGCTTAGAAAACTAGCAAATGCTGAATACCATTTTTGCTGGGAAAACGAGCAACTTGTTCTCTCTCATAACATGACTTTTAAAAATATTTGAATATTGTCAAATTGCTAGTTTTGCATTTTGGCAACAGTCTGAAAATTGGCACTGAAATAGGTAAGTGAAGCCTGAGGGTTCCCTAGAAGCTGGAGTATTATTGATTAATACTTGGTTACTCTATGAATTTACATTTTATGTATTATTAGGCAAACTTTTGGAAGAGACCTCAGTTTAAATGTTACCTTAGAGAGTCTTCATTGTAAGTAGTGAAAATTAGCTGCTAGTCTATCCCATAGATCACAAAAATTAGCTTGATATGTTATAAATATATAAAAAAATGTGTCTTTTGCTCAAGCTGCAGAGCAGTTTATAGAAAAATAAGTTGCTGGAATATTCAGGAGTTGAACTAGCAGCATATGAAGTCAAGTTATTTGGGAATGCCACAGCTTTGGAGAAGCAAGATCTTCTGCGGAGGCTAACGACCTGTCTTTCGTGCACAGCACTCACTGAAGCCGAGTTGAAGTAATGGGCAGTAACTCAGGACAATGCTCAAAAGATAATGCAGCAGTGATGTGGTCCAGATGTCCTACTACCAAGGCCAAGCCTTCAGTATGTGCAGAAATGCCCATCCTGGTCCCGCCTGACTGTCCAGAGCAGAGTGGCATGAACGTAGCAGATAGGGAGCCCACTGCCCTTTAGCTGGCCACTTGGACCTGAGTAAGTCCTTGTGGAAAGTGAGCCCCTGGTGGAACTGAAGAGTTGGGCTTATGGCAACTGAAGAGAGAGAACCATGACATGAAAGAAACAACGGGGGTCCTACATAGTTTCATAGGTTTCTTCTTCTTCCTCTTCCCCCTCCTCCTCCTCGCCCTCCTCTTTCTCCTTCTTTTCCATTGTCCTTCTCCTTCGACATTGGCCTGGCATTTTTTGTTTGTGGAATACTTAAAAAATTTTTTAATATTTTATTTTATTTTTGAGAGAGACAGAGACAGAGTACAAGCAAGGGAGGAGCAGAGAGAGATGGAAACACAGACTCTGAAGCAGGCTCCAGGCTCTGAGCTGTCGGCACAGAACCAGACGTGGGGCTCGAACTCATGGACTGCGAGACCCTGACCTGAGTCAAAGTCGGATGCTTAACCAACTGAACCACTCAGGTGCCCCTGTTTGTGGAATACTCTTAAGTTGTTACTTAAAACTTATATGACACCTTTGAGAAATGGCAAGGGATGAATGAAGGTTATTAGTTTCACTTATAATGTTACACAGGAAAGTGTAACAAGGTAGGAAAGTACACGAAGGCCACTGTAATGCCTCCAGGAGTAGCGGCTCTACCAAGTCTGTTCTATCCCCAGGAGGGCAGATGAGACCCATGCTGTTCAATTACACTGGCTGTCAACACTAGAGCCTTTCTCTCCTGGCCAGTTTGTGGTTGCTATTTGGGAATTGTGCCTGGCTTGTCTATTCAGTCACTGTAAATTAAGCCATCATGTTGTTTGGATTTTAAAAAACATTTAGTCCCAATATTATTAAAATAGAGGACAATAGTCTTTAAATGTAGAAGCATAGTGTGTGTATGAGATAGATATAGGGTCTTGTTGGTTCGCAACCCTGGGAGTTCCTTGGGTTAAATCTGAAACTGGCACCCCCTACATGAAGGGCAAGAAGAGATCGAAGAAAGAGGCAGGCCACTCCAGATTTTTAGATGGCAGTTGGAATAAGCAAGGAATTTAAATATGAGGCTTGTCTTGAGCAGCCTCAAGCTGAACAGATGTCTACACTGCTCATCAGAATCTAAAGAACTTATATAGAGGCTTTAACTGAGTCCAGTCACATATACCATCCAGACACTCTCAATAACCCATTGCTCTATCAAGATTGTGTCCTTGAAACAACTCCTACTACAAGAATGTATGTAGAACGTACATTCCAAGGACAGGGAAGATTGCCTGGGTTCAGCTTACAGGTTAGCTGGTGGTCACATCCTCTCAGTGAGACCTTCCCAACAGGTAGGGAACAGAGTTGGAGAATACAGAAGGAATAATGGGAATAGAAATAGCATATTCTTCAAAAAACTGCGTAGGATTAGAGATACTATTACAATTCGTTATATTCATTTACATTGCTGCTGTAACAAATTACCACAAATTTGGTGGCTTAAACCAACATAAAGTTTTCTCTTACACTTCCATAGATCAGAAATCCACTACAAGTCTCTGGTGAAAAGCAGTCGGTTGGCAGAGCTGTGTCCCTTTCTGGAGGCTCTAGGGGAGGATTCCTTGCTTTGCCCTTCCCCGATTCTAGACGCTGCCCACATTCCTTGACTTATGATCTCCTACCATTATCTTCAAAGTCAGCAAAGCCCCACATCTTGACCATTCTTCGATTGTCATGTCTTCTCTGACCGCGTCCAGACCATACCGTGTTTCTCTGACAGCATCCGGGAGAGACTCTCTGCTTAAGGGCTCATGTGATTAGATTAGGCCTAGCTGAATGATGCAGGACACTCTCCCCACTCAAAGATCATAATCTTAATCACTTCTGAAACATCCCTTTGGCCGTATAAGGAAACAGATTCACAGTTTCTAGGGTCTAGGAGGATATAGACACAATTGAGGATTACTAGTCTGCTTACTTCATTAATATATTCTACTTTTCCTTTCCCCTAAATTTTCTTCCCTTTGCTAAATCACAGAACTTTACCTTAAGACCTTTATCAGATCAATCTCTACTCACTTTTTGCATATTCATCCATTTGCCTTTTTACCTATCTATTACTTATACATGCAACAAATAATTATTTAACATTCCTTTGTTTCAGATTACTTTCTAATCTCTTGGAAAAAATATAGGAAAGGCAATTGTTTGATAATTTGTAGACACCTTCCTGTGTGCTAAATGGAAAATATTAAGTAGAAGACTAAACATTCTTATCAGAGTGAGTACATGGACTACTGCTGGCCCTGAATGTTCTGTAACACTCAGGGGTCAGTTGGCTGAATAAAAGTAGTGTGACAGAGACTGTTAGGAGTACCTCCCAAATCCATCCAGCCTAGGACTGACCAAAAATATCACCTCCCACCAGACCAAAGCTCACTTGAATTCATCTAAGTCAGATTGGCCATCTAAGGTCTATGGGTCAAATCTAGACTCCTGTTTTTAGAAATAATGTTCTATTGGAATACAGCCACACATATATTTGTTTACATAACATTTATGGCAGCTTTCATGATATAATGATAGTGTCAAACATTTGTGACAGAAACCGTATGGCCTGCAAAGCAGAAGTATCTTGACTTATTATCTGGCCATTCTATGGAGTTTGTTAACCCCTGATCTAAGCCAGTGAGAGACTTGCATATCAGGCAGGACGCTTTTAACATCAAGTAACAGAATATTTAACTAATGGCTTAAATAATGAAGAAAATGTATCGTAGTATATAAAGATAGTACAAGGTTTATTAATTACATGGCTCAAGGAGTCATCAAGGCCCTAGGTTCCTTCCATCCTTTCTGCTCTGCTAATCTTGGCATGTTGCCTTGTGTATTAGGCTCATCTATATGTCCTCCTAGGATGGCTGATACATTTCCAGGCATCATATCCTCATGTCACCTCATTAAAGGTAGGGTAAAGGGACACTCTTCCCTATATCAGTTTTCATGAAGGTAGAAGATTTTTCTTGTACAATGCCCCCCGCCACCCCCTGCATCCCCATCCTGAAGCAGACTGTCTATTTTTCTTCTCATTGGACAGAATTACATCACATAGTCATGGCTAATTCATTGGCAAGGAGAGTAGATTGACCATGACTGGCTTAGTCAATTCTCCATGACTGCTGGGAAGAATACCCATATGAAACTGGGACTATGCCGGGAAAAAAAAAAAAAAAGGTAGAAAAGTTTCTGCTCTCTTTGTCCTAGTATTTATGTGTGAAATCAAATGCCTTTAATCTCAGACCTACTCTGATTTTATGCTACTTGTGATTTTAGTGAGTCAATGATGCTGACTTTTGATTCAAGCATGTTTGGGGGAAGCCCAGCCCATCTTCTCCCTGCACTAAACCTCTGCTTTCTAGCACAGTGGTTAAACAAGAAGCTATGGAGTTATACTGCAAGTCAAACTGACCACTCTGAGTTCCAGCTCTGCTGATTACCTACTATGCGGCAGTTTTCCACCCTTTAAAATGGGCACAATTCTCGTACTCATTTCACATATTAGTATGAGGTAAAATGAGATAATTTAAATAAAGTGTTTTGTATAGTTGCAGGCACATAGAAGTGCTCATGAATGTCATCTGTTACTAGTATCTCTATCCTTAACTTTGCACAGGGAGTTCAGAGCAGTATTTCCCGGAGAAAAGTCTAAAATGGGATGCTAGTCTAATAATTAATTCTTTTATATATTCATAGAAACCTCAGGCAACATTTTGAAGAAAGGCATAACTCCAGGATCTGAGATTGTCATGCTGACATCCTGAATCCTGGGATGTCAACTTAGAACACATGGCCTATGAATCCATGCAAATTGATCTAGACTGGATTATGCAAACTACTTATTGATAAGTTTGGGTACACTATATCTAAATGAAAGAAAATATTTGCTGTCACTTAAAATGCAATGCCTTGGGGAACACTTTGAAGACCTATGCCGCTAATATCATGCTTCACCTTGTATATCTATCCTTTCTGTTTTCTCAGTCCCTTACTGGTTTTATAGTTCAGTGGTGTCTCAGATCTGTCTCTTCTCCATTCCTTCTGCCACAATCCTTAATATTTGACATTTAGACCACTGTAGCATTCTTCTGAAAGATTTCCCTGCTCTTTCATGCCTACAGCCTATAAGGGTACCAGGAAAAAAATACATAAAGGAAGAATCTAAGTAGATGAGCCTTCTGTTTAAAACTTTAGAATGGGAGCTTCCCTTTCTGGATATGATAAAGTGACTCTTCTTAGAGCTTCTATCTCCTTCTAAAGAGTAAGGAAGTATATGAAGTATAATGGAAGTATAATTCAAGCACAGTGATCTAGCTGATGAAAAGGCAGAGATTAAAATTCAGGAATGGTAGAGACTGGATTCTAAAGGGAAGGGTATTAGAGAGGAGACAGCTGTATGTATAAAGGGAGGACCCACAAGTCAGGTTGGAAACTTACTCTGAATTGTTTTCATAGTTCTCGGTTGTATGTTAGTAGGGCAACACCCTCTGAAGTCTAGCAGAGGTAGCCTGCTTAGGGGCTGAGAGGTGAACAAAGGGATGGGGGATCATGTAGAGCTGAAAGTTGGTGGATTTCTGGCCTGGCAAAAGTGAAAAGACCTTGCTGACCACCTCAGACTTTGAGCTGAGACATGAGATATGCCATGCCAGAGCATTAAAGACAATGCCCTAGAGAAAGATCCATATCCTAGGGCTAAAGACAAAACAGAACAGAACAGCCTTTGCTAACCATAAAATGTTTAACAGGGTAATGAGGATCTGCCAGTAATTTAATTGCCTTACTGGAAAAACAAAACAAAACAAAACAAAACAATGCAGCAGATACTCTTTAACACATAAATTAAAATTTATTGGGCATGTCAGGAAGCAAGAAAATATAACTAGTACTCAACAAACACTGGTTAATATGAACAGAGGCTGAGATGATTCAGGTGTTGGAATTAGCAGACATTGATTTTAAAGCAACTATTCTAAGTATGTTCAAAGATTTAAAGGAAAAGATGACAAAAAGAGTGAATAGATGGGGAATCTAAGCAGAAAAAAGTAATCTATAAAAAATGCTACATGCAGATTCTAGTACTCAAAAAGATACTATCTGAAATGAAAAATTCACTTAATGGATAGATTTGGCGGCAGATTGGACATTACAGAAAAAAATAGCAAAACTGAAGAGAAATCATTTGTAATTATCAAATATAAAGTACAGAGCAAAATTAGATTGAAATGAACCAAGTCTTAGGGACGTGTGGGACAATATCAAGTGGTCTAAGTTATTTATAATTGGAAATCTATGAGAGGAGAGAGAAAAGAAGGCAAAAAATGTTTGAATGAATAATGGCTGAGAATTTCATGATGTGGTGAAAATAATCAAACTGCAGATTTAAGAAGGTCAGTGAATCCCAAGAAAAATATATACAGAGAAACCCTGAGGGCATGATAATTGAAATGTTAAAAACATTAAAATAAAAAAAGCTATCTTAAAAACAGTCAGAAAGAGGGAATACTCTGAACAGGAATATGGCATTACAGAAATGATAGGTGACCTCTCATCAGAAACCATGAAGGTCAGAAGACAAATGAGAAATATGTAAACTAATAAAACATTTATTTTAGTTAAAGAAATATTTAAAGAAAATAAAACATTCAATCCAGAGTTCTATATCCAAGAAAACATTATTCCACAGTGAAGGCAAAATAAAGGCTTTTTTGATCAAAAAAATCCCAGGAAATTCTTTGTCAGCAGACTAAACTATGAGATATGCTAGAGAAACATTTTCAGAAATGAAACAAAATGGAAAATCAGATCCTCAGAGAAGAGTAAGGAGGACTGGAAATTGTAAATATGTGGGTAAATACAAGACTAATTTTTTTCTTCTCTTAATTTTTTTTTTAATTTTTTTTTCAACGTTTATTTATTTTTGGGACAGAGAGAGACAAAGCATGAACCGGGGAGGGTCAGAGAGAGAGGGAGACACAGAATGGGAAACAGGCTCCAGGCTCTGAGCCATCAGCCCAGAGCCCGACGCGGGGCTCGAACTCACAGACCGCAAGATCATGACCTGGCTGAAGTCGGACGCTTAACCGACTGCGCCACCCAGGCGCCCCATCTTCTCTTAAATTTTTAAAAGAGTATGAAAATAACCTCTATGGTGAAAGTTAGAACATGCTTGGAAGCAAATATAAACAAGAGCACTAACGATTAAAGGTAGATGGGTATTAAATTAATTACGATGTTAGAAGTTTCCTATATTTTAGTTATGTGAAGTGATACAATGCTAATTTTAGTAGATTGTGATAGGTTCAGGGCGTATATTTGGATCCCTAGACTAGGGGGATCAAAGTAGTAAAAGTAACTGTTACTAGTAGTAAAAGTAATATATAGAGGTATATAGAAAAGTACTAGTAAAATAATATATAGAGGTATATAGAAACTTCTAAAAAGGAAATGGAATATAATACTAAGAAAAAAATAAAAAAAATAAAAAATAAAAAAAAAATAGATTGAAACCAAAGAAGAAAGGAAGAGAAGAGGAACAAAAATCAGATGAGACAAGTAGAAAACAAATAGTAATACAGTACATGTATAATCAATTGTTTCATTACTGTATTAGTGGGGATGGACTAAATAATCCTATGAAAATAAATAAATGTTCTGACTGGATACAAACAGTAAGATTTAACTATATTTACAGAGATGTACCATAATATAAAGGAATAAAGGAATAAATGTATAGAAATATGTGAAGAATAAGTATAAGAAAGGTTGTGTGGCTATGTTGATATGAGTCAAATAGATTTTTAAGGTATGGGGATTACCAGAGATAAGGAGGGACATTTCATAATGAGAAAGGGAGCAATTTACCAAGAAGATGTAATAATCATAAATGTGTATGCCTCAAATAATAAATACTCAAAATATACATAACAAAAATTGACAGAATCAAAGGGAGAAATAGACAAACTCAATAATAGTGGGAGATTTTCATAACTCTTTGTCAGTAATTGACAGTAAGAGTAGACAAAAAAATTATCGACAATATAGATTTGACAACACTAACAATCAATTTGACCTAACAGACATTTATTGAATGCTAGATTCAACAACTACAAAATACACATTCTTTTCAAATGAGCATGACTGTTTACAGAGGTAGACCCTGTCATGGGCTAAAAAATAAGTTTCAACGCTTTTTAAAAGATTGAAATCATATAGATGATGCCCTCTGTAGTTAAATTAGAGCTCAATTGCAATAATGTATCTAGAGATGCTTCAACTATTTGGACATTAAACAGAATATTCTAGGCAACCAATTGGTTATGGAAGAAATTATGAGGGAAATTAGACAAAAATATATATATTTTTAATCTTTAATGTTTATTTATTTTTGAGAGAGAGAGACGCAGAGAAAGGGAGACACAGAATCCAAAGCAGGCTCCAGGCTCCGAGCTGTCAGCACAGAGCCCGATGTGGGGCTTGAACTCACAAACCGTGAGATCATGATGTGAGCTAAAGTCGGGTGTTTGACTGAGCCACCCAGGCATCCTGAAAATATTTTGAATTGAATATAATAATTACAATTGAACATCTCAAAACTTATGCAAAGCAACTCTTAGAGTGAAATTTATAGTTTCATATTAGAAAAGATAAAAAACACTTAAAATTATCTAACCTTCTACATTAGAAACTAAATAAAGAAGAGAATATTAAATGCAAAGTAAGTAGAAGAAAGACAATAACGAGGATAAAAACAGAAATCAGTAAAATAGAAAACATATGAACAATAAAGGAACAGAGTCAAATATGATTTCTTTGAAATATTAATAAAAGTAATAGATTAGGAGTGTCTAATATACGGGTGACTCAGTTGGTTAAGCATCTGACTTCGGCTCAGGTCATGATCTCATGGTTTGTGGGCTCTCGCCCCACACCAGGCTCTGTCCGGACAGCTGAGAGTCTGGAGCCTGCTTCAGATTCTGTGTCTCCATATCTCTTTGCCCCACCCCGCCTCATGCTCTGTCTCTGTCTCTCTCTTTCAAAAATAAATAAAAATATTAAAAAGTAAAGAAAATTAAATAAGTAGGTTAATAGGATCCTAGTAGGGCAGTTAAGAAAAAAGGATATCTATACACATATTTATTTTTAATATAAATTATCTATAATATGTGTAATTTATAATATATACTTTGAACCTATGTTATCTATAATCTTTTATATATAATGATGTATGTATATAATCTATATTATCTATAATATAATCTATAATCTTTTATATATATATTTATATTATATTATAATTATATGTATTATATAATGATTGGAAGAAGGGACATCACTGTATATGCTCCTGATATTAAAAGGATAGTGAGAGAATATTAATAATAGTGCTATTTCAATAAAATCGACAGCTTAGGTGACAAATTCCTAAAAATAAATGATATACCAAAACTGGCATGGCAGGAAATAAAAAATCAGAATAGAGCTACATTTATTAAATAAACATGTAGCAAATGTATTAAATAAATTCATATTGAAAATCTTTCCATGATGGGGTGCCTGGGTGGCTCAGTCGGTTGAGCGACCAACTTCGGCTCAGGTCATGATCTTGCAGTTCGTGAGTTCGAGCCCCGCGTCGGGCTCTGTGCTGACGGCTCAGAGCCTGGAGCCTGCCTCAGATTCTGTGTCTCCCTCTCTCTGCCCCTTCCCCCCTCATGCTCTGTCTCTCTGTCTCTCAAAAATGAACAAACGTTTAAAAAAATTAAAAAAAAAAATCTTTCCATGAAGAAAACTCCAGGCTCAAATGATTGCCATGGTAAAATCTATCAAATATTTATTAAAGAAATAAAATCAATATTATAGAAAATAGTGCAGTATTTTCAGAAAATAGAGGAGGAGACACTTCCCAATTCATTTTATGAGGCTAGCGTAACCCTGGTACCAAAACCTGACAAAGATAGTGTCTGAAAAAACAAACAAACAAACAAACAAACAAAAAGACAAAAAAACTCTCTAAGAAACTTGGTACAGAAGGGAATTCCTTCAATCTGGTAACAGCATTTATGTAAAACCTAGAGCTAACACCATTCCTAATAGTGAAAAACTGAACATTTTCATGCTAAGACTGGAGAAAGGCAAGGATTCTTGCTTCCACCACTCTATTGTTTTGTTTTTGTTTTTTTTGTTTTTTTTTTAATTTTTTTTTTCAACGTTTATTTATTTTTGGGACAGAGAGAGACAGAGCATGAACGGGGGAGGGGCAGAGAGAGAGGGAGACACAGAATCGGAAACAGGCTCCAGGCTCTGAGCCATCAGCCCAGAGCCCGACGCGGGGCTCGAACTCACGGACCGCGAGATCGTGACCTGGCTGAAGTCGGACGCTTAACCGACTGCGCCACCTAGGTGCCCCTGTTTTTTGTTGTTGTTTTTTTTTTTTTTTTTTTTTTTAATTAGAGAGAGAGAGAGTGCATGAGCGAGAGAGGGGCAGAGGGAGAGAGAGAATCCCAAGCAGGTTCCACGCTCAGTGCGGAGTCTGACACAAGACTTGATCCACAACACTGGGACCATGATCTGAGCTGAAATTATAAGTCATATGCTCAACCAACTGAGCCAATGATAAACTGCCCCCCACCACTCTATTTAATATTGTACTTGTAATAAGGCGAGACAAGCAATCAAAGGAATAAAAATTAGAAAAGTAAAAACAAAACTATCTGTCTTTGCACACGATGTGCAAGTGTAATATATGATAGTCTACATAAAATCCTAAGGAATATACTAAGCAATTACCAGCAATGATGATGGCAAAAATGATAGGTAATGTTGCAGGATACAAGGTCAATATACAAATATCAATTATAGTTTTACGTATTTGTAACAAACAAAAGTAAAATTTAAAAATACAATTTAAAATAACACAAGATAAGACAAAATATTTGTGAATAAACATAACAAAAGATGTGCAAGGTCTCTGCACCAAAAATAATAAAATATTGCTGGAGGAACTCACAGAAGACTAAATAAATGGAAAGATGCTCATGGATTGGAAGAATCTATAGTGTTAAAATGTCAGTTCTAAGGGTGTCTGGGTGGCTCAGTGGGTTGAGCATCGGATTTTGGCTCAGGTCATGATCTCAGTTTGTGAGTTTGAGCCCCGCGTCGGGCTCTGTGCTGACAGCTTGGAGCCTGGAGCCTGCTTCGGATTCTGTGTCTCCCTCTCTCTCTGCCCCTCCCCTGCTTATGCTCTGTCTCTCTCTGTCTCAAAAATAAATAAAACATTAGAAACAATTTTAAATGTCAGTTCTCCTCATATAGATGTATAGATTGGATGCAGTGATAAACCCCAGTCTCATAGAAATAGCTTAGTTGATTCTAAAGAATATTCAGAACCAAACAAGAATACCCAATACAATTTTGAAAAAAGAAGAATGCATTTGGAAGACTTATACTATGTTACTTGAAGATTTACTTTAAGCTACAGTAACCAGAACATAGTGTTCCTCTAACTTCATGTTATTAAAATTTCAATATACGTGAAATAACTGAATAGTATAATAGTGTAATGCTCATATGCTTACCTTTGAGTTTTAATAGTTATTTTCTTATAGCAATTATTGTTTTGTCTACACACACTCTTCAGTTAACCTCAATTAATTATTTCCTCTTAATATATTATCTCAACACACCCAATGAGAAATTTCTCCTGGTCACATTTCAGTTGCTCTGGAGTGCAGTTCATACAGGAAAGGTAGACTTGATTATTTATTTGTCAGTTTTTAAAATAATGAGCTGGTACCCTAACATTCTCCAGAAACGACCAATTTTTGTTCAAGTACTGTCAAGGATGCCTGTATTTAAACATCTTTAATGTCTTTCAATGCCCTGAAAATATAACCTTTATTGAGGCTCAATTGTTCTATCTATGGCAAAGGAGGGCTTATGCAAGTGAGTTCCTGAGAACCTTCTGTAACTTTCTAGCTTGTGCCAAGATAATCCTATATATTTCCTGCCCTATATCTGGAACTAGCAATTTCTTGAAGAATCTCTTTTTTCCTTTTTGTAGGAAACGATATTAGGAGAGCAGACTCTGAATTCCAAGAGTGCTCATTGTTTCTGTGTTGGCTGCAGGCCTTTGCAATGGAGAAAACTGTGTGTGTTTGTGTGTGTGTGTGTGTGTGTGTGTTGTGTGTGTAAATTCATCATTGCTTTATTTCAGTGTCAGTACATTGCTGCTTTGTACCAATCCAAATTCAAGATACCAAAGTTTTTTGTTTGTTTGTTATTTTGATCCTAACTTCACTGACCCCGTGTTGTCTTTAACATTTGTTGTTTACTCGTCTTTTCCCCCACTAACCTGTAGGGCCAGGTTTTATGGCTTTTCCTCCCTGGTGCCCAGTATGATTTTATGATTTGCTGTAAAGTTGTGTTGACTGAGGGAACAGGAAAATAATTATCAAGTAAGATTTCCCAAAGAGGTTTACACTTTATGGAGAATGGCAGTAGACGTGTGGTTACCTGTGTGTGTATGTATGTGCTAGTATTACTAAGCAGGTGATAGAATCTGTTCTAAGGGTTGTATAGGCTCGTATCAAGGTAAATTGGGATGTTTTAGTTTGGAATGAGAATTTTACATGGATGGAAATACTTTGAAACTTGACGTCAATACTAGACACTGTCATTTTTCGATACTTCTTAGGTAGAATGTCTTCGGTGAAATGAATTTATCTGTGTCACTCAATGGACCAAACCCCAATCAATTCATGTGTGTTAGTTTCCCATCACTGTCTTGTCCTAAGCAGTGGATCGCATTACCCTACAGACATTCTCACCTGGTTATGCTGAAAATGTTAGGCTGATTAACTGAGCATTCATTATATCTATGGTTCCTTCTGCCACTTGGAAATACCTACATGACTCATAGTATGGAGGGGTGTTAGCCTCAGCAGTAGCCTTTTCTATGGAAAAAAAACAATTCCCTGATCTGACTTAAACCAGTGTACGAACTGCTTCAAGACAAATCTTAACAGCTCTTCTTCCTACCGCATTCCCACTGCCACCCCACCCCCGCCAAAACTCCTCTAGAGAAATTCTGTAGCTTCCACTGATGGGTGATAATAATTAAATGGGAAAACAAGATGTTAACAATAACGCAGGAGGAAAGAGGCCCTTCTATTTCCCACGGTCTATGCTAAGGAATTTCGTGTGAAATAGCAATAATACCATACTTGAGCAGACTTGCTGCAATACAACGTATTTTAAGCTCTTTCCATATATTAGCACCTTATGCTGTAACTATTGTTATCTCCACTGTACAGATAAAGAAACTAAGAAACAAAGAGGTGAATAAGTTGCCTGGCTCAAGTTCTATATACTTTTAACTACGGTCCCGGATTACCTTTCAGGATGTTATCTAATCTTATAGGCCACTCAAGATCATTTTTTAAAATAAAGTTTATTTATTTTGAGAGAGAGAGAACTGGAAAGGGGCAGAGAGAAAGGGAGGAAGAGAATGTCAAGCAGGCTCTGAAGAGTCAGTTCAGAGCCCTATGTGGGGCTTGATCCTCTGAATTTCATGAATCACGAGATTGTGACCTGAGTTGAAATGAAGAGTTGAACACTTAACAGACTGAGCCACCCAGGCACCTGAAGATAATTTTTTTTTTATTTAGATATTATTATTCCCATTTTACAGATAGTAATGGGAATAATGGAGGTTCAGAGACACTCAATGACTTGGTTAAATTAAGTTCCTACAACTTGTAAACTGGACCTAAGATTGTCTGAGTCAAAAGTCTATGCTCTCTCTTTTCAGCAGAAGTAAACAGAATAATTATTAACCTAAGGTAGCTTATCAACGATATATCATTTTACTCCCTAATTTGTATTTCATATGTAACAGAATATTGAAATGTTGCAAGTTAGAGAACTATAAAACATCCTTGTGTATTAAGTTGTATTTAACAACTTGATTTATTACAGAGGTAAATAGAGGTAAGAATTTGGATTTAAGGGTTTGTTTTCACATAGGTCAATATAACCAGTGTGGAACCATATCATTGTGCTTGCCTTTTCCCCCTGAACTAAACAGATTAATAAAATGATGCCATTTTTTTTTGGTGCTATATCTAGCTTTTTTTCTGGCAAATTACTTTAAAAACCTGACCTATAAAAAAATGAAAGTAGTGAAATAGTTTATTTCTACAAAAAGAGAAAACTAAACTTTTCCTGGTGTAACGACTACCCAGAGAAAAATACCCTACAATTACCCCAATGGAGACATTAGCCCCTGGAAATAAACTAAAATGGGAAAAGTTTAGAACCAGTTGGAGTTGCATAATCACATTAGATATAACGGAAGCCCCATTTGAAGAGTCATTTACAGGCATTAACACTTTGTGGCCTTGGCTTTACCAAATGCATTTCCAATCAGGAGGTTCAGTCCCCTAAGACATTCCTGACCTGCTGAATGTTATATGGATCATTTATTGATACCTATTTGTATGATTTCTATTACTCTACAAAATATAATGTTGGATATTTTTATATTTAAAATTTTCAATCTTTGTTTCTTGGCCTTAATGTACTTATTTTTTTTTTTCAGACATAGTGTCCTCAATAATAAATAACTAATGGGGGAGGAATTATAGAAATAACTTTCTCTTTTAGCAATTTTTCATAGTAAACAAAACAGAGGTGTACCTGAAGAACTTTAATGTATAAAGTGTTATTGAATTGCATTTTAAGAAGACACTTGCTATTTCATAAATGTCTACAGTAAATACAGTTTTTAAAACATGAAATGATTTTAGAATTTTAACTACAGTCATCTGATCTCTGAGAACAAAAGGATGAATCAAACAACGGGGAGGATGGGAGGGAGCCATGGAGAGTGAGGGTGCGGAGGATTATAGCCCCCCCCCCCCCCCAACCCCGCCGCCGCTGCTGCCGCTGGTCAGGGGAAGTAAAACCCAACACTAGCTGTTTGTCCTGCTTTAAGACCAGAATGTAAAATGAAAACCATTACTACCTCTCAGGATGCAAGGAATGTACAAGAAAGGATTAAATCAATTGAAGATGTTATCTCAATGGGAGAAGGAATTCTAATTAAATTGAAGCCTTAAAAAAAAACAAAAAAACACTGCCTGTTTGAAAAGACTGATAGAGACATATATCTGATGAGTCAACTTGGTCTTTTCAAGGCCCTACCCAGGCCCCTCTTCTATTTATGTTTATGATTAGACGACAGATAAACAGCCCTTGAGAGCTTTCTATCTACCATATCCAACTACACAGTCTGAAGACTCACATTCTGAGTCTACAGATAATTCTTGTGGCCAATAAGTTGACACAAGACACCAAGAATTAGTAGGATTGGACTGGAGTCAAACCCACTACATTCATCAAAACTTTGCCGGACTGTGTTCAGTATGTGTTGGGATCTGAGGAATACATAGACGTCCATGGCAAAATCACTCCCCTCAGGGAACTGACAGCAGGGTGTGCTGGCAAGGGGCATACCCACAACAGAAGACAACAGAATATTTTGAATGCGAAGGTAATGTGGTATGAGAGGAGTCATTCCAGATGCTGACGGGTTTAGGTTGCCTCTGAATGACTTTGGTCTACTTACTTCACCAGAACTTGAGTTTTCATATCGTAGAGGGGAACTAAGGTATCAACCTTGGGTTTGAAATGATAGACATCAACTTTGTTTTTTTTTTTTTTTTCCCTTTTTTTTCAATATATGAAATTTATTGTTAAATTGGTTTCCATACAACACCCAGTGCTCATCCCAAAAGGTGCCCTCCTCAATACCCATCACCCACCCTCTCCTCCCTCCCACCCCCCATCAACCCTCAGTTTGTTCTCAGTTTTTAACAGTCTCTTATGCTTTGGCTCTCTTCCACTCTAACCTCTTTTTTTTTTTCCTTCCCCTCCCCCATGGGTTTCTGTTAAGTTTCTCAGGATCCACAAAAGAGTGAAACCATATGGTATCTGTCTTTCTCTGTATGGCTTATTTCACTTAGCATCACACTCTCCAGTTCCATCCACGTTGCTACAAAAGGCCATATTTCATTTTTTCTCATTGCCACGTAATATTCCATTGTGTATATAAACCACAATTTCTTTATCCATTCATCAGTTGATGGACATTTAGGCTCTTTCCATAATTTGGCTATTGTTGAGAGTGCTGCTATGAACATTGGGGTACAAGTGGCCCTATGCATCAGTACTCCTGTATCCCTTGGATAAATTCCTAGCAGTGCTATTGCTGGGTCATAGGGTAGGTCTATTTTTAATTTTTTGAGGAACCTCCACACTGTTTTCCAGAGTGGCTGCACCAGTTTGCATTCCCACCAACAGTGCAAGAGGGTTCCCGTTTCTCCACATCCACTCCAGCATCTATAGGATGGACATCAACTTTGTAGGAGAGAGTCTCTTGCGTACTAAACATTCCATACATGAAAGCTGTGATGATCAGGCTAACGATGATATAATAATGTCCCTACACGAGAGGCAGAACATAACTAATTAATAGGAATAGCTGTGCAGGCTGGAGTGTTTGAAGAAAGCACCTTAGCCTTCGGAGATCAGAACCAAGCGGGCCCTGAAGTATGAGCAAAGGTGAGTGAAGCAGAAATGTGACATGTTTAAGGGTCACTAAGAGAACCATCCCCAGGTCCTGAGACTCTCAGGCAGTTTCTACTTTGGCCTCGGGGACAAGTCATGAAACTTGAATGAACACATTTGTCCACATTCTCTGAATGACTCCGCCATGAGCCTCAGTGCTTATGATTACTGTAGAATTGGTGCCAGCTTTACCTCATCAAGAATGCCAGATGTAGGGGCGCCTGGGTGGCGCAGTCGGTTGGGCGTCCGACTTCAGCCAGGTCACGATCTCGCGGTCCGTGGGTTCAAGCCCCGCGTCGGGCTCTGGGCTGATGGCTCGGAGCCTGGAGCCTGTTTCTGATTCTGTGTCTCCCTCTCTCTCTGCCCCTCCCCTGTTCACGCTCTGTCTCTCTCTGTCCCAAAAATAAATAAAGGTTGAAAAAAAAAATTTAAAAAATTAAAAAAAAAAAAAAAAAGAATGCCAGATGTAATGTAATTTTAATGACTTCCATTGTGTTTGAGGCTTCTTTGCTAAGATCTAGCATCTCATTGCACATTTAAACTGACCTGAGTATGCTAATGAAGATTAATTGTTCATTGATTAAGGAAAGATGAATCACCCTATTACTGATGTGAACTTTCTGTCCTAAAGTATAAGTGTTTGAGCTTCAAAAAGACTGGCTCAGATATAGTGGGAGCCTCCGTTTAATTGTTCTTCATTTTATTTTACTCTGATTATCTAAAGAGATTTTTTTTTTAAAAATTAATGTTTATTTTATTTTTTATTTTTTTTAAATGTTTATTTCTTTTTGAAGGAGACAGAGACAGAGCACGAGTCGGGGAGGGGCAGAGAGAGAGGGAGACACAGGATCTGAAGGAGGCTCCAGGCTCTGAGCCCTCAGCACAGAGCCGGATGCGGGGCTGGAACTCACAAACTGTGAGATTATGACCTGAGCCCAAGTTGGAGGCTCAACCGACTGAGCCATGCAGGTGCCTTTAATGTTTATTTTTGAGAAAGAGAGACATGGAGGGGGGGGGGGCACATGAGTGGGGGAGGGGCAGAGAGACAGAGGGAGACACAGAATCCGAAGCAGGCTCCAGGCTCTGAGCTGTCAGCACACAGCCTGACACAGGGCTTGAACTCACAAACTGTGAGTTCATGACCTGAGCCGAAGTCAGACGCTTAACCGGCAGCCACCCAGGCACCCCTATTTTACCCTGATTATAAAGATAACAAAACATTTGTTATTTAAAAAAAAAATCAAAAGGAAATTTTGTTACTTTTCTTTAAAAAAAAAAAGGCTATGTACACTGAATGAATATCACAGAGGGATTTCATTAACACCTTTAATTTTTTTTAATCCAAAACTGAGTGAACTTGTTCCTATGAATCAAACTCAGATAATAAGTTTTATCATTTAGACTTTCACTGAGCTGTATGCAAACAGGAACCTGAAAACCATGGCTTAACCAAATAAGGCGTTAATTTTTCTCACCTAATAGGGAGACTGGGGGATTCAGGGAACCAGTTTTTCTCTTTCTCATTTCACGGATCTGAGTGTGTAATATTTAGCTTCATGGTTGTAGGATAGCTGCTGTACCGATGGGCACTATGTATGCATTCTAGCTGGAAAGAAAGGAAAGACAAAGGACAAAAACACCTGTGCCACCTGAATTAGTCCATTTTTAGAAGGAAGGCAATAGCTTTTGCCTAGGAGCCTAATACAACCAATATATATATTGAATATAATTTTACTTGTATCTCTTTGGCTGGACCTATGCCTCAGAGCAATCCACTCTTTCTAGGAAAACTGGAAAACCTTGTTATTTAATTTATTTAGCTGGGCACATTGCTCTCCTAACCAAAATCAGAATTAATTTTGCAAAGAAGAAGGGGAAAATGGTTTATAATGATTAGCATAGTCAATGGAATGGGTTTATTCTGATGGGTTTCTCTGCCAGCCTTTTTCTTTGAGGAGGTTCTACAAAAGTAGGCAAGACACATCAGATCTCCCTGCAGAATTACAGACAAGAATTGGCAAGGATGGTAGGAACCACATGATTGCCAACCATACAGTGCTGGATTGGGGTGAGAGAATAACTGAACTTCAAGTTCAACTCTCTTTCTCTCTTAGGTTTCTTTTTTTTTTTTTTAATTAATTTTTTTTTTTATTTTATTTTTGGGACAGAGAGAGACAGAGCATGAACAGGGGAGGGGCAGAGAGAGAGGGAGACACAGAATCGGAAACAGGCTCCAGGCTCTGAGCCATCAGCCCAGAGCCTGACGCGGGGCTCGAACTCACGGACCGCGAGATCGTGACCTGGCTGAAGTCAGACGCTTAACCGAGTGCGCCACCCAGGCGCCCCCTCTCTTAGGTTTCAATAGCTTTTTCATCATCCCCAGGCAGATTTCTTGCTTTCAGAGTAAAGCCTTCTTTATATTAGCAGTATAGTTTGATGACATATATAATGTAGACATGGAATCTACATGGAAATAAAACACCATGTAAAGAGTCAAGCCTCTGGAGGTAGAAAACCTAGGTGGAAACTGCAATTTTGCCACTAATTAGCTGTGTGATCCAGGGAAAGTTGTTTAATTTTGCTGTGCCTCTGTTTTCTTATCTGTCAAATGGTAACAGTATCCTTCTTGATAGATTAAATGAGTTAATATATGGAGAATATTTAAATTTTTTTTCAACGTTCATTTATTTTTTTTGGGACAGAGAGAGACAGAGCATGAACAGGGGAGGGGCAGAGAGAGAGACACAGAATCAGAAACAGGCTCCACGCTCCGAGCCATCAGCCCAGAGCCTGACGCGGGGCTCGAACTCACGGACCGCGAGACCGTGACCTGGCTGAAGTCGGACGCTTAACCGACTGCGCCACCCAGGCGCCCCAATATATGGAGAATATTTAGAATAGCACCTGCCACATAGTTAACACTTGGCAGGTATTAGCTATTATTTAATTCAACACATTTTTTTTTTTTACCCCCCTCGCTGCCCCTTTGCATGCCCCTCCTCAAATATGTGATTTTTTAACATCTGAGACTTCACCTATTTGGGAAAAAAATAATATGAAAGCTCTTGAGAACACTTCTAAGACATGTTTTAAGTAGCTACATGGTTGGATAGTAACTTATGAGTTACTTTGTCTCTTTGCATTATTATTTATCGTATTAGATGAACATAAGACTCCCTGAGTTTGGGCACTGACTCTTCTATCTTTTGTATACACAGGGCCTGCCTTAGGTATCCTGTGTGCGACAGATACTCAGTAATATTTATTGATAATTATTATGGAAAATGGAGCTGACAGATCGTTGTGGATTCTGGTAATCAAAACTTTTTTAAAAAGACTCCATGAATTATGAGAGCTAGTATCTGGAAGGAATTCCAAGAATTTATATAGCAGGAGAGGAACTAAAAGGTCATTCTGGCAAGGATGAGCAAGACAGGGTGTGGTGGAATGCCACATGGAAAGGACAATAATCGACTGTGTACAGGGTATGGGGTACATGGAGGACAACTGGGCTGTTTGACCTTGACATGGTGGAGTAGTGAAGAAGCTGTTTGCACCAGTTGATTGAAGGCTTTAAATATCTGATGAATACTTTGAGCTATCAGAACTGATTTGAGAGACAGAAAAAAAACCAATTTCAGATTCTTTCACAGGAAGACACGAAGAATATTGCATTTTAAGAAGATTAGTTAAACAGTGGAATGCATAATTAATAAAATTTGCAAAAGAAAAACTGGAGGTAAAGAGACCTACTAGGAGATGATTAAAGTCCAGGGGGAGGTCTTAGGGAGAGGCAGCTTTTCTTCAAAGGCCTGAGATTAGAGGTACAGTTTCAATTTCTTTTTGAGGGCATAATGGCAGCTTCAAAAGACATCCTAGTCTCCTCCTAAATTCCCTAAGGAATTCTAAGCATTTTTCTAAACACTCAAAATCACTTAGGAAAGAATTACTCTTTCTAAATATAGAAAAATAAATTGCAAAGTAGGAAAAAGTCATTTGCTGGTGTATATAAACTTTTCAAGCCTAACTCCATTTTTAAAAGTTTTTTATTTGCTGGATTTTTTTTTATTGGTCCTATATTTTTTGAATTTTACTTTCGGAGCTGTAATTTTTGCTATCTGAAAATTCTTGAAAGGGTTTTGTATTCTTTTATATTTAATGCATTTCATCGTTCTTACTAATCTGTTTTCCCTTGAAGTTAGAAAATTGCTGTGTATTTTTTTTCACCTTCTACATTGTTGATAGTAATGACTTTAGTTAATACTATAGCAATTCAGTGGAACTTATCAGCACAAAATCTTCTCATATTCTCTTATAAGGTATGAACAATTCAATAAATATTTATTGATTGGCTTGTATTTCCTAAGCATTCTGCTAATCACTGGTTATATAGTGATGAATGGAATAGACATAATCCACACCCTCATGGAATTCACTATGTAGATGATTAAACTGACAATAAAAATATAGGGATAAGTAATGAATTCTGATGTGTTATGAAGGACTTGAGCAAATTTCTGAGATACAGAAGTGTGGGAATGTGGGAAAGTGAGAGGATTTGGACTTATTTCAATAGGGTGTTTACCTCTAAGCTAGTGTTATTTTTTAATAAATTATAAAGTTTTTAAAAATGTTTATTTATTTATTTTGAAAGAGAGAGAGTGCAGGTGTGCAGAGGAGGGGCAGAGAGAGAGGTAGAGAGAAAATCCCAAGCAGGCCCCGCACTGGCAGCGTGGATGTGGGACTCAAACTCACCAACCCTAAGTACTTGACCAGAGCTGAAATCAAGAGTTGGTCTCTCAAACAACTGATCCACCCAGGTATTCCTCTAAGGAAGCGTTATTTAAATTGAGGCCGAAAAGATTTTTTGAAAAAGTTAGCCTTGTAAAAATTTGGCATTCTTAAACATAGGGTTTAAAGAAGAACTACATTGAACATTTAATTATAGGACAGTTTATGAAGGCACAGACAGAGTTAAGGACAGTCAGCAAAGGAATGCCCTAGCTTAATGCCCTAGCTTAAAAACAGCAATGACTTGTTACCACCCCTTGTCCTGGACGGGCAAGAACAGGAGGACAACACGTAACCCAGAATGAATTTGGCTGTAGCTGTAAGACATGATGATGGGGAAAAAGAAACAATGGCTTTGTGAAGAGGAAAGCATCACTGTCAGACCACAGCCCGGCAGGAAAGTAACCCAGAAAGTAAATTCTGCACTCTCAATCTCTTCTACAACATATGAAAAGTCTATTTAAAGGACTTCCAGTAGTAAAATAATTTTTAAAAGAACAAAGTTGGGAGATTTGCTTTATTTCACTTCAGATTTGCTTTATTTCACTTCCAGACTGTCTATAAAGTTATATTAATAAAGACAGTGTGGTGGTGGTGAAATAGTATCCATATAGATCAATGGCACAAAAGAGAAAGTTCAGGAAAAAAAATGCACATTTATATGGTCAATTGGTCAATTGATTTTTAATAAAGGGGCTAAGACAATATGTGGGGAAATGATAAATTTTCAACATATGGTCTGGAATGACTTCTCTTTCTTTCTCTGTCTCTGTTTCTCTCTCTATTCTTTGTCTATTTACTTAGGGAGTGGGGCAGATAGAAACATGGGGAAAGACTAATTTTTCCTTATCTGTCAGTACACATAATTATAGGGTATTTGAGGTATTATTGACTTAAACATAAAAATGTAGATAGCAAACTTCTAAAAGAAAACATTAAATGAAAATCTTTGTCTTGCTGATTGGCAAATCTCTTCAAGTACAAAAAATAGTGATTTTAATAAAAGGTTAAACTTCATCAAAATTAAAAACTTCTGCATATTGAAAGTCATCATTAGGAAAACAAATAGACAAGCCAAAGGCTAAGGTAAAATATTTGCACAACATATACCTGATGAAGAATTTCTTTCTGGAATATATACAGAACTCTACAACTTAAGAATAAAAAATGCAACCAACCTAGTTAAGAACAGGCAAAAAAAAAAAAAAAAAAAGAATAATCTTCCTTAAATGCAGATATATGAAAGACCAATAAGCACATGGAAAAGTGCTTAACATTATTAGTCATCAGGAAACTGCAAATGAGACCCCAGTGAAATCCTATTACATCCCCACCAGAATGGCTGAAAATAAAAAGGAGTAACAAGTGATCTCACGCATTTGGTGGGAGTTTAAAAAAGTACAGCCACTTTGGAAAAACACCTAGTCTATGACCCAGCAATTCCACTCCTAGGTATTTATGCAAAATAAATAAAAGCATATATTAACCCAGTATCTGTGCAGTCATGTTTGTTAAAGCTTTATTTATAATTGGAAAAAACTGGAAACAGTCTCGTATTCAGGAACAAACTGGAGCCATAGTCATACAGGGGGAATACTACTCAGCAGTGAAAAGAACGAGCGACTGATCCAAGCAAGCACCATCGTGGATAAATCCTTAAAAACATATGCTGTGTAAAGGAAGCTGTATGCAAAGAGTATATGTCATGTCATTCATTTCTATGGATTTTTAGAACAGACAAAATCAAAATATGGTGACAATCATCTCCATAGCCTCTGGGGATTGGGAAGGGACATGGGGGAACTTTCTAGGATTGTACTATTTTCTCTCTCTTGATAGGGATTCAGGTTATTTGAGGGTATGAATTTCCAAAACTCCCATAATAGCACATTTATGGATTTGTGCAACTCATGGCGTATAAATTTTGCCTAAAAAAAAAAAAAAGAAACTAAAACATATGTTAAACTCTAGTTAATGGTATGCTTAGTAAAGTGTTCAAGGACAGTGTATGCTGATGTCTACAACTTATTTGGAATTAAACGAAAAGACAAAGAGAATTGACAGATAAGTAGAGGGATGGATTAATGGATAGATATGTAATGCATCAAAATGGCAAAATGTTAATCATAGAATATCTGTGGCAGATATATGGTGATCATTATACAATTCTTTCAAGTTTTCTGTATGTTTGAAAATTTTGGGGGCAGATTACAGTGGATAGTTGGAAGAACCTAAATGCATACTTCTCTTCAGTTCTAACCCCACTTCCTACTCTGCTTTAAACTGATATATTAATTCAAATTATGAGAAAAGCCACCTCCCATAAGAATATTTAATAATTATCTTAGTGAAACATACAAAATGACTTTCCCATTCCATGACTGGCCTGGCCTGCCCAGTGTATTATTTTTTTTTTAAGTTTTTAAATTTTTATTTATTTTGAAAGAGAGATAGAGAGGAAGCAGGGAAGTGGCAGAGAAAGAAAGAGACAGAATCCCAAGCAGGCTCTGAGCTATCAGCACAAAGTCCGATGCAGGGCTCGAACCCACAAACCATGAGATCACGACCTGAGCCTAAATCAAGAGTCGGACAGTTAAACAACTGAGCCACCCAGGTGCCCCCTCCGCCGCCCCGGTCCAGTGTACTATTTTTAACATACGGAATAGGTAATGGTAAAGTAGCCTAATTGTATTTGAGCTGAATGTGTGTGCAGATTCTGAAAATGAGCCAAACCTGTCTGGTATATTCAGACATAAACTCCTAAGATTAACCATATTAATTTCTCCAAATGAGAAGCTTTTGAGGCAGAGCAATTCTTTTGGCATAGATGTGTAGTTAATAGGCCATTATTGTGCATCTTCCCCCCTTTTTGGTTTTATATGATCTCCCCGCCTGTTGGAGGTGATTGCTTGGAGGACTGGACTAGTTTCAAGTCTATATTTAATCTATCATGAATCTAGTAGCACTTGATATAATTGCCCAAAACACCTGAAGTTTTCTTACTAGAAAAGACATCGCCAATAATAAAGTTTTATGGGATACCACATGTGTTTTAACATTCAGACTCGGGTTTGCTGAGAACAGTTTTTCTAGTCTGCCCTTGACGCTATCTTCAGTTGGTCTGTTTGCAGGGGCAATAGACCGTTTCTCCGCTACTGCTTTCGAGGAATTTGTTTTTCCCTCCAAAAAGTGGACTTGGAAATGGAGCACATAATTTTACTGAAAAGGATCATCTTTGAGAGGTCATTGTGTTAAACGCTTTCATCCTCTCACGCCACTTTTATGAAAGCCACTGGTCTCTTAGGGAATAGAGCAAGGGAAGTCGGGGGGGCAGAAACACAGAAAGACAAAAACAGCCTAGGAAACAGAGTGCTGTCAGTACTTCCATAACTCACAGCATTTTCTGGAACTTCATCAGGTGCCCTCTCCCTCTATTTTGCAGGTGGTTAGAGGCATAATTGGAGCCTAAAAAGAAATGTTGCCGCTGGAGATCAAAAGTTTAAAAACAACATTAATTATTGACGGGCCTAGATTCTGACAAGAGCATCCTTTGGGTCAGAGATGAGTCAAGAAGCACTTAACAAATAAGCAGCCTGGCAAATTCTCTTTGCAGTTCTTGATGGAACTAACGAAGTAAAAAGAAATGGGACTTTATTGTCTACATACGCAGATCATTCATTTAAAAGCATATTACTGTATTATACAAAGCACTGCCTTGTGACCAAACATTTAAAATAACGTTTAAAAACATGAGCACGCAAAATGAGAGGCGGTCATTTGAACCAAGTGTGACATTCACCTATTGAGAAAAAAAGTATTTTTGTTTATCTTAACCTATATCCCTTCTGGCCATTGTATTGAGAAAAACCATTTGACTTCGTCTCAGAATGCATTCCTTTTAGCCATTGTAGACAAATCTGAATTTCTCCTAAGTAGGTCACAAATACTCGTTTCTATTTTAACAGCAGCACAGGAACAGACAGACCATCTCTTCGAGGGAGAGGTTTCTGGGTACCAGTGAAAGCAACTGTAGGAATCCAGGCATGAGGAGTTCTGGCTTTATTCTTTACCCCCCACAGGAAAAGTTCTTCGCCCCCAGCTTTGCCTCAGGCCAAAGCCATAAGGCCATAGCCTAAAGGTCCTGATGAATCCTTGTAGACCTCTGTGGTCAGAGTTTCTCGGGCAAAGTCAGCACAGAACAAATGCTTTTCACTTGATGTCTGCCTCTTGAAAGCTCAGGGCAAAGATATCTCTTTGCAAAAATAGAAAAAAAAATCTGAAATTATGCTTATATGGCCATTCTTCACTTCTTCCCATTTGTGTATGCAGCGTTCGCTAAATATTGTATTGCCTAGCAGGAAGTCAAATACAAGTGCCCAATGTGTCTTAAATAAAATAAGAGGCATGTTCATTTAGAGATTGTGAGTGATAATTCAACATGAAAATCTGGGGGCAAAGAA
This sequence comes from Felis catus, assembly GCF_018350175.1. Taxonomy (NCBI): domain Eukaryota; kingdom Metazoa; phylum Chordata; class Mammalia; order Carnivora; family Felidae; genus Felis; species Felis catus. The sequence continues at coordinate 66,388,390 of NC_058373.1, forward strand.
ATGATCTTGGGAGCCCGTGGGCAATGCTGGAGAATTGGCACATGGGCAGTCAGCAACCTGGCTTGCCTTCATTACCAGTGGGATGTACATTGCCTTTTTTCTCCTGTCTTTATTCATTTTTCAACAGCCTGCCACATGCAATATGCCAAATCTCATATAAAAAAAGCCCCTATGCACGCACACACGCACACACACGCGCGCGCGCGCACACACACACACACACACACACACACTCACACACTGGAACTAAAGAACCTTCAGCGGATTGCGGCATAGACAGTAAAAACAGCCATCTGCACCGAAGCTCGGGATTTATTCAGTTACACTTGCCCGAGTTATTTGTTTGGCTTTGCAATGTAAAGAGTTCTGTTTTATTGTTGGAACCTTTCATGCTGTCGAATTGTTTTCAAAACTCTTCCCCCAGATGCGTTTGTCATGTACCAACAGTGAGCAAGCACCAGCTATGGAACACAAAAATGTGTGTGCATTAAATGGACGTTAAAATTTTTACCCAGGTCACTTGCCAGAATCAGACTAAGATTTCGGGTATTTAAAGGAGAGGTTAAAAAAAGTTTACAGGTTTAATGCCTGTGGCACACTGATCATTTTTCAAGGTTTTAAGGATTAAAGTGTATGAAATTCTTTGAAGCAAGTTTGAACAAGGGTGTTGGGAAGCATGAATGGCAGGTGGCTCATCTACAAAATGTCATCCAAGTTCAAGCTTCTAGACATGATGTTATCAACAGCCAACTCAGATTTCATGTTTGATCCCAAGGATTCTCGCACTGCTATAATCAAGTCAGGTAGTGCAGGCAACTCTTCATTTAATGTAAGGTTTTTTAGTACTGTGTATGCTTCCTATTAAACTACATCGTTACTCTTGCATGGTATTTATTTGTGAAGGTAGCTTTTGTTCTCAAATGATCATTAATATTTATGCCAGAGAAAGGAAAAATAGGATAATGACTGAGAAAGGTAAAATATATTAATCAAGTACCACATACACAATTCTCTGATGCAAAGGCTCTATTCTTATCTATAGACATAAAGTTGGTAGACCTGAGATCAAAATGGAATGATTTCCTATTCTATCTCAGAATGTACTATTATATCACAATAAATCTACCACACGCCATCTTAAGTTTAATATACAAAGCATGAAAAAAATCCACAAAATTTGGAATTTTCATGACCAGAGAGGAATCCAGTATTTTGGGTGCAAGTCTTGTTTGATATACTCCTTCTGTAAGGGTTTCATACATAAGCACAGATGTATATGTATGCCTATGTCTGTCTGTTTCTACACCTATCTCTATATCTAACTTGGAAAGTTGACCACCTTGGTAATAGCTGGCATATCTTATCCCAGTTCTAGTTTATAGTAATTATGAAAGCTCTAGTTTCCTCCCTAGATATCTATCTGCATTTGAATATTTTAAACATCCTTCAATTTGTTCCATTCAGAACATTTTACTATATCAGAGAATCCAGCAGAAGACTACTTATAGTTTCTCTAATTTTTATAAATTTTAAAAAGATTTCTTCTTTCTTTCTTTCTTTCTTTCTTTCCTTTTCCTTCCTTCCTTCCTTCCTTTCTTCCTTCCTTCCTCCTTTCCAAGTGTCAATGTTTGGTTGAAAATAAACTGTGCTTTCACTGTTTCCAAAAAAAGAATGCAAATGGAAATTCAAAAGATATTACATAAAAGCATATCCAAATAAAACCCTGTATGAGACACATGAACATCAAAACCAACACTCTGAATTGTAAAATCAGGCTCAAGGCCATGTTGATATGTGTAGTCATATAGTCAACTGACTGAGGTTTATCGTCTTAGTTTTTCCTGCCTGAATTATTCCATGTCTCAGATTCAGAAAGGAAAGAGATGCTGTGTCTTTCATTTATAAGTTGCATTCATAGGTGACACAATGTAGATGACCTTAATATCTTATTCCCAAGTGCTTGCCAGGGGACAGCTGCTTCTGTTGAGAGCATGGGCAGATTCCCTTTCTGGAAGCAGCCTGAGGGGATGGGTTGGTTTAGGTTCACACTTCGAAAGCTCATTGTGGGCTCAGAGAGAAGTTTTTCCTTTTCAACATAATAGAAATCCAATCCAGGAATCTCTTTTTATTTTGGGGAAGGAAATGGGGAAACAATAATCAGGAGCAGGTCTCAGTTCAGTGTGGGTCCCCGAATGCCTCTCTGTTCCCTGTTTCCTCTTAGCAGTTCCTTTTCCATTGGGAATTTGAAAAATGGTGGCTTACGTCTTATCTTGCAGGAATTTCTTGCATCTGGTAACAATTGGTGCCTGGAGGTTAGCAGCCGGCCAATGACTTTGGAGTCCTGGCAAGCTGCTGCACATATTCAGGGTCCTAGGACCTAGATTCGAGTGAGATTCGGGATGCATACCATGTCCATCTATGAGTGCATTGCTTTGCATCTGTTCAGCTTTGTTTTCCTGTGAGTAAAACAATGACCATTGCTAATTTATATGCTTTCTGAAAATATTGCTTTGTTGAGTATAAAATGTGATTTCTTTGTGTCATAACACTGCTGCCAAACAGATGCATAGTTTGCATGTATCAGTGTAACATTTAAACCAAAAAAGACAGTGAATTAATTGTATTTTAGATAAGATTTAAATGAAGGAAATTGGAGTGGTTCAGGATGGCTGTTTGGAATGCAAAAAGACTTTGTCTTGTTGTTTACATGGCTTGCCGTTTAATTTATATTTGAGCATCTCCTGTGCAGTCCCTGACGTTTATTCTCTCATTCAAAAACAATTACTAGATGCCTACTCTGGATAGACAACGTGTTTGATGGTTGGGTCATAATCATGAATTTACAAGTCAGAGAATGTGGAAATACCAAGGAGATTCCAGGAAAAAATAAAAACAAGCCAAAACAAAAAGTTGAGGAAATTGACCTTTCACTGGGCTAAGAAGTATTAAAACGCTTGAAATTATTTGACAAATAGGGAAAGTTAAGGATTGGCTCCATAAAGCCCTCCAAGTGTTCAAAGTAGGTTTATTGAGAGCATTTCGTATTTACAGAGAATGGTAGGAGGCTCAGGGGGTCAGGCTGGTTGCAAAGAAGACTTGGGTTTCACATAACAATTGTTTTGACTTTAAAGCTAGCATTTTTAAGGACAGGTATGAATTCTCCCTCCTTTGCTGGGGGAACATTGAGCTACCTTCCTACTCTGTCTTTGATGATTTAGGCTTTATCTGCAGTAGACAGAGAGATTGGACCAGATAGCCCCTCTTGGTCCTTTCCAGCTTTTATGATTCTTTGATACACATGTTGGAAAACAGCTTTTGCCAAAAAGTAACTTGCCATTGCTTGGTTCTTTATGATCTTTCTTTTCCAGTTGGTCCAGAGTGAGGGGAGGCTTAGTCAAAAAGGAAGGAGTTGAAGGTGACAGTGAATGTCATAAAGGGCACAAAACGTGTGCTGCAGGTCAGGACCTGACTCATCATACTACTCTCTGTTTGAGTTATTAGGCCACATTTCACTCAACGATTAAACATGTCATCTCAGGGAGAGTTACTTTTTATTGTAGCATTGTCCTTTGCAGTGCCATAATTAAGCTTCTGTCACTGTTTCTCTTCTAAACTCCTATTTTTTGAATTTATGAGTTGAGGCTAAAAATCCCCACCAGGCTGAAACTTGGAAACTACAATCAGATCTTTGTACCTGTTGGGTTTCTGTTTTTGCTTTTGTTTTGTTTTGGCTTCTGAAAAGGAAGAAGTCCTGCTGAGCTGAAAGAGGACCTAATGTGGAGAAAACTAGAGGATTTCCCTCCCAGTTTCAACTCAGTTTTGCTTAATGAACTTTCAGCTTATAGATGGTGAGCCTTTAACTCTCAGATATATGCCTGAGAGGACGATTTAGAAATAGATGAAGTCTCAGAGGTTGTGTCTCATCTTGACCATAAATAATGTTTCACCAATACGCTCTAAAGAAAGGCTATGGATTAAATAACTGAAAGTCCTTTCATGGAATTAGTGAGTTTTTGTAATTAATTTCATAGCCATTTTTGAACTTTCATATTCGTTTAGCTTGATGCCACACCTCTAGAAGTCTGGTCCCAAGAGCATCTATTAGTGACGGTAAAGAAACAGACCTTAAAAGTAATAAAAAGTAGCAAAAGAGAATCAATTTATACATATCTTATTCAGTTTGCGTGGTAGGAAACTGGGAGCACTGACTTCATTGAATACTGTATTCCAAAAGCCAAGAACAAGCTAAGTAGAAATGCTACCTTAGTCCTAGGGGTCATTGGATCCAGGAAGCAAAACCAGAATCAATGGAATTTTGTTTTAAAATAAATGATTTGGTATATCTCTCAAAATAATTAACTTTTTTCCTAGGCACTCGGAGAGTCCAAATATAAGGGAAGAAAGTAAAATTCACAAGGTTATGAAAACATGAAAGGTAAACCTTCATTAATTCTTGTCTCTTGCATTTGTGTCTAGGTGTATCTGACCCCCAGACCTGAAATCCTTCACAAATATCAGCATTCTTATATTTTTCTTCTTTTCCCTCAGTCAGATCTTCTTACTATTTAGCATGAATCTCCTTGCTTCTGAAGCTTTTGATTCTTTTTTTTTACATCAACCGTAATATTATTTAAAAGTAGATTTGATTAAAAAACATGTATATGATTAAATATATATATATATATATATATATATATATATATATTATGCTAGAAGGGAAATGTTTTATGTTTCTTTTCTGTTCTCGTTCTTTTACTCCACACGAATAGGTTTACCAGTTTTATTTTTTATTCTCAAACCAACACAATTTCATGTTAAGCTGGACAAATTTATTCAACTCCAGTTCAAGCACTGATTTAAAAAATAAATAAATAAAGCAAGGTCAGTCTAGCTTTGGTTTTTTTTTATATTTTCTTTTATAATAAATTCTCTCTCAAATGATGCCTATGTGTATATTTTGACATAATCATGGGTACAAATGTGCAATGCCTGAAATCTAAAATGACACTGGAATATCTTTTCTTGCATTAGCATTATTTTAGCATTCCTACAACAGGGGATGGTTTGGAGAAATGCAGAGGCTTTCAGTTTATATATACACCTCTGATTATTATTCCAGTACCTCGAGCTACAGATCCAATCTCATATCATGATGGATGCGTCTCTCAGAGTTCAAAAGAAGTGTTGGCAAAGAGAAGGGCTTTAAATAAGGCAACCACGAGAGCCCAAGATGTAAAATTCAAAATTGAATGCCATAGTGTTAAATGATGATCTAGTTTTCCTTTTGACTTCTGCAGCAATAACTGAGGTATATTTGGGGGTCTTCACATATAGTGTCACGTATGAAAACAGTACTAGGAGTCCAGAACCACAGTGACTGTTAGAGTCGTGTTCTATCTTGCATTCTGTTTTAATCAGTGCCTTCAAGAGTCCCATCCTGGGAGGACAGAGGTGTGATCACTTTGGGGGAAATATATAAGTCAATATGTGCTAAAGAGGAAGAAGGATTAGGCAAATGTGGCAAGAAAGGAAGAACGTGAGCCTGCTGTTCTCATTTTGTTTTAGGTATTTTGTCCTATGAGGCGCAGTCAGAAAGCTGCCGATGAGAGATTTGGGGCAGGTATCGGCATAGTTGGTCTGTAGAATGTTCTCATAAATGCGATGTCATCAAAGTAACTGCAGACATTGTCAATTGCTGAAGATTTTTCCACATTTTAAACGTAAGAAGCAAAAAAATAGTCTCCTGGTTTTCTTGCATATATGATGTGTTTATAATAGAAGTGTTCGGGATGTGACAGAAGTTAGTAGACTATTTCAGTCTCATCCTTGGTTAAAAAACAAACAAAAAGAATGAAAAGAGGAGGGAGGTAACGAAGGATTCATCCTTTGAGATACGATACCGCGCTTTCAAGATTTCCAAGTTTAAAAGGATAATAACTCTTCACTAAGGTAACATGTAACTGATTATCAACAGTGCTGTGCAAATTAAATGATTAAAACAAAGAGGAATGGAGGGAGGAGAGGCGCTGACAGGTGTGGTTGTGGCCCAAGAGTGCTGTGTCTTGAGACAGAGGCTCCTGATGGGACTAGCAACCATGCATGGGGGAACACGTTGTTCCCACGCATGAGGGAACCAAAGGCCAATTTTGGTTTTGTACTTAGGTTTGCCTGAGGTTGGACTTGAACACAGTTCTGTTAAGTTCTGGCCAACAGTCCTTAAGATAAATACTCCACCTTTCAAAACTCTGTTGATTTTCTTTGTTAGATAAATTATACTAGTTAGTGAACTACTGATGGATCCAGTGCCTAGAGATTAGACTTTGGCTGACATTTATGGGCTTAGGGCATCTTTGTTCCTGTTTTACTAAATGAGAGCATTTAATGGTGTCTAACATCTCTGTACCTTATAAAATGCATTGTACCAGAAGATAAAACTTATTTGTCCACTTACTTGTAAGAACTCCACGGTAAATCAGGAAATACCAGGTGTATATCTCTTGCTATCAATATGCACAAACTGATAATCGCTTTATAACAGTAACTTGTGGATTCTTTTTTTTTTTTTTTTATCAGAATCATGAATCGAGTTAAAACCATTTGCAAAAGCTATTGTCACCTATTGGTTCCTTGGCATGGGTCACTAATTTTCTTCAGTAATTTTCTTCAAAATGTGACAGTTACGGTGTTTCAGGAGAAATCTGGCTGAAGAGAGCCGAAGGGGACTCTTTCCCTTGAAAATAAATATTTCCATTTAGAATGTGCCTGAGTCATTCTCAGGGACAAAACCCTGGGATAGAAACCACAGGGCTTTTGTAGAGTGTTTTCTCCCCGCACAGCTTTCGTTGTCATATGCTGAAAAACTAAATTATAATCTCACATTTTCTTCCTCCCTCATTCTTCTTGCTCCTAAGTTGTAGAGTTCTCAACTTGAGAACTTATTTTCCCCTTTCAAAATGTTCATTAAAGCACAGTGACTCTCTCCCTTTTGATGTTGCCAGAGAAGCAGGAACACTATGTAATTAAGCTTCTGTTTTAAAGTATTTCTCTCAACAAACACAGGCTTCCAGGACTACGACTGCATAATAGATGTTATTAACTGTATGTATAAATAGGAAATGTGTCTCACAAAGCATTATATTCGCTCAATGAGTTTGCCTTATTCCAAAGTCATCTTTTTACTAATGACTCATGAGTTTCCTTTCCATTATTTAAAAATAATGTAATCATAGGCTATTCTGTAATAATTTGACATATCTTATATTCATATCAGAACCTATTAATTAGAGACAACATAGGTATTTATAATGTGCCTTTATTATTCAAGGTAATCCCTTTAATCCTATTTAAATGGCCAGATAAAAATTAATCCCTTCAAACATCTTTATAAACAAACATTTAAATTCATCTATTTTCATCTTTGTTCTCAGCACCTACACTGAAAGCTTTCATGATTGAGGTTGATAGAAGCAGTAAACAAGCTATCCGGGAAGAATAATATGCAAATTATTTTTCTTTGCAAAGAAACGATATGCCTTTACAAAAGAGTTCTCCTGGTCTACAGGGGTCTAAAATCACAGAGAATTATTTTAAGGAGTTTAGTAATGTCCTTAGAAATTAATGATGCAATCATTCTTAGGGCACAGGGTAGTCGTAGGGGTCCTTGACTCCTCTTATGAACCTGTCTGTCTCGTAAAATAAGCAGATGTCTATTTGAAGACTTTTTGGCCCAAGAGAACCAGGGCAGTACAAGGCCTTGAGGTTTCTCAGAGGGTCCTTTGGACCAGGCATTTACTAATGTAAAAATAACAGAGGGAAGCCATGTTGAAGGCAATTTTGGATACTTTTTCTGACACTGTGATCCGCGCACACGCTAGGTCACTGGAAACAGGAGAGGAAGCAATTGTTTTTCCCTGCTGTGAGCAATGGATTTGAACATGCCTCACACTGTTCGCACGCTGAGTTTTCTTTCCCTTTCCTTTCCCCATAACACAAGTGTAAACTGAGCTCATGAAAGTCCTCTGGGTACTAGAAACAACACAGCCTATCCACAGATGAACTGATTATCTTATTTCATTTTTTTTCCTCTACAATTATGCAGAATCAATCAATTAAATAATGATAACTTACTTAAACCAGAGAGTACTGAAAAATACCTGGCATTTATTTATTTTTAGATTTTGAATATTTTTGTTGTAGAGTATAGAAAACTTGAGGAACATAGTAACATAAAAGATAATAAAATAAACTTCATCAATAATCCTAAAACTAAGAGATAATCATGTCGTTTTATTTCGTTCCAGGCTTTAATATGGCTTCACAATTGGGATCATGCAACAGCCATGGCATTATGTCTTTTTTCATGTTATTAATAATTAGTTACATGGCATTTCCTCTCTACCATTTCCTTTTCTCACCTCTCATGAATTGCCTCCCTCCCACCCCAACATCTTTCTTTTGTTTTTAGCTGAGGATGGTATTGAAAGCACAGGCTTGGTCCATTTTGGGGAGTTTATTTTCTTGGGTCTCTCCCATGTATACATGAGGTATACATGTTAATAAACTTCTGTTTATTTTTCTTTTGTTAATCTTTCCTTTATTACAGGGGGTCCCAGCCAAGAACTTGGAAGGGTAGAGGGAAAATTATTTGCCAGTTTTTACAAAACCATTACCTATTGCAAAAGATCATAGTGGAAGGACACATTTAGGAATTCCCTAAGGTTTCTCTTGACCAGGAGGAAATGCAGTATTGAGGGAAAATATCCATAATCCCGCAGAATTCATTCTCCTTCTCTAAAAAAGAGGCTTGGCAGGACTGGTAGTCAAGAGCTAACATAAGTGATATAAAGATCTCTGAAAGAAAAGGAAAATATAGGGAGAGCTGTATTAAGAGGTCCCAGGAGGTTCCTGCTATAAGTTCTTAGTATATGGGCCAAAATACATAAGTATTTAATATTGCTCATTTAAAAATTCTTGAAAGAGTGAGTTCTTGGCTTCAGGCCTCTGAATGGAACTGGGAAAATGATTTAAAACTCAAGGATAATCTCTTAGGAATGGGTGGGAGAGAATATTGACTACGGAAACAAAGGACATCGAATAAATTTGGAGAAGTTAAAGCAAAGCCAAGGCGCACAACAAAGTATACAGACTATTCCAGTTATCTTATTTTTGCTTTGCCATTAAATATTGGGTTGGGGTTAGGGGTTACCTGACCTTGAGGAACCACATCTGAACCTGATGCAAAGACCTGTGCATCACCAAGGGATCCGAGACTTTATCCGGATGTCATGCCTGTCCCCTGGAAAACTGTGGCCAGAAACTGTTAGCTGCTCACCAAAACTCATTTCCTCTTCTTCCTATTACACAGATGGACTGTGTTTCCCACCCTTCCCCACAGGGTGGTGTGGTCATGTGACTGAATTCTAGTCCATAGAATGTGCGTGGAAGGGGTGTGAACCACTTCTAAGCCTACATCCCCCAAACCTTGTAACATAATCCTTTGTGCCGAGGTATCCTTGAAAGCCTGTTGCTGAAGACGGCAGGACCTCTGACAGTCTGAGTCCCTGAATTGCTATTTGGATCACACTTCTCCCACCAGCCCCCTCTGAACTGGAACCATCTTCAGCCTTCACGTGAGCAATAAAAAAAAAAACACAAAATCTTCTGTGTTTGAGCCATTATCCATTTGTGGATCTATTTGTTATAGCAGTTATCCACTTTAAATAATATAGGGAGGGTCTTGACAAATGGCCGAAAAGATGACCAAGCATCTCGAGGCTTCTTTGCGTGGTAATTGCTTACAACCTCAGGTGAGGGGGAAATCTGCTCTCCTTCAGCAGTCTGAAGGAAAGTTGTTGCCCTTTTCGTGTTTTGTGTTCATTCTTAAAACATGGAAGGCCAACTCCCCTGCCCTCCAAAACCACACGGAATTGGTTGTATATTGGAAAAAAAACAAATGTATTACCTGAAGGAGGGACAAGGACACTCAGTAAGCAGAAATAATTTTGAACAGTGTAATCTGAATGTACCAATATAGATAATTCTCTGCCATACATAGCATGATCACCTTAGTTTAAATATTTTTTTTTGAGAGAGAGAGAGAGAGAGAGAGAGAGAGCGAGAGCACATGCGTGTGTGTGTGTCTAGGGCCAGAAAATAAGCTTTATTTTTCATCTATTGTCTAAAAATTTTAAACTATGGGCATTTATTATTTAATTTATTTATTTTTAATTATCAACAGTTAGATTTTAGGGTATGACATTGTGGGTCAATTCGTTTCCTACTTTATAATTTTTTTTTTTAATTTTTTTTTCAACGTTTATTTATTTTTGGGACAGAGAGAGACAGAGCATGAATGGGGGAGGGGCAGAGAGAGAGGGAGACACAGAATCGGAAGCAGGCTCCAGGCTCTGAGCCATCAGCCCAGAGCCCGACGCGGGGCTCGAACTCACGGACCGCGAGATCGTGACCTGGCTGAAGTCGGACGCTTAACCGACTGCGCCACCCAGGCGCCCCTCCTACTTTATAATTTTAAGTATAAAAATTAATTTTAAAAACTGTGAAACAAGTGATAAAAGATCATTTTCCTTACTGAACATAGTAAATGTGGCTTGTTTTTTCCTACTTCTTCAATACTTTCTCATGTTGCTGATATAATTGGAAGGAAGAGGTTCAGATTATTTTGAAATGATTACTAATTATTAAATTACTATTTCTGCCATTATATATGAAATCCTTCAATATTATTTATTTTACATTTGATTTTTGTTTAATATATTTATAAATTTAACTCCGATTTAGTGAAATTAAACATTAACTTAGTCCTTTACGCTCTGGCTTGTGCTTCTCCTTTGATTCATTGCATGATCATTAGGAGTGTGTTTTTTGAGTAGGTTTTCCTGGAATATAATAATATATTTTCCAAGCCCTCTATCTGAGAATATTTTTCATTGCCTTTTTACGTGAAAAAAAAAATAACTTGGCAGACCATGGAATTCTTGGATCTCGTCTTCTCCTACTCAAAACTCTCAAAATTAGTTCAATGTCTTCTGGCACTCAATAATGAGAAGAAAACTAAGGCTGGTCTAATTTTTATTTCCTTGTAATTTTTTTCTTGCCTAATTGCTGAGAGGATTTTGTATTTACCATTGAAATTCAAAATTGCTGCCAAGATATTTCCAGGTATTTGCTATTTTTCATCTACAGTATTCCATCAATTATAAGATGCACTTTTTTCCATTTAATGTCTCTGAAATTAGGATGCACATCACAATCAATGATTAGAAAATATGTTTTAAATTCTTTTTTTTAAAGTTTGTTTGTTTGTTTATTTATTTATTTATTTAGAGACAGAGAGAGAGCAAGTGAGGGGCAAGAGAGACAGAGGGAGAGAGAGAATCCCAAGCAGGCTTTCCACTGTCAGTGCTGAAGCCCATGTGGGATTTGAACTCACAAACCATGAGGTCATGACCTGAGCCGAAATCAAGAATTGGATGCTTAACCGACTGAGCCACCCAGGCGCCCCAGAAAATCATTTTATGTCATAGTTCAACGGGTAGCATTTCTTCTGTCATACCCCACCTGAAAATAGTGGTATATTTTAGAATCAGTGGTAGCCCAAATTTGATGAAATAATGAACTATGGTTTCTAACATGATATTCTATTTGTGTGTGTCCCTTCGCTGCTCCTGCCTTGATTAATGGACAACATGTAACCACTGAGTGCGTTTCTGTTACTGCCCTTTTTATATTCATCGCTTTGACCTACTTCTTTGCCCTTTCCTGTGCTGTATGTGAATGTTACTTTTACCATTATATCCTTTATTCCCTGGATATGTTTTTATGTAGCGTAACTATTTTTCCTTCGATACTTTTAGATTAATATTTTAATAAACTTTTAATTAATATGTTTTAAAAAATAGAAATGATACTTGCACATGGTAAAATTGTCATACAGTGATAAGGGCATATTATATTAATGTAATATAAACTTGATATATATAACTCTGTCACATTCTTTTCAAAACTACTGTACACTACTAATTTATAGTTATTTATAATATCTTCTTGAGCCATTCCCTCGAAATGGACATTGAATTGTGTCTTGCCTTTTGTTATTGTAGACAGTGCTACAATAAACATCCTCGTACGTAAGTTTTTCCATTTCTGTAGGTGGTACCTATAAAATGATTTCTAGAAGTGAATTGATGGCTGAAAAACGAGTGTGTATGTTAAATTTGTATAGAAGGTGCCAAGTGCCCACCAATGAGTTTATGACAGTTTTTGTTTCTGGCAATGGTCTTCGAATAAGCCTTTTATCCCTGTTACTCACCCACATTGTATGTTATCAAACTAATTGTCTTTCCCTGAATTGAATTTGGAAAACATTATCTAAGGGGTTTTAATACCCATTTCTTTAGTTCTAAGAAGAAGAGTTTGAGTAATTTTCATGAGTTTCGAATCCATTGTTATTTGTTCATGTTCATTATGTTCACCTTTTTTCTTATTATTTTTCCCATTATGTTCATTAATTTGTAGGACATAATTATATTAATTTTTTCATGAAATAAACACAGTAATTTTAATGTTTTTTAAGTTTTATGGTCTGCTTAAAGCAGCCTCATTCCAATATTATTTTTTTTAAATAGATATCTTGTTCTATTACTGTTACAGTTCCCTCTTTTTACTTGTTTGTATAACTTGAATCCATCTGAAATTTATTTTAGTATAGAGAGCTAGACATAGATTTAGCTTATGTTTTTATAACATAAAATGGACATTCTAACATCATTTTATTAAATAATCACTTTTCCCAATGTCTTGATTTAAAATGTCAATAATTATAAACTATTATTGAATAATGCATTTTTGGGAAGGAGAGAAGATGGCGGCTTAGGAGGACGCTGGGCTCACCGCGCGTCCTGCTGATCACTTAGATTCCACCTACACCTGCCTAAATAACCCAGAAAACCGCCAGAGGATTAGCAGAACGGAGTCGCTGGAGCCAAACGCAGACGAGAGGCCCACGGAAGAGGGTAGGAAGGGCGGCGAGGCGGTGCACGCTCCACGGACTGGCGGGAGGGAGCCGGGGCGGAGGGGCGGCTCGCCGGCCAAGCAGAGCCCCCGAGTCTGGCTGGCAAAAGCGGAGGGGCCTGACGGACTGTGTTCCCACAACAAGCGCGACTAAGCGTCTGGGAGGTCATAAGTGAACAGCTCTGCTCAGAAAGAGGGAAGGCTGGAGGACAAAGGGAGGGAGAGCTGCTGAGCCCCCTGACAACAGAGCTCAGTTTGGTGGGGAACAAAGGCGCTCGCCAGCGCCATCTCCCCCGCCCATCCCCCAGCCAAAGTCCCAAAGAGAACCAGTTCCTGCCAGGGAACTTGTTCGCTCCGCCCAAACACCCAACTCTGTGCTTCTGTGGAGCCAAACCTCCGCAGCGGATCTGACTCCCTCCTGCTGCCACAGGGCCCCTCCTGAAGTGGATCACCTAAGGAGAAGCGATCTAAGCCTGCCCCTCCTGCCCCTGTACACCTTGCCTACCCACCCCAGCTAATACGCCAGATCCCCAGCATCACAAGCCTGGCAGTGTGCGAGTAGCCCAGACGGGCCACGCCACCCCACAGTGAATCCCGCCCCTAGGAGAGGGGAAGAGAAGGCACACACCAGTCTGACTGTGGCCCCAGCGGTGGGCTGGGGGCAGACATCAGGTCTGACTGCGGCCCCGCCCACCAACTCCAGTTATACACCACAGCACAGGGGAAGTGCCCTGCAGGTCCTCACCACGCCAGGGACTATCCAAAATGACCAAGCGGAAGAATTCCCCTCAGAAGAATCTCCAGGAAATAACAACAGCTAATGAGCTGATCAAAAAGGATTTAAATAATATAACAGAAAGTGAATTTAGAATAATAGTCATAAAATTAATCACTGGGCTTGAAAACAGTATACAGGACAGCAGAGAATCTCTTGCTACAGAGATCAAGGGACTAAGGGACAGTCACGAGGAGCTGAAAAACGCTTTAAACGAAATGCATAACAAAATGGAAACCACCACAGCTCGGCTTGAAGAGGCAGAGGAGAGAATAGGTGAACTAGAAGATAAAGTTATGGAAAAAGAGGAAGCTGAGAAAAAGAGAGAGAAAAAAATCCAGGAGTATGAGGGGAAAATTAGAGAACTAAGTGATACACGAAAAAGAAATAATATACGCATAATTGGTATCCCAGAGGAGGAAGAGAGAGGGAAAGGTGCTGAAGGGGTACTTGAAGAAATAATAGCTGAGAACTTCCCTGAACTGGGGAAGGAAAAAGGCATTGAAATCCAAGAGGCACAGAGAACTCCCTTCAGACGTAACTTGAATCGATCTTCTGCAAGACATATCATAGTGAAACTGGCAAAATACAAGGATAAAGAGAAAATTCTGAAAGCAGCAAAGGGTAAACGTGCCCTCACATATAAAGGGAGACCTATAAGACTCGTGACTGATCTCTCTTTTGAAACTTGGCAGGCCAGAAAGAATTGGCACGAGATTTTCAGGGTGCTAGACAGAAAAAATATGCAGCCAAGAATCCTTTATCCAGCAAGTCTGTCATTTAGAATAGAAGGAGAGATAAAGGTCTTCCCAAACAAACAAAAACTGAAGGAATTTGTCACCACTAAACCAGCCCTACAAGAAATCCTAAGGGGGACCCTGTGAGACAAAGTCCCAGAGACAGCACTACAAGCATAAAACATACAGACATCACAATGACTCTAAACCCGTATCTTTCTATAATAACACTGAATGTAAATGGATTAAACGCGCCAACCAAAAGACATAGGGTATCAGAATGGATAAAAAAACAAGACCCATCTATTTGCTGTCTACAAGAGACTCATTTTAGACCTGAGGACACCTTTAGATTGAGAGTGAGGGGATGGAGAACTATTTATCATGCGACTGGAAGCCAAAAGAAAGCTGGAGTAGCCATACTTATATCAGACAAACTAGACTTTAAATTAAAGGCTGTAACAAGAGATGAAGAAGGACATTATATAATAGTTACAGGGTCTATCCATCAGGAAGAGCTAACAATTATAAATGTCTATGCGCCGAATACCGGAGCCCCCAAATATATAAAACAATGACTCATAAACATAAGCAACCTTATCGATAAGAATGTGGTAATTGCAGGGGACTTTAACACCCCACTTACAGAAATGGATAGATCATCTAGACACACGGTCAATAAAGAAACAAGGGCCCTGAATGAGACATTGGATCAGATGGACTTGACAGATATATTTAGAACTCTACATCCCAAAGCAACAGAATATACTTTCTTCTCGAGTGCACATGGAACATTCTCCAAGATAGATCATATACTGGGTCACAAAACAGCCCTTCATAAGTTTACAAGAATTGAAATTATACCATGCATACTTTCAGACCACAATGCTATGAAGCTTGAAATCAACCACAGGAAAAAGTCTGGAAAACCTCCAAAGGCATGGAGGTTAAAGAACACCCTACTAACGAATGAGTGGGTCAACCAGGCAATTAGAGAAGAAATTAAAAAATATATGGAAACAAACGAAAATGAAAATACAACAATCCAAACGCTTTGGGACGCAGCGAAGGCAGTCCTGAGAGGAAAATACATTGCAATCCAGGCCTATCTCAAGAAACAAGAAAAATCCCAAATACAAAATCTAACAGCACACCTAAAGGAACTAGAAGCAGAACAGCAAAGGCAGCCTAAACCCAGCAGAAGAAGAGAAATAATAAAGATCAGAGCAGAAATAAACAATATAGAATCTAAAAAAACTGTAGAGCAGATCAACGAAACCAAGAGATGGTTTTTTGAAAAAATAAACAAAATTGACAAACCTCTAGCCAGGCTTCTCAAAAAGAAAAGGGAGATGACCCAAATAGATAAAATCAGGAATGAAAATGGAATGATTACAACCAATCCCTCAGAGATACAAACAATTATCAGGGAATACTATGAAAAATTATATGCCAACAAATTGGACAACCTGGAAGAAATGGACAAATTCCTGAACACCCACACTCTTCCAAAACTCAATCAGGAGGAAATAGAAAGCTTGAACAGACCCATAACCAGCGAAGAAATTGAATCGGTTATCAAAAATCTCCCAACAAATAAGAGTCCAGGACCAGATGGCTTCCCAGGGGAGTTCTACCAGACGTTTAAAGCAGAGATAATACCTATCCTTCTCAAGCTATTCCAAGAAATAGAAAGGGAAGGAAAACTTCCAGACTCATTCTATGAAGCCAGTATTACTTTGATTCCTAAACCAGATAGAGACCCAGTAAAAAAAGAGAACTACAGGCCAATATCCCTGATGAATGTGGATGTAAAAATTCTCCATAAGATACTAGCAAATCGAATTCAACGGCATATAAAAAGAATTATTCACCATGATCAAGTGGGATTCATTCCTGGGATGCAGGGCTGGTTCAACATTCGCAAATCAATCAACGTGACACATCACATTAACAAAAAAAAAAGAGAAGAACCATATGATCCTGTCAATCGATGCAGAAAAGGCCTTTGACAAAATCCAGCACCCTTTCTTAATGAAAACCCTTGAGAAAGTCGGGATAGAAGGAACATACTTAAAGATCATAAAAGCCATTTATGAAAAGCCCACAGCTAACATCATCCTCAACGGGGAAAAACTGAGAGCTTTTTCCCTGAGATCAGGAACACGACAGGGATGCCCACTCTCACCGCTGCTGTTTAACATAGTGCTGGAAGTTCTAGCATCAGCAATCAGACAACAAAAGGAAATCAAAGGCATCAAAATTGGCAAAGATGAAGTCAAGCTTTCGCTTTTTGCAGATGACATGATATTATACATGGAAAATCCGATAGACTCCACCAAAAGTCTGCTAGAACTGATACAGGAATTCAGCAAAGTTGCAGGATACAAAATCAATGTACAGAAATCAGTTGCATTCTTATACACTAACAATGAAGCAACAGAAAGACAAATAAAGAAACTGATCCCATTCACAATTGCACCAGGAAGCACAAAATACCTAGGAATAAATCTAACCAAAGATGTAAAGGATCTGTATGCTGAAAACTATAGAAAGCTTATAAAGGTAATTGAAGAAGACTTAAAGAAATGGAAAGACATTCCCTGCTCATGGATTGGAAAAATAAATATAGTCAAAATGTCAGTACTACCCAAAGCTATCTACACATTCAATGCAATCCCAATCAAAATTGCACCAGCATTCTTCTCAAAACTAGAACAAGCAATCCTAAAATTCATATGGAACCACAAAAGCCCCCGAATAGCCAAAGGAATTTTGAAGAAGAAGACCAAAGCAGGAGGCATCGCAATCCCAGACTTTAGCCTCTACTACAAAGCTGTCATCATCAAGACAGCATGGTATTGGCACAAAAACAGACACATAGACCAATGGAATAGAATAGAAACCCCAGAACTAGACCCACAAACGTATGGCCAACTCATCTTTGACAAAGCAGGAAAGAACATCCAATGGAAAAAAGACAGCCTCTTTAACAAATGGTGCTGGGAGAACTGGACAGCAACATGCAGAAGGTTGAAACTAGACCACTTTCTCACACCATTCACAAAAATAAACTCAAAATGGATAAAGGACCTGGATGTGAGACAGGAAACCATCAAAACCTTAGAGGAGAAAGCAGGAAAAGACCTCTCTGACCTCAGCTGTAGCAATCTCTTACTCGACACATCCCCAAAGGCAAGGGAATTAAAAGCAAAAGTGAATTACTGGGACCTTATGAAGACAAAAAGCTTCTGCACAGCAAAGGAAACAACCAACAAAACTAAAAGGCAACCAACGGAATGGGAAAAGATATTCGCAAATGACATATCGGACAAAGGGCTAGTATCCAAAATCTATAAAGAGCTCACCAAACTCCACACCCGAAAAACGAATAACCCAGTGAAGAAATGGGCAGAAAACATGAATAGACACTTCTCTAAAGAAGACATCCGGATGGTCAACAGGCACATGAAAAGATGTTCAGCGTCGCTCCTTATCAGGGAAATACAAATCAAAACCACACTCAGGTATCACCTCACGCCAGTCAGAGTGGCCAAAATGAACAAATCAGGAGACTATAGATGCTGGCGAGGATGTGGAGAAACGGGAACCCTCTTGCACTGTTGGTGGGAATGCAAATTGGTGCAGCCGCTCTGGAAAGCAGTGTGGAGGTTCCTCAGAAAATTAAAAATAGACCTACCCTATGACCCAGCAATAGCACTGCTAGGAATTTACCCAAGGGATACAGGAGTACTGATGCATAGGGCCACTTGTACCCCAATGTTCATAGCAGCACTCTCAACAATAGCCAAATTATGGAAAGAGCCTAAATGTCCATCAACTGATGAATGGATAAAGAAATTGTGGTTTATATACACAATGGAGTACTATGTGGCAATGAGAAAAAATGAAATATGGCCTTTTGTAGCAACGTGGATGGAACTGGAGAGTGTGATGCTAAGTGAAATAAGCCATACAGAGAAAGACAGATACCATATGGTTTCATTCTTATGTGGATCCTGAGAAACTTAATAGGAACCCATGGGGGAGGGGAAGGAAAAAAAAAAAAGAGGTTAGAGTGGGAGAGAGCCAAAGCATAAGAGACTGTTAAAAACTGAGAACAAACTGAGGGTTGATGGGGGGTGGGAGGGAGGAGAGGGTGGGTGATGGGTATTGAGGAGGGCACCTTTTGGGATGAGCACTGGGTGTTGTATGGAAACCAATTTGTCAATAAATTTCATATATATATATAAAAAGAATAATGCATTTTTCATACTTCTAAAGTCTCTGTTCTCTTCAATTGATATGCTATATGTTTCTGGATAAGCATCAGTTTATAGTTTCTATAGCTTTAAAATACATTTTGTTTTATTATTTTGTATGAATGTTCTACTTAGATTCTCCACCCCCCACCCACACACAATTTTCACGTTTGCTATCAGGCATCTCTTTTCTCTCCAATAATCACATTGATATTTACATTGAAATTACATTTGATTTATAGGTTCATTTATGGAGAATTTCATTTATATAGTATTAATTCATCTATTTAAAAACAGGTTTGGGGCACCTGGGTGGTTCAGTCAGTTGAACGTCCGACTCTTGATTTCCGCTCAGGTTGTCATCCCAGGGTCGTGGGATCAAGCCCTGCATAGGGGTCCATGCTAAGCATGGAGTCTGCTTAAGATTCTCTCTCTTTCTCTCTCTCGCTCTCCCTCTGCCCCTCTCCTATGCTCACAAGCCCTCTCTCTCTCTCTTTCTAAAATAATAAATAAAGAAATAAATAAGTAAATAAATAAATAAATAAATAAAATAAAAACAGGTTTATCTTTCTGGTTTCTCCCTCTTTTATGTCCTTTAACAGTTTAAATTATTTTTTTTTCAAACAAGTCATATGTATTTACTGTTATATTGTATCTCTAGTCACTTTGACTTTTTTTTCTTTTTTTTTTTTGTTACTTCTTAAAACTGTGATATTTCCTTTCCTTACATCTTCCAACTCATTTGTGAATGGGAAAGTTATTGATCTTTGTATAACACCTTGCTGAGTTACTATTATGCTTTAATTGTTTTTTTAGTTGATTCTCTTAGAGTTTCTGTGTACATAATCATATTATTGGCATATGGAAATAATTTTGCCCCCTCTATTCCAATATGTAGATCTCATGTATTTCCTTCAGTTCTGATTGGCCAGGATTTGTTCCAATTGATTGGTATATGAGTCACAGAGTTTTTAAAAATATTTTGCATGTCACTTCTTGTGTTACATGACAAATTTCTATTCTTCATCAGAATAGAAGGTATATGTATATGTGGTTCGTAATGAAATCTTGTAATGTTACTGCACTTTATGTTGCAATTTAGCAGGTATTTCTTTCATTTTAATGCTGCTCCCAAGTTGATAGCTTGGTTACTTTGACATTCTCTCCATCTGCTTCTTTCAAAGATGGTTCATCTGAAGGCTTTCCCCTAGGGTTTGCTTCACCTCAGACTGCACATTAAAAAAAAATGTTAATTAGGGGAGCCTGGGTGGCTCAGGTGGTTAAGCGTCCACTTCAGCTCAGGTCATGATCTCATGGTTTGTGAGTTCAAGCCCCGTGTGGGGCTCTGTGCTGATGGCTCAGAAACCTGAGCCTGCTTCGGATTCTGTATCTTTCTCTCCCTCTCTCTCTCTCTCTCTCTCTCTCTCTCTCTGCCCCTCCCCCGCTCATGCTCTGTCTCTCTCTCAAAAATAAACATTAAAACATTAAAAAATAATTAATATTTAACAAGACAAAATAATACTTGCACTTGGTAAAATTTTCATATAGTACTAAGTGTACATATTAGCATAATGTAACCTTGACATACATAAATCTGCTACATTCTTTTTAACCACTGTAAGTTATTTATAATACTTCATTTAGCCACTCTTTCATAAAAATGTATGGAAAGCATTGTTTAGACCACCTTGTGTATTGCCCACACTTTCAGATGTAACTATCCTAACTTTGACACAGCTGCTTAGGACTTTTGCTGATTTGGCATCCAGAACCTTTAAGAAACACTGCATCCTAGAGGAGAACCATCGAATTTTGCGCATGTTCTCGGGGCTCTTCTTTAATTTCAACCTAAATTCAAGGTATTTGGCAGCTAGTTTTTATAAACTGAGGCCTGGGGTTTTGACTATGTCTTGGTTTTATAAGGACGGAGATTATTGTTTTTATCTTTTTATTTTTCAGTTTTTTTGATGCGAACGATAGAAGTGAAGAAAAACTCAAATCATGTGACAGTCTTCATTCCTAATGCAGCTGGTTTGCTTTATACTTTATCTTTTAATAAAGCTCTCTTTCATCTTATCTTGTTTGATAAAGTTTATGTTTTCTTATGTTTTATTGAGAACACAAAGTAATGCATTCTAAAATTGATGCATTTTTCATTTTTCTTCTTTATTGAAAAAATGATTTTTATAGGTGTCATTCCTTCTAACTCATTAGACCAATTTTTCCTTCCTTCCAGGTTATAGATTTTTTTTTTAAATACATAATCACTATCTAGTTTGTTGTTTGCTTTGCTTATACTTGAAAGTGGGGAGAATTCGCCGGGTCTTGCCAGACAACAGAGTGTGTATAATCTCTTTGATATTTTTTATGGTTAATGTGGGGATGGGGTGGGGTGTTAGAATACACTGTTCAGGTTTTTTCCTGGAAATAACATGATGTTCGTAGCCCCCAGCTAAATGTGTAGTCTGGCAGACATTTATCTAATGCAGCTTGGCTGGTTTGAGGTGAGATTAACTTTGTCGTTGAGTAGTATGTGTCTTTCTCTTTACTAGCTGGTTCTCTAGCTGTTTGCGTACCAGAGTTCTACAGCAATTTATAATTTTTAATCTTCTGAGGCAGACGTTTGACTATCTGCTAGAGTCGTCATTTTAGAGTGTAGTCTGGCCTCGAGTGAGCCAACTCACCGTTTTAACATCCACACCATAAAAGATCTTATGGGTCCGTGTAGTCTAAACAAAGCAAGGCCTTCGAAGCGCGAAACAACTGCCATGTCTTTTTGTGGTTGTTGGTATAAATGGCTAGCCTTGAAAATGAATCCCATTGCTTTATAAATTATTTGAATCCTGCACTTATGGAATTATTAAAGGCTTTGAAAGCCTTCCTGTATATTATTGAATTTCATGGGGGAAATTATAGGCTAGCTCAGTGTTAAAAATGTGACTCTTTGAAGATTTGGACATTGTTTTGGCCCCTTACATGTCATGATTTTTTTCTCCCAAACTTCCTGAAGAATTTCTGTTTTGTTGTTGTTGTTGTTGTTGTTGTTTTCAGAAACAAGTTATCTGGTTTATTTCTTGCCTCAGTTTGCTGCCTCTTGGTTTTGTTAATACTCCTTTAGCTATTTTACTGTTGTGTAATTTGAATCACGTCTGGGCTAAGCAAAGGAAGCAAGAAGAGAGGAATCTGATTCATGGTCTTGCATTCGCCTCATCAACACTTTGAAATGTTTGGACCTATTTCTCTACTACTAAGAAGAATAAAAGGGTCCTCTTATGTTTGGTGGTGATATTTCTATTTCTCAGCAATTAGAATACTTTCATCTGGGCTTTGAGATGTTAAAATCATTTACAGAAGTGTCAGAGCTGGCGCACAAATATATTCAACCCAACTCTCCTTTTAAGTGGAAATTTTCATAACAGTTGAGTTGGTGCCTAATTTGATTCTCTGTCAAATGCCTGTGGTTTAGGCTAATCCATGCCAGGCTTTTACCTCTACTTTTTAAGTAATCAAACGTTGCTTGGATGTGCAAGTTAGTCTAATTCTATATTCATTCACTGAACTGTAATGTCACTCTGAGAAACTCTTATATAAATGACGCCCTCCCCTACCACTGAGAAGTGGATCAGAACGCGACACTCAACCTCTGTCCACACAGGCTAAGTGAAGTGCAGCCCTGAATCAATTAGCCAGATATTTCAGATAAAACTAATCTATTGAGGGGGAAAGTAGGAGTTTGAGGCTGGATTTTTTCCCCCCCAAATTGGCTAAATTCAGCAGATAACTAACTGCTCAACTCACAGGTAATTGGCAGCTTCTCTTTGTGGATGTAGGTGTCTAGTCTCAGTCTTTCAAGTATTCAAATCCTCGGAATAAAATCCTATTAGAACTAGAGTTACTCTCTCCAAAAACTCTACTCTATTCTCGCTGAATTTAAACTTCTCTCCCCCTGACAGGTCAATCCTCTTTCCTTTCAGGATTACCTAATTCAGCAGGAAGGGCTAAGTTGATATTTAAAGTCACTCTCCCTAAAATGCCTCTCATAATTTCAACAAGAAAAGAAGAGAAAGAAAAGAAAAGAGGAGTTCTTTTTCATTTTAAAGCCTCCCTCCTTCTCTCTTTTCTAGGTAGATAACGCCAACATCTATGAGCTTCATCATTGGTAATGTGTTTGAATGAACACCAGCCTCTTTTCTAAATAAACTAGATAAGGTAAGGTTTTCTTGGGATTAAAAATGATCATGGGCACGTTTGAAAACATGCCTGCAGTTAGTCACTGAGGCCATAATGAGAACATAATATTGGTTGATAATGAAGAGATGTCCCATATTTCCAAAGTATTTACCATGTAACTGGGGTTCAAGCCTAACTGGCAGAGAGTCCAAGAATATTCTCACAAATACCACACCTGCCATACTAATTTGAGGAGGAACACCCAGAAAATGGATGAAATTCATCAGATCTTGTGGACTGGAGCAAGAAAGCCTCGAGGATTGATTTTCAAAGGCAAGTTTATAGCTTAAGTGACCAAAAAAAAAAAAAAAAAAAAAAAGAGGCAATTCTTTGTAATGGTGGTGGGGGGAAAGGTATCAAATATAAAATTTAGGAAAGAAAGAAGGTAGCCAAGCTTAACATAAAGTCACAGAAAGCCGAGTTAGTCTGAAACAGTAGGTTTTACCTCTAGGAAAATAAAGGAATCAGACCAACAGGTCGGGAAGAGATGGCTCCTGGCTTTTTAATTCATATAGGTTTTCTGGCGGATTGAAGGCACACATTTCCAAGGTGTCCACTGAGCTGCATGGCCTTGCCACTTCCAAGATGCTGACATACAGAGAACAGCAGGCGCTAAAGTAAAATTTACACTGATCTGGTCATAAATGCCTAAATGGCAATTCTTTGGGGTTCATGTTTTCTTCCTCTCTTGGGTCAACTTGAAACTAAGACACTCTATTTTAATTTCTCGATGGTGTAAAACTATCCAGAAATGAATATCCTGGGACCCTGTTTAAGCCAATAGCCAACAGAGCAGCAAATCTGTTCAAAGATACATTTCTTATGTGGTACATGCTTAGCATGAAATACCCAGAGAAGGACCATGAAAATCAGTGTAGCTTTTGAGAGGAAATGATCTGCTAACATTTTTGTATATCAGATATTAAAAAGAGAAAAAACTTCATTTTCTGTAATAGAAGCTGTAAAACAAGTAATAAGAAAACATTTCCATTTACTTTAATCTACAAATACAAACTGAAATCGCATGGCATATTTGAACAGTAGTAAAGCTTATTTATTTATTTTTTTTTGACCAAGTTAAAACATACTGCTATGTCCATAGAGGACACAAAGGTTAGTGATCAGGTCTTCTTAAATCATTGTACCTTTAGGTTTGTGACTCCAGAAATGCTGAAAGAATCTGGTTCTATTCATTGCAACTACTATGTGCAACTACTATGCTTAACATGCTGGGAGGAAACCGAGATGAATCATATATAAATCCTGCTCTCAGGAGACCTACCGCCTAGTAGTCAAGTGAAGGCAAAAATAACCAGGAGGTAATTAGGGGCTACAAGAAAGTACCTGGGATTGAGGATTAGGAAATGTAACAGGCAATGATTTCTTTCAGCCTGGTAGATTCCAGGCAGTATAATGGAAGATGTGAAATTTCAGCTACCCTTTGAATACTAAGTAGCTTTTAAACAAACAAATGGAGGGGCACCTGGGTGGCTCAGTGGGTTAAGCGCCTGTCTGTTGATTTTGGCTCAGGTCATGATTTCACGCATCCATGAGATGGAGCGCCTCTCCGGTTACACACTCTGCTGATTCTCTCTCTCTCTCTCTTTCTCTTTCTCTTTCTCTGCCCCTCTGCCTCTTTCTCTCTCTCTCAATAAATAAACTTAACAAACAAACAAAACAGAAATCTCCTCCAGGCTGAGAGAATAAGCATGTCTATTGGCTTCTCTCCTGTTTACCATAAGTACAGTACCGGGCACATAGTAGGTGTTTAAGAAAAATTGACAGACTGAGTAACTGCAATAAATAGTTTATTTAGCAAGAGCATGAAGTAAGGAGAAAGAAGATGGAAAATGCAAGGTGGGAAATACAAGCCTCACGTGATACTTCAACACGGATGTTTGGATTTCATTCTCCAGGCAACAGGCAGTCATTGAACACTTGTTTCTAAAAGTTTGTCATTTTAAGCAAGAGATGATGAGTGACTGTTGCTTTAAAATGATCTTCTTTGCGGGGCACCTGGGTGGCTCAGTAGGTTAAGCGTCTGACTTCAGCTCAGGTCATGATATCACGGTTCATGGGTTCTAGCCCTGTGTCCGGCTCTATGCTCACAGCTCAGAGCCTGCAGCCTGCTTCGGACTCTGTGTCTCCCTCTCTCTCTGCCCCTCTGCCACTCATGTTCTCTGTCTCTCTCAGAAATGAATAACCATTAAAAAAAAAAAAAAACCTCTCTTCTTTGCATGGTGAGAGTATGTGTGTAGATAAAGGGGAAAAACTTCCAGTATGGAACGAAGATTCCTCTCTGATAGATAATTGTAAAATAACCACACCAAAACTCAGATCTGATCACTCACCTTCCGTAGAAGAGAGAGTCTCAGGCAGCAGGTTTTAAATGCTCCTCTTCTACAAGCAAACATTTTCACATTACAGAGCCTGATGTGACATGATGTGTTTGAATACTCACCGTATAGACTGTCGACTAAAGTTGGTACCGTCATTAAACATGTGTTTCTGTGTCTGTGTCGGCCAAGTGGACTGCACATCTCTTGACGTCAGGGAACACGTTTTAGTTGTCTTGTTATCTTGTGCGTCTTCACAGGTGATGTTCAAAATCAGGGGAACAACGAATTGAGGAATAGACTTCCCATATTCCAATGTTCTGATGCCCTGCGTACCTAGGAACAGAGTTGCTAAGTTAGTTAAAGGGTTAATCATGCCACCAAGAAAAGAAGTTGGTTCTGTGCGTCAGTCTCCGCGAACTTGGTTGATCACATCTTCCCATGACCAGTAATTCCTTTGTCCCCTTGCTGACAAAATTGGATTTCTGAGCTTGCACAAATCAGAAGACCAGAGCCTGGATTATAACAACTTTGCAAGGTAAATGCCATCTCGTGTGTGAGAGAGGAGGCCTTCCCCAATGACATTTTGATCTCATCACGCCTGACCTTCCAAAGGGTTCAAATTAGACACAGTGCTAAGTTTTCTTACGTTCAACGAGAGCAAAATAATAAACAAAGGTACCTTTGTTCCAGAAGGAGCAACCTGGGCTAAGTGGAAAGAAAAACTTTTCGACAACTGTCATGTGCTTTTCCCATATTCTGAGTTTCACTTTTTGAGATGTTAAGAAACTGTCTCTGGGCCTATAAGGATTTGAATAACCTAAATGACCTGGGGGAGGTATGGTCTATGCTTGCTCTTTAATTCCATGACGCCGTAATTTTTTTCCACCTAATTTGCTTTTCAGGCTTTACCAAAGTACGAAGGCGAGCTTTACAAATGCATTAATAGCAAAACAGATGACAACTTTAGTATAGGCCCCATTAGCCATGTCAGTATAAACGCATATACTGAGAAAGAGAGCATTTTATTAAATATCACCTGAAGACAGCAGAATAGAAAACAGCAGAGAAGAAAAATGGTCCCTGAAAAATTTAGTGCTGAGGAACACACGCTATATTTTTTACCATTTGCCATATTTACTGAAAAATCAATGGCAGATCTCCCGTAGTATGACTGTGATGTGACAAACTCTTATTACAGGTTAACATCCTATTACACCAGTTCATTTGTGTAAAACTTTCTGCTGGATTGGCGAATATTAGTAGCATTGTCAGGAAACAATAGCTAGCATCTTCCAAGGATGAGAAGGAAAGGGGCATCTCTGAGAACGGTGATATTTAATTATTGCTTTTATTTTGTACAAATATCATACTCAACAAAAGATTGAAGATTACTTAAGAAAATGCACAGAATCCAACGGGGTAGAATAAACATTTAAAGTAGCGAAAGAATGTAGTAAAGGACAAGAAGATTAGACAGACAGTAAGAAATGAGAATTGAGAGTAGTGTTTGCGTCCCATATTGGGAGGTGTTTTTCTGTTTTTGTTTTTGTTTTTTAATTCTCCAGTGAATTGGGCCATGCATGTGGCTTTAAAATTTTGAGCAGCCAGCTTAAAGAAGACCCGATCAGCTTTATGATTCACAGTGTTTAATGAGATAAAAAAAAAAACAAAAAAAACAAACCAGGTCATTGCTCATGAATATTCTAATTTTTTCCCATTCTATGCCCAGAGATAAATTTCTCTTGTGGATTCTCCGAGAGAGCACTGGAACATGGGAGACTTATATTCTTACAGTACTTTCACAATGAGCTTACTTATAATTTTCTACTACATAGCCTGGTGGAATTATACCCCAAAGCAACAAAGTAATAAATCTTTGGGGAACTAATAGAATGTGCTTGAGGGGTGGTGCTTCCTGCTGGAATGGTATAATGAAAGACAGATTTTAAAGTATACTAAGGACTGGATAGGCTCTGCCTCCTCTCGAGGTGCGCTCTCTCTCACTCTCTCTCATTTTTCCTATCGTCTTTTTTATTTGAGCTTGAGATTTTTAAGTACCTGGCCTAGGTAACTGGCTAGACTGAGCCATACGCTTCAACTGTTAGTCCCGCTGGGAGTAAGATTAACATACCTTTATGAAAATCGAGGAGTGACAAAAACATGTACGTGAATAGGCCATTCGCCTCCCACAGAGGTGACCTCAGGATGTGGCAACATTTTCCCCAATAAGAACAGTCTCTTTGAAGACGTGAAGAAACATCTTGGCC
Organism: Felis catus; assembly: GCF_018350175.1. NCBI lineage: Eukaryota > Metazoa > Chordata > Mammalia > Carnivora > Felidae > Felis > Felis catus. Next base: position 66,416,029 of record NC_058373.1, read on the forward strand.
ATGATGTTCAGAGGGAACCAAATTCATTTGGCAACGTCATGTCAGGGAGTAAATAAAAACTGATTTGTGTTCTCGTAAAATTTTCAGTGGGAACTGACAAAGACAAATCAAATAGAAATGACGTCAATCACTGAAATTTGAATCCGAAAATTGATAGCACACACTTACCTGGGGGATGCAGAATTTCAGAAATTAAGAACCATGGGAATGAAAATATCAGGGGAAGAAAACACACTCAAGCCTCCATCACCATCTGCTTGTTCTTCCTTTGTGTACCTGAAACACTCATCCTGGGTCCTCAGATTTATCTGTCTTATAATATCCCCCATGGAACTGGAGCCCCGTGATGACAGGATTCCATTCGACTTACGACTTTACAACAATTAGTATCAATTTTGTTTGTCTATTATGGTAGGGAAGTCAGTATTGTTTGAATGAATTAATATTGCTGTTTTTTAGCCCTATTTACTTAAGTGAAAACCACTTTGCTAGTTTAGGAATGGCCAAAAGTTGTATTCATAAATCGGTCAACTATTGAAATATTATACTTGCATTATAGATTTAGGATGGGGATCAGAAAGGAAGAAAAAATAGGGGAATAGGTGACAAGTGTAAGAGCCTAGAACTTGACGGGAAGAAAAAACCCCTAACAGTAGTTTTTTGTTTTGTCTTTTTCTATTTTTGCACATCATATTTCACATAGTTGAAACAAAACGGAAGAACAACAACTAAAACCATTCGGTCGCACCCTCGTACAATATTGGTTCAATATCTGCCATCCAACATTTAATTCTGGTCTGGCGAAGAGGAGAACTTTGAATTTTGATGCTGGTGGGCGGGGCTGTGGCTGCGTGGAGTGGGGTGGAGCGTCTGCTGGATCAGTGACTTCTGGATCTGAGTCTGGGAAGTAGGTGCACTTGCCCTGATTCTCAGCCGGTAAATGGGTATCCTCCCGACAGATTCAAAGTGGTTCTGGCCTTGTTTAACTTCTCTCCCCGTGGGGGGCTAATCTCATAAAGATTTCAGCCACACAAGCAACAGTGTCTGGGGTGTAATGATTGCTTTGAAGTTTGTTTGCTCGGCAGTGCATTTAAAGCGTTTAAATGTTCCAGGAATAGGATTAGATGCCCCAGTGAATTCATTTCATTTACCCCCAGCAGTGGTTTCCCGATGCTACCAGGGGTTTACATGGTATCAATTTAGAGGCATGCTGCTTTTGAAGATTTTCCCCTTCACCCTCTCAATTTTCTCCCTCTCTCAAGGTCTTGCCTAGAAAAATATTAGGGGTCAGGGCTCAATTGAAAGGGGCATTATTGCGGTGCCTTTAGGGCATGCTAAAGATAATTTTCTGCATCATCTTCTGAAGTGTTGTTAGCTCCATGAGGAGAAAGAAGAAAATGAGAACAAAATTAAGGCTATTTTAAGCTTGCACAAAAATTAAACGTGAGTGTTGAACCACTGTTCAGTCGCAACCTCTGGGTCAGTCATGCCTTTTAGAAGTGGAGAATTTTGAACCCGAGTCCGTGCACAAGCTATATCGCCGGTTCCTTTCAGATCGCCTTTTGAGGCTTCCCCCTTAGGAATTACGATGATGCTATACCATCAAAAAACCCACATACTGTCTTTGAAAATAAGTAGTTGACCTTGTAGTGGGGCCTCAATGCCTAGCACTTTTATACTGAGTCATGGCGTCCTGATTTACCAAACAAGAAAAAAAAAAAAAAATAGATTTAGTCTTTCTGTGTACATGGAAGGAAAAAAAAAATGTTCTGCTCAGCTACTGTGCCCACTGCAAATCATCTCTGGGACCAGCAGGAATTAATATGGAGGTACTATTCTAATATTCTACACGTGGAAAATTTTCATGAACTTGAACAAGATCTTCATGGCATAGGGATATATTATTGTTTTTCAACATCCACACCCTCCTAGGTAGCTCAAATGATATATTGTAGCTAAAGGGAAATTTTGTTTTTGCACAAATTGGAGGGGATATTAAACCCGCACTTGTCAGATAGACTTTTCACTGAGTTTCTGGTCTTAGGGGATTGATGTATTTCTTAGGCATTTTGGTTGTTGTTATCTTTTTCTTGAAAATAAATTGGAAGTACTATATGCTCATTTTAGAAAATTTTAAAAAATGGGAACTTATAAAGAAAAAACAAAAATTACAGGTAAATTTCCACAATGTTGATCTAACCACGATTAAGATAGTGAGATATTTCTTATTGTTTTCTATGTATATTTTTCCATAATTATGATTGTGCTATAAATACTTTCTTCATGTAGGTTATGTCATAAGTATTTTCTCATGTCGTTAAAATGATTATTCAATGTAATTTTAGTGGCTGAAGAATATTTCAGTAGATAAGTATACTGTAGCTTATTTCAGTATTCTTTTTTTTTTCTTTCTTTCCTTTTTTTTTTTTCAGTATTCTTTTATTATTGTTGTTGACTTATAATATTCCCAACCTCTTGGTATATAGTTTCTATGTAGTTAGCAATAATTCTTTTATGAGGATGGATTTCTACAATTGGAATTATTGGGCCAAAAATTCTGAACATTTTAAGAATTCTGATATGTATTGTCAAATTGTTTTTCAGAAATGCTCTATCCGATTATGAGAGGTTTAATGTTTAAAAATATGCTTATTAGCTTTTTGTTCCTTGCCCAAGCCCCAATCATTTGCCAATTTTTTTTCTTTGAAGATGTTTGTGTTACTTTTTTAAAGCTCATCACATTGGGGACATTACCTTTTTCCATGTTTGGTATACGTATCTTCCCCCAGGCTGAGATACCATTAGATTTTGCATCTCCCATCACATTCTTATCTTGCTGTCATAGCCTCTGAATAAACTTGTTTAAATGACAGATGCTAGAACTTACATATATTATTGGTGTAAAATATAATTTTGTACTTAGAGATTATTAGTAACCATTTCAGTGTTATAGAGAACGAATCACAAATTTTTCTACAAGTGTGAGAAGACATTTTCTATGGGAACCAGATACATTTCAACTAACTTGGTCTGTAGTAGATGATCATGCTTCTTCCATTTTCTCCATGCACCCCTCACCCACCTTTACCACCTTATCTCTGTTTTTCCCTGAAGGAAAAGACTTTTCTTTCTTTAAAGTAGAGTGAGCAATCAATTGATCTTGTTTTCCCACTGTCTGGTTAGATCACCTAGGGACCCGCAGCAGATCTTTTAGAGTATGGTTTGCTTACCACACACAAAAAGCTCTGCATGCAGAAAATGTTAATATAATTCTGCTTGATCCTATTTTAATAGACTTGGAACCTTCCATACTTAGTGTTATGATACGTAATCAACTAGGCAATGTGGCTTGAGTGCATTAATCTTTGTGGAGATACATCTCTAGACATTTCATTCATTATGCCAAAAGTGAATTTGTGTAATCTCTCACTGTAGTTACTTTATAGTTATTATATGCTTAAGAGATATTCTAGGCACTGGCCAGGTTTTTGTTGTTGTTGTTGTTCGTTTTTTGTTTTTGTTTTTGTTTTGTTCTGGTTTTTTGATGACCCAAGAGAAGTAGGTGGAAACTGCTTTTGACCTTGAGTTTAGTATTTCTCTTTTCTCATAGTCAACACCAATTCATGATCAAGATATATTTTACCCTCACTTGAAAAAAGGGTACCTTGGTTTCTTAGTTGGTTAAGCGCCAGACTCTTGATCTCAGGGTTGCGAGTTCAAGCCCCGCGTTGGGCTCCATACTGGGTGTGGAGCCTACTTTAAAAAAGAGAAAGAGAGAGAGAGAGAGAGAGAGAGAGAGAGAGGGAGAGAATTAATAATGGACAGCCTAGAATATATGCTCAGATAGCAGACAGTTAGAAATATTTGTTGCCTTTCCTGCAGTTATTTATTTTCATTGCTTTTTAAAAATGGTTATAATAGACTCATTTACACAATTACAGAACTATATTAAGTTTATGTTTTAGGGTAAAAAGGCTTGTTCCATGGCATGACCTACGGGAGAGATTATGGAGGTCTTCAACTATGCACGCTGAAGGAACAAACACCACTTAAGCTAGGCTCTGCTTCCTAAACAAGTATTTAATCTCCTCATTAAAGATATATGAAACTAAAAAATCAATGAGCTCCGGTGGTTAGAGCTTTTTAGTGGAACTAATGGATACACCTTGTCTAACATTAGAAACTTCACTTGTGGTTTACAGCTGCACATGAGGAGAAAACATGAATCTAGAAATAAGGTCTCTGGCTAGAGTAATAATTGAGCTGTGAGTTCTGGATATGCAGGCCTCATAAATATATAACGTATGGAATAATGTATTGCCAATTCACATTCTCTCACATTAAATAGATATAGTGAACTCTTACTATAAAGCTTAAGATTAAAGTCGGCAAAATTCTGCTTGGATGCATGCCCTATTGAGCCCCATTAGACAGACTCTTAACTGTGTAAATTTAAACCTCTGACACGCTGACATCATGAACTATTTAAACTGAAAAATATTCCACAAGACGTGTTTGGAGATATAAAAAACAGACTTCCTCTCACCAGGAGAATGTAACTAAAATGTATGTTTCAGGTAAACAATATCTTGGTCATTTGGACAAACATCCAGAGCCTGAAATGACTCTCCTATAAACCACTTTATCAATAAAACTCCAGTATCCCTAAGAAAATCTTAGGGCATTCATTACCTATTCATTTTGCTGTTAGATATCAGCGGGTTTTGGGGCTTTTTTTTTTTTTTGCCTACACATATTATAAACGATGCAAAAGAAAAATGATGAACACAGAAAATAGATAATAAGCTCCATGAGGCCAGAAACTGTGTCTGTCTTTTTCAAAACCTCAAGTGGGGCTCACTGCATAGTAGACACGCACATTTTGGCTAAATTAGTGAATGGGATAGTGAAGGTCATACAGGAAGGCTGGTCAGAGTGTGCACGAATGCAGTAATCCACCTTGGATCATGAACAGTTTTCAAGATACCATTGCACATCGTCCTGACTCCATTCATTTTTTCAGTCTTGGCTTCAATAATCTTTGTGGAGATCCATCTCTAGTCATGTCATTCATGCGTTTGGAGCTCTCACTTAGTAAGAAATGAAAGGGCCGCATGCATGCAAAACTCTACTAAATTTGCAGCCCGACCAAAGGGATTTGCTTTTACTTCTAAGCATACAGCCAGGTGTCCAGGAAGAATTATAGAACAAAATGTCTCAGGGAAAATGGACAAGAGTTATTCCATGCAGAATTTTAGTCCATGTCCCTTTTCTCTGAACACTAGGGAAACTTGTACCACTACGGGTGCAGAAAGCATTCATGCAAGTTTGTCAGAAGGCATTTTTAAGAAGTTCAAAAGGATCGACTCTTCGGTGGTTATAACACTGAGCAAGCTATCGAAGCACACAACACAGAATTAGCAAAAGGAAAGAAGAGACTCCAAATATAGAACAGATATGTGACCCTTGACCATACCAGAGAGGCTTCTACCAAAACCTAGCACAGAGTTCACTCAAATGTGCCACTGTACCTTTTACTTATGTCTACAATCATTTCTTGCTTTTTCTCCTTCAGATAAATATTTAGTAATCTGTCTGCGGTTGTTTTCATAGTGTAGGTGCAAATCCCAACTTTAAAGAACTCCTTTGGCCTAGAAGACTGAATTATTAGACCCAAATGACAACTTCGTCATTATCTATCCTGCTTTTCCAATGGGGCCGATACAGGTGAGCACACCCTTACAAGCTACTCGTCACGAGCTCACATAAAATGGCATGTAATGATGAAACACCACTCAGAATGATTCATTATAGCCACGCCATTCTGGGGATCACCACCTATCTGGGCACAGCTGCTGGACTTCTTCAGAAATCATCATAAACAGCTAACAGATCCTTGGGTCATTTCTCAATTTCAGCGGGCAAAATTATACTCACCTAATGACTCAGCATGAGAGAAGTTTTGAATCTCAAAATAAGGAACAAAGAAATTTAGCTGAGGTCTGGCTCAGCAGAAATATCTAGGCATCGAAAAAGAGCTCTCCTTTGTGAGGAACATGAATTGATCAAACATTTGTAAATAAGATGGCCAGGTTCCTCCTATATGACTTTCATTTTGTGGAGTCTAAGGAGGGCAGAAAGCAGAATCTTCTTGCCAAGAACATAGCATCCCTACTAATAAAATGCCCTATCTTCTCCCAATCTTAATGAATTCTGTCTGCGAGATAACCTTTAGGAGAAGAATGAAACCTGTTTTTTGGCTCCTAGATTAGCGGTTGTATTTTTTTTAACGAGCTTATGTGATTTTACAATGGTATTTTTAAATCATTATGCTGGCTAACAACTGTTCTTGTTTTATGTTTTATAGCCTTTGCAACTCTATAAATTTTATTTTGATAATTCACCCTAAGGCAATTCAAAGCCAGATATATAAACCAAATATATAAAGTAAATATTGTTGTGAGGGCATGCTTTTTGGTAAAGAAGACACTGTTGCATATGGTAAATGATAGCCATATGGGGTGCAGAGAGAAGATGATTGTCCATGATTTTGAAGAGAGGAGTCACGGAAAGGAGTGAGAATAGATGCTGCTTATCGTGAGGTATTGAAAGGGAAAAAAAAGTAGCTTTAAAAGTTACTCAGAGTCTATAAACAGCAGGTTTATCGTAAAAACGCAGGCCGTTGTCTCCCCCTTTGTAAATTCCTCTTTAGTGGGATGCCTTGCTGTTTCTTGAGCTTTCCTTTTACCGTGTTCTCTACAGTGAAACATGCATTTAGATCTCAGCTCAAATGTTACCTTGTGAGTGGCCCTTTCCTGAGGACCGTATGTAAATAGCAAGAATCTGTCCTACTTTGTGCCCCTTCACCCTGCTTCTTCCTCTATTTCTTCACATAGTACTTACCTGTCAAATAAATATATTATAACATATATATATAAGAAATATAAATTTATATGTAATTTATAGATTATATTTCTGTAGTATTAGTCATCTCTTACTCTAGTAAGTTGCATGAGAAGAAAGCACCTTCGATTTCTTTTCTGTTATCTTTTTGGTGCATTAAACTTTGCCTGGCACGTAGCAGGTGCTCAAAACATTTTGCTGAATGAATGAAATTATGGACAGATGGCAAGGAAGGGTTCTTAAATAAAATCTTAATGTTTAGAAAATAAATGTACACTTTATAATGCATTCACAGTAAGCAAAATCCCTATCTAGTCATTGTTTTGTTGATGGCTTAACATGCAACCTTCAACCATAATAATTCATGTCATGCAAAATAAAGTGTGTATTCTACACTTTTGCATTAGCAAAAATTAGGCTTTTTTTAATGGAAAAGAAAGGGGATCAAAACATTAATGTTAAGGTAAATACACAGTAGAAACATCTGAGAATTGAATACAGTTAAAAAATGATGTGATTCTTGGGGATCCTGGGTGGGTCAGTCAGTTGAGCATCCGACTCTTGATCTCAGCTCAGGTCATGATCTCATGGTTTGTGAGTTTGAGCCCCACATCGTGCTTTGTGCTGGCAGCATGGAGCCTGCTTGGGATCCTCTCTCTTCCTCTCTCTCTGCCCCTCCCCTGCTCACTTACTCTCTCTCTCAAAATAAATAAATAAGCTTTAAAAAAAAAGATGGTCTTCTTTGCCAGAATGTAATTATAATTAACTTATTTTTTGTAAAGAAAATTGTTGTGTGTGGGTGTTTAACAGAAATTTTAGAGAATACTGGAAACTGTATGCACATTTTATTTTTGTCATCAGAGGTAATTAATGTTAATTTGATACATACCTCACAGAAGTGTTTTAGATGAGATTTATAAAGAATTAGTATTATATTTTCTGTGTATTTTGAAACATGCTTCTTTTTTCTGTTTAATCATATATCAAAATATCTTCTCATATTGTTAACTGTTACTCTACATGACATTTTGATAGCTTAATAGCATTTTACTTTATGGATGAAAATTATTAATTTAGGTAGTCTCCTATTATTGGACATTCACATTATTTATTCCCTTTTCCTGTTAGAAACAAATTGCAAAGAACACCCATACAGTAAACCTTTATACCTACCCATGATTATCTCTTTAGGATGAATTTCTGTAAGTGGAAATTCTAGGGCATAGGGAGCATACCCTTTTCATATACTTTCTGCTTACTCCCAAATTATTCTCCAGAGAAATTATAGCACATTATTTTTCCTAGTCAGTGTACAGAGTATAAGTATAGTAATTTTATATAATGAGGAGAAAATGTTGATATTTTGACAGCCAAAATTGAAGTTTATTTTCAAATGAAATTGTTTTTTTATTTGAAAAATGACTTTAATTCATGCTTATGGTAGAAGGTAAGCTCCCTGAGAGCTTACAAGTCATTAGCCACTTTGTATGAGGTCAGATGGTGAGAGGTCTGGGCTAGTTGAATGGTCGGTGAAATTCCATGGAGGTCGGGAGTTTCAATGGTTTGTGAATATAATTATTAAAACAAACAAACAAACAAACAAACAAACAAACAAAAAATACTACTGTAAAGTTGTTTGCAATCCTGTTATAGGAACTTATCCTTTATATAAAGCTAACTTTACTCATAGAGGAGCTTGTGTGTATAAATTTTTCAGCAAAATTTGAAGGGGGAGTTGGGGGTCACTGTGAAGCAGCATTTGAGTTGATAAATAAGGAGATAGGAGCCCAGGAGAAGAGGAAGTCATGAAAATCAAGTCCTCAGGACTGTGTTGAAATCTTGGCAAGAAGCTTATATTTCCTGTCTCATTGAGACCGCGGAGAGGTGGGAATGGTTGAGTCAAGTTCATTCAAATCCCAGAGACATTGAGGCTCCCACCTGATATCTGGCTTGTATAGTAGTAAACTCTGGATATCATTTTTGAAGACCTTTTAACATGAATATTAAAGTTGTCACAGGAGACAATATTCAAAGCCAGTTCTGTTATAGTTGCCAGGAGATCAAGAATAGTGAGGAGAGTAGAGCCTCTTAATTCATCTTTTCTATGGGTCATGATGAGATAGTAAAAGCATATAGTGACTATAAAGACATATCAGCATGAAGAACCTTAAACTTGGGCAGAGTTGCCAGATTTGGCAAATAAAAACATTCCTTATTTATACCAAAAAACTTGTTTGTTTCTCTGAAATTCAGATTTAGTAGTGTCCTATGTTTTATTTGGCGAGCTTAAGCTTGTGTGTCTTATACGGATGAAGTAACCATTCAGGAGATGCATGAAATGATAACAATGTGAATTCTATTTGAAAAACACAGAACATTCTAAACCAAAGTGGTAGATTCGAGGCCTTGCAGATGAAAGTTCTATGAGATTAGGGTCCAGTGTAGCAGTTGTGTTTACTGACTAGTTATCTCATGAGCCAAGCAAACTTCATGTAATTCCCAAATTACATGAAAACGGGATTCATAACACTCTTCATTGGCCTGCGGCTAGTTCAGTACAGATGTGCAAGACCCTGAGGCCAAGGAACATAACTACTTTAAGTGGAGACCTAAAAACTTTAGTTATATTGATCTCTTGAAACATAAAATTGCACACACTCACTGCCATTGGCTCACTGTACCTGCCTGTCTTAAGAACAGGACGGATGAAAACCTCAGACTTTCCCTGATATAACTGATACCAGTACCTAAGAAAATCACCTTCCTGGTTTTGCTCAATGTTTAAATCTCCTGCCTCTCTAATATTGAAGAAAGTTACTGATATTATTTATCATTATTATTTATAATGAGTTATCTCGATAAAGCCAGCAGCCAAAAACAACTTTATCAAAGCATAATCTATTAATCTCTATTTCTATTTTTTAATGTGATATATCCTAGAAATTTAATGCATTCCATTGATTTTGGAATTAAAGAGACACGGGCTTGAGACCCCAGTTTGCCACTTCGTCTACCAATAATCCCACCTTGAGGTATATACTCAAGAATAGTGCAAGTCTGTGTTGCCACAGACATGTATGATAATGTTTATGGCAACTATATGGATCTTCTTTGCAATATTGTAAAGTTTAGTAATAGACAAAAAGTAGAGACAATAAAAATGTCATTCAATAAGCACGAATACGTCAAAAAAATAAACGAGAGCTATATGAAACAACATCGTTGAATCTCACAAAGACAATGTCGAATGAAAGAATCCAGGCGCAAAAGAAGATATATTGTATAATTCTATTTATGTAAAGTTAAAGAAAACAGGCAAAAATAAATGATAAGGGTGAGAGATGCATGCTTAGACATAAAGGTAAAAAAGAGCAATTTCCATAAAATTTTCCATAAAATCAGCATAATGACTATGAAAAGGATAATGAAAAAGAAGGGGTAGTGATTGGGAAGGGAAATGAAGGCACAGGCAACGCATTCATTCTTGATGTAGGGTACAGGTGTTTGGTTTATGAAAAATCATTGAGCTGCATCTCTTTCCTTTGTATGGCCTGTTTGTGTGTATATTTCACAATAAAGAGTTTTAAAAATCAGAACACAAAGCAAAATTTCAGCCCGTTATGAATGAAATGATAGGCTCTTTTAATTTATGGGAGCATGAATTAATGAAATTTTCTCACATTCTGCTCACGACTGTGATAGTTGCCTTGATTATCCCTCTAATATGAAAAAAATGATATGTTCAGTTACAAAAATGGCATCTTTAGCAGGCTGTCTAATTTCTTGTAGATAAAAATAAGAAAATAAGAGGTATCACTCGTGATATTATTAATTACATTCATATTTGATTTCAAAACATCTCTTCAAGATACTGCCCAGGATTCTTTCAGAATAATACAACTGAATATCTTCCATAGAGCTAACATGTAGCAATCGAGGTTTCTAAAGGCACCCCCAACCTAGACTGTTATTCACTCTAATTAGCAATACATAAGCCCATGTTCTGTTGAACAAAATGTATTATATGGTTTCTGACAGCTATTAATTTTAGCAGATAACTTAAACAGAAACTTAAAATTATAAATCCTGTTTCTTCTTTCTGATAAGGTCAGTCAAATAGATGAATAGCCAACCAAAACCAATGAACTGGGTTCAGACCCTAGATTTGTAAGCAATTCAAGGAGCATGTGTACATTTAAGGGCTTTTTTTTTTTTCCTCCTCTGCGGTCTTGTGACGAGAAATGTCACCCACAGATTGGCTTAGGCCTTTAGCGCAAACTTCGGGGCTGAGATGGGGTAGAGCCCCACCCAGGCACTTAGACTGAATGGAAGGTGGGAGGCGCCCAAACCAAACTTAGGCTCTTGCCAAAAAAAAAAAAAAAAAAAAAAAAAAAAAAGAGGGAATAAATGCCAGAGTCAAAAAACATGCTCACCACAGGGTTTATGAGTCAGCCTTCTCTTTTCTTTGGTATACATCCTTTAGAGAAACAGGCCAGAGGCCTCTTCTACTTCAAATTATTTACATGTAAGTCAATTCGTGAACCAACACCATCCCCTGGTCTACCAGCTCTTTGTGTAGACAGTCCTGAGGCTGAGGTGTTATCATTAGCCCCACTTGTACCGAAGTCCAAGCCGATATGCTTTGACAAAGGAGAACACAGTGCGTGAGAGGCTATACTGCCAGCTGGGCCAGCTCTGCATGAAGAAGGAAGAATAAATCCCGACTCCTCGTTCCCATTTAGCTCAATGTGAACAGACAGCGTTTGGTCCCAAGCTGGCCAGATGAGACAACCCGGTTACAGCTGATTTCTACAAACACTTTTTCTTCCATTCGTAGCCTGGCTGTATTGTGTTTGAGAGATATGAATGACAATACAGAGGTCAAAAAGACACTCTAGTTCCAGTACATCAGACAATAAGGACACAAACAAAGCTCCTTTTACCGGCTTCCATTGACGCATGAAGAAACCCATTATTGGGCCATTTGTATGTTTTCTCTAAAATGGCAACCCTTGGCAGTGATGTCTTGGTAATGATATGTTACAATGCCCTGCAAAGAGCTCATACAGGAAAAGGCTGTGGAAGAGCTGTCTCCCTCCTGTTTGGAGAAAGGTCAAGCTCGTGTCGCTCTTGCTGACATGGCATGAGTACTAATCTCTGCACTTCGTAGTCAACCAGAAATGGAGTGGGCACATTAGACAGCTTGTTCAGGGTTCCTGACTGCACTAACGGTAAATTAGCTCAGTACTACACATGCACAAGCAAAAATCCCAGTTTAGACTTTCTTGCCTAAAGTACCGTAATGATAGTCCTAAGGCCTGTCATTACTTCTGAAATTACAGTCAAGTGGCTCTGATTCGGCAGCTTCCAGAGGATAAAGGTTCTTTTGTTGGGGCGGCTTGGCTAGATCATTCTGCACTGCAGCGATGTTGATGAAGACCACCTTAGAAAAACAGAAAGGAGGGCGGATAAGGAGAAACAAATTGGATCGGAAATGTTTTCAGAGCTTGTAAGCTGTTTGGAAATTTATAGTTACTGACTCTTAACGTGAGAATAACTACAGGCACATCTTAACTTAGGTTCACCTGCGTATGATGACTTTCTTTTTGATTTGAACCTGAGAATTCTTATAAAAATGATGTATAGTTCTGGAGAACTGAAGATGCTAAGATTTTATTCATTAGACAGGACAGCTTTAGGCAAATAAGTATCAATCTACTCTATTTAAAATATGCTCTCAGGTTTTGTTTCTTTTTCTTCTTTTATTACAAATAGTGTTCATGTAAGATATTTATATGTATTTTTCAGGCTTCAGGTTTTTGTTTGCTTGTTTTTTCTTTTTTACTACTTTGTAACAGAAAATTTTCTCACATTTTGGTCCTCACTTTTGTTGTTCATTTTTCCGCTCTAAAGAAATCACAAGCAGTGATATGGTTAATCCATTCTTGCAGTTTTAAAGCTATTTTATTCCTGGGAATATTTAGCGTTTTATTTTTTTCTTTCATATTTTGGGGGAAAATTATAAATACAGCAGTGCAACAGTATTCTATTTCCTATTTGCTTTTCTCTTAATGTATCCATTTGTGTCCAAAACTTATTATTGATTTTATATTGTGTAACTTTGGAGATCTGTGTCGTCATGATTGTCCTTCATAACATATTCTAATGCTCCACAACAGTCTGGAAGAAAAATTTTGCAATCCTCATGATTATTATATCTGTATCGCATAATGTCAAATCCTTATATCAAAGTTTGGTCTAACATTCATAAATAAAACTAAGCATTAAATGGAAAATGGAGTGTGAAAGGATCAAAAGAAACAGAGGAGAGGAGGCTGGGATTGGGTCCAGGGTGAAAAATGACAAGGGAGAAAAGATGGTCCCTGATTTACGATGGTTTGGCTTTGGATTTGTTGAGTTTTTGGTGGTGCAAAAACAAGAATCTTTCCGTAGAAACTGGACTGCAAATTTTGCGTTTGGGATTTTTTCCTGGGCTGGTGATACATGGCACAACACTCTGGTGGTCTTGAGCACAGACAGCCAGCTGCTGCTCCCAGCCAAGTCACACACTCGTGAGGGTAAACAGCCGATACACTTATGACCATTCTGTGCCCATGCAGCCCTTGTGTTTTTCACTGTTAGTACCGCATTCAATAAGTCACAGGGCATATTCAACACTTTCTTGTAAAATGCGCTTGCATCAGATGATTTTGCCTAACTGCAGACGAAGGTAGGTGCCCAGAGCACATGTAAGGTGGGCTAGGTTAAGCTAGGATGTTGGGCAGGCCAGGTGTATTAAATGCATTTTTGACTTAGGATATCTTCAACTTAGAATGGGTTTATTGGGACACAACCCCATCCTGAGGTAAGAAACATCTGTATTCACTTACAGTTCATAAACTCCTGAGTGAGGTGTGGAAAAGGAGTAATTTAGTTCTTAGCTGTTGTTACCGAGTCCTAAGACCTAAATAACTTAGGTACTTTTCAATGATTAATGTAGCGTTGTAAGAGAAACAATTAAACACAAGAAAAATGTTCCAGTAAAGAATGAGAGTGAGATTGAGAGAGAGAGAGAGAGAGAGAGAGAGAGAGAGAGAAAAGAACACATTCAATCCACTGTTTTTCTTGCCATTTTTTTTGGTGCCTACTTGGTTTTATAGTGGTTGATAGTGACCAGCTTTTTCCTATCTGACAAACACTAAAAAGAAACCTTTATAAAGCTTTAAGCCATTTCAGGAATTTGTGCTCTATTACATTCAATCTGGGAGGTACTTCAAGGAAGCTATGAGTATTTTGCTTTTTGCCCTCTGTCTTTAGGAGCAGTGTAATAAAATGGCTATAATAATAGGGAAAGGAAATGGGGAAGAAATCATGTGACCAAATGACTTATGGAGAAACATGTTTCCCTGGTGTTCGTATTCATTTATCTCTACTGTATAATGCATTTTTCTTGTTTTACTGGGTAATTAAACCTTCAACACTCCCAAGTTTGCGAGGAATCTGAATCCCATTATGGGGAGATGCCTGAGTTTGATTCGCTTGTATTATTATCAGGAGTTGGCCTCGTTCAAAGGGAATGCGTTTGATAATGTTTGGAGAGGTCTCTAAGGAGAGTCCCCACTCTGGGCAAGTTAAGCACTGTCACATGTCTTGGCAAGGTTTACTGAACTTTAGGTTAATTCCTACAGCTGTTTCTCCCCCTCTCACCTAAATTTTGTTTTAAACTTATTGCCTTGTCTGCTTCTTAATAGAGCAGGATCATTTTTCAGAGGTAGAGCTATTCTCTTCTTTCAAGTTACATTTTTATGAAAAGGAAAAAAGAAGAATCCACATCAAAGCCCTTATGGGAGAGACCACAGGTTTTCTGCATGTGTCTTCTCTAGTATAACAGTAGTCTGATACCAATCCTAAAAGATGAATTACTTAAAAGTTACACTTTCCATTCTGACCCCTTGGATTTAAAGCCAACTGTTGTGTCATGTGTCTTTAATCTGAAATCCACAGCGAGGACCAGAATTTACATTCATTTGTTTTCTGATCTAGGGAAGAAGGGAAGGGGAAGTTACACACTTCTGTTCTGAATGTTGCTTCTCCTTTGGATACTTCGGTCATGCATCTTTATTCAACTTTTTAAAAAAATCATAAATAAGCAAACGTAAGTGGTTCTAATTTTTTTTTTTTTTCAGAAAAATTACCTACAGAGTCAGCTATATGTCTTACCTACCTAAGACTTTACTCTATTTGGAAACTAAGAGACTAGGCAATTTCACAATGTGCCAGTTTGGGCCAAGAGCTTTGTAATATGCAGATGCTCCCAGAAATAGAAGATGAAGTTTGCAAGACCAAATACTATTTTTGCCTCTTTAAAGAAAAATCAGGAGATTCTAAAAAGGAGATATTCTAAGACTTCAACAACTAAAGGAAATAATGGATTAACAAGTAAAGGAAGATTTTTGAATCCTGAAGTAAGTTGGGTTTTTTTGAAACATTTATTGAATTACCTGAGCTTTCAAAAATATACTAGGCTTGCACAAAGCCAAAGAGTTGGATGAAAAGAAACAATGAGGCACTGTCATAGGATTGTAGAGCTATATATGGAATTTGTGTTAGTGTTTAATGATGTTATAATAAAAGGACTAAATGAGAAGTAAAATTCATATTGCTTAGATTTTTTAGTGAAAATTTTCTGTGCAGCATTTTAATTTTTAATAAATGTTTCTTTGGGAAAAACCAATTAGAACAGTTGGTTTATTGGTTTATTAAGGAAACCTAGATCTGTTATTTAATAGAAAAAAAAAGCACTTGACAATTTGGAATACCTGGATTGTGGTGGCGGTATTTCCAAGAATTATGATTATGGATCAGACACTGAATTTCTGTGAGTCTCAGTGTTCTTATCTGTAATATATCAGTTTAGGCTCCAGTCTGTAATTTTATAAATATGTATTTTCTGAATGTATATTTTCTTTTTTTTTATTTAAAAAATTTTTTTTCAACGTTTTTATTTATTTTTGGGACAGAGAGAGACAGAGCATGAACGGGGGGGGGGGCAGAGAGAGAGGGAGACACAGAATCGGAAACAGGCTCCAGGCTCTGAGCCATCAGCCCAGAGCCCGACGCGGGGCTCGAACTCACGGACCGCGAGATCGTGACCTGGCTGAAGTCGGACGCTTAACCGACTGCGCCACCCAGGCGCCCCTGAATGTATATTTTCAATGAATACCTCATTAATACTGTGATTATAATCCTGATTCCAGTTTTTCTCCCTTAAATCGTGGGCCTAAACTGTATGTTTTAACACAAGGAATGATTTTATCCCCCTCCCCTCCAAAAAAAAAAAAAAAAAAAAAAAAAAAGAAAGAAAAGAAAAAGAAGAAAGAAAAGAAAAAGAAAAAAAGGAACTCTCTTCAAGTGTACTAAAAGCTCAGAAGCCAGATGTGGTTTGTGTAGGTATTCATTATGAATTTGCTGCAAATTATAATTATAGAGACAGCCAAACCCAAAGGCACACTTTAAAACAGAGTAATAGGGTCATAGATTTAAGTGATTCTGAAAGAAAAAGACTTCTTAAGAAACACTTAAATGTCTTCATTATTTTAGCTTGGTAAAATGGTAACACGGATTAGGAGGAGTTCTCCTTATCCTTTTACCTTGACAAAAACTTCTGTCCCATTTCGTGGAGTCTTAGGTCAGTGTGTGAGGGTCACTTTGTTCCCTGGGGGGCACGACACATCAGAGGTTACCACCGCACGCTAATTTAAAATGAGCTGGGATCAGATCTTGGTTTGGCCATTTGCTAAATATTTCACCTTGGAAAATTTAAACTTTCTGAGTCTCTTTTCCCTCATTCAGTTATGAATTTGGACAATAACACCTACTTGGTAGGATTGTCGTTAGCACTGGAGGTAATCTTTACGTGACACAAATTATATATCCAATAAGCCAGAGATGTTAGTAATATTATTAGCTGGAGAGCTCACTCTGTGTGTCCTTTCAGGGATAATTGGAAAGCCCTGGAGATTGTTGATCAGGGTTGCATGAATCGGGAGCTCAAAGACAAGAGGCACTATTTGTATGGGGGATGGCTGAGGAGCAGACCCCAGCAGCAGGCTTTGGGGAGAGCTTAAACCGTGAAAGGTGGAGAGATGCATAAAGTGCAAATAACTGAGTTATTGTAATGACTCCACTGTTTTATTGATAGCTGGCTCCAGGAGGCTGGCTTCGTTGTTGGAGTGGGAAATTGCTTTATGTCCTTCATATCCAGATGGTACAGTGAGACAGAAAAATACACATTTTAACATAGTAACTTTTATTTTTCTAATATTACAAGTATCGTGTGCGTGTACAGTGGATGTTTATGTTTTCTTTCCTTCCAGGATCCTTTCCACTTCTTCTGCAAGATGCCCTTGAATATCTTTTAGAAAATAAATTGCCCTCCTTCCTGACTTCAGCTAACTGGCTTGCATGAGACTGATACCACACTCAGCTGCTGGAGATGACCTCGAATGGTTTAAGCCAATCAGCATTAAATTACATCTTTTAAGGGGGAATGGGTTTGGACTGGGAGCTTGAAAACCTGTGAGTCTTGTTGGAGTCTCAAGACTTTTGCTTGGAATTCTGGGGCTTGGATGCCATTTTCCCTTTTGGACTTGAAGGAAGAGGTCTAGAAACTTGAGAGTTGCCAGAGCCACCTTGGGATTACCAGGAAAGAAGATGCCCGAGGAAAGAATTAACAGCGCAAAAGCAGGACATAGAAAGGAAAAGGTAAAATAGATACATTACTTTTAATGTGAGTTAGCTAATTATTCAAGCACATTGACAAATGTTAATCTTGTTCACTATATTACTTCATATAAGCTAGTTTTGGTTAGATTTTCTGAAACTTTGTAAGATGCTCATAGGATACCTATTAATAATTGAAAATTCAGAAATAAAGAGAAAAACATACAATTTATAAATCTAAAGTCTACAAGCATCATATTCATGTAATATATACATGTAGTCTGTTTCATTTTAATAGTTTCATAGTAATCTATTGTATGGATATACCATAATTTATTTAACCAATTTCCTACCTTAGACAATCAAATTATAACTCTTTTCATTATTGTCAACAGTGTTGTAATGAGCCTTGTTGTGAAGGCTTAAGAAATGTTTTTAAATATTTTCAGTAGGAAAGATTCATAAAATTGACTTCTCAGATCCATGTGCTTTACCTGTTTTTAAGCTACTGGTAATTTATGTGCCTTCCAGATGATACATACTAATTTATACTTCTAATAATGATTGTAAATTCTTGCAGTCAAAAAACATCAATGTTACTATTAGAAATTTGTTAGTGTGGTAGATACAAAACGCTAGCCGTAAGATGCGTCCCATACATAAACGTGTAGATATGGGGTAGAGTTTTTGCAGGGTGCATCAAGATTTTTGTTCTCTTAAAAGCTGTGAGAAGTTTGAATTACGGGCATATTTACATGGAGCTGCAGGATTAACTAGACTGGTGATCCATTTTAGTTGAACAGATGTTTTATGTATTCTTACTGATTTATTGTTTATATTAACTATTTTTTCTTGCAAATTTTAATTTAAATTTTAATTAGTTAAAATACGGTACAATATTGATTGCAGTCGAATTCAGTGATTCATCACTTACATACAACACCCAGTGCTCTTTAGTACCCATCACCCATCTAGCCCATCCCCCACCCACCTCCCTTCACCAACCCTCAGTTTTTTCTCTGTCTTTAAGAGTCTCTCATAGTTTCTCTCTCTCTCCTTCTCCAGCTCCCATCGCATTTGTCCATTTGTTTTGTTTCTTAAATTCCACATAGGAGTGAAATCATATGGTATTTGTCTGTCTCTGACTGAATTAATTTCACTTAGCATAATAGAGTCTAGCTCCATCCATGGCATTGCAAATGGTAAGATTCCATTCTTTTTGATGGCCGAGTAATATTCCATTATATATACCACGTCATCTTTATCTCATCAGTCATCATTCAACGGACATTTGGGCTCTCTCCAGAGCTGGCTATTGTTAATAGTGCTCTTATCAACATTGGGCTGCATGTACCTCTTCGAATCTGTATCTTTGCATCCTTTGGGCAAATACCTAGTAGTGCAATTATTGGATCATATGGGATTTCTGTTTTTAACTTGTGAGGCAACTCCACACTCTTTTCCAGAGTGGCTGCACCAGTTTGCATTCCCACCAACAGTGCAAAAGTGTTCCCCTTTCTCCACATCCTCACCAACACCTGTTGCTTCTTGTGTTGTTAATTTTAGCCATTCTGACAGGTGAGAGTGGTATCTCATCATGGCTTTGATTTGTATGATGGCTTTGATGTGATTTCCCTGATGAGTGACGTTGAGTATCTTTTCATGTGTCTGTTAGCCATCTGGATGTCTTCTTTGGAAAAGTGTCTAGTCACGTCTTCTGCTCATTTCTTCACTGGATGATTTGTTTTTTGGGTGCCGAGTTTGCAAAGTTTTGTTTTCTAGATTTTGGATACTAATCCTTTATCAAGTATGTCATTTGCAAGTATCTTCTCCCACTCTGTAGGTTGCCTTTTAGTTTTGTTGATTTACATGAACTCTTTTTAAAGGTAGAACACTTCAAAGTCAGGGAGAGAGTGTAACAGAAATGAAACAAAAAGTTATTCTATACAGTAGCAGCTGGGGGTTTATAACCGAATATGATATGGCTTACCTTGGGAGAATAAAAGATGTGCGGAAGCTTTTAGCAACGCATGGTTCTGTGTAACTTTTTTCTCCAGTATCTTTGTTCCTGTTCAAATAAAGGTGCTCTTGAAAGGTCCTTTGCAAAAAGCTGATCTAGTTACTTGAAATGTTGCATTTTCTAAGACCACAACAGACATGATTTTAAAGATTCTGAGCCAAAGAATGGAAAGAAATAGGGTGGAAAATACGGAACAAGAGAAAAGGAAGATTCAGAGTAGCATTGAATGATACGACCCAGTTGTGCCTCGAAGTCACTGTGTTCGGCTGAAGAAAGTGTGCAGGTCCTTGTTTTCAAGCCACCAAACTTCCCTGTCTCGAAGGCTGAGTGATTGGGGTCACCACGCTGTAACACTTCAAAATGCTCATCTCGTTTGGTTGAAATATCCTCTTAGAAACTCACTAATTCTTTCGGGTCAGGGTTAAAGTACATACGACAGCACTGTTACTGACCAGAGAATTATCAGACCCCAAAAGATGTAATTGCTAGCAATGTGAGGGGCTGCCGGAGATAGAGATGATTTTTTTTTTTTAAATCCCATTTCAAAAATGGCTATACCTTTCTCACCTTGACAGGGAAAGTAGATCTTCTTGAAATGCTTCAACTGGCTGCTTTGTCTGGGTGACTATGAACACCTGAAGACAAAAACCTTCCCGATCCCTATAGCTGTTTCCGTTAACTCCTTGAAAACCAAATAATGTGTGCGCTCAGCTGCTGAACTGTTTTAATGAGGTGCCACTGATTTTAATGGGGCAAAAAGATGGATGATTTACACCAGATGTCCATAAGGGCCATTCGGGGATTGCTTTGCTGGACACATAGTACATCATGTTGCTCGTTGAATTCTTAAGGGGTTAACTTGACCTTTCCCTTTAACACAGCACTAAAAATAATGTAATTTCCATTCTCGGTGTCTCTTTTATTTATATAGAAAAGCTTCATGACAAACCCATCAGGCCTCCTAGAGCAAGTTTCTCATTTATGTCTTTGCCATCCATAAACCCCAGTGGGTGATTTTGAAAGTGAGAATAGACACTGGTGGATGCTTCACTCATGAGCATGAACCGGGCTTTTATTATCAACACTTCAGGCATTGAATCATTCCAGGATGAAAGGTATTATTTTCTGAAGATTGCTGGTCAGTGTTGTATGCCTCATCTGTGAAAAAGTATTTCAGCTCAGATAATCAATACTCTTGCCCCTTGAAGTATGAAAATAAAATTTAAAACAAAGAGAGTGAAACATAAATCTTCTTTGAAACATAACATCACAAGCATTATGTAACATTATTGTTCCTTATTTTCCAGATTTTGGTGGTAATATATGCTGCACCATTTAAGTTATCAAATAGTAAGATATCGTAGAATTTATAAAATGGAAACTCGACTGACATTTATCAGGATTCTCACTTCAGAACATTTTCTGCTTAAAAACAGGGAACCAGAGTTCTGAGTGTTAACGTTTTGCCTCTTGCTTGGGCCCAACAACTGGATTTGCATTCTACCCTTGGTCCTGATGCATTGTTTCAACTCCTCATAAAAATAAAAGAACTTATTTATTTGCCGGTTATCCTGGCCTTTGCATCAAGAAAAAATTCATCTTTCGCTGTCTATTTCCTTTGAAAATCAGATAGTAGAATGGATTGAAAAAGAAATCCAGAAACTCAAATGCTTATAACCATCATCCAACTGTGCAGGCACATTGTAGGAGATGTAAAGGTTGACCAAATGATAATCCATCACTTGTATTTTTGTTTCTTCTGTGTTTTTAGGGTTTACCTATCATTTTGGACTCTGGATGAGGAATTTCTTACCGCCTTCAAAGTAGTATAGCAATGTCCACGTGGCCAAAAACAAACAAAAAACCCATGTTTATCTTGTTGCAATTTTGTCTATTAAGATTTTTTTTGGGTCTATGTATTCTTTTGTGATGCCTCGATATTTTTTTTTAATACGGAACAATTTATAATGAGATTGTTTCCTTAAAAATCTTGTACAAGCAAAATAAAATAAAAAAATACCCCGCTGAGGACCAGATATCCCTCCCTTTTTCTTTTTCTGATATTATAGATTGTAGGTTTTTGTTTGAGGGCTAATAGATTTCTGTTTTTAGTCTCAATGTAGTATTTACTTCTAATGGGAGTTTGCTAGTTAATCAAGCACAATGAACTACTTCACTTTTTAAAAAAAATTAATGTTTATTTTTGAGCAAGAGAGAGAGCGCTAGCAGAGGAAGAGCAGAGAGAGAGAGAGAGAGAGAGAGAGAGAGAGAGAGAGAGAGAGAGAAGACACAGAATCTGAGGTGGGCTCCAGGCTTTGAGCTTTCAGCCCAGAGCCCCATGTGGGACTCAAACTCATGAACCGTGAGATCATGACCTGAGCCGAAGTTGGATGCTTAACTGACTAAGCCACCCAGGTGCCCCAGAACTCCTTTCACTTTTGCTCAATGTATTACTTCACTGTTGAAGTACAAAAACTTTTCCTTATGTTAGCAATCTCATTTCACCAATTACTTGTTTGTATTCAGATGAAAAGGATGTGAACTTTGTTACCAATTATATTTAGTGGCCCTACTGTAGTTTTCCTATCTTTGATATCACCTATATCTATGTGACCATATAATGCTGCGTTAATGCAAGCTAAAGTTTTGCAAAATTTTGCTTTATAGGCCTAAACCTACCTCCATTCCTTGTAAAATTTTGATCGGATTGTAAGTATACAGTAACATTACGTACAAAAGTGACCCCGAATGTCCAGATGACCCTGTATATTCAATCATCAAGAGGTAGGGACCCCTTGAAACTGGACTGGCCTTGTTAAGCTGTAATTTTTGTTTTCAGTCGAATACAATAGAACTAATAACATGCCTGTTCTGAGTCTAAGCCTCTAGAAGTCTTATATATACATGTGTGTATATATATATATATATGTATGTATATGTGTATATGTATATATGTGTATGTATATATATATACACATATATATACACATATATACACACATGTATATGTGTACATATGTACACATATACATATATATACATAAATATGTATACATATACACAAATATCTGTTCTCTCTTTCACTCCTCTGCCTATACCAAGAGAGTACACCTGGAATAACCTGCTGGGTGATGAGATCCACATGGCTCAGTCACCAACATTGTCCCATCAGCCATGTTAGTGAGGCAAACCTAGACCAGAAGAACTACCCAGGTGAATCCAGCATAATGGGTTAGAACCCCAAGCCAGTGGGTTAGAAACACACAATATCATAATCCAAGCACAGTGCTTCTTAAAGCTTATTTATCATGTATTTTGCTATATTGCAATAGCTTTAGATTCAAATAGATTTGGGTTTAAATAAACTTAGATTCATATGGCTTCCAAAGAAAAGACTGGACATAATTATACTCAACATTGAACTACCTATATGGTATATGGAGCTTTGGACCCGCCTGAACCTGTTGGCTTTTGCTCTACTGTGCTCTCTTCTGGGTTTATAATTTATCTGCCAAGTACACTCTTTTAAATGACCGTGTATCATTTTCTCTTCTCTAGAGTCCGTTATTAGTGTCCACAAAGGGTTAGTAGAGACAAAGAAGGAAGAATTTCCTTGCAAGCCCTTCTTATTCTTCGAGTAGTAATTCCCAATATTTTATAATTAAAACAGATTGTTTTCTGCTTTTGGTTTTGCTGTGTTATTTTTATCCATACACAGCTGTGTGGTATCCTTTTTATAAAATTACATGAACTAATATCTGGAAACATTGAGAGCACTGGACAGTTTTTGATATTGAGTAAGAAACTCTTGGTTGTCACAAACTTCCATGGGAGAAGTATTTATTTGGGAGGCTGAACTACTCAGTGTTACAGGGGCAAACAACGCAAAAATTCCAGTTTATTAAGCAAAAACTGAATTACAACAATCCTCATAATGTTAATTTATCCCCAAAAGATTTCCCTGACTAGCTGGATAAGGAATATCTAACTGCTTTGCACTTCTATAATAGGTCTTTGCTCCCATTTGTTTTGGAATGTGTTGTGAATAAGAAGGAGTTTTAAATTATAAGCAGTCAAGAAACAAATGTCTTTTCCTATCTCTTTTGCTATCATTCTCATGTACCATTTCCCTTCCAAATTTTCTTATGTTAAAGATAAAAGCTTCAGGAGCAATGACATCATTTCTGTGCAATCAAAAATGTATTTATTCCCTCCCTAAAAGAATAGCAAACAAAATCTTATAATTGACTCTACCATACCTCAAGTCTAAAAATATTAGTCTTATCTCTTTGAATCTTTTCACAATCTTAATATTATATACCTCATGATTAAACTATGTTTAACAAGCAATGTATTATCTTTAATAATGAAGGAAAAAGGAAATGGCTTAAGTAACTGCACACATGAATACCGAGAAAAGAAGTTTGTGTAGAGGCCACAGTCCTTGTTTTTAGATTTGTTGATGAGGACTTAAGTAGTATTGATAACTTTCTTCCACTTTTCATGTTTTCTTTGCTTTCAGCCAATACCTCATCTAATTGGTACTTTTTATCTAGTTGGGTGTCCACCATTTTTGTTCCCGAAGAACTATAGCTTTTGATGGCACTGCTTCTTTGTGACGCTAATACAACTTTCTGTGATGAGAGAAGTGTTCTACATCTGCACTTTCCAGTATGGTGGCTACTGGCCACATGTAGCTATTGAATGTTTGAAATAAGACTAATGAGGTGGGGAAACCGAATTTTATTTGTTAATTAAATCTTAAATAGACACTTTTTAGACAATATAGCTTCAGTAGTCTTTCATTTACTTTAACCCACATCTAGAAATATCTGAAGGCACTGCAGAAGATCACTTGGCTTCTATTTCTGATTAATACTGGTTTGAGAGTCTTCTAGGCCCTCTTAGATGATATAATTAGTTTGTTGTAATGTGTATGACACATGATAAATCTACTCCAATATTTTTATCTCCCTTATACTTAGGATTTTATCTTCTATTTTAAGTCAAGAGACTTAGGGCATTTCATCCTAATTTGCAGTGAATCTGTCTTATAATTTAGCTACACTGACTAGGTAATCAATTAATATCTACTTCCAGTTACTCAAATAAGCAAATTTATTTCATAAAGTAATACCAGTTCAAAATCTGTTTCCTCCTCCTATTACAGTCTGAATCTATTCCCACATATACTCTCAAACATCAGATATCTCCAAATATCAAATGTCTCAAAATAAAGTAGCAAAGCTCCAAAATTCACTTGGGGTACAGCCTTTTTTTTGAGTTTTATTTTCTGATTTCTCTGTGAGAACTGCTGGATTGCAAATTTTTGTTTGGAAGATGGTAAAGGAGGGATGCATGTGTGTGGTGGCTGGGGCAGTAGGGCATGTAAAAAAACAGATTTAAGAGATCACCACTTCAGAAAAAGCGAGTAATGAGTCTCCAAGGAATACTGGACTTTAACTGTGTTTAACTTGCATTCCAACCCATGTTTCTCTCCATTTCCTTGAAATGCTCTTGTCTGAATCCCATTCTGTTACCAATTTCATTAGTAGTCAAGATTTTTATTTTTTGCAAGCAACAAAAACTGGTCCTGATAAACTTAGACAGGAAGAAACTTTACAGATATCAGAATCAACTGAATGGCTGGAGGAATAGTCAAGGTTAAGGTACAGTCAGGATCCCGTGACCAGTTGCTAGTGTCAACATCATTGGGCATTTCCTGCCAAAGTTGCTGCTTCTGTACCCCTGGGCACTCATGGCCATGTCATTGAACACTCTCTCTCTCTTTTTTGTAATGAACATTTTATTTAGAATGGTTTTATTGATGAAGGGATACAAACGTTCGATCCTTAATTGTTTCTATATTTTTGTTTTTGTTTTTTGATATATGAAAGTTCTGTTATTCCAATACCATTTCTTGTAAAGACTTTCCTTTCTCCATCAAACTGTCCTTGCTTCTTTATCAAACAAAGATTGGATGAATGTATTTGTGTGGACCCATATCTAGTCTCTCTATTCTGTTCCATTGATCTATGTGTCTACTTTTGTTCAAGAGTACCACACTCTCTTGATTACAACAGCTTAGAGCAAACTTTGAAGTTTTGGAATGTCAGTCTTCCAAATTTGTCCTCCTTCCTCAGTATTATGTTGTCTATTCTTGGTCTTTTACCTTTCTGTATAAACTTTAGAATTTGCTTGTTGTGTCTGCCAGGTAGCTTGCTGTGATTTTGATTGGGATTGTGTTAAATATAGGGGTCAAGTGGAGAAGATGAATATCTTGTTAGAGTCTTCTAATGTAAACTTGGAATATCTCCCCATTTATTTAGATTTTTAAAATTTCTTTAGTGGTTTGTAGTATTCTGGATGCAGACCCATATATATTTTTAGACATATCTGTGTACTTTAATTTCTGGTACTATTGTGAATGGTATTTGGCTTTTAATTTCAAAATTGAGTTGTTTATTGCTAGTATATAGGAAAGTAATTAACTTTTGCATATTGTACAAGTCCACTGTAGTTATTCTTGTTCCTCTAGTTCAGGTGCCTCTTCTTACTGGCCCCCAACTTCTTTTGAGATTTTTCCTTTGTCTTGGTTTTCAGTAATTAGAATATTACATACCTGTGTGTGTGTGTGTGTGTGTGTGTGTGTGTGTGTGTGTGTGTCGTATATATCCTGCTTTGTGTTCTCTGAGCTTTCTGGATCTGTGCTTTTGTGTCTATGATTTGTTTTGGAAAGTCCTTAGCCACTATTACTTAAAATACTTTTGCTTATTATCTTTTTTATTTCTTTCTTGTGCCCCAATTATGCAAATACCACCCTTTTTGAAGTTGTCTCACAAATCTTACATGTCCGTTCTCCTCCCTGATGCCTGCTGTTCTCTTTTTCTCTTTGCATTTTAGTTTGGAAAATGTCTATCAATCTCTCTTCATGCTCTCTGATTCTTTCCTCAGCTCTGTCATGTCTACTGAAGAACACATTGAAGGCTTTCTTTACTACATCTTTTTATTTCTAAATTTTTTTTATTTCTTAGTGTTTCCATATCCCTGCTTATATTGCTTATCTCTTTTTTCATGTTGTCTACATTTTCCTTTAGAGCACTGCACATATTAAATGGGTATTGAGGAGGGCACCCGTTGGGATGAGCGCTGGGTGTTGTATGGAAACCAATTTGACAATAAATTTCATATTAAAAAAATGTGATTGCAATTATCAGAGTCATATTGGAGTCTGACTCTAATACTTTTTCCTCTTCGGACTGTTTTCTCTTGTCTTTTGACATACCTTTTCATTTTTTGTGGGAAGTCTGACATGTTGAGTCAGGAATCAGGAACTGAAATAAGCCTTTAGTGTAGGATTTATGTTAATCTGACTAGGACGTGGTTCATGTTAATGTTTTTTGTGGGGTCAAAGGCTTCAGATTCCTTTTCTGTCCTTGGTGTCTTTCCATGTGACTTAGGGCTTCCCTAAGTTCTCCTCCTCAGAGAGAGTATGTGTCTTGCAGCTTTTTGAGTTGTAATCTGTTATTTTATCTTTGTGGTTGTGAATTGTGGGGGAGAGGGAATATTCTATATTCTGCCAGTTATCTTTCAATCAGTTAGTGGGCCTGTCCCAAGGCCATGGCCCTCACAAGTATTTCTCCACTAGGATAGCTTTTATCCTCTGCCCCCTCTTCTCTTCCCTGGCTGTATCAGTGGGTGATATGGGAAGGCTAGAGTGGGAAGAATTCCCTTCCTCCATCCAAAAAAAGGCTCCAGCAAAGTCTTTTCTTCTGGAAAGTGGGTTTTTGTTATGGGGAAGGCTTCTGGAGAATGCTCTGGATGTATTCCTCAATGATTCCTCTTCTCTTCTCCTTGCCAAAGCCAAGAGGGAATCTTTCTCAGAACTCTACCCTGAGAACCTGATAGGGTTTCTGGCGGCAAAGCAAACAAAAGTGTGGGAGCTTCCCTAAAACTGTGGCTCCAACAGGTTTCTCACTTTCATAGTAGCCTCAGACCCAGTCTCTGGCAATTGGCCGAAATTGTCATTTAAGTTCCTAGCAGTTTATGGCACAACCAGCTTCTGCTTTCTAGGCAAGCAGACCTCAGCTGTGATGATTTGGATGTGCCTTCAGATTTTGGTGTGGCTGTTTGCCACAAGACCTTAGTTCTCTGGTGGGTCTGAGAAATACCCCTGATTTTCACTTGTCCAGCTTTTTCTTGTCGTAAGGACAGAATGAAGACCCCCAAGCTTTTTTCCATGGCAGAATTGAAACCACAAGTTCCTGATGGAACTCTTGGATCCACTGAAATAATTTCTAATGTTTTTGGCTGATCTGTCACTTTCTCAATATTCATAGTTCTCCCTTTTAGCAGGCTTCTCTGACAGCAGAGAACTAAGCTGTGCCTCTCACATGCAAGATCTCTTTGAAAGAGCAAAACTACCTTGTGTCTGTGTGTACCAAATATGTGATGCCGTAATTTGAAGGCTGTTTTTCCAATTGCGTGTATACCATTAAAATTTGTGTAATTAGAATTCTAGGTATCTTATACATACTGAGTGATATTCTGGAACATTTAAGATGTCATTCTCCAACCTGAACAATCCTAAGTTGCTTGTCATTTCTTTTAGGACACAGGCCAATGTTATTCCCTGATCTGGTCCTACCTCTGTATGGCCTCATTGATGATCCTCCCTCATTCAATAACTTCTACATTAGACTATGTCTACCTGATATATACTTTTACAGAAACTTGTATATATTTTGGGGGGCAATATTGCATCTGTAATAAGTTATTAAATTATCATGTAATTCTTTCTTTGATATCTGCCTCTCCCATTGAATATACACGCCAGGAGGTCAGGCACGGCCAGTCTTGTTCACTGTTGTATTCTTTGCACCAGCAGAATCTTGGAAGACGTTTTTCATGTGCATGAATTGTGAGTGAATTCAATCTTCATTTTCATTTCATGGCGAAGTGAATCCTTGATTTGGGCTTGAGGATGAGAAGCATAGAGAGGCATGAATGACACCACTAGGGGTTCTTGAGGAGAAAACTAGGAGCAAGAATTTAGTTTGAGTAATAATATATAATTTCTCCCCTTGAGAAACCCAGAAATATTTGTAATATTTTATTTTCTGCAGTTTTACAGATGTGGGCATGACTTGCTTTCTTTCGATACCCAAGAAAAGGATGAACTGGCAAATTCAGGGGTGCTCAGCTTAAAACAGTAGTAAAAATATGATTATTGTTATGATCGACTAGCTAATCTTTTCTCTTTAAGTTTCTCAGTGATAGCAGTGAAGCGTTTGAAAAATTCCTCAAAACCACTGACAACAGAATGATTCTCTGGGTGAGTTTGGTGATCATATTGAGTCTCCTGAGGTCATTTTAGGACTTCAAATTTTGAAGATGGCCTTCAATGACCACTTCTGACACTTCACTTACTTGTGGGGTGAGCTGTGGCCACACAATTATCTTCTTAATAACACCTAACATAAAAGGTTTATTAGGTAGAGATTGAAACTCATTAAACTCATCAAATAATTACATGGTACTCAGTGTGTTCTCATGTACTATCACATTCAATTTTCAACAGAATTCCATCGAGTAGGCATCTTTTCCATTGTCCACAAATAACAAAACTGGTTTAGGATGATTGAGTAACTTAGCCGTGATCGTAGAGTTAACTTAGTGCTACAGACAGGGTCTGAACCTGTTTTCTAACATCATCGAGGTTGTAAGCCTCATTTTGTGAACAGCTTTGTGGTCATTGTCAGTACCCATGGCAGTTTTGAAATTATTTTCTTTTTTTTTGGCTCTGCTTTTCATACTTAAAATCTCTTTAAAGATTGAAAACATTACACCTGGTAATTCATTGCAACAACACAAATTAATACTTTTTTGTGCCAGATTTTATAATGATTTTCTGAACCTCAGTCCAAAGAAAGAATTCCCTACCCCCAGCACCAAAGTTCTCAAAAAAATGTACATTAAACAAACAAACAAACCCCTAGAAATGTGTAGGATATCAAAGTTCTTAAAGCAGCTGTTATGCATAGAAAGTGAGCACACTTTATAGCAGTTTTTAGTATCTGTTCCAGCTGCAAATGTGCAATATAATCTGAAAATTATACAGAGTAGTATTCATTTAAATGTGTAAACTTTATTG
This sequence comes from Felis catus, assembly GCF_018350175.1. Classification (NCBI taxonomy): domain Eukaryota; kingdom Metazoa; phylum Chordata; class Mammalia; order Carnivora; family Felidae; genus Felis; species Felis catus. Next base: position 66,445,827 of record NC_058373.1, read on the forward strand.
ACAAGAAGACAGCTTCAAAAGAAATAGCAAGAGCACATTGTGTCAATTTTGTTTGAAGGGATTTCTTGGTAAATAAGGGCAAGAACAGAGCATGATAACTTCTATGACATTCTAAATTGCATTTCAGGGCATCCAGCCAATTCTGCAACTTGCATAGCATGAATAAGAAAGCAATTTGGTCTAATTAGAACACAAGACAATCTTAATAAACATGTTATGTATTGATATTCATATATATGATGTGAATGTGTATTATTAGATACACTTGTTACGCACACACACTGATATACAGAGCTTGTTTTTGTTATAAGAAAAAACAAGTGACAATGCAGGTGATTCTGGGCAAACCATTAATGGAAAAAATGTGAAGTTTATTCCCTACAGGAACTAATGCCCCACAGTCCACTTTATATATAACTATTTTCACATTGAGAAATTTACCTTCTATTAGTTTAGCAACAAGACTATTTCCCCTTGTGCATATATTAAGATAATCATAATTTCTACTTAGTATTGCGAATTATATCACTAGGTTTTTTTCATACTTGGATACGGTAGAAATAATGTATTATCTATTCCTTGAAAACTACAGAATTCACCTAGAAACTAACTGAACCTGGGTTTTGAGGTTATTGGTCTATGCTAATTTTTCGTCTTGCACCACTTTTTTTTCAGAGGTGTATTTATTTCCTTTGGCTTTCAAACATATTAGCCTATACGTTTTTTGATATTTTCATTATTTTAAAAGTGCTTTTTAAAAATCTGGAGTAGTTTTCTTTATATAATTTGAATTTCCTTTATTTGCATGCTCTCTTTTTTGTTTAATCTGTCTTACAAGAGGTTCATCTTATTTTAAGTACCAGCTTTGTGTTTTATGAGTATTCTCTATTGCTTTTTTTTTGTTCTGTGTTTTATTGAGTTTTCTTTTATCTTTATTGTTTCCTTCTCCTTTGTCATTTTTAGTTTTGTTCTGTACCTATTGTTCAAACTTTTTTATCAGAATGCTTAGATCCATTTTATTTTGTCTTTCCAATTTTTCTGCATTATGTATCACAGATTTTGGATTATGTAGTTTTTACTGTTTAATCTTAAATATTTTATTATTTCTTTTGTATTTCCTTTTAAATACAGAGAAGCACATTACTTATGTATCACATATATAGAATTTTTAGCTAGTCCTTTGTTAATTTATTGTACTGTCTTCAGAGAATATGACCTACATGATTTCATCCTCTGTAATTTATTGAAGCTTCCTTCATGGCTAAATACAGGAACGATTTTTATAAATGTTTTATATATATATATATATATGTTGTAAAAGAGAATATACATTCTCTGTTTAAGTGAATACATTTTTTAAATGAATATACTTTTAAAAATATAATGGTTTGGCATTATTAGCTGATTATTTATTCATTCATTTATTCATTCATTCAACCGTGTCATGGTTTCCTTTGCTGTACAGAAACTTTATTTAAAATTTTAAATTACAAAATAGTTAACCTACAGTGTTATATTAGTTTCAGGTGTACAATGCAGTGATACAACAATTTCATGCATCATCCAGTGCCCATCGTGAAAAGTGCCCTCCTAATCCCCATCAACTATTTCACCCAGCCCCCCAACCACCTCCCTTCTTTAGTCACTGATCACTGATTTATTCTTCATAGTTAAGAGTCTGTTTCTTGGGTGGTTTCTCTTTTGTTCCCTTTGCTTGTTTGTTTTGTTTCTTAAATTCCACACAAGTGATATCATATGGGATTTGTCATTTTCTGACTGCCTTCTTTTGCTTAGCATTATACTCTTTAGCTCTATCCGTGTCATTGCAAATGGCAAGATTTCATTCTTTTTTATGGCTGCATAATATTTCATTGTGTATATATACCACCTCTTTATCCATTCATCTATCAATGGACACTTGGGCTGCTATTGTAAAAAAAAAATGCTGCTATAAACATAAGAATGCATGTTTCCCTTTGAATTAGTGTTTTTGTATTTTGGGGGCAAATAGCCAGTAGTGAAATTACTGGATTGTAGGACAGTTTTATTTTTAATTGAGGAACCTCCATACTGTTCTCCAGAGTGGTTGTGCCCCACCATGAGTGCCAGAGGATTCCCTTCTCCACATCCTTGCTAACACCTGTCATTTCTTGTGTTGATTGATTTAGCCTCTTTAAAAAGAATATGTTAAAATCAACAACAACAATTGTTTTTTTCTACTTTTACCTGTGAATTTGTTAGTTTTTGCTTTATATATCTTTAGATAATAGTGTGAGTTGCAGACATGTTAGTTTCTCTCTATGTAGTACCTCTTGCATTTGGAGTGGTGGTTTTTTTTGGGGGGGTGGCGCTTAAAGTTCTCTTTTTTCAGAAATAAGGATTATTACCTTAGCTTTCTGTTTGTTTACACTTGTCTGACACATTATTTCCATCCTTCAGCTGTCAACTTTTTCATATTATTAAAGTGTGTACCTTGTCAGTGCTTCTCAAAACAGCTCTGGTGAAGGACCAGGTTTTCTAAATTTACTATTCTATTTCCCTTGTACTTTTGTTAAATGCAGTAAACATGGTTTTCTAGAATAGAAACTAAAACAGAGTCATACAAAATACATGACTACCTTTTAACTATTAAACTCAATAGACAAGAAATTTCCATGTCAAATTTCTATAAAACATTTTAAATGGCCTCTATTTCTTCACTAATTTTGTCATAGGATGGTAACAAATAGGTTACAGACCAATATTATGCTTCAGAACATACTTTCAGTAGCCCCATTGTAGGCAAATATTGTTAGATCTTAGTTGTTTTTTTTTAATCTGTTTTAATTGGTGATCTTTCTTCATTGGTGAGTTTAATCTGTTTAATTTTATTGTAATTACTGTTAAGATTTATTTCTCCTACCTAATGTCATATTTTTTATTTACTGTTTTTTTCCTCACTATGAATATAAACAGTATCAATTCAGACTGATACGTGTAAGTTCTATTTGTAATTCAGATACCACAGTAATTTTGCTGATGTGATATTTCTGAAATAGTGAATAATCTTGGGTAAAATTCTGAAAAAAAAAACAAAGCATATTGATTCCTTGAAACTATAAACATATCTTGAAATTATGCAGAAATACTTGGTTTATAAAAAGTTATATTCTGGCTTAGATAATTACACAAATATGTAGTAGAATATTAGCATGTCATTTAGAAAAGAAAAATTAATTTTGTGGGATTGTTCTGTGTATTACAGAACATGCATTATCTCTGGCTTCTGCCTCTGAAATGCCAACAGAGAGAGAGAGAGCAGAGAGGGAGGGAGACACAGAATCTGAAGCAGGCTCCAGGCTTTGGGCTGTCAGCACAGAGTCTGATACGGGGCTCAAACTCAAGGATGATGAGAACATGACCTGAGCCCAAGTCAGATGCTTAATCCACTGAGCCACCCAGGCACCCTGGGAATGTGTTACTTTTATTGAAAACAGTAGCCCTGAGAGGTGGCACGGAACTTGAACTAGATCAATTGCAGTCCTTCTCCTAGGATATCAGAAAGGCACTGTGCAAGCTGTGAGGACGATTGTGGAGACCATCAGTAGTATGGTCTCTGCTTCCTGGAATGGTTAGTTTGTAACAAGACAGATTAAAACTGACACACAGAAGGAGAAGCAACAGATAGAACCAGTCTACTCTGATATTTCCCTGCTTCCCCTCCACTTAGTGATATTTCTTTTTTTTTTTTTTTGCTGTAGCTAGTTCTGGTTGGGTTTTTGCTACTTGCTACTAAAATAATACTAAATGAATCTAGGTACTTAATTGTGCATGATTTTACATTATGTATAATCAGTTATTGTTACAATATCCTGGAAGGAACTGAATAAAAGAGATGTTCAATAAAGGCAAAAGAATGAGACTAACAGCAAACAGAAAGTCATTTTTACGGTTGTCATAGATTAAACTCTAAAAATAAATTCCCAGGAACACTTAGTAGGTGAAGATGAAGGTTTGTACCTGTACTTTTAAAATGAAAATAGATTTGGTATAGAAATTGTGTACTAATTTTAAATAGTAACCAAGAATAGGTATTCAAGGATGACTAAAACATTATATCTGTTCCATGTAAATTCTTTTCTTGAAAATGGAAAGCTAGGGCAATTACTTCTCACACAAATTTTAATAGGTGTTAAGTGCTCTCTGCAAGGCCAGTGTTTTCCTTGGAAGTGGCTGCCTTGTTATATAGTAGATGCTTCCAGGTATGATACCAGCGTGTATCAGAATTTTGTCTTGGATCCAACTTTGGTATGGATAGTCTTTGGAAAATCTGCAGAAAAGATTTGCGTTACAAAGAATGTTTCGTTACATAGAGATCAGCTGTAAAACGTGTGCTAGAATGTCTAATAATGCACCCCTTCAAAACAAGGAAATGCTAAAGAATGGTAAATAACTCTGTGTCTTGTGTTGTTTCTCCAGTAGAGTATGGTGCACATTATCTCTGGCTGACAATCAACTGTAGTTAGAGGACATGGATATTAGGATTTAAGGGGGAGGGAGAAAAAAAGATGTAGTGGGATAATCATTTAAAGGAAACTTATGAATAAATTCATAACATATTCTCACTTTATGTTTTTAAAAGTCTGTAATATTCAGATACGTGTAAATGTTGATTTGTGAAGACTGCAGAGTGAAAAAACAAAGGCTGACATATTCATTTCTTGGTTAATTTCCATTTATCCTTTTTCCTTTTACTGAACTTGCCCTTTATTGCTGAGAACCAGCCGTCTCCCAGCTCTTCCCTGGTCTCCTGACCCATGATGATTCTCCTGACTTCATTTGCTGGTCCACTTAGCCTGGATCTGTAGGTCAAACTTTAAGAATTGGCACACATAGGATCAAAAGAAAAGTTACATAAATAATATGTATCAGAGTGGGGGCTCAAAATCCAGCACTCCTTGCTGCCAAGGCCTTTGTAACAGCTGCTACTACTGCCCTTTCCATCCTTAATGCTACGATGTCTTACAGACTCTTCAAAATAAGAGCTGAATGTCCATTTTTATCTTTTTCATAGAGCAGAATAAAACATCTGACCTATGATAGGAAACAACATATTTTAGAGTCAGGGAATGATATTGCCTGTTTTTTTTTTTTTGAATGCACACTTTATTAAGATATTTTTGATGTTGATTCATAATCAAGAATCTGACTCTACACACGTATGCACTCTTCTTACTTACCCGGAAATTTATTAATACTATGAAATGAAAGCATTGGATGGTAGAAAAAATTCCTTCATTTGTGCAGCAATTGCTTGAGACATAGGACTAATACTCTTAGAATATTACTCAGTAATCTTTAAACGCTTAGTAAGCTTTTTAAAACGCCAATTAAACAGGAACAAAAACAGGAGTACTGTAGGATTGATACACCTTAAAAGTAGTAAAATGGTTGGCAATTATCAAATTTAATTATTGGAAAGCAAAGCAAATAATTTTAGTATGAAATTTGATGGAAAGTACTTTTTTCCTTTTATCAGATCATTTGCCTCTCTATCTGATCCAATGAAAGCACCTCCTCTTTTCTCCATTGTGTGTTACCCAGGCCTTAAAGTCTTGAAAAAAAAATCTGGAATTCTTGAATACAGTCTGTAAGTTACGATCTCATTCTTCAACAGTATTAAGTTGCAGGATGCATTTCAGTGTTTTGCTAATTAACTTCAGCAATTTTATTGCTGTTATTATGGTAATACACAGTTATTTATAATATTGCATTATAACTCTATTTGTCGTTAATAGTCAGAAATGATATAGATCAATAAAACTTCTATATTGTTTGCATGTCTGCATTATTTAAAATGTAATAAGATAGGAAAAAATAATAATGGTGAAATATTTTAGATGACACATCCCTTTCTTCAAGAGATAAGTTGGAAACTCTATGTCAGAAACCGCAACCCATGTTTCAGTCATGTAAGATGAGAGTAGAAACAGCTTTCAGGAATAAATGTTATGAAAAATTAAAGTGTCTAATGAGACTGGCAGGATGACCAACCCAACTGTCTTCTCATCTTTAAATTTCATGGTATCTTTTAAATGGATTGCTAGATCTTATTTCCAACAGTTTTTAACTAATTTGTTTCCAAGCTACTATTGAGCATTTAACATTATAGATAGAAACATCATCAGAACACTTGGAAACAGCACCTTTGACAAGGCACCTGAGTTTGTAAAATTATTGCCTGCGATACTGCATATAAATGAAAAACATGAAATAAGTAGTTGAAAATCTATCTAAAGTATGTGATTAACATTGACCAATAATATGACTCTTTCGATTCCAAGATTTTAATCTTATTTTTCAGTAAATAGTATTTGTTTCTGGAATCATCTAGACAGTCATCTTAACCCTCTACTTTGTTCGAATCAGTGCTACCTTAATATATTCACCTGTGTGTGTGTGTGTGTGTGTGTGTGTGTGCGTGTGTGATCAAAAACAAAGCTCCTTGCAAATATTCTGAGAAAATCTATCCATCTCTTTGAAATAGTCTTACTTGAATCATTTTACCCTGGAAAAATAATGAGATAGAATTATATTTCAGTTGTTATTTCTTTTGAAAAGTCGGTTATAGGTATAAAAAAAGTTTCAAGAAGATTCCAAAGTCTTAACATTCTATCTCCAAAAAGGACTTAACTTCCCATCTAATCTAGATTGTCCATAACAGGGTCTTCTACGTCTCTATCACGTATTCTGTGCCATTGTTTTGTATATTTACGTTCTGTCTCTGCTTTATGTATGTATGTATGTATGTAAAAGTTTATGTGTATTTACTTGCTTTTTGACTCTTGTCTCCATTAGACTGAGTGTCATGGAGGCATGAACTCTCCAATCTTCTGTGTTTCCGGTACCTCACCTAGAGACTAGAATGTAAGGCAAGGATCTTTGTCTGCTTTGCTTGCTGCTATATCCCTAGCATGTAGAATAGGGAATGTCATAATTTAAAAAAATTGTCGTGGTGATGAATATAATGGGCATTTGGTAAGTATTTCTTGAATGAATATATTAAATTATTCCTCTGATTGAAGATTTTATTTCTGGACAGTGTTTCTAAGTATGGATTGTGCCCAGATTTTGGTTGTTCAGATAGTAGCAACATGTTAGTTTTGCAAAGCAGTGCTGCAGGCCTGTCAATCTTGAGCCGGATGTGCTTTTGTAAAGCACTGCATTCAGAAATCAGAAATTGCCTTTTTTTTTTTTTTAGAAACTTTAAATTATGATCTGTAGAGGTAGAAGGCTTTTCCAGAAGAAAACATTTTTCAGGGGAAGCCATCTGTGGGCCTTGATTCATGAACTGAGTTTAAGAAAACTAACTGCATCTAATATACTCTACTTACTGGTAAAAGGCAACAGTTCACAAGCTCTTATCTATTGTCCATATCCTTGAGGGAATCTGAGGAAGAAAGTGGGGGAAGAAGAAGTTCTAGCTGTTTCCAGACTTAGAGTTTCTGTGTCCTCACCAGGCATTTTCTGTATTCCCAGATAGGTTATGGGCTGGGATGGTGGGCATAATTATGACAATTCTCCAATTTAATGGTAAGAGTTTTCTTTGAGGGAGAAACTTTAATTATTTGGCGATGATAGAAGATTTTATGAGAATACACTCACTGATTTAGAATTGTCCTTTGTATTAATGCCAGGTAATAGATGAGAAACTTAAGCATAAAATTAAAATTAATTGGCTCTTAAAACTATGCCCACATGACCAACAATTATTGCATCTTTGTGTCAATAAGAACATGGCTCAAAATAATAATTTGGGGTAAAAAAATACACTGTTGACCTCTTTTCCCCTGCTCTCTGCCCTTTTAACTCTTTGAAAAACCTCTTTCTCTGGAACTTGAATGGTTATTTTTCCTTGGTAGCAATGGGTCTAGAAGAGAGGAGGTGAATGGCTAGAAATGGGAATGGGGAAAATGAAGGAGGAAGGAAAAAAATAAAATAATTTCTCTCCTAAAAACCACCCAGAAGGATAATTTAGTTGATTTCAATGGATTATGGGTTATCTGCCTACTTAATCTCACCTTCCCCCGGCTCCCCAATTCACTCACACTCCTGAATATTTTTTGAAAAGAATGAAAGGAAAATGCATGTTGAATATATACCAAGTCAAGTTATGTTGATGTTTTCCTTTCTTCATTTCTGTAACCGATTTTGGCACCTTAATACAATGATGATAGCATGCAAATCTTTACACAATAACCTAGTTATGATTCCTACGATAAATAATTCCCATATCCATCACTTTTAAGCATCGTCACAAAGAGTGGAGTGTAGCAATGTGCCCTTATGTTTCTTATTTTCCAGATCAATCTGTTTTTCTTAATTTTAATTTATAATCAGCACAACTGAAGCTTCCTAATCATATCAGACATGCCAATCCTTTCAGAAGCAAATCTGATTTAACATCAAGGATCCTGGCTTGTGTTCACGAAAGAGTTTTTCTTCCACTGCTCTCCAGAAGTTTTTGTTGGTACTTAACACGTTTACACAGCTGAAATTCAAACCAGTTTCCTAATACTTGGTGGACAAAAATCTCTCTCAGTGGTGCCAGGTAATCTATCCAGTCAGCATAGCAGAAGGTGCACCCAGGCAGGTGATGCTGGAGTTTCCTTTTGCAGTTTTGGTAGAGAGGAAGAAAATCAAATATGCACACAAAAGGAGATTGCTCTTGAAAAAGTCTGGAATAAAATAGAAGATACTGCTTGGAGGATGGAGATGCGTTTACCTTGAGCTTTAAAGAGATGCATGGGGAAGGATAGAACATAAGCTTTTTGTCCAATTTTGTTTTGCATTTCAGGACAGTTTAACCTAACAAATACCACTGATCCTATCTTAAGGGATACACAATTTTGCAAGAGGGGACTTTGTGGGTATTTTTAGCCTATAAAACAGAGAGCAAATAAGCTCTCCTTGCTAGCTGCAAGCTGGAGCGTGTGTCAGGCTTCACTAGGCACACAAGGCTCTGATTTTGTATCATTAAAGACTCATTATCTCTTTTAACTTCTGTTGAAAGCATTCATCCATAGCTCTAGCTACTACTGAAACAATAGAGGTTCCTAGCCCAGTAATAATGCTTCCCCCCACCCCCAACCCCCAGCTTAAAGAGCCTTTAAAGGATGGATTGGCTTCTGCAATGCAGAAACAAAAAGCTACTGCCCAGGAAAATATGAAAGGTTATTTCTGTAAGTAACTTCAGTTTTAAGGAGTGGAGGAAAATCGTCTGATCTGAGTTTCTCAGAGCTGGGAGTCTGAGTATACCTGCATGCTAAGTTTCTATTGGGGAAATATTACATTTTCCAAAGGAGAATGGCATGTCTTACTTAGGTTTAGTCTCAAAGAGAAAAATAGTTTAATAAGAATGAAACGGGCTTGGTGTATTGATCTTGCCAATTTGTTTGGTATTAATATATATTTGGCAGGGAGGTAACTCTCCATTGAATTCAACAGTGGATTATATGAACAGTAATTTCTACATTTACCGGCTTTGTTTACACTTTCATTATACCTCTACTGCATTATCTGATGCCTTCCTACAGTTTTCAATCTTATAGCCACTTTAATCTCCTCCTGCACTCAGCATATCTGAGTGAGTTTGTTGGCATAAGGGAATTTTGAAGGTTATATTACAGTACATGAATCAACAGAAAATGAAATGCACTGGAGACACGATCAGCCAGTTTTAATTCATTGCAGAAAGTTATAGATACCAAAATGCATTTAATGTAATCTGATCTCTTTATTCAGTCCTGAATTTACGAGCAATTCACCAGGAGTCAAATGACAACTTTGTTTTAAAAATAGTAGTCTATATCGGATGCCATTTTAATATATCTCTGACATATTTACATTTAAAGAGTAGGGAAAAGTGGAATCTTGGAACATAAATTTCTCTTTTCATAGAAAAGAAAAGCCTGAGAAAGATGCTACTTTTGTTCATTGAAACATTATTTGTCATTGTAACATAGGTCGGGTTGATGATAACTGTTAAATAAATCCGGTTCATCTGTATAGCTGGTAAGCAGATTAGAAGCCCCCTAGATTACTGTGCATTTCCTTTTAAGGAGCAGCCACATAGCGTCATTGTGCTCAGGTCTGTAAAAAACATTTTATGTCAATAAGCCTGCTCTTTGCCTAGAATGATCAAATGTTCTTGGTTCAGGCTGGTCAACAAAAAGCTATGGACAGTGGCTTCCAGACCATTTCCAGAGCAGCAACACAAATGGATGTTAAACATCAGTCAATTATTGTCTGGTTAGAAGATGTGATCTTTCGCTTGGGGTCCTAAGTCATTTTTGGTAATGCTGACCCCATGAAATCACTCGTCTTACCTGTGAAGAGATAAAGTAACCCCCTATCATTCATATTTGAGACCTCTCCTTTCTCACACACCATAACACTGGCATTTAAGTGGAAGGGTAAATGTGGGAATACTACTTGCTATTTTTATCTCAACATACAAAATTTGTAATTCATTCCAAAGCAAACAAAATTTCTTTTTTCGTGTCTCAAAAAATTTCTTACTCTCTATGTAGAAAAATTTCTTACTGTCTATTTTATTAAGCCCAAAGGAATAAATCATGTTTTTGCAACTGGTACATTAACAATATCTTAGCTTGCCAAATGTGGGAATTATCATTAATATGCAAATAAGAGATCGTACTTACAGACTATAAATGTATTTTCTATGTGTATATTAGTTATAAATATAATTATATAAATAATGTGCTTTTGTTAAGTATGTGAATTAAAATTTAGGCTTCCTACCAAATTTTATGTAATAACAATGGCATTTGGATAGTGTTCATTTTGGGGCGCCTGGGTGGCTCAGTCGGTTGAGCGGCCGACTTCGGCTCAGGTCACATCTCGTGGTCCGTGAGTTTGAGCCCCGCATCGGGCTCTGTGCTGACAGCTCAGAGCCTGGAGCCTGTTTCCTATTCTGTGTCTCCCTCTCTCTGACCTTCTCCCGTTCATGCTCTGTCTCTCTCTGTCTCAAAAATAAATAAACGTTAAAAAAATGTAAAAAAAAATATCTATTTGGATAGTGTTCACTTTCAGGAATTGGTTTAAGAGATCAATTTTGTGAGTAGAACTAAATTCTGCATTACTTTAGAATTGCAGCATTCGTAGTAAACATTTCTTAACAAGAGTCAAATGGTGAGTTTTTATTTAATAGATGTAAATTTCCATTCCAAGAATGCTGCAAACCCAAAATGGACCCCATTCAAATACTTTTTTTTCATTTTACTCTGGAAAATAATGAAATGGTGCTAGATGTCCTTTGTGTCCTTTAGAAGTAGATCATAGGGTTGGGAGAAGAGCAAAAAGAGTTGATGCATCAGAGGGGGAAGAGTTTGTTTTTAGAATCAGTGGCCAGATGACCTAAAATTTTTGGTTCACAGAAATCAGGAGTAAAATCAACTTACTAGGATCCTCCCCTGACAGTCAGTCCAAATAGACTCATACCCCTTGAGGGAAAGCTTGATACAATCCAGTTTAAATGAAGTAAGAAAAAACGGTTTCACCATTTCCTTTGAAAGGGTGACTTTTCCAGAGTCCAAACCACCATCAGTGTTAAAAAAATACTTCTTAATACACAGCCCAAGTATTTCCTCCCACAATTTCATTCACTTGCTCCATTTCTTCTGCGTTCCGTTCCCAAACTGGTTGACTGGCCTTACCTTCCCTCAGTTTTCATCCATTCAAGCTACATTTCGTTCTTTGTGTGTTCACGATGGTTCAATTCCTCTTCTCAAAGGTATTATTTATTTATTTTTTCGTTTTTTTACTTTTTTTTTTGTAGTTTTGCTAAATTAGTGATGGCGTTTTAATTATGTTCTTTAAATGGTAGGAAGAAAGAGGATTTTCTAGCTTGTGAACACTGAATCTCTACTTAAATAGCCCAACTTGTGATGCCCAGGAAAATCAAATAAATACGGGAAGTTTTTCAGTTTTAACAAACTGTTGCAACTTTTCCTTTTGAATATTCACCTAGTTTGAATTTTCCAGGATAAATCTTGAGTGATCTCTGTTTTCTCTACCTGTGCAACTTATCTTGGTTATGCTCTGCCAAATAGAATGAGAATTTTATATTATTCGTCTTTGTTCCTCTGAGCTATCTTTTGATGATCTTAAGAATTACTTCAACTATTTTTAAATTACAAAATGAATACAACAAAATACATACTTGATAGAAAAATAGAAGCATAACACCATCTTTGGGTATAATCTTAAAAATAATAAATGACTTAAGTTGTCATTATCTGTGTTCATAGAATCTTGAGACAAAGGGGAAAAAGCATATGCCATTAAAAATGATTTTCTTTTATTTCCAGGCGAGAAGAATGCTGTGCTGTTGGAACAGAATAATTGAAAGGTAAGGTTTGTGATGGGGAACCATGAGGATGGAGTCTTAAACCACAGTCTGGAGGAGGATGTACCTTTCACTTGGAAGCTAGGGCTTAGAACATAGAAATGGGTATCAGCGGAGGATGAGTCTCTGCAATCCACTTACACTATTCCAAAACTCAAATCAACAATCTCCCACACCATCTATGTCTCGCGTTCTTTCCTCCTCCTGAGCAGCATCTTTCTCATGTCTCTCTTTGCAAGTGCGCTTCTAAGGGAGTAAGATTTTATCCTTTCTATGAAAGTTCAAATTTTAATGAGAGTTTACAGGTAAAAAGACTTGAAGGTTTCAGGTATGCAGAAGATACTTCTAAATAAGTTGTTACTTGCATAGATAATTCCAAGGTTCTTAGGGGTAGAGTCAATTCACCTAACCCATCCAAAAGTCAGTTGTCTTCCAAATGTTCAAAATCATCTAGATACAACAGGATAATATTTTGGAAATCTCAGAAATGTGATAGAACTGATCTAAGTGCATGAAACCAGTTATGCAAATTGGCAAGTATGAGTAAGGATTCTCTATTTCCCAACGGTGCTAACACTGAAATATTTTCATCTCAGTAGAAACTAGTAGCAGTGGAAAACCCGTGAGGATCAATTTTTTTGAAAGATCAATCGTCATCTTGTCCTGACAACCTGGGCCTTCTCCAGTGTTTGTTTTGTTATATCTCTGTAGTATGCTGTCTCTGGCACCCCTTAAATTTGCCATCCCTCATTTTGTTTCTTCTTTAAACCATGGGTCTTCTCACCAGGGTGAATGTTATGAACAGCGATGCTTTCAATGGGAACAAGGAAAGCAACAGTTAATTGATGACACTCCTAAAAGAATAAATATACAAATGTTAATCCCCTTCCTGTGGTCGTCACACTATACTTTGAAATTTGGTTTTGCCACTGGTCAGTAATTAAATACAATCAACCTTTGTTCCTTCTGTGTGTGTTAGTGCCAAGTATTTATAATTCTCTTGCTTTGGAAATTGACGGTCTAACTCTGTTGCCAGTGCTATCCCAAAGTGCAAAAAGAAAAGAAAAAGCACCGATAGAAGAGTGAAAATAGAAAGTAAAAGCCCCTAGTGCAGTTGAAGCTGAAGGTTACGGGGCAATGGTGTGGAAAGGAAAGCTGGGTACAAGATCATGTCTGTTAATTCATATAGCAACTGCATTCATCCATTTGAGGTAATGCAAATGCATGATAAAAGTAAAATAACCAAATCCAATTATATGCATCAATTCTATCTTCTTGAGCAATTATCATTCTTTCGTAAACTGCAATTTTGGCCACTTGTGTGTACCAACCCTTAATTGTCAGTAATTCTCTAGTTTTCTAGCATTTTGTAATGAGATATTTAGCATACAACACTGCTGCTGACAGCTATTCACACTGTGGAATTGAATTACTAGACATACAAAAATCATGGGAAGCAGTCACTGGGAGTATTCTTAAGTATTTGCCTCATTTAGTTGATATTTAATACAGAAGATTACTGACCAAATCAAAGGTAATCTTAAGGGTCCTGAGCCATGGCTACTATTTTCCTTTCCATGTCCCAATCTCATCTAGATTGATAGAGATCTTCTTCCTGTAGTAAATGCTACCAGTATAGACAAGGAAAATCATGACCACTTCTGATGGTTATTTAGGTATTATTAAAACTCTTCATTTTTCTCAGAAATATAATTTTTGATAAACAGCAGGAATAGAAACTAGTGAAAATGTACAAACCAACATTTCAAAAAAAATGACCATGTGGAACTCCTGAGGACTGTAGTCTTGAATGATGTTTTCTATATAATCAAGTCAGTAGGTTGGTGACATTATGTAGGAATTTCTAATGCTGTGGAGAATCCATGGAGAATCCAGGGTGGGCATGGTTAGAAAGACTCTAGATTGCTTCACTCTTTCTTTAAAAAGGAAGCAACTGGCAACTTTAAGTGCATGTTACTAAGTGAATGAAGCCAATCTGAAAATGCTACATACTATACGACTCCAATCAGATGACGTTCTTGAAAAGGCAAAACTGTGGAGATAATACAAAGATCATTGGTTGCCAGAGATGGAGTGGCAGGGGAGAGATGAATAGGCAGAGCACAGGGGATTTTTGCAGGAGTGATAATACACTGCATGATATCAAAATGATGGGTATGTATCACTATATCTTTGCTTAAACACATAGAATGTACAATATCAGGGGTGAATCCTAAGGTATGTACTTGGGGTGCTTGTGATGAACAAGTGTAGGCTCTTCTCTGGTTAAGAAAAAAAAGTATCATTCTGGTAAGTGGATGTTGATTAGAGGGAGACTATGCATGTGTGGGACCAGGAAGTTCTGTGCCTCCCTCTTAGTTTTGTTGTAAACTCTAATCTTAAAAAGAAAGGAAGCTATTGCCCTGGTTCTTCTCAAACAAGCCTTCACAGGGGTCTAAGAGTGGCCTTTAGTGATACTTTAATTGGTTAGTAAAGGTGATGTTGATGGCTAATGGAAGGGAGATGGCCCTGAACTCACTAGTTATGCAATTCATGTAGGCTGCCTGGGGTTTGAGCTTTTCATCTGTCCCCTGAAGACATTGAATTAGATTTGTAAAATGCCTTCAAATCCCAAGTTTTTTTTGACTGCCAGTGACCTGTAAGTGGTATATTTTCTTAAGCATTGCTTTGCTCATTGTTCTTTGAAGCTCTTTTTTTTATGGTATCTTTACTGGTTTTTTTGTTTTTGTTTTTTGATTGCCTGTTCTTGTGTTTTTGTTTTTGTTTTTGTTTTTTCTTAAGTCTGAATTTGAGCTACTTTGGAATGAGTAGTTTCTTATTTCTTTTATTATCTGAACCACTTTTTTCCCCTATTATTTTTGGACAGCTAAAATGAAAATACTTTCAAAAACCTCTTCTGTTTTCTGTTCTCTCCCCATTTGGAGTGCCTTATGTTTGAATTTGATCTCGTTTTCCTGTTTCATTTCGTCTGTGGACATCCTGAGAAGGTCTTTCAGAAATCAGTATTCTCCCCACCTTATTCTTTTTTGTGTTGTCTTCACTGCATATTCATCAAAGCGTGGGATCTCCATTCAGGTTTGGAATCTCTTCCAACTAACGTTGTAATTTGTATTCATTTTTACTTCTAATCAACATTCCATTTAGTCCATTTCCACCTGGATATCCATCATCTTATATCCAAAACTTAATGCATTACCTTCCCATCCCAGCTTGTTCCGTGCCCTTTCCTCTTTTACGGAATGTCATTATCCATGATGTCTCCACTACTAGAAACAGAGCAGCATCCCAGCCTCTTCATCTTACTTATTCCTCATCCAGTAGGTCACCATTCTTGTTGTCACAGCCTTACTTGACACATTCCCATCCCACTTTAGATGCTACCATCACTTTTGGAGGTATAATCTTTATAAAGTAAAAACTATGTGAGCGGTGGTCCTGAAGATGGAGGACACATGTAAGAAGGGAGAGTGGAATGTTTCTCAGTTGGTCATGTGGCTGGGCAGCTGGCTTAGTCATTTTCCCTGTATCTCCACGGGCAGGACAAAAGTAAGCAGAGAGAAAGAGATGACACAGGGGGAACAGAGGAAGGGAAGCCTTTATCAGACACACAAAGTGTATGTGTTTCCTACAGGAGAGTGGGCATCCCAGAGGCCTGGAGGCTGGGGCAAATGACTCAAAAAGAGGCTCCGTGGTATTTTGAGAACAGGAGAGGGAAGATTTGACAGAGGTTGATGCTTGCACACAGAGATTCATAACAGCCAGAAGAACAGAGATAGGCAGCCCAGACAGATGGTTATAGAATTAGGCCTGGGAAATGAAGGGTGCATCATGTGTCCCCTAGAGCAGACGACACGAACCCTACAGGCCCCAACAACAAGATCAGGGAGGGGGAAGAAGAAGGAAGGAAAACTTGCCCTTTTCTTCTTCAGGTCCCTGTGCCATGAGGCTGGTGTAAAGTGGGTAAATGGATATTTGAAATGTGATGAAAAAATAACGTTCAAAGGAGATAACAATTGAAAATGGAAAATTATAACTTTAATAACTAGAAGTGCTTGAGAGATTTTGAAATTTGCCCAAGAGCCTACACTGATAGATCACAATCATGTCTTGGGCAAGACTTTGAAATTTGCCCAAGATACGTAGACATACATTACAAGATGGGGAGGTTTGATGCAGTGCAAGGGGCACTGGGTTTAAGAAAGAAAAGTATATCATGTCATCATGCTACCAATCTGAGACAATTCAGTAAACCATTTAGCTGTCACCATATGGCATGGCATTTTTCTCTTTACGTGTCTGTTCCCCCTCCCAGGGCACCTTTATCCCTAGTACCTTGCATTTCATACATGCTCGAAGGTCTTTGTTAACGAATAAAGGAGTACATGCACGAACAAATCAGTGTTCAAACCAACGCACAAAGGTGCATGTGAGGCACTCAAAAAAGAGAATTAGGTGAAAAGAATAATCTGCATTCCTAAGGTAACAGGTGCTATCTTAGTACCAAAACATGTATATTCATCACTAAAAATGAAATTCATAACAAGCTGCCTGCCTGTACTCCATCTACTCTCCTTCTCATCCTGAGCTCTCATTCTTTTTCTAAATTTTTCTCTGCCTGTGTACAACCTGTGATTGCTAATGTGCTTCTGAATACCCCCTGTGTTTCTTGGTCATAGTGTATTGACTGGCTAGTTCTAGATGTTAACTCCCATTTAGTTACTGGGACGACTGATTATATAAATTTTGAATCAAAGAGGCCATCGTTTTTTTCCTGGGCCATCATTCCCCCCCCCCCCCCCCCATTTCTTCATGCAATATTCTCACATCATCTGAGATAGTTGCCTCATCAGGTTTTGAAACTGCAAACACAAATTTTTCATGGCTTTCACCCATGCCTACATGAGGCTCTTTCAGGAGATAGAGTATATGCTCCTTTTCTTTAAAAAAAAATTGTACTTTCCATTGCTTTCTGTTTTAGAGATGCAAACCAATACTGCCATCCACTGTTCCTTCGGATAATCTTTTCCCCACAGTTCTCACCAAGATGTTTTGGGAAAATAAAAAGACAGACAGATAGAAAGAAAATTGACAACAAAATTAAGTTCTTTGAAAGAATGGGGAGTTTGTTACTTTTGAGCAAGCTCACTGAAGATCGTAAAGGAATCAAGCATCATAACTTATCTTCTTTTTCCAAATGCTGCAATGGGAAATGCCCACTCTCAAAATGTGACCAAGTAAATGAGCAATCTATAGAGTCCCCCTTTCCCCGGACATCACAGGGAGGGAAAAAATTACCTAGATCCTCTTTGGTCACAGTTTAACTTTGCTTCATTCAGCTCCCTAGGCTCGAGGCCATTTCTCAGCCTAGTCACATTATAGTGTTTTCGGAATAGTCTGTCTTCTCTTCCAAGCCAGTAAGCAGGGTATCTCTGTTTGTCTCACTGCTGTCAGAGAAGCCCTCTGACTCTGCAAGAGGATCACGTATTGCGAATGTCTCACACTTGCAAATGATCGAAATTCCATTTTGTTCCACTCCACATCTATCCCACACTCTTCTTTATCTGCTTTTAGCGTCACTCTTTCTGTCTTCAGTTTCCGGCTAATACTGGAATTCCTTAGAGATTCCTCATAAAGATTATGAGGAATTCCTTATTTTCCTCTCACATGAAATAGAATTGACCTTTCAGGTAATACAGGCAAAATCAAGGGACAGGCTTTAAGGCAGATAGTGTCATTGTCGGAAAGCCTTGAGGTGACCTGGCCTGATTCCCTGACTCTGTGAGTAAAGGAACTGAGACCTAGAGAAAAGTAAACTACCTGGAGCTATAGAGGCAGGAGATGGCAAGGCCAGTGGTGGAACCCCAGTCTCTCAACCCCTAGTCAAAAAACCTTTTTACAGCAAAGTGTTCCTCCCAGAAGCCCAGTCCATGTCTCCATCCCTGGGTTATAGGACATTGTAAATGGCTTTTTAAAAAAAAAAAACACAAACCCCTCTGAAAGCATTTTTTGTTCCTCTGTGCCTTTATACTCCCCTTGACTCCCACCTTCTGGAAAAGCCGCAGGATGTTTAGGTTGAGAGCTCAAATCCTTCTTCCATCCTTCTTCCATTTCATTCAATGGTAACATCCTTCTTCCATTTCATTCAAGAGAGGAGAAAGTATGTGAGTGAGCATGATGGTCCAGAAAGGGGAACAGGGAGGAAGACCATCTGTCTTAGGCCTGTTTTCATACGCGGACAATCGAATGTTATTTTACTCATCTAGATTTATAGCTCCGACCTTAGGAAATCTCAATTCCTTCATTCATTCAGGCACCACTTATGTTTGAACTGTTCTTTGGATTTATGCAGGTCATACCTCCTTATTATCTTTTGAAATAGCTCTAAAGCAGGCCACATGATAATATTAGAAAGCCAAGTAGCTCTCTCAATGTTTGTTTAGTGCTATTCATTCAGCAACCACAACCTGCTTGAAAAAAACACCCCAACATGAAGCTTCTGTTCCCATCAGATTGCAATTCGACGGGGACGCTGATACTTTTCACTTTATGGATTGTTATTGTGGGGGCATCAGGCTGAGCTATACAAAGTTTTACTGCTGAATAAGATGGTGCCAAAATGCTTAAAAGAAAATTCTCTAATGAAAGGATTTTTTTCCTAAATAAATGATTTAAAAAGATAAAAGTGATTTAAAGAAGTTATTGGAAGTTGGTAGGTATAAAGTACACTATGAGAACCTAAGTTTATACCTAAAAGAACTGGAAAAAGAACAGCAAAGAAAGCCCAAAACCAGCAGAAAAAGGGAAATAGAGATTATTAGAGCAGAAATCAATGATATTGAAATAAACAAACAAACAAACAGTAGGACAGATCAGTGAAACCAGGAGCTGTTTCTTTGAGGATTAACAAAATTGATAAACCCCTAGCCAGACTGATCAAAAAGAAAAAGGGAAGGATCCAAATAAATAAATAAAATGAATGAAAGAGGAGAGATCACAACCAACAATGCAGAACTACAAACGATAATAAGAGAATATTATGAGCAATTATATGCCAACAAATTGGGCAATCTGGAAGAAATAGACAAATTCCTATAAACACATAAACTACCAAAACTGAAACAGGAAGAAACAGAAAAAATTTGAATAAACCCATAACCAGTAAAGAAATTGAATCGGTAATCAAAAATCTCCCAACAAACAAGAGTCCAGAATGAGATAGCTTTCCAGGGGAATTCTACCAAACATTTAAGAAGAGTTAACACCTATTCTTTTGAAACTGTTGGAAAAAAATAGAAGTGGAAGGAAAACTTCCAAACTCATTCTATGAGGCCAGTATCACCTTGATTCCCAAACTAAAGACCCCACTAAAGAGGAGAGCTACAGACCAATTTCCCTGTTTAACACGGATGCAAAAATTCTCAACAAGATAGTAGCCAATCAGATCCAACAATACACTAGAAGAATTATTCACCACAATCAAGTGGGATTTATTCCTGGGATGCAGGGCTGGTTCAATATCCACAAATCAATCAATGTGATACATCACATTAATAAAAGAAAGGATAAAAACCACATGATCCTCTCAATAGATGCAGAGAAAGCATTTGACAAAATACAGCATCCTTTCTTGATAAAAACCTTCCAGAAAGTAGGGACAGAAGGATCATACTTCAAGATCATAAAAGCCATACATGAAAGACCCACTGCTAAAATCACCCTCAATGGGGAAAAACTGAGAGCTTTCCCCCTAAGGTCAGGAACACAATAAAGATGTCCACTCTCACCGCTGTTATTCAACATAGTGTTGGAAGTCCTAGCCTCAGCAATCAGACAACAAAAGGAAATAAAAGGCATCCAAATTGGCAAGGAGGAAGTCAAACTTTCACTCTTCACAGATGACATGATACTTTATGTGGAAGGCACAAAAACTCCACCAAAAAACTGCTAGAACCAATCCATGAATTCAGCAAAGTCACAGGATATAAAATCACTGTACAGAAATGGGTTGCATTTCTATACACCAATAATGAAGCAGCAG
Source organism: Felis catus (assembly GCF_018350175.1). Classification (NCBI taxonomy): domain Eukaryota; kingdom Metazoa; phylum Chordata; class Mammalia; order Carnivora; family Felidae; genus Felis; species Felis catus. The sequence continues at coordinate 66,466,295 of NC_058373.1, forward strand.
AAAGAGAAATCAAGGAATCAATCCCATTTACAATTGCACCCAAAACCATAAAATACCTAGGAATAAACCTAACCAAAGAGGTGAAAAATCTATACATTGAAAACTACAGAAAGCTTATGAAACAGATTGAAGAAGACACACTCACAAAAATGGAAAAACTTTCCATGCTCATGTATTGGAGGAACAATATTGTTAAAATGTTGATACTACGCAAAGGAATCTATATATTCATTGCAGTCCCTATCAAAATAATACCAGCATTCTTCACAGAGCTAGAACAAAAAATCCTAAAATTTGTATGGAACCAGAAAAGACCCCAAATAGCCAAAAACAATCTTGAAACAGAAAACCAATCCCAGACTTCAAAATGTATTACAAAGCTGTAATCATCAAGACAGCATGGTACTGGCACAAAAATAGACACTGAGATCAATGGAACAGAATAGAGAACACAGAAATGGGCTCACAAACATAAGGCCAACCCATCTTTGACAAAGCAGGAAAGAATATCCAATGAAATAAAGACAGTCTTTTTAGCAAATGGTGCTGGGAAAACTGGACAGTGACATGCAGAAGAATGAACCTGGACCACTTTCTTGTACACAAAAACTCAAAATGGATGAAAGACTTAACTGTAAGACAGGAAGCCATTAAAATCCTAGAAGAGAAATCAGGCAACAGCCTCTCTGACCTCAGCTGCAGGAACTTCTTACTTAACATGTCTCCAGAGACAAGGGAAACAAAAGCAAAAATGAACTATTGGGACCTCATCGAAATAAAAAGCTTCTGCAAAGTGAAGGAAACAATCAGCAAAACAAAAAGACAACCGACTGAATAGGAGAAGATATTTGCAAACGACATATCAGATAAAGGGTTAGTATCCAAAATCTGTAAATGACTTTATCACAATCAACACCCAAAAACCAAATCATCCACTGAAGAAATGGGCAAAATACATGAATAGACACCTTCCAAAGAAGATATCCAGATGGCTAACAGACACATGAAAAATGCTCAACATCGCTCATCGTCAGGTAAATAGAAATCAAAACCACGATAGGATACCATCTCACACCTATCAGAATGGCTAACATTAACAACTCAGGCAACAACAGATGTTGGCATGGATGCAGAGAAAGTGGAACCTTTTGCATAGCTGGTGGGAATGCAAACTGGTGCAGCCACTCCGGAGAACAGTATGAGGTTCCTCAAAAAATTAAAAATAGTACTATCTATGACCCAGCAATTACACTACTAGGTATTTGTCCAAAGGATACAGGAGTGCTGATTTTAAAGGGCACATACACCCCAGTGTTTTTAGCAGCACTATCAACAATAGCCAAAGTATGGAAGGAGCGCAATTGTCCATCGACAGATGAATAGATAAAGAAGATATGATATATATATGCAATGGAATATTTCTTGGTGATCAGAAAGAATGAATTCTTGCCACTTGCAGCAACGTGGATGGAACTAGAGTGTATTATGCTAAGCGAAATAATTCAATCAGAGAAAGACAAATATCATATGATTTCACTCATATGTGGAATGTAAGATAAAAAGCAGATTGACATGGGGAAGGGAAGCAAAATTAATATGAAAACAGAGAGACAAACCATAAGAGACTCTTAAATACAGAGAACAAACAGGGTTGCTGGAGGGGTGTTGAATGGGGGAAAGGGCTAAATGGGCAAGGGGCATTAAGGAGGACACTTGGGATGAGCCCTGGATGTTATGTGTAAGTGATGAATCACCAAATTCTATTCCTGAAATCACTATTATACCATATATTAACTAACTTGGATTTAAATTAAAAAAAATACACTGTGAGAAAAGGGCAATGATCCATTTGATTATAAGGTCTAAAAGGTAGTAAGAAAATGACTGTTTCCCTAAATCAGGTTATGTACCGGGCATCGTGTTAGGAATTTTGAATTTATTATCTCATTCCTCATAAAGCTGTAGAAGTAATTGTAATTATACCCATTTTTTCTGGTTAATAAGTGAAGACTGGGGGAACAAGTGCTTTCCCTGAGATCGCTTAGCAGGTAAGGGCCAACGTGAGGAATGAGTCTGTGAAGGATGAGGTGTGTTGGAAGCCAAGCAGCTCAGGACATATACAGGCCACAGGAAGCCGACTAACTCGTCTGGAGTTGAAAAATATTGGGGCAGGGGCCTAGAAAGAGAGAAACTCTGAATGTTAGGGTGAAGTAATTTTATTCTGGAGACAATGAGGAATTGTTGGTGCTTTGAGAGATAGGAAGAGTCGTCAAAATTGTGTTACAAAAATAGATCTGGTAGTCTTGTGGACAGCAAACATTGTAAAAGATGAGACCAAGGGGAGAGCTGCTCCAGCAGCCCAGGAATTAGTAGCTAACGGGAAGATGAGGAGAAACGGTTTTTACAAGGTGACCTTAAAGCATAACACAAAATAACCTGGCAATGTCAATTGCTCATTCATTCCACTAATATTTACCACTGCTCTAAGTATTGTCATCTTCTACTTCAGTTAGGAACCTATGCTTTTCTAATTGAACATTTCTTTTGGAAAGAACTATAGATTCGTATACAATATAAGAAATGATGCAGAGATATCTTGTGTTCCCTTTACCTTGTTTCCCCTATTGGTAAACCTCTTATAAAATTCTAGTATAATATCACCCCAGGGTACTGACGTTGCTACAATCCACTGACCTTTTTCAGATTTCCCCTGGTTTACTTATACTCCACAGGTTTAAAAAACGTTATTTATTCTATAGGCTTAGTACACTACTACTATGCTCAGTTAATCAGTTTCTATCATAAACCCTCACCACTTCCCTAGCTCACTGCAAGGAGAGTCTAAGAATGTCATTAAATGCACCATACACCAGCCCTTCCTTTACTCAGGTCTCAAACTAACAGTTCTGAAATGGTGTTTAAATCTTCCTTTTTTGGACACCTGGGTGGCTCAGTCAGTTGAGCTTCCTGCTTTGGCTCAGATCAAGATCTCACAGCTCATAAGTTCGAGGTGCACGACGGGCTCTGTGCTGACAGCTCAGAGCCTGGAGCCTGCTTCGGATTTTGTGTCTCCCTCTTTCTGCCTATCCCCTGCTCATGCTCTGCCTGCGCCTGCCTCTCTCTCTCTCTCTCTCTCTCTCTCTCTCTCTCTCTCTCTCTCTCCCCCCCAAACAAACCTTAAAAAAATTTAAACCTTACTTCTTGTGGTTAAAGTCTCCCTATGCTTTCCTTCAGGTGGCCTTTGTCCATCCTGAAAGTTAGTGGGGACTTGTTAGGTATTTTTCTTCCATCATTTAAGTAAATGTAGTCCATTTATATACTAGAATGGTTTTCGTTCTTAGAAAGCTGGGTATTCTGTTATACTCAGGATTCAAATTCTCCTCTAGCCTGTGTAGATCTGTCTACTTGAGGAATTCCTACTGGAATATACCAGTCTCACAGAGGTTATTTCGGAGTCAGCATGAAGAGTGTGACTTTGGATGATGTTAACCTCTCTGGTCTTCAATATTCTTGTTCCTTCCACTTCAAAACGTCATGATGCCGTGGGAAGTGGACCCTGCATTTTCTGTCCTTTTCACATTTGTTTTGTACCTGCTTTTTAGATTCTTAGGCTCCCAGGGCTATCATTTTCCCTGCTGATATCCCCAGAAACCTTCTCTTACGAGCTGATCTGAGGACTTCCTGCCACCATATACATGGCTTATGTAGGTAACAAGTAGCAAATGTGTAGGTGTCAGCCAGACCCTGGGCAATGGCATTGGGGGAGATCCGGGATATCCTGTCTATGGGAGGTGGTATAATGGAAAGAACATTAGACCCTGATGGCAGACTGTCTGAATTTGAACCCAGGCTCTTCTGTTTACCAGTTATGTAACCTTGGAAAACTATTTACTTTATCTGAGGCTCAGTCTCTTCATTTGTATTATGTGAAAAGTTAATAGTACCTTCTTCACAGCATTGAAATAGTAAGTAGTAGTAATGAGCTGTTATAACTAAAGCACTTAGCGTTGTGCGTGGCACACAATAAACATTTAACTATTAGTATTATAATTTAAAAGTCATAGATATGAATGGCACAAGGCATTTATGTAGCACCTGTAGACCTCCTGCTGGGTGATTATTTTTGAAAACTGTCTTTTCTTATTTCTCAAATTTCTCTCTTCTTCATAGTTGTATTACTAGATAATATGTCACAATTTTACCAACACATGAATTTTATACTGAAAGGGCAATGAAACACATTTTAAACGGGAATTTTCTTATACCTACATCATGCCACAAAACTATCTGTGTGTTTTTACAAAAAGGGAAAGGAAAAGTGTAATTGAACATGTATTACCTATAGTCTTGTATTAACACTGTAGGCTAGTTAACGCATATAATCTTTAATTCTTTGGAGCAGGTATCCAATTACCTATTATTTAGAAGAGCATACTGAGACTCAGAGAGATTGAATCCAAGGCCAGAGATCTAATTGCTGGCAGATCAAAAGTAGAACACAGTAATCTTTACACTATGATATATCTCTGCCTCTGTTTACTCGGTGTGCTCTTGGAGAAGCTACAGTACAAAGAAATAATGGCTTAATATAAATATCTTAATGCAATAAAAAAATTCAAAAATTTGGTGATCATTTTGTGAGAAAATAGTTTTTAAAGGTCTGTTTTGAAGTGGGACTTCCAAGTCTACGTTTTCAATTGCCAGTTCGAGAACAAGTCCAACCGAGGGTGTTAAATAAAATTAACTTTCTAGAAAACTGTTTTATTTTTTTTAAGCTTGAGTTAGAACACTCTTAATAAATCCATGAAATGTTTCTCTTTTTAGTATCTTTGTTTTTCTTGCCTTGGATCTTGTATCTATGTAACGGTCCCAAAATAATATTTTGAGAGAGAAAATGAAAACAGTAGAACCAATGATTTTGTGGTCTTTGTTGATTTTCACCATGTCTACCCCCTTTCCTTTTCCCTACCCTTCTAGAATTCTCTGCCAGCAATCAAGATAAGGTTAGGAAGATTACCAGATGCAGCAAATGCTAAAACCGAAACTGAGTTAATAGCTAGGCAAAATGCCCTCTGAATAAATTCTTGTCAGGGTCAGAGGGGATTCTTCATTCTAGGAGGGGAAAAGTCCTTAGAAGGAAGGGTGGAGTTCAGCAGTCCCTGAATCCATACCTCAAAGGGCCCTACCCTCTCTTCCAATCACAGGCAAACACAATCATCTACCTGTGGTCCAAGGCCTTCTGGATTCTGAAAGTTATCACAGCTTTTTTCCTGATTATTTGTAATTAGTCTTTAGGCTCTGGTATACAGCCTCTTTTTCCTCATTGGTTATTTAATCTTGATTTTAGTTGTATGAACTCTGGTTTTGTTTGCTTGTTTTGGAAGTGACAGAAAATGAAAGCAAATTCAATTTTGTGAAAAGGGGAGTTTATTGGATCATGGAATCCATGAAAACATTGATCACTAATTAAACTTGGGATCTAGCTGAGGATCCACTGGTGTTGGTAATGACATTTGAATCGTTCACTAAATTTTGAATGCGCAACTTGTGCCCTTCATAGTTTGCCTAAGATTTTTATAAAAATAAATATGTAACAATTTGCTTGTTTGTTTAGCGGAACTGATACGGTATTCTAATAAATTCTAAGCAACTGCCAGATAGCACCATCATGTCATTAATTAGATTTCTTGCCACATGATTTTGATCTCAGAGCTTTTGCCGTTGAAGCTGTATGTAATCTATGCAAATTTAGTTTAACTACAATCATAATATAAAATTTAATAAGGCCTTATAAAAATATTGGTAAAAAAATTAGAAAGCAAAGCACCACATGCACTTGAATTACATCCAGCTATAATGAATGTGTTTTTTTTTAAATAACAGTCATTAGTCTTACTTCTAGACTTCCAATTATATATCCCATTCTGAAAAATGTGTACCCATTCAATTATTACTTAAGAATGCCCAGTTCAGCACACCCTACAGCTTAGTTAATACCTAGAAAAGCTGAATTGTTAACATATTCAGAAGACAGTCTTTCCACAAAATAATCATTTATCTCTACAAATACTCTGCTGATATGGTATAAGTGGGTGATAAAGAATTAAAAAAAAATTGACATATTGGTTTCAATGTTTTTAATGCTTCAATTTTGAAACTATTTTTTAGTTAAAAAGAAAATACTTCGCTATCATTGTACATTTCACATTAACATGTTATTTTCATAAGGGCTGGCATTATCTGCCAAATTTTCAAATAAAATTATACACTTTAATAAATAGATCTTTTAACTCAATCAAAACATTGTTAGAAGGACTTTCATATGGGAGTAAGATGGAGTCGTTTTTGCCATACCAAAGCTCCCACTGAGAACAAGTAGAAAGGATCCTATGTTTAACAATGTTAGAGAGCTACTGAAGCAATGAAGGATAGGGGGTTTTAAGAATGGAAAGAAGAGAGCCATGGAGAAGTGGGCTGACATTTTGTAGTTTTACTCTGGCTATATTTGCAAACTCTGGGTCTGAGCAAGAGACCGAGTTCAACTTTGCCCAGACAGAGAGTAGCTGCTGCCACACTTAGAAGTCTACAGGGTGTTTGGCAGTCTTGCAGGACTGCATTGACAAAAAGGGAAATGTGAAAGACCTCAAATTCATGGTCAGTTTCCCCCTTAAGACATCTGCTGAATTTTGACATTTTGGGTGTGGGAGGATAAATAGCTAGGTAGAAAATAGGAAAGCAGAGTGGAGTTTTCTTCAGTCTTACGTAAGGAGACAAAAACTCCACATCCTGAAAAGAAAGGGGCTCTGGTAACGCACGAGGCTCTCACTGAAAGCCTTGGTAAGCTATGCCACATGCAGAAGAAGGGTGAATTACAATTAGACTGCATTCATCTCTCTCCCTAATTAGATCATGTTGATAAGCCTCCACATTGACTAGCTGAGGAAAGAGTCGAATAACTTTGGAGGATGAGCTCATCCATAGCCTCTACCATGTCTATCTGCAAATTTATGGCATAAAAGTTATTAGGCCTGCCAAAATATAGGACCATGAGACTAAAACCCAAGAGAATAATCATTATACAAGAATATAAGACCCAAAGGTAATCCATATATTGAAGTTAGCAGACATAAGCTTTAAAGTCGGCAAAGATGAATAGTTTTAAGAACTAGATAAAAGATGAAGAAATATAGATGAAATATGAAGAATTTTAGTAGACACTTTAGAATATGTAAAATAAAATAAATGGACAGTTTAAATCTGAAATCACAATATCCGAAATCAAATCAATGGCTACATTTACCCACTTATTCAACACAGCAGAAGACAATTTGAAAACCAGAAGACAGCTTAGTAGAAAATATCCAAACTGAAACACAAAGGTGATTGAGAATACAGAAATGAGCATAGCTATGTGTAGAACAATTTCCAAAGCTCTAGCCTATATGTGACTGGGGTTCCTTCAAAGGAGAAAGAACGAGGTTGGAGATGCATTTGAAGAGCTGATGGTGGAGAAGACTCCCAAACAGGTAAAAGGTAATGACCCACAAATTCAACAAGCTCAGTGAATTCCAAGCAAAACAATACAATGAAAACAAGATTTAGGAACATTATAGTTAGACTGTTGACAACCAAAACCAAAGAGAAAAATCTTAAAAATATCCAGAGAAAAAAGACACGAAATAATAAGCTTATAGTTGACACCTCAATATAAACTATGACAACTGAAAGGAAATTGAAGTTACCGAAAGAAGACAGTGTCAAATTATCCAGCAGTAGTGCAAATAAAATAAAAGGGAACAAACTAACCAGCGATAAGTGAAAATAAAGTAGTGAAAATTAAGTTTATAAAGATCTGATTGTTAAGGAAATGTTTTCTCAAGAAAATGGAAGCTGAGAGATTTTGTCACCAGCTGACCTTCTCTAAAACAAATATCCAAGTGTTCATCAACTGATGAATGGATAAAAAAGACGTGGTATATACATACAATGAAGTATTACTTAGCCATAAAAAAAAAGAATGAAATCTTGCCAATTTCAGTGATCTGGATGGAGCTAGAGTGTATTAGGCTAAGTGAAATAAGTCAGGCAGAGAAAGACAAATATATGATTTCTCTCATATGTGGAATTTAAGAAATGAAACAGATGAACATAAGGGAAGGGAAGGAAAAATAAGATAAAAACAGATTGGGAAGCAAACCGTAAGAGGCTCTTAACTATAGAGAAACACTGAGGTTTGCTGGAGGTGATGGGCTAAGTGGGTGATGGGCATTAAAGAGGGCACTTGTTTTGATGAGCACTGGGTATTGTATGTAAGTGATGAATCACTGAATTCTATTCCTGAAACCAATATTGCACTGTATGCTAACTAGCTGGAATTTAAATAACAATTTGAAAAGAAAACAACAACAACAAAACACAAAATGTCTCACAGGTAAACATAAAAATGCAAAAGAGGGCGATAAACTAAGGCATTCCAAAGTTCTAGCATTACTGGGGAAGAGATAAGAACAGTAATGTGTAGTAGTCTGTCCTAGATCAAGGTTGTATACTGCAGTCTCTAACATCACAAAGGATAATAAAATAATGCATATCTAAGGAATTAATGGAGTGGGATAAATAATAGTTTTTTATTGATCCAAGGGAAGACAAAGGAAGAAGAAAAAGAGTAAACATGAAACCGGTAGGTCAAACAGAAAACAAATAGCAGGATAGTAGATGTAAATTTAAAAATACCAGTGATTACATTCCATACAAAGAATATCTATAAATCTTTAAGAAAGGGAAAACAGCCCAGTAGAAAAATAAGCAAAATATTTGACTAGCCACTCACAAAACAGGATTAGCAAATGGCCAATAGATGTGAAAAGTTCTCAATTTTGTTAGTCACCATGGAAATGTAAATTACCTTGTGATATGATTACATATACTCTGGGATGGGTAAGATTAAACAGGTAATGTTAAGAATTGGTGACAATGTGGACAAATTACAAGTCTTATTCACTGCTTGTGGAAGGATAAATCGGCAAAGCATATTGAAAAACTGGCAGTTCCTTCTAAAACTGCATCTACTAAATCACATTAGTTAATAGGAATGTAGTAATTCAGCAATTCCCCCACGTTTATGCTCAGTAGAAATGTATATGTAAGTTTACCTAAAGACATGATAATATTCAATATAGTACTGTTTATAACAACCCACATACTATAGAATGAATCAGTAAATTATAATGTGCTAGAGGTAGAGCCCCTCCGTAAGGAATGTGGTGGGGCCCTCAGAAAAAAGGAAGGCAACTTGGTCTAATCAATTGCCATCCATGTATGCATAGCTCTGACACGACTCTGTAACTTGGACTGTGTCCAATCAGACTATATGTGTCACCATTATATAGGAGACAAAGAAGTTGAAATTGCATTAAAGGCTACACCCTGCTGTGCTCAGGGCTCAGTTTTTTGGGTATGAACCCGATGAACCCGTTGAGCCCGTGCCAACGTGACAAATAAAGTTGCTTCCTGGACAAAGAAAGCCTCATGTTCCATCTCTCTGTGAGAGAATCCTGCTATAATAGCATATTCATTGAGTGGAATAATACATAGTATTATAAATGAAAAATCAAACAAACCCCACAGGTACATGCAGTAGTAGGCATTGACCTCATAACCACCAAGCTGAGTGAAAAAAAAAACCTGCCATGAAAGGGGACCGATTATATAACTGCATTTTTGTAAGGCTTAAAAACAAGCAAAATTAATCAGTGCTACAAGAAGTCAGGCTACTGTTTGTACTTGATAGGTGTGATGGGTATGGACTTGAAGGATTCATGAGACGGGCTTTTGGGACGCTGATAATGTCCTGTTGTCTAAACTGGTTGCTGGTTCCATAGGTGTCTTCACTTGATGAACATTCCTTTGAGCTGTGCATTGGAAGTACTTGCATGTTTCTGTGTATATGTTATAAAGAGTTGACTTACGAGTTAAGTATCTACTGAATGCATGGGACTAAGCTATGTGAGTCTCCCTCATGAATTGCTTTTATAGTATAAATACTCTGCTAATAATGGCCTATTGTTACATGCCCTGAAACATTGGAGAGTGGAAAAATAATAATGGTGATACAGTATTTATATGTCGCTTTCCATGCCATGACAACGTACATATATTTCTCCTAACTTCACAACAATCCTGCTTTTAATAATATTACAAGAAAACAGTTTGTTTTTTCAGAGTTGAGTCATAAAAAAGACAAAACATTTCATAACAAAATCATAAACCGTACCACCAAAACTTGTGTGATTAATCAAAAAGTTGGAATCTGCTAAACCACTTAGCCCAGCATCTAAAAATTTGTGAATTGCATCTGTTTGCATGGCAGTTAAATAAGTCAATTGCTAAGTACTGCGGAAGTTACAAAAGAACCATATACTGTGGTTTCATCCTTCAAGAATCAAATACTCCATTCAGGGACACAAGAGTTAAATCTTCAAAGCAATGAAAAGAACAAAGAAATGTAGTTTAAACTACTAAACTGTGTCAGGTGTTCCATGGATTGTCCAAAAATGAAAGATATAGATGTAGGATGGAGTGATTGGAAGGCATATTGGAGGAGGTGAGGCCAGAGCTAGACTGTAAGAAGGTGATTGACTAGCAAAGTTTCTTGGAGATCTAATTAACACATGTTGTGTTGGACAGTTGAAGATTACCTTTTTATAATAGTATGAATTGATATCAGGAATGGTTCTGATGCCATTATGATGTATCTGGTATGAATAATTCATGCATAGACTAATGGAGCCATACAATTGAACTGCAGGGGTGTTACAAATTAGAATTTATGTGCATTGACATAGCCGTGGTTAGAAGCTGGTATAGTGTTTGTCCCCCTCACTAGTGACTTTGCCTCACTCATACCAGGGCTAGTATGTGTGTGTGTATGTGTGTGTGTGCATGTGCACACACGTTTAGTTGTTAGGAAAACAAAATCAAGCTATGCACTGAATTCACAAAAAAAAAATTCTCAAAATCATTCGTATAAAGAATCTTACAATGTATACCCATTGAAGGAAAATGGAAGGAAAAGGACAAAATCACTTGAGGTAGAGTTTTATGAGAAGCTGTATCTTCTGCACATTATTTTTAACTTCTCTTAGAATTTTAGCTGAGAATATAATTTGGTTAACTTATCTTGAAAGACTAAGCTTTATTAGAACATTTCCTGGATTAGCCTACTGTTCATTTCATATTGCCATTGGATTTGTCTTTTTGGTTCTGAAATTATCAAAGCTAATGTATTAGTTTGCTGGGCCTTTCTGGTGGTGGTGGTGGTGGGGCAGACAGGGGTATAAGTTAACCCATTACAACTGTTATGGTGTTTTGTAGTTTAGTTTCATTACCACAAAACACTGTAAATGCTATGCTTTGCTCATGGGATGGATGTTGCCACTTGGAAGTAAAGGAAGTCATTTAGAATAATAAATTCACAAGGCAGAGCACTTTAGCATAAATAGCTATTATGTGCCTGGAAGAAGGACCAAATTCATACGTAGGTACTGTCAATGCTCACTCAAAGATTCAGAGTCTTAAAATTGAAGAGGAGTTGAAAGTTTCAGTAATTCCCAAATGATGATCAGCGGATTCGTGTTAATCTGTGACAAGAGTTTTGCCATTTTGTATCAGAATGAGATAAATAAAACTCATGCCATCTCTTGATTTAGCTAGCTAAATTTGTTTCTGATAAAGTTAGGAAGGTTGTGTATTTTTGCAGACCGCCCTGAGTTTTCGTACTACATCTCCTTATGTTTGCATTTAAAATATAATTTATTTTATGAAATGATACTGGTTGTTGGTTTTGGTTTGAAGGTGTTCACTCAGTATTACAAAAAACTAGTGAGCATTTTTTTTCCATTTTCCAGTAAATATATATGTTATATATAACATAATATATATAACATATTATATATAATATATATAACATATAATATATTATATGTAATATATATAACATAAATATATATATTATATACAATTATATATAATATAATTATATGTATAATTATATATGATATAATTGTATATAAATAATTATATATAATTATATATGATATAATTATATATAATTATATACAACTATATATAATATATATTCCTGGTCCATGAAATTTTTGTCCAGGCATCATGGACCTATTCAAATGACCCATCTGACTCTTGAATCCCCTGAACTATATGCCCACCATACCATGGTTAAACATCCCTAAAAAAAAAAAAAAGAAGAAAAAAGAAATTCCATCACTTGCAACATACTCCTTTCCATCTTCAGTTTTCTTAGAAAACTATTTTTAAGAATTTAGCTGAGATTTTCTTGAGAATTTGTCTTTTTGTTTTTTACTTCTGAAATCATACTAAAGAAATATGCTCCCTATCCTAAACATAGCCCTTCAAATATATGAAGAAAGATACTATTTTCCCTGAGTCTTCTCTTTTTTTTTTGACTTAACAACGTAATTTGCTTTGTTCTTCACACAACAATGTTGCAAGTCACTCAACTTTTTCTCTCCATCAAACCTGTTTTAGTTTGTCAGTAATGTTCAAACTCCTGACACCTAGATCTGAATTAAAGACTAAATTGATATAAATATCTAATTGAAGAGACTATCACTTCCCAGTCTCTAGATACTATGTTGTGGTACCATTTACTATCTTATTAGCTATTTTGTCAACTGCAACTCATCTCAAAATTTCCAATTTAATGAGTTCTTGCAATTATTTCTGCCTTTGGCGTACTGTTTTGTTCCAGAAAACTAGAAGGTATCATACAAAGAAATGACAAGTAAAAATTCGCTTGTTGGCAGTTTACGTTAGGCAAATTACAGAGTCTTTTTATTTTTATTTATTTTTATTTATTTTTTTAATGTTTATTTCTGAGACAGAGAGAGACAGCATGAACGGGGGAGGGGCAGAGAGAGAGGGAGACACAGAATCGGAAGCAGGCTCTAGGCTCTGAGCCATCAGCCCAGAGCCTGACGCGGGGCTCGAACTCACGAACCGTGAGATCGTGACCTGAGCTGAAGTCGGACACTCAACTGACTGAGCCACCCAGGCGCCCCCAGAGCCTTTTTAAAAAGAAAAGATAAAACCAAATTCTTTCCTCAGTGTCCAGGGCCTCCTGGATGGCCATCTCCTTGTTAAAATCAGTTCTTGGTAAGGAAAATAAAATTGGATGGTAGTTAAAGAGAATTGTTCCACGGGCCTCCTCATTTTAGCCAAGTTCAGAGCCATAAACCAAAGCAAGGGTCAGCATACTACAGCCCAGGGGCCAAATCCACCTTGTGTGCCTGTTTTAACAAATAAACATTTATTGAAACCCAGCCACACTCATTCATTTTATATTGTCTGTGGCTACTTTTGCATTACAATGGCTGAGTTGAGTAGTTGCTACAGAGGCTATATTACCCACAAAGCCTAAAGTATTTATTATCTGGCCCTTTTAAGAAAAATTTTGTCGATCCCTGAGGCTGCATGAGCATTTTTGCTATGGAAATTTTAGAATAATAAACAGGTCAGATGAGTTGAAGCAAAGCATTACACAAGGTGAGACAAGGTTTCATAGACACCTAAAATTAGAGCCAGTTCTCAGTCCACCCAGCAAGAGGTCAGTATGGGTTGGGAGAAGAAATGAACAGCACTGACCTAATTATTGTGGATTTGACATTTGCTTCAGAAGAGATCTGTTCCATATGGTAAAACTAAAAAAAATTAGATGTCAGCGCTGAGTTGCTGCAGAGGAGGCTGGACTGTGTGTAGATAGTGTCACTTATGACATGAATTACATTAAAGTTCTTTCTGTCACCATGCTCAAGCCCCCTTCAATTTGGAAAGAAGGTGGACCAAATAATCCTATGTTTCACCAGGTAGTGCTCACCAAAGAGGAGATTTTTAAGTGCTGACGGAACAGATCCAAAAAGAAGTCATATTAACATTCATACAAACTGCACTGCTTTGGGTGGTACAGAACTAGCATCTGAGGAGACCACCATTCGTGATGAAGTCAGCTTTATCAACTACGTAGCAATAGGATGTGGATCACATATAGATGTAATTTATATCTGAGTGGTACTTTTTAAAAAGATCCTTTTCTATTATAACAGTTTGGACTCTTTTCTATCTGAAAAACAAATAAGAAGTCAACATGTTCTTCATTTCTGTCCATGAAATGCATCCCAGCCTCCACAAAGGAAATGCAACAACAACAAAAAAAAAAAAAAAAAAGGAAGAAAAGAAAAAAAACTATGCTTTGAAATGATGTTAAAAATATCTTTGTGGGAATTGACAATTTATTAACAAACAAGTAGACGAATGAAACTCTACCTCTGCAATGGAAGGAATTAGCATGGAAGACCATAAGCTAAAGAATGACCTCGGCAAAATTATTTTCCATGCTTCATCTTCTTCCCTCCATTTTTATAGTTACCTCTGCCTTCCCTTCCCTAGGAATTTAATACACTGTGCTGCCCGGGATGGTCCAGGGTGTCTACAGTCTTGCTGATTAGACTTGATCTCTTTAGTGATTCTGGATACTTCCTCTTCATCAGAACTTGGTCCTATATGCCATTCTCTCAGGGCCTCTGAAGGATGTCGCATCCTGCCTAGGAGACCACAGAAGCTAATGATCACATGTGGCACCAACTTAAGGAGAAAAGTAGAAACTCCAGTTCCTACGGAATACACAATACCTACATTATATGATGTTCCTTGACTGAAGAGGTTACTGATCTACAGTGCCTTGCTAAGCCATACTGGTACCTGAGGCTAAAAATAAAATATGTGCTCCATACCTATGCATCAAAATATCTTTCCACAATTTTAAACAAGTGGAAAAGTTAATAAAAACCCTACAGTTAAAAAAAAAATTATATGTATGAGGCGCCTGGGAGGCTCAGTCGGTTGAGCATCCGACTTCGATTCAGGTCATGATCTCACGGCTTGTGGGTTCGAGCCCCGTGTCGGGCTCTCTGCTGACAGCTCAGAGCCTGGAGCCTGCTTCAGATTCTGTGTGTCTCTCTCTCTGCGCCTCCCCTGTTCATGCTGTCTCGCTCTGTCTCAAAAATAAATGTAAACATTTAAAAAAATTAAAAAAAAATTATATGTAGAACTCTGTGTTGTGCAATCTCTTTACACACTGATAAGCCTTGTAAACCTGCCTTGAGGAAAACATGCTGATGTGATCAGGAACCGGACTGATTAGAAATAACTGTTTTCTTTGCACAGTAATGCATAAAACAAACAAAACATGCTAAATTAAATTCTCAACTCTCATGCAAATTAAAATTTTTTCTTTTTCTTTTTTTTTTTTCCCCTACTGCTTCCTCAGGTCAGGCTAGACACAGTTTAGCTTTGAACTACATTTCAGCTCACCTTTCCACACTTTGTTCCCAATACCCTATGATGTCATTGGCTTCTCCAGGATTTGAAATTGGGGAGAGAGAAATCAGAGACTGAAGGTGTCTTGATTGATTGGCACAGTTGGTTATCTAGCATTGGTACTCTTTGAGTTTCATTGAGTTTCATTCTTTCTTTCAGGAGTCTTTTGTGGATCTTTTTGGAGCATCACACACACACACACACACAGCACACAATTTTGCACATATCTCTAGACTTCTCACTGAGTTTTTCCAGCACAGGTACTGTATTCTTTGCTGGCTGCTTATGATTTGGTACCTAATTTGTGAAAGTCCACTCACACAAATTTATCTTTTGAGTTCACTTTGTCCTGCTGATGTTTCTCTCAGGCAGCATCCAGGACAACCCAAGTCTTCTCTGAGGACACATCTTACCACAGGAATCATCCATTGTCACACTTCATCAAACTGCAGATACGAGATGAAGGCTTTTCCTGGGGTAGGTGAGGCCTAGGAGTCACCAAGTCAGCTTTCTCCATCTGTGAATGCCTATGAAGTCCCAGCATGCCATTTTAGATGGAAGAGTACTGAGATTTCGTAACTCTGGAGTTTTAACCAAACTTAGATAAGAGGCAAGCTCTCATTGTAATATTCTTTATAGCTATGGAGCTAGTTTTTAAAATAGATTTTGGGCAGGAATCTTTTGTTGATATTCTCCTGAATACTTCTTTTTTTATATTAAATATAATTTATTGTCAAATTGGTTTCCATATAACACCCAATGCGCATCCCAACAGGTGCTCTCCTCAATGCCCATCACCCACTTCCCCTCCCTTCCCACCCTCCATCAACCCTCAGTTTGTTCTTAGTATTTAAAAGTCTCTTATGGTTTGCCTCCCTCCCTCCCTGTAACTTTTTTCCCCTCCTTCCCCTCCCCCATGGTCTTCTGTTAAGTTTTTCAGGATCCACAAAGGAGTGAAAACATATGGTATCTGTCTTTCCCTGCCTGACTTATTTCACTTAGCATAATACCCTCCAGTTCCATCCACGTTGCTGCAAATGGCCAGATTTCATTCTTTTCCTTGCCAAGTAGTATTCCATTGTATATATATATAAACCACAACTTGTTTATCCATTCATCATTTGATGGACATTTAGGCTCTTTCCACAATTTGGCTATTGTTGAGAGTGCTGCTCTAAACATTGGGGTACAAGTGCCCCTATGCATCAACACTCCTGTATCCCTTGGGTAAATTCCTAGCAGTGCATTTGCTGGGTCATAGGATAGATCTATTTTTAATTTTTTGAGGAACCTCCCCACTGTTTTCCAGAGCAGCTGCACCAGTTTGCATTCCCACCAACAGTGCAAGAGGGTTCCCGTTTCTCCACATCCTCGCCAGCAACTATAGTTCACTTTAGCCACTCTGGCCGGCCTGAGGTGGTATCTCAGTGTGGTTTTGATTTGCTGCATACTTCTTTTTATTAACCCACTGGCCTCTACTTATTCCAAGGCCAGTCCTGGTAGTGACCTGTGTGAGCTAAATCTGAGTCAGAAGAGTGTATGTTAAACATGCGCTATGGGAAATTAAAAAGAAATTAGAGTTCTTGTCCTTGACTTATTTAACTTCAAATGCATGTGGCAGAGCTGTCACAAATAGGTTCCCAGTAGCACAACTGAGAGACATACATACAACCGTTGGTAGCTCACCTCTAAAACATATTCTTTGGTTGAAAGGGGGGAAATGAAGACAACAGAGAGTCAGAAAGTTTGAGAAGATCTAAAAGACTTCTTGAAAGAATATGGTCCAACTTGCAATATGCATTGTTAGCCTACTTTGAACCAGGGAGATAGTATTAAATTCTGGATTTATGTAGTACAAAGATCCCATAAGGAGTTTATAATTGGATAGAAGATATGAGATATGTAATAAATATAATGAAAAGATATTATAAATTTAACATTAATTTAGATGCTGCATTTTTCCGAACATAGCTTGCTTCATCTTCAAAAAAAAAATTGACTAGAGCAGATCATTAACACTAGATTTTAGACTCTGAACTTGAAGTTGCTTCCTTCTTTTGAAAAGGGAGGTGGAGTTGGGGCAGAGGCTTCTGACCACTGAACTCAATCAAATGGTTTTTCCTAAGGCTTCTGAAAGCTACTTGGGGCAAAGTGTTCCTTCATAGATTTCACAGATGCTTTAATCAAAAGTGCAAAACATTCATGCCCAATTTTAAGTGCTCCCCTTATAACTGCTTTCTATTTCTTCCTTTCTTTCTTCCAAAATCCAGCTCTAATGTATCCATTTTTACGTGTGGTTGTAATTCTGGTTTCCTTCCATGCATGTTATTCAACAGTATAAGTTCAGTGCAGTGAGTGAGTCAGTTTTATGACTCGACAAATGTTACCCTGAGAGATAGGTAACATTCCATGATTTTATGGTTGTTTTATATATATATATAAAATATATATAAATTTTTTATATATATATATATATATATATAAAATATATATATATATATATATATATATATATATAGTTCTATTTTCTAGTCCTATTATTGCTTAAGGGAGTGATCAGGCAGCAGATAAGATTGGGTCAGCAAATTTCCAAATGTAAGAACTGCTCTTTTTTAAAAAAAAAATCTCGATTTTTTTAACATGTTTTTTATTATTATTATTTTTTTAACTTATGATCTGGCTTTATGATGTGGTACAAACTTAAAGTTCCAGGAGTTTTGCTGGAATTATGTTCAAAATCTTTAAAGTGGCCTACCAGTTCTTGAGTAAAAGAACATACTTCTTTTGTGGTAGCAAAAGACGGTCAAGGGTAAAAGCCTCAAAAATAAGCCTTGAAGAGCAGTCATTCTCTTGCCTCAGAGCCTTCCGTTAGGTAGAGTTCAAGGATTCTTAACAAAATGCCAAGAAGACTCGAAGAGAGCATATGGCAGGAGAGCAATGAGGTACGGTTGGAGGTGGTGTAAGCTAAGTTGGGGTTAAGCTGTGTCAGCACTCAAAGACATGTGGGTGTTTCGTCTTCAGCCTGTAGGCGGTAAGATGACTTCAAAGAATTCCCGGTGATGGTATGGTGTGATTAAATCTGTGGCTGACTGCAGTGTGGGAGAAAGATTTGAAAAGTGAAAAGTTAGAGGCAAACGAGGGTTAAGAGGCTGTTATAACGATCGTGGTCATGTATGACAGACGCATTGTTTAGTGGAAGGTTACTCTGAATTATTACCGTTGATAATTAGCCTAGAATTGCTTAAAAAATACCATGAAGTTTCACTGGTAATTATTAGGTCAAGTGTATTTAGGGACATCAGAGAAGTTTTGTCACTGGCTGTGAGCTAATATTCAATGATAATTCAGACATGAGTCAAAGATTTTGGTGTAAAATCTGAAGAATTTTGCTGCCTGCCATCCCCTCCCTTTGTCCTGCCCTTGGCCTCCAAATTCCACAGTCAGAGAAGTCTAGGCAATGAGAAAGTCAGAGTTAGGAAATTTTAGAGTTTAAAATATTTAACTATTAGTGTTTCACCTGAAATCCAGTAAGTTTCACAGCTAGAGTTTTTCTTTCTAAGGCATATTCATGGTTTCAAGGTTAGGAGTAAGACAAATCTGAAGACTTGGATGATGCGAATCGAGTGTGTTATTGATAGATGAACAGTGTTTAAGTGGTTAGAAGGCCTATTGGGGCATATATTCCTTTCTACTTTAGTTATTTAGAAGATAATGATGTACTTTTATTCAGGTTTATGCAGTGATCACCCAGAGGAATATTAAGAGAAACATGATTCAGAGAATGATAGAACAACTTGTTGGAACAGACAAGAGATACGGCTTTGATATCACAAAGATCATGGATCTAGATAAAGCACTTAAATAATAATGAAGGCTTTAGATTCTCTTGTTGAATGATTCAGTTAAGCACTATAAAGTCCCAGGATATTCTGGCTTTTACCACCTGAAGTTAGTAGAAATGGAATTAGAAAGATCTCAGCTTTGTATTTATACTTAAAATCAGTGAAATTCTATCTTTTAAGAATAAAGAGATTTAGATTCAAGTGTTTAGACGGTCTGGAAGTATGTGTGTGTGTGTTTGTGTGTGTGTGAAATGTTAGCTTTTAGTTGGCAAAATACTGATCTTTGATGAGGGAAACCAAAATTGTTTCAAATTATATGTCACAGACCTCAATTGCTCTGCAGAACTATTTTCCAGTTTGGTGAGTTGTTTTATTCCTTGATTCCTGTTTATGCTTTTCCAATCCAGCAAGGGAAAATGAAATGGATCCTACTCAGCCAGAACTCTGTCCTTAAGTCTTATGAACTCGGTGGCCTGTTAACCGTGCTCCGGCACAAAACAAACCAGTCTTTCTATTGGAAAATTTCTAAGCAGGCTTCATCTCAACTCTGCTCTATTAAGGGGACCCACAAGCATTTTCAAGGAGCATGGATTTTATGACTGCAGCTTGAATGCAGCTGTGTCTTTTCCAATCTAGGGCCAAGAGACAAAATGCAACATGAGATTTTTAAACATTCCAAGGCCCATCTGCCATGTAACCCACTTATCTTTGTGGCTGCAAGTTCTTTATTGATCCAAAATGGTAAAGAAAAAAAAAAAGGCAACAAAGGGGTAAAATGTAGGGGGAGAGAAAAGCCATAAATCCATTCTTTTGTTGTTCTTCCAACAGCATCTGTGAGCAATTGTCACAATTACTAGTCAAACTGTATTTGACTTGTTGCCAACATGAATTTTCCAAAAACCCAATGTAAACAAACTCTGCAAGTACTTCCTCATTTGCCAAGCCAGTAATTATTTACTTTGTTTGGGCCTAGCATTAATGTCAGTTCAGCTTTACAGCCTGTAATGTGTTTGTTAATGAAACCGTGAGGTCTAAAGCTACATATTAACCTTGCCACCCTTCAATTTTGAGCTCAATAAAGTTGCACCATGGTTTTGTAAACTAGTGTTGGGGGACAGGCAAATGATTAATTATATTTTTCCTTTTTCCTTTATCCAAGCAAATTGTTAATCTTTAAACCTGCCTCTCATTTTAAAGTTAACAAACCCACATCCAGCCGCCGAGAGATATGATATCATTGAGACAAGTCACTGTTGCTGTTGTGATGCCATATTTGGAAGTCCTCGGCGATAGTGCTTGCATTCATATTTAGTAACCTTACAGGCACTGTGTACTTCTTGAAAGAAAGGGAAAATTCCTCAGGGAATCGGGGAATATCAATTTGGTAGGGAGGTGATGGAATGCATAGTTGGGACGTAGTATTCATCTTGTGGAGACTAAATGAAAGTCAGGTGTTTTGAGGATGTCTGAGCAATTCAGCCAGCAAAAGAGATAAAAATTCCTGATCTGCGTGAGGAAGTAAGGAGGTTGGGGAGAAGGAAATTTAGCCTAAGGATAGGATATTTTTCCCCCAGACACAAGCGAATCTGCCTTTGTCTCTGGTCTCTTAAATCTGTGTTGTGCATTGCTGGTGACTTAGAATACAACAGAGGGCACGCATAAGCCCTGTTCTCATAGAACTTATATTCTAGTGGGAAATGGGGAGGCCATGTAATAAAGAAATAGGCAAATCTGTTTCAGATCACAGTGAATAGTACAAAATTGGTGAAACAAAGGGATGAGATGTGAAATCTCTGGTGAAGCCACTTTTGATGGGTGGTTAGGCCTCCCTGGGAGGGGTACATCTGAGCTGAGACTTGAACAATAGGACAAAGCCCTATCAGAATGTATGGGGACAAGACTTTTCAGGTAGAGGAAACAATAGCAAATATCCAAGCAAGGACCAAGAGGAGGAAGGGCAATGTGGGTGTGCCCAGTGAGGAGGAGGGGGTGAGGGGTGTAGGAGGAGACGGGCCTGTGTATTGCTCTCCAAACAACTCTGGATATGAAAGGAAAGAAATGATAGGGTTTTAGGGTTATATCTTCTCAGAAGATGAATTCTGCTGAAAATGAACTTGGCAGTCTGGATTTGTTTTGAGGAGGGACAAACGTAAAGGGTGCAGCATCTGGCTAATACTAGATAAAAATTCCCTGGAAAAAATATCACTTTTCATAAGCTCTTTCATGACCACCTCCTTTGAGTATTTGAAGGTTTAAATGCCTCAGGAACCGTCTAGAAATTTGACTTACAGATGAAATTTAGTTCTTCACTGTGGAGCAATGACTACTTGATTTACCTGACATGGAAATTGACTCCAGACAGAGGTGTCTGTTTTATCTAATGTAAAACTATAATGTTTCAGGAAGTTAGATGATTATTTTCCCCTTTATCTCTGGAGAAGGTGTGAATAAATCCCCCAAAGGGATCATTTTGTTTAGCATCAGAAACTGATGGTTGTGTTTGATTATGTAGTTCTGAGCTCAGAATAGGCATTTTATGCAAAAATCAATATGAATTATGGAAAGAATCTAGCATTTTAGTTACACAGTGTAAGGGTTTTATAGTTAGCTACAGTGAGGAAGGAAACTACAGAAGGCAATTTCAAGACTCTTTCAGGAATCCTTTTTTCTGGGGAAACACTCTACACTTAACAGTAGAAGTTGATGAAAAATGCACAAATTGGACATTCTCAAAATAAATGGTGAGAGAGAATGTAAAGAGTCTTATGAATAATGTCAATTCCTTATGAAAAATCATATTTTAACTCGTATGCCAAGAGTCCTTGCATTCATATCTTGTGGATTTAATTTAACATATTTATTTTGAGGTAATCTTAGCTTATGAGCTAAAATTTTCAACTTGTCATAACCAAAAATATTTTTAAAACAACAACCCTCCAACCCTAGTATACATAAATCAGGAACAGAACCTAAATTTGTGGATAATTGGATTGAGCTCCCAGCTTAAAGATGAAGGAGACAAAAGCATGTCCCAAAGCAGCGTTTGATAGTCTTAGTCTTATCTGTGGATGTTTTACACCAGGCGTAGAGACAGTATTTGTTTACAGTGGTTTGTGCTATTTGCAGTGACATTTTATTTGAGCTAGTATTCTGTATCCAAGCCAAAACATTTATGTGTAATGGCTTGTTTTTCCCTCTCCCTTTGGTTCAAAAGCGATACTAAAGCAACGTTGCCTATTCTGATGACCATGTTGGCAAACCGAGAAGGTGGTTTGTGATGCAGCGACGCAGGCTGTAGGGCAAGGATGATAACGGAAGACAATGACATGTCACGGGAGCTTTGTGACAGCCGTAGCCTACGCGGGCAGAAATGGCGTGGCAAGCACCCTTCGCAGATACAGCGTGTGGATCGCCATGAACTCAAACTCACTAGGCTTGGGAGTAATTGCGAATGGACTACCTCACTGCTTGTACTTCTCAAGTCAATCTTGAAAATCCCCACTCGTATCTGAGTTTTTTAAAAGCAGCATAGTTTGTGATAACTGATCATTGGAAGATGTACAGTGAGGCAGGCTCTTCCATACTGTTCACGGCTGGGATCTTAAAGAACCACTGCTTTGTTGTTAACGTTCCTGAGCTACTCGTGTTTTCATGCATGTCACGGAGCTGTGCTATACAAACGGGCACTGAGCAGTGCTCAAGGCATTTCCCACTTTTTTCTTGTTGTCTGCAGCCCTTCATATCTTTTTTCTTGCCCACAGTCCTTCATATCCCTCATTTCTGGCCATTGTTTCTGGAAAGTTCTCTGCTAAGTCAGTGATGACCATCAAGTGGAGACTGACTTTAACAGGTGTTATTCAGCTAAATGGTCAATGACCTAGTGTTTTTAAAAAATTTTAACTTACACTGGTGATGGCAGAAATAGTTTTGTTTTTACAAATTTATTTTTAAAATTTCTGCCCATCTCTGGAAGAGTGAGGAAGGTTCAGATATGTAGGAAAGGGAAACCATGGTGAAAAGTTAAAATCTTTTCAACAAAAATGCTTGCTTGTTTTCACGCCATACTCCTGGAACCCAGTGACAGTACCCGTATTAAAACTAGGTTAAGAGTCATCCAAGATGTCTATGCCTGTATGAAAGGCAATGGCTTGATTTAATCAGTGTTGTAAACTTGAAGAAACTCTTGGAGACAATGCAAACATTTCAGATTTGTTTCTATTTCTTTTTAAATTCTTTGGCCTATGTCTTTGATTAAGAAACCCACATGTGGTTTAATTACTTCATGTTTATTTGAATATCAAAGTCATGGCTTACGATATCTTACCATACACCCCAGTTGTATATTCTCCTTTCATCTGTCCATCTGCTAATGCATTGATTCACTTTTTGTAAGCACCTACTACGAGAGAAGTACTTAGGGTATAAGAAAAAATAAGACCCAGGCTCTGCCCTCAGGGACCTTCTTGCTAAGATGTATGCACCGCCCTGTCACTTGCACACACATATATATTACCAAAGTGTTTTATCTGCCAAACTGTGGCCTTGTTTGCCTCCTTGTTATCTGGTCGTGGTGGTCAGGTGAAGAGAAACTTATTTTCAGCCTTAGGCCCAGAAAGTAACAGATTTGTCTGACCAGATATAAAATAGTCATGAGGATTCAAGAAAGAATTCCCTTTTCCCTTTAGAACAGACAGTATTGAACCGATCGAGTGGGGGAAAAAAAATCTTAGTTTTATGTGTCTTCAATTATTCAGGTCTCAAAATACACTTTTGTTGTAGGTGTTAAATAGGTTATAATGTCTCACTTTGAATACAGACATATCAGACAGAATCCTTCCCAATTCTACTTCTCTAAAACCTTAGAAAACTGAAGGATCCAAGATATCTCAAATCCCACAACTATGTACATTGGTATTTGTGATATTCTCTCCCCCTCTCCCCCTCTCCCCCTCTCCCCCTCTCCCCCTCTCCCCCTCTCCCCCTCTCCCCCTCTCCCCCTCTCCCCCTCTCCCTCTCTCTCTCTCTCTCTCTCTCTCTCTCTCTCTCTGTGTATATATATATATATATATATATATACACACACACATATATGTATATATATATATATGTGTGTGTGTATATATATATATATATATATATATATATATATATATATATGCCTTCTGAATTGCAGTTCTGAATAAAAAACCTAGCTCTTTTAGGTATTAGTGACCTAATATCCTGGATAAAAATTACTTTTGTTCATTTGGGAGGGAAGTGTATTTATGCTGAAATGTTTGAGGACTGCATTTGTTTATAGCTTGGATTCTTCCAAATATTATTTGAAGATGCTGAAACAAAATACAGTCTTTAGCTCACATTATGTCTATGCCTATTTACATAGATATAATGGCTTCTCTGTGTGTGTGTGTATGTGGAGTCATTTGATTAAAAGATTTTTTTTGTAACGTTTTATTTTATTTTTTGAGATAGAGACAGAGCGTGAGCAGGGAGGGGCAGAGAGATAGGGAGACAAAGAATCCAAAGCAGGCTCCAGGATCTGAGCTCTCAGCACAGAACCTGATGTGGGGCTCGAACCCCACATGAGATCTTGACCTGTGCTGAAGTTGGACATTCAACCAGGTGCCCATGGAGTCATTTGATTTCAACAGCTTAAGCATCAACTCATGTCTGCAAGATGAATATCTTTGTAATCACATGTCTTATACTGCGTTATAGCTCTACTCTTACCGTCAATCTGACAGTGAGTCCATTGAGCACACGGATTGTCTATCTTTCATTTCTACAGCTCCAGTATCTAATTCTGAAACATAGGAAAACCTTGAATTAATAATATCTGAAATCAAAGCACAGAAGGGTCAATTTTGAAGGTGGCAACGAGGTGTAATTCTCAATGTAAATCATATTTTTGAAATGCAAACACACTTTGAGTGCCTGAGAAGCAAACTCAGCCTGGGGAATAGCATCTACTGAACATACGGAATTTGAATGTCTGCTACCATTTATTGAGCTCTTAGTTTGAATTGTAGTCTGCATGCCAAGTGCTTTATATATATTATCTCATTTAATTCTCTCAACAACAGGAGGAATCGGTGAAGGCAATTACAGTAAAACAAAAGAGCTGTGTGATAGCCAAATAGGAACTATCCGTGGGAGTGAGCATACTTCCTTATACTGTTTCTTACACTGTATCTCTGATAAATAGAACAGTGCCTGGCCCCAGAGGCAGATTTACCACGAAGGAAGGGCCTGTGCTTGGGGCTGGAGGGGAATTGAAATGTGTAAGAGACAGTATCTGCTCTGGAGGCCTGGGTAGAGCTTTCTGAACATATTTGGCATTTAAGAGAGCATTTATAAGTGTGGTGACAAAAGTTGCATCAGAATATTTGGGATTAAAGCCAGACTGCAATGGGCTGAGAATGAATTCAAGCTGCAGAAGTCAGCAGAACGTATTGCACATTCTTTCAAGAAGTTTGGTGAAAAGAACAAGAGAGAGGGGAGGAATCTGAGAGGAATCAGGGTTGAAAGATTTTCTTATCCATTTTCTCAGTGAGGAAATCGAATTCATCATTGGTAAACTGAAGGCAAAGAAATGATGAAGAGAATATAGTAAAAATAACAAGGTGGGGGTAGAAGCCCATTATAGGAAGAAGCAAATAGAGATGAGAACAAGATCACTGGTGTACAATTCTATTCAAACATTTTTGAAAATTTAAACAAATCTTATTTTTATATGCTTATTTATACCCTATGCGATATCTAAGGGGAAGGCTCTGCTTAGACTCCTAATTCAACTCTTATTAAGCTTATTATTTATGATGCTTCCAATGAATTCTGCAAGATGGTTAACATGCTTCTAAAGAATATTTTATTAAAAATAATAATTGTTCGAGAAAAACAAATGACACAATTAAAAGATGAGCAGAAGACATGAACTGACATTTCCCCAAAGAAGACATACACATGGCCAACAGATACATGAATGCATGCTCATCGCTCATCATCCAGGAAATGTAAATCAAAACCACAATGAGATATCACCTCACACCTGTCTGAAATTGAAAACACAAGAAACAACAGGTGTCAGAGAGGATGTGGAGAAAGGGGAACCCTCTTACACTGTCGGTAGGAATGCAAACTGGTGCAGCCGCTGTGGAAAACAGTATGGAGGCTCCTCAAAAAGTTAAAAATAGAGCTACCCTATGATTTAGTAATTGCACCAATGAGTATTTACCCAAAAAACATAAAATACTAATTCAAAGGGATGCATGTACCCCTATGTTTATTGTAGCATTACTTACAATAGCCAAATTATGGAAGCAGCCCAAGTGTCCATCGATAGATGAATGGATAAAGAAGATGTAGTATGTGTATGTATGTATGTGGGGAGATATATATACACACACACACACATACATACATGCACATACATACACACACACACACCAAACTCCTTACATGCTGTAACACAGATCAACTTTGCAAACCTTCCAAGTGAAATAATCCAGATACACATGCCACGGTATCAGTCAGGATTCTCCTGAGAAACAGAATCTCTTGCATATATATCTACATGAGACTTATTTTAATGAATTGGCTCACATAACTGGGTTCTATTGAAGTCTGGAATACAGAGGGCAAGCCAGCAACTCAGGCAGGAGTTTTATCTGCTGTCTTAAGGCAGAATTCTTTCTTGTCCACGAAACCTTGGTTTTTTTTTCAATGTTTATTTATTTTTGGGACAGAGAGAGACAGAGCATGAATGGGGGAGGGGCAGAGAGAGAGGGAGACACAGAATCGGAAACAGGCTCCAGGCTCTGAGCCATCAGCCCAGAGCCCGACGCGGGGCTCGAACTCACAGACCGCGAGATCGTGACCTGGCTGAAGTCGGACGCTTAACCGACTGCGCCACCCAGGCGCCCCGAAACCTTGGTTTTTGCTCATCATCCTCAGCTGTTGAGATGAGACCACCTAGATTATCAAGGGTAATCTTTCATTTAAGTGAACTAATTATATATGTTAGCCACACCTAGATCAGTGTTTTACTGAATAACTGGTACTACAGCCTAGCCAAGTTAATTTGTAAGATTAACCATCGCAGCCTCATGTTGTAGGATTCCACTGACATGAAATGTCCAGAATAGGCAGATCCACAGAAAGCAGATTAGTGGTTGCCACGGGCTGGGAGAAGGGAGGGTTGGGGATGGCTGCTAATGGGTATGGGTTTCTTTTTGCGCGATGGAAATATTCTGGAATTAGATAGTGGTGATAGATGAACAAAATGTTGCCATTTGCAGCAACATAGATCTAGAGAATATAACGCTAAGTGAACTAAGTCAGAGAAAGATAAGTACCATATGATTTCACTCATATGTGAAATTTAAGAAACAACAAAAAAAGGTGAGAGAGAGAAACCAAAAAACAGACACTTAACTGTGGAGAAACAATGGATGGTTACCAGAGGGAAGGTAGGGAAAGAGATGGGTAAAATGGGTGATGGGGATTCAAAGGCACACTTCTTTGGATGAACACTGAGTAGTGTATAGAATTGTTATTGTATATATGGCATATCTGAAACTTAATATGTTAACTGTACTGGAATTAAAATAAAAACCTTAATAAAATGTTTTAATAAAGATTCTCAGAGTAACATTAGCATAAAGTTTCTTCATGTGCTGGGGGAATGAGCCAGGTCAGTGTAAGCAGCAAAATTCAGTGTTAAGTAAGGTGAAGAAGCCCATTTTCCCAAAACCTAATGCCCCCAAAGTGCATTTGGGTCATAGACTTAAATAGACTACCATATTTTGATAAGGCTGGTTTAACATGGGACAAACATGGTTCAGTGTATTGGGAGTTGAGACTGAATATAGTCCCACCTCTGTCACCAAATAACTGGGTGACACTGGGAATCATGAACTTCTTGGCTTTCACTGGCTCACACATGGGGTAGAGGCCATCGTCCAGTTGATTTGAGGTCATTTTATAAATATTGCATAAACACCATGTGCTTGTATGTCAGAGATTACTTCTTGTGGAGACAAGGAACAACACTCTGATTTTATTTCTTGCATTCCTTATGGGGCAAGTAGGAGAGCATCAACCATACCCCCTTGTCCTATCATTCAGACATTCATTGCTAAGAGGGTAATATGCACAGTCTGAAGAGGGCCCTTCTCTCTGGTGTGATGGGTTCCTTCCTGTCTATCGAGGAGGATTTGGACACTGGACCGTGAATGGGAAAACACATTGAATGAATGATGGTAGCCCCTTCTAAATCACATGCAGCCTTATGTGTTAAGAAAAACTAGGTGTAGTCAACTTTCCTGATTGCAATGATGGGAACGTGCTGGGTACCTGAGAGGGGAATGTGGCATTAGGGCCTTGCTTTCTGCCCTCTAATTTAGGACAGCCCTGGAGATGTTCCCTGAGAGCTCCAACTGCAGGACAGAGGACAGCAAATCTGATGAGGCTTCTGCCTCAAATGGGGGAGTCCTACCTGAGTCTGGACCACAGGGAGCATTCAAACCCACTATCCCTTGCTTTCAGCCCATCCCACCTATCACAAATGTACTGTAGAAAAACTCTGGCCTCTGTGTGCAAGGACGACAGGGAGGAAAGGTAGAGACTTCACTGACTTGTCGCCAAAGCTCCTGAATGAAAATGAGGTGGGTCAGGTATTGGCCAACAGCAGGACATGGAGTTGCGGTACAGGATTAAAAAAAAAAAAAAAGACAGGACTATAAGAGTGGATGAAAATAATAATAGTAATAATAATAATAATTGTTGATAAAAGTAATACATGTTGTAGAAAATTTGGAAAATATAGGTGAGCCCAATAATTTTGTATTTTGTATTCATTCTAAATATATTCATTATTCTTCCTGCATAGGAATTATGAGTATCCTATATCATAATCACCACTGAACCAGTCTCTCTCTACCATTTATATTTTGAAAAGCTTTATTCTTTTTTTCTGAAACAAAATGGAGTCCTACATCAAACTATTCTAAATCTATTCTAAAATCTGTTTCTTAAATGATATTTTTTAGTAAATTTTCACGCCATTCCCTATAGTGTCTCATCATTTTACTTGCTGAGGAGAATTACATTGTATTTATTATAATTTATTGAGTAATCTCTTACTATTAGATGTTTCAGTGCTTTTAGAATTTTATATCATAACCAACCATCCGTGACTATCCTTAGAATCCTAGGAATTAATTGCTGAGTCAGAATATGCATCATTTTATGACTTTTGTGAAGTTTTTCCTGATCGTTCACCATAGGGGTTATATCAGAGCACACTATCGCCAAGAGAGTATGGGAATAGTTGCTGCCCACACCTTGGCTAATTCTCAGAATTAGCATTAAAAAACCTTTTCCAAGGGCACCTGGGTGGCTCAGTCGGTTAAGCTTCCAGCTCTTGGTTTTGGCTCAGGTCATGATTTCATGGCTCATGGGTTCGAGCCCCATGTCAGCTCAGTGCTACTGGTGTGGAGCCTGCTTGGGATTCTGTCTCGTGCTCTCTCTCTGCCTCTGCCCTGTGCACACACACACTCTCTCTCACTCTTGCTCTCTCAAAATAAATAAACTTAAAAAAATTCTTTCCAATATCACTTTTTTTAATGCAAACTTCATTATTGTCCTACTTTGCACTTTTACTGTAATCAGGTTTAACTTATTTCCAGTGGCTTTTTCTCTGTCATTCCTTGCTCACTTAAATGGTTATTTGATACATTTTGCATTAGGGTTGAATTTCTCAGCGTGTTGCAAGTACTTTTTAAATGTTATATATTGAAATATGAACCATTTAGTAGGCATTTATATTCTGTAAATATTTCCCCTTTTTGTCATTTGCAATTTACTTTATATGATTTAGGTCATGCGTAAGTTTCAAATATTTGATATATTAAGCCTTTTTCTTTATGGTTTCTACTTTTCCTGTGAGGCTAAAGGCTATAAATATTCACCTCGTATGTTTATGGTTTCACTTTTTACATTTGAATCTTTAAACCATTTGGGATTAATTTCATTGTATGGTATCAGATGTGCAGTTAGAATTTAAGATTATTTTTATGTTTGGCCAGTTGTCTAAACACTACTCATTGAATAATCAATTCTCTTCCTCACTTATCTGAGATGTCATTCCTACCATATATTAAGTTCTTAGAAATACCGCATTTTAGGTCTAGATATTTTGATTTTCTCCATCGATATGTCTGTCATTTCTTGTAATCATATCACATTTTTATATTATAGATTTAGAATGTCATTTGGTTAAGACTCCCTCACCTTTTACACTTTCAAAAAATTTTGGCTCTTGTAACACATTTATTCCACCAGTTACCTCACAGTCATTTTGGTAGCTGTGGCCATATTGTGGAATACTATTTAGCAATAAAAAAGGAACAAAGTACTGGCACATTCTACACCAAGGATGAACCTCAAAAGCATTATGTTAAGTAAAAGAGCCAGACACAAGAGATCTCGTCATGTATGATTCCAGTTACATGAAATGTCTAGATAAGGCAAATTTATAGAGACAGAAGGTAGATTAGTGGTTCCCTGGGGGCTGAATTGGGAAGGGGAATGAGCTGCAAATGGGCATGAGAGAACTTACTGGGGTGATGAAAGTATTTTCAAACTCATTTAGATAGATGGCTTCACCCTGCGGTGAAATTACTAAAGATCACTGGATTGTACACTTGAAATGAGTAAACAGAATATACCTCAGTAAGGTTGTTATGAAAAAAGAATCATCCTGGAAAGTTCGTAAAAAATTATTATGATGTGTTGCTTGAAACTGGATTACATTCATGTATTAGCTTCAGAACTGACATCTGAAAAGATTGTTTTCTTTTCTAAACGATGGTATTTATCTCTGAGGAAATATTTATAACTTTTTTCCAACAAATCTACAATTTTCCTATTAATTCCTTGGACCACCAGGTTTTATTTATTTATTTTTTGTTTTATTTTTAGGTGGTTGCTATTGTTGGTGATATTACCCCTATGGAATAGAGTAGCTGGTTGTTAGTGATATAGTAGGGGACTGCTTGATTTTTATGTATTTATTTTATAAACCCTCCCATTAATGAAATCACTTATTAGTTCTAATGTTACAGAATGCACTGAAAGGTGGGAGTTACATTAGCAATCTGACTGACCTCTGGCCCAGACTTTAGAATGACAGCTAATAGATCTAGCCGCGAGTTGAATAATTTCACTGTGAATTTTGCCCCAAAGTTGTTAGACGAAGGTCACTTGATCCTGGTGATTTATCAACATCCAGTCTGTCAATTTGGTTTAAATTTAGAATATCTACTACCAATATCAGACCTTAAACCTATGACCTACCGACTTGAAAATAGAGCTGCAGAGTGGGAAATTTTATAACAGCATGTTTAGTAAATTAACTATCTAATGTATAACAGTGATTAGAATTTCATTGAATTCAAGCATATGTCAAGAGATCATAATCAGAACACTGGCCATCAGGTAAATTAACAAGCCATTTGGCCGGGAATAGAATGATTAGCACAGGGATAATCTACTCTGTTGCTGATGGTTATTGGACATGAGACAGTTATCTGAGATCTACATGTTTCAGGAAATACTAAGCAAACCATTGCCACTAAGAAAAAAGATGAAGGTTTTGGTTGCTCACATTTGGTTGCTGACATATTTTCCATTTAAATACACTCTAACGTACTAATGTACACTCTAATTACCAGATAAAGGTATAGAAGAAGTTAGAAAGGTCAGGTGGTGGTAAATTTATGAAAAAGATTTTTAAAAAAGAAGATATTATCGCAGAATTCACTTAGACATGTTAGAGGATATTTCAGGATAAAAGTAAATTTGGACAAATTGTAAAGCTCTGGGGACTGTAGCTTTATAGTGGGCAAGTTACACCACAGAGGGTCAAAATGGTGATCTTTAATCTTCCTGGTACATCTAATATATTTAACCTAAAATTTTTTATTCTATTAATTCAGTAGAAAAAGTTTATATCATTGTCATATATTGACCCCAGAAAATCATTACATTATCCTGCTAGTAAACACATTTCTGTATCAGTCAAAAGTTTTGTTCCAGGCAACAGTGACTCTGGAATCCTTGTGCAGAAAAACTATGTATTTAGGGGCACCTGGGTGGCTCCATCGGGTGGGGGTCTGACTTCCGCTCCAGTCATGATCTCATGGTTTGTGAGTTCCAGCCCCGCATTGGGCTCTGTGGTGACAGCTCAGAGCCTAGAGCCTGCTTCGGATTCTGTGTCCCCCTCTCTCTGTCCCTCCCCCATGTGTGCTCTGTCTCTCTCTCTCAAAAATAAATACATAAGTAAATGTAAAAAAAATAAATACAAAAAAAGAAAAAGTATGTATTTAAAGGGTATTGTAGCATAATAGCCCTGCTTGTTTAGATTTGTAGTAACTTTCACTGATTTCTTATCACTAAATGTTGTCATCTGAGAGGCATTTCAGAAATCTGCTGGTTCCATTTAAACATTTTCCATTGTATGGCAGTTATAGAACATTTCCCTTGACAGGTAGGATTATCACTGTAGCCGGTATTGTAATCCTTTATTGTTGCTGTTTGCCTTTTGGCACGAAGTCTCCAAAATTGCTAGACTGCAGTCTCAGCGTATCATTAAGTTGTCGATGCTTCATGGTGGAAGCATACATCTCAGAGTTACTAAACCTCTAAAGCAGCAGAACCAAGAGTTAGAAGGATGAGGTAAAAGGTTATTAATGAGTCATCACTTGGACAGGCAAGAGCCACAACTTCTGTGTCCATCGCTTGGTTTCCAGGTGCTTGGATATGGCTATAAAAGAGACAGCCTCGTATATTATTTCTGGTTTGGAGCATACCTTTCCTCTCCATGTAAGTAGTCCCCATGCATTGAGATAGATTATAAAGTTAGTGAAGCCCATGGAATGTAGCCCATTGCACGTTTTATTTTGCTGTGGAGTTTGTTCTTATTTAGGAGCAATATCGTGTAGCATTTCCGGAGGGGGTATAAGTGTTTAGAAGGTCCACAGATTCTAAAGTTAGATATAGCATGGCAGGTAGAGAAAAGAACTCAAATCCAGATTAAGTGTCTAATCTATGTCATAGATTGGATTCCATGGGAAGCAGATTCTGAGAGAGATTTGTACGTAGCATGTTTACCGAGGAGTGCTTTTGGGATCGTCGCCTATGGGAGATTGAAGGAATGAGATTGGAAGGGACAGGTTGAACAGTGGGACAGACATAACAAAGTCCTTGGCTCATCCCTAGAGGGAGTTCTGGAGTGGAAGTGGCCTCCTAGGTTCGTCCTGAATTGGGGCACTGAGGCTGAGGCTTTTATATAGCCCCAACAAATACACCTCAGTTATATCAAATGTAATCTCAAACAAATCCCAGTAGGATTGTTATAGTACTGGACAGCCAATCCTAAAATACATATGGAAATATAAAAGGCTAAGAGCAGCTAAGATGTTGAAGAAGGAACACAAGGTAGTAGTACTTGGTATTCTAGATACCAGGATTGAAAATAAATCTACACTAACTGTGAACTGGCATAGAAAGAAGAGGCAGAACGGGATTCCTGTGTATATGGAGGATTGAAATGTGACAGACATAGCTTAGTAGCTCACTGGGGAAATGAAGACCTTTCTGTAAATGGAACTTTGGGAATGGAGTACCCACATAAAAAATAAAATTGGACCCTTTCTCATATCAGAAACAAAAATAAACTTGCAATGCATCAGAGAGCTAAATATGAATGATAAAACTACATGACCTTGGAAGTTGCTGCAAGAGAACAAATTGCACCATTCAGATTGGTTAAAAAATTTTTTTAAGTCCGACAATACCAATGTTGGTGAGCATATGAAACAATAGGAATTCTCAGGCTGCTGTCCAAGTGTAAATTTGATCCATTCAGTTTGGAATGCACTTTGGGAATACATATTAAAGTTGGCTGTAAGCATGCTCGATAACCCAACAGTTCCACTCTTAGCAGCAGCACTAGGCAGACAATCAGAAACAAACCCAAATGTCCATCACTAGTAGAGTGGTTAAAAAAAACCCAAAAAACTGTTGTAAGTTTATACCATGGAATATTATACAGCAGTGGAAATAAACTAGAATGATATGCAACATCATGAGTTAAATTTAAAAATATGATATTAAGCCAAAGTAGCAAATAAAAAAGAAAATATACAGTATGATTCCATTTGCATTAACTTCAAAAGTCAGGGCTGTGACTATTTCTGGAGGAAGAGAGGAGTTTTAATTCTGAAGGGACACATGGGGAGAAGATGTTCCTGTGGGGTCTGTAACGTTCTACCTCAACCTATGTGGAATTTATGTGTTTTGGTCTAAAATTACTTGTTAACTTGTATAAATATTTTCTGTACTTTTTCTCTGTGTAGGTTATATTGCACACAAACAATTTGAAAAGCAAAGCACACACACAAAAAGAAATGTTCGGGCACTTATTCAGGACTTTTGTGTTCACTCGTACTTTTTCTGAGCTTTAATAGAAGATGAAATGCATAGCGCTAGCCTTTTGGCCATGAAATCCTTCTAGGAAGTTGGCGTCTTGAGCACTTACTCAGCCTGAGTTGTTAAAGCAGTCACGCACCAGGAATGGACTTTCCGATGCCGTGATTGTAGTTAGTATGTAAATTTATATCCCCAGCACCGAGCTCAGTAACTAGCGCGCAAAACTGCTTACTGTTGTGTCCTGAATGGATGATTGAATAAATGAATGAGTGAATGAGGGAACAGTGCCCCTTACTGACACCTGCTGACTCATTCCAGAGCCTTCTTGCAGATTAATCCCTTATTAGAAAACTATAAATAAATTTTAAGGAATAATAACCTTCAATTCTTTGGAGTTGGAAATAACTTTCAGAATGGTGTATGGGCCTTTAAGAAACGGGAGAAAACTGAGCCTCACCCAACAACTGAATTTGTTTGTTGAGGTAGGACCTTAGCTGTAGTGTTAAGAAGGGTCAGAGATTAGTTTAATACATTTCTCTGTGAGATATGTGGCCTAAAGAACAAAAAATAACCAAGCTTGTTAACCTCAAAATTATCTAAACTTATCTGAAAAATTGGGAATTTTTTGTTCCTTTTCATGTTTATCTTCTGATAGATTTCTCTAAAATATACCACTTGTAGATTTCTCTAAAATCAACCCACTTTCTACCTTTTGTCAGTGACAGACTCCCATTCAGAAGCCAAATGGCTCTCCATGGTAAGCAAATATGTAATTAAGATTTACTGTGGTTCAGTGAAAATATGCCTTCTTTATATAGAAGGCCCCAGGCTAGGTTCAGAGTAGGCCAGGTTAGATATGGTGGATTTATTAGCATATTTAGCTCAATTTAAGAGGCATGCCTTCAAATCTATTAAAGATGGTACGTATGCGATATTCTGTGATGTCTTCCGCCTACGGATTTGGGCAATGCATGCAGTTTACTTTAGCCTTGAAAGTGGATTTATATGAGAGAAAAGGAAAGTGCTGAGAATTTTTTTCGTCTAACATCCTCCCTTTGACCACATAATAGTCCAAGCAATTGCTCACACAAGCAATTCCATATGGAGATGAGGAATGTCTAGCCAAAACAAGTTGTTCAGCTTATTAGCCTTGGGCTGAATAAATTACTCAGACTATCTGGCATGGTTACCCCATTTAAAAAGGAAGGGCGGGATGGCTATGTTTGCCTTTTCTTTCTCCCCCTAGAGTTTTAGATGAAAAAACAAACGGTTAGTGGGGCGACGCTGCAGGCCAGAAGCCCTGTGCTTGACTGTTTTCTCTGAATATTTGAAAAGCCTCGCAAGTGCAACCACGCAGATTTCTTTGCACTTGACTGGCTGCAGAGAAGGGCACATTGCACAATTTTTACTGCCGTCTAGTTTCACATTCAATCCTTCTTGGGCAAGACTATCAAGTTGCTTTGGTGTGAATCTTGGCAGAAAAACACTCTTCTCTCCAAGAATTTGAAATACTGTGAAAGGCAACATAAATTGGCTCCAACTGTAAGCTCTATTGTACAGGAGAGGCAAGATAGCAGAAGGAGAATTAGAATACATTTTATTTTTGAGATCTTCTAGAGAGTAAATTTAAAATTTTTGTAAGGGGTAGGCTGTATAAAATTGCATTCAAATTTAATTGTAACGCAATCTGAAGATTTTTTTTTTTTCCTCTCTCAATCAGGCCAGTAGGAAACTTAGTCGATCCCTTTGTCTCTAGTTCAAGTATTAATTGGAACATCATGCAATTATTTGGCCTGCCCATTTGGCATCATTCAGATTCACAAACTAAAGGACAAGTCATTTTGTATTACTTTTTCCACCAACTCTTACTCATTGTGCCCATATGTTTAATCTTTCTGCCTTTCTGTTTCTTTCCCTCTCTCGCTCTCCTTTTCCTTTCCTCTCTCTCTCTCCCTCTTCTCTTTCTTTTCAAAAAACCACATGCATTCACTTTCAGATAGACTTTAAGAGAGTCCTTGAGAATAATTCTGAAAACCGTGAAAGGTGTATAATATAAAAACCCCTTTGTAAAAAGTGTTCAGAAAAGTGAATTTTTAAACATTTTCTAGACGACCACCAATTTCTAGATTCCCTGAGTTTTTTTTTTTTTAAGTTATTGGCTGTCTTTTGAGGGAGACCATCTACTAAATAATTCCGATGTCTGCAGCTTGTTAACTAGGCCAACCCAGCATGACACCCAAATGGAAGACTGGTGATAGAGCATGATAGGGCAAAGTACACATTTGCTTGGCCTGCGATGTAATTTTATGTCACATCAATCCAACCCCACAAAACCCAAGAGACTGAGAGACACTTCTAGGCAGCAGTTAAGAGTAATTGTGGCAACCACCCACAACAGGGTTCATTTTGCATGGTTGCAAAGCACTCTCATGGTGTACAATTTGCCAATAATTGCCTTGATATTTTGACGGGCCCCGACTTGCATATTTGTAAATATTTGTGGTTGCTAAGTTACCAGCTATACTTATTTGAGTTTGTGTCCCATGTCATTTTGTGGCAAAAAGAGATGTTTTAGACTTCGTAGCAAGGGACTTCATACCTTCTGATGGATGGATGCCTTCTTAGAAGTTTCCAATGGAAATCTTTTATACCATATAGTATGCTGAAAACTTCCAATGCTTTTAGTGACTGAGCATTTCTGTTTATTATGTTGCTATTTTGTAATAGACTGTTTCTATGGAATAAGATGAGATCATCGCTTATTCTTTCATTAATTAATTTAAATTTAATTCTTTAATTTTTGCAAGACCCTATCTTAAGTTCGTCCGGGCAATTTGAGGAGGTGTCTAAACTTCTAAGAGCCTATGAAGGAAAATAAGATCTATAAAAATAACTCAAGTACACATATAACCTAATTGCTCCCAGTCCTCTCTAGCCAATGCGGATTGAAATCTACCTGCTCCCACAAGGACTCCAGACCAGCATCCCTTCAAACATTTCTAGGAAAGCCAAAAGCATGCTTCCCATGTGTTCACAAACTGGACTGTCAGCTTCAGTTATTATGAGGCATCTACGCAACCTTTCCTTTTATCTTTGGTTTCCCTTATCATTGTCTTCTTTTTATGAAGCTCCTTGAGAAATCTTCACAATCACTCATTTCCTTGTTCAAGAGTGTCATCTGCTTCTTCTGAGGATAAGAGATGAATACAACAGAAAAAAATCTCCTGACTTAGCACGTGTGTGTGTGTGTGTGTGTGTGTGTGTGTGTGCGCGTGCGCACGCGCGCGCGCACACGCACGTGCGCACGGCAGGGGTGGGGTGGAGGGTGGTGGTAAGGGAAGGCAAATAAGATGATTGCAGATAGTGACAGAAGCTCCAAATAAGGATAAATGAGCCTAAGGCTGGTGGAGGGTATTAGAAAAGGTGGTAAGAGCAGGCAGGTCTCTCTCATGAGAAGCTGCTAATAATGTTAGTGTCCATCACTGTCCAGGGTACCATGGGTACAGGTTTCCCACTGCTAATCCTTATGTTGCTAAAATTGTTATGGATTATGGACACACTCCCAACTTTTGCCATACTTTGTTATCCAAACCCTGAAAAGCATACTTGTTCCCAATTTCATGCTGTCTTTCGGCAGCATAACCCCTTCAGCTCTGGGTCCCACTCTTGTCCTCATGCCCCTTCTCCCCAGATGCTAATCAGGCTTTGTGGGGACAAATACCTATACAATCTGGGACTCTCTTCAAGAGAAGGAAAACAAGAGTATGAATTTAAGTACGGGGAATTGGAAAGGGCCCAAGGTTACTCTTTCTCGTGTCCAAAACAGGAGCCCCCATGCAAAGCAACCCATGCATATAGACCTCCCAGGGGCATCCTCTGCCCTTTATTTCTACGTATGCCACAATATGAACCTCAGTCTGATGACCTAAACTACACAAATAGAAAGATATTTTCATTGTATGGTAGATAAGGGCAAATAGAGATGGGAGTTTATAAGAAGGAAAGATTACATCCCAGTGAAGGCAATTGGGGACACTCTATGCCAAACGTGCTATCTGAACCACATCTTGAAGGATGAATAAGATTTGCACATTCAGGAAAGATGGAATGATATTATTGAGTGCCTGATGTGTGAATGGCTCTCCATATCTTATATTACCCTTTTAAGAACATTGCACAGTGGGAAGCTTAATTTTACAGATGATGAAGCTAAAGTCCCCAAATTAAATAAATATTTTATTGCATAAGTCACTTAACTTGTTTAAGCCACGTTTCCTACTCAGGCCCATCTAAGTTAAAGGCTCCTTCCATGATTTCAGACTGACTTTCATTTTGAGAGAAGGCATAGTGTTACAACAATACAGGTATAAGCATGGGGAATAAATAATTAAGGGATTGACTGAATCTCAGGAAGTAGTGATAGAGTATGAAAAATAGTTCAGGATCAGGTTATGGAGGGTTTAAATGTCATGAAGTAAGTGACATTTTATGTTAATACATACTAATAAACACTATCACAACTAATGACTAAGTTGCATCAGCAGAACCTCTTGTATGTGTAAATATAGTAAAGGCAAATCATAGAAGAAACTGTGTTGACTTCCATCAAGGCTGCTCATATACTATCGTTTCAGGAGTGCTGAAAAATCACCTTTACCGTTTTACCAACTTTTGAGATACCACACTTGAAGTTTCCCCTCTGCCCCACTGTTAAGCTCTGACCTCTGAAAGAGGCAGACCATAAATGTCATAGTGATTTTTAGCTTCTCACATGGGAGCAGCTTTAAAGAAGAGGGGGACAGAAAGGTAGAGAGTGAGGGCAACTTAACATCACAAGTGAGAAAGCTTCACAATGTTTTGTTGTATTTTTCCTTTCAATCGGATGGATCAGCCCACTCTTGCTCTATTCAAAGTGGTGACTCCAGAGCCAAAGCCACAGGGATCAATGGGGCTGAGTTTTGAGTAATGAGTTGCTGCTCTGTTTTGTTGAAACCATCTCCAAAACCTCTTTTCATTTAGGGCAAACCCTAACGTGGGGAAGCAGTGTGTGGAAAACAAAGAGGAGGGAGAAGTCTGGTAAGTAGAGGATGACAGCAGAAGCCCTCCCAGCGACAGATCCTGTGGTCTCAGTGCTGGTGGGCTGTCAGCATCTTCCCAGATGCTTCCTAGCTCTGGCTGGGTGTGTCTGGGAAGCTTCACACACTTTGATTCAAATTGCATTTTGTTCTTCTCCTTGAGAGCTTTCTCATCTGCGATTCCATGGGGGGACTGGCAGAGGCATGTGTTTCTGTTTTTGAGACTACAGTAGATGTTGAAAAAAAATGTGAAAGGAAGTGCAAAGACCAGGTCCTGTGGCGGAGAACCTTTGGCCTACTTGGTACCTTTACATGGCACCGAGCTCCGTCTGGCAGCTCAGCCTTGATTTTGCTGTCAACCAAGAGTAAACAGCATTCCACAGAGTTGTGCAATCTCTTTTGAAACAAAAATTGATTGGACTTCACAAAGTCACTAAAATTATAAAGGGATGGGCGTCCACTAAGGCGTGCATAAGTGTACTTAAGTTACTCTAGAACATGAACTTCTCAGAGCAAGGGCCACATCTTTCAATCAATCACTGAACCTAGTATAGCATCTTGATTTAAATTTGTGGAGTGAATACGTGAATGATCAGATGCAGTCCCTGACTGAAATGAATTTTGACATGGAACTCTTCTGCAATGGTCTTAACTATGTTGATGAAAACGTAAGAGTCTCCCTGATTGTTTATGGGATAAAGGCTTGCAACATAGAAAACAAATTCTGAACTGAAGCTTTGTTCCGTGTTTTGACTGTAAGTGAAAAAGAAATTTATCCCCTCCATCAGGCCATGGTTATTGTCAGACACCTGCCATTACAAACAGAGTAAATACGGTGAAATGATCTGTGAATTTCATTTGTGATACTTTCCTATTCAAAATGCTTCAGTGGCTCCCCACCATGTCCTGGAAAATACCAAACATATGAGTCAGATTTGCATCACCATTTTGGAGTAACTACTTTTCATCTGAAGGGAGATGTTCAATCAGACAGACATGGGTTCAAATCCCACCTTCTCTTACTTCCCAGCTAGGTAACCCTAAGCAGTTTCCTTATTTTTCTAAGCTTGTTTACTTGCCTGAAAAGTATTGGGGGAAAAAGTAGCCATCTTTATCAAGGATTTGATTTTGAAAGGTTTCATATGATCAAACCTAGAAGAAAAGGACCCAACTCAACTCCTAAAATTCAAAACATAATTAGTATCAACTCTATTCATTTGACATTTACTGTGGATTGTTTGGAGATGAGTTATTCTTCAATAATAGAGTATAGAATATCTACTACTTACTGAAGTATGTAATTATTTAAGTGTATCTTTTCTATTCCATGCATCTGTTTTTTTCACTGACAAAATAAGGGTAAAAATATATCAGTTGTTTTAGTTCATGTAAGATGCTTAGCACAGTGTCAGGAACATAGTAAACATTTACGAAGTGTTAGCTACTATTATCAGATATTTACTATACATCAAGCTTTTTATACCTTATGTCATTTAATTTTGTAATAACCCAGTGAAGTAGGCATTACTATTCCCATTTGAAGATTAAATCAAAGCAAAACTGTAATTTATACAAGTTAAATAACTTGTTCAATGACATTATATTAAATGGTGGAGCCAGGATTCAAGCCCAAATGTATGCTTTCAGTGCCCTAAGTTGTGCCTCCAGACTCCCAATTTTATTTGTCTGGGGTAGGGTCAAAGCATTGATACATATTAAAAATTCTCCTGGTTAAAAAAAAAATCTGATGATTCTATGTATGTATAGATGTTGTTGAGAAACACTAAGCTTTTTATCCCTTTCTTTCCCCTACCCCAAATGAATTAGAACTTCTAAGGATAGAACCTGGAAAACTGTATTTTAAACAGCCATCCCAGGCGACTCTAATGGTCACACAGTTTTGGTGCAATTCCCCTGCGTATGTTTTTCTCTTCTATCAGATGATCAGTTGCTTAAGATCATATACGTTTTTCTTTCCTTGTCTCTGTAGCACTTATTTTAATGCATTATAGACTTAAGAAAATAAGTTACCATTAGTGATTGAATGGTTGGGAATATGGTAAGAATGAGGCTTAGAGTTTGGCTTTAGAAACGACTGGAGGACAATGTAGGTGTGGACCCCACACTGTATTTGCTTGATGTGTTTGGGTAGAGGGGGTGGGGGGAAGCAGGATATCTGGTTTCTCTTATAAAAGCACTGATCCCATCATAAGGGCCCACCCTCCTGACCTCATCTAAACCTAATTACCTCCTAATTATCTCTAAACACCATCACATTGGGAGTTAGGGCTTCAATATATGAATTTTGAGGGGACATAATTCAGTCCATAGCAGAAATATCGTATCTTGCTAGAATGTATTTTTTAAAACTCATCAAAGCATACATATACTTAAATCTTTGCATTTAACCATATATAAATTAAACTTTGATGTAACAAAATTATATGCATATTCAATATCCATATATATACATTCATAATTATGTACATATACATTCAAAATTTTATATATATATGTTCAACTTTGTATTTATGTGAATATATATGCATATAAGATATAGTCCAGGAATAAACAGAAAGAGAATTTAGAACTGAAGAACTTCCTCACCTTTAGGTTGAGAGAACCTACCAAATATAAAACAGAATGAATTAAACTAACCCACACATATACACATATTTTGTCCAAAGTTCAAAATTGCAAGGACAAATATAAAATTCTTTAAAAGCTCCCAAAGAGCTTTCATATCTGAAAGGAATGAAAGTCAGATTGACATCAGGCATCACATTGGCAATGTCAGATGATGGTAAACCTAGAATTCTCTACTTAGATAAACTACCATTTGAGTATGTATAAAGAATAATCACACTTTTAGATATCCAAGGACTTAGACAATTACCACCCACAGACTAATTTTAAAAGGATTATGCAGGATGGTTTTCCACACAATAAAGCAAACACATTAACAAAAGCAGGGTACACACACACACACACACACACGCACGCGCACGCGCGCGCGGAGCCAAGATGTAAATGTAAGTTACTGAAAAATGTAGGAAAAAGCAAAGTATAACCTAGAATTAGTGTGAAATACTTGTTAATGCAGGTGGTATAATTGTATATCTGGAAAATCAAAGAAAGTCCATAACAGAGTTCAGTATAAGACTAATAGCAATATCAGTATCAAAAAAATATATATATTTCCAGTGACTTTGTTATATACCAGCAATAACCACCTAGACAACAAAATGAAGAAACACCCTTTTTACAATTATAACGACAAAAACTAAATAGAAATAAATTTAAG
Organism: Felis catus; assembly: GCF_018350175.1. Lineage (NCBI taxonomy): Eukaryota > Metazoa > Chordata > Mammalia > Carnivora > Felidae > Felis > Felis catus. Next base: position 66,509,419 of record NC_058373.1, read on the forward strand.
ACATGTACAGAGTCTATATGAAGAAAGCTAAATCAAGGAACATGAACAAAATCATGAATAAATTGATACCATAATAGGTACCATTTCCTTGTATAAGAAGAATCAACAGTATCAATGTACACCTGCCTCCTAAATTAACTAATAAATTCAACAGTAGTCACCCCCCCAAAAAAATCCCAATGACCTAATATTTTAGAAACTTTACTAAATCATCCTGACATACAGCATATACTGTACAGCAAAACTCTTCAGAAGAAAGAGTAATGGAAGAACTAACCCTATCAGATATTAATGTATTTTAAGAAATTATTGTCATTGAAAAAAATGTATTGTCGCTAGGGAAAGATACACTGATCAAAGGAACAGGACTTATGATATTTTAGATTGGTGTTATTGGATGAACTGCATCTCCTCCTTCCTATTTGGAAATAGGGTCTTTGCACATATAAGCAGTTAAGTTAGGATGAGGTCATACTGGGGTAGGGTAAGTTGCGAAGATGAGTGGAATCCTTTTGACAAGGGGAAATTTGGACACAGACACACACAGAGAGAAAAAGATGAGGGCAGAGATGGATGTGATGCTTCTTCAAGCCAAGGAATGCCATAAAACCAGCAGAAGGTAGGGAAGAAGCATGGAACAAACTTCCTCGCAGCCCTCAGAAGGAAGAAACCTGGTTGACACCTTGAGCTCAGACTTCCAGCTTCCAGAACTGTGAGACCATACATTTCTGTTGCTTCAGCCAGCCAGTTTGTGGACCTTTGTTATGGCGACTCTACAAAACTAATAGAGTTGAAAAAGAATGGACTATCAATAAATGATGAGATAACTAACTAGCCAGTTGGAGAAATAAATTGGATATTTGCCTCATTCCTTACACTGAATTCAATTACAGCTGTGATCAGGTTTTAATGTTTAAAAAGTATTGGAAGAAAATATTGATGAATATACTTTATAACCTTAGAGGGGAGATTTTTTTTTTTAGCGTTATAAAAACTTTAATAACTGTAAAAGACTAACAGCTATCAAAGTAGTAAAAATTTTAAATATTGATAATATAAAGCATTGGCTAAAGTTTTAGCAAATGGTACTTTAATACACTGGAGATATTTTCTATCTGACAGAATATAAATTCCATATACACTATATATATAATTTAAATACATATATAAATATACATTATATAATTACATGTATCCTCTAGTTCAGGAAACACACACACACACACACGCACATGTATGTACATATGCTTTAGCTCAGTAAAGCTATAATTTATTCCAAAAACAGATCAAATATCCAAAGTTACACACACACATACACACACACAGACATATGTACAGGTGTCTGTGTAGCATTATTTATGTGAGGATAACCAGAAGTAAAGTAAAAGTTCATCAGTTGAGATTGGTTAAATAAATTATTCTCCATTTGTAAAATGGAATTGTCTTCATCCACTAAACATGTGATATATTTCTATTTAACATTATGGAAAGATCTCCATGACAAATTGTAAACTGAAAAACACAGGTTAAAAAGGGCATGTGAATATGATCTCACATGTGCAACCACCCTATACACACACAAGCCCCTCAAAAAGTTTAGTCATCTGAAGTCTAGAAAAATAAATTGGAAAAAATTATAGTATTGAATACAATTATAGTAGCAATGGAATTTAGGGTGACTTGTAATTCTATACTTTTCTATATTATTTGAAATTCCAACGTGAGTGTTCATTAGTAATAATTTAAAGCTATATTTGTTAGGAACTTAAGAATAATTTATAATATCCATTCTGTTTTCCCTAATAATTCTATTCCAGAAGTATGTCTTAAATAATAGAGATGCTCACACAGATTTGCATCCAAGGATATTTGCTTATAATTTTGAAAATTAGCAAACACCAGAGTCGGTAACAGAATTAGTTATATAAATTATGCTATATCCAACTGACAAAAAACTATGCAGCTATAAAATACAATATTGTATAAGATAGTGTATGGTCACATTTGTGGGGAAATACATATATATGTACAAATACCTACAGAAATTGAAAGATATATAACCATACCTTGTATTTTTCCTTCTGAAGAATAGAATTACATTGGTAGTATTTCTTTGTAATTCTTTCTAATTATTACATAAAATAATAAAAATACATAGCATGGACAGGCTTTTGTTGTTCCAAGTGTGTACTCAAACACACACACACACACACACACACACACACACACACACAATTTATATATATTATGAAAAACCGCAAGTTTGAGATAAAAGTTTCTTTTTCCCTCCCTTCCCGGATCTGTCTTCCTTTTCCCACATGTTGCTCATCTGGAGGTAGTCCTTTCTGCAGCTCTTTTACTCAGAGCTTTGTAAGAGTGCAATGTACTCAACAGGAATCAAAGAAGTGTACCATCTAGGAGACAGATAGCCATTTCCGAGAAAAGAAGCTCTATTTTCACCCTTCCTTGCCCCTCCTCTTCTCTTTATTTGGGTACTTTTGGAGATTAGAGATTTTAATTGTATGACTTGTGAAATGCCGTTTTTCTTCCAACAGCTGTGTTTATGGTATATAATCTATTACCTGCCTATATGCCAACATTTAAAAGCATTCTGATGGATAATGCTCAGCAAGGGATTAATCTTTTCCAGCGTCACCCTCTTGACCTGCAAATGTACATTAGTGGGGGGTATAATGCCTGCTCTGACATTTGTTTGCAATGTATCCAAATACATTCTGGAATGCAAGCACATTCAGGTTTCCTGGCATTGAGACAGACAAGCGAAGTCAGCACTAAGACATATAGTTCCCATATGTCAGGGTTAAGGGAGCTAGGACTTGTGGAGCCTTTCCACTGAACTTTGTACTGCATACTTTCACATCGTCCTTCCCTCAACATTTCCTCTGCTACATGTCAACCATACCACCCGAAGTATGGTGAGGTCACACGGTAAATAAGATGTACTAGGACACGTTTGGGTCTCCTCTCGTGGGTTCTCTGCACATCATCTGGTCAGGATCAACCTAAAATATAGGTCAGTAGAGGATTGCCTTTGGGGATCTTCCCCACTTCTGCACCCTCCAGTTTATCTGAAATTTCAGTCTCACATCCTGGCTTGGCTGTCTACCGTCTGCATGAACTTGGATAGATTACTTAATGTTTTCAAGCTCTATGACAGATACAATATTGTTACTATCAGAGGGACTGGAAGAAAATAAAACAAATTGTGTAGGTAAACTGGTATAGACCTGAAACGTAAGAATTGTTCTATGCATGTTTGTGGAGAAAAAATAACGTCTCATGTTTTAAGACTGATTGTTTAGAGTCATAAAGGAGTATTTTGTTGGGTGTTGATGATTTCTCTGTTAAGATAAAACTATTCTTGGGAGGAGCAGTACTATGAGCTGGGAGTAGCAGACAATTAATTTAGGTTAATTGACAGTTCCTTGAAACTAATAAGACCCACTGGGGAGGGATCACAAAGTGAGTATGGAGCGGGATCAAAGAAGCACACTTTTCCATTAGTCAATAGATCGTCTTCCACCATCAGTTAAAATCATTTAGCTCAGGCAATGTTTTCAGTAAGGCTTCTACTAAATATAAGCAATAAATTTTCTCTGTAAAAACAATTCACCTGCTATTTTATTTACAGATATGTAGCTTTGTGACTTGTAAGCAATTTTAATCTCTTTTTAAAATAATTTTTTAATGTTTATTTGAGAGAGAGAGAGCGCGCGAGCGCACGTGTGCGCGCACAGGGGAGGGGAAGAGGGAGAGGGAGACACAGAATCTGAAGCAGGCTCCAGGCCCTGAGCTGTCAGCACAGAGCCCGTTCCAGGGTTCAAACCCACAAGCCGTGAGCTCATGACCTGAGCTGAAGCCAGATGCTTAACCGACTGAGCCACCTAGATGCCCTTAATCTCTTTTTTATTAAACAATTCAGAAGAAGAATAGGGTATAAACAACACTAAAAATTTAGGTCAAACTGTAATGGTTTTTCCTCCTTTAAGTCAGTTTTGGAGTTTGAGCTTGACGTTTCTAGTTACGAGACTTAAAAGGGGAATGGAGAAAGCCTAAACTTTGAGATCATCCAGATCTTGGATCAAATCATGCTTTATCACCTTATTAGGCGAGTAATTTGGATCAAGTTCCTTAATCTTACCTCTGTTTCCTTGTCTGTTAAATGGTGATAACAGTATCTGTTTAAGAGCATTGTAATAAATATTGGATGAGATGAGATATGGAAGATGCATGTTTTACAGAGGTTGATGTGTTGACTGGCAAAAATGGTAGTCATTATTATCTTGTGATTTTGCTAGCTATGGTCATCATTCACACACTCAACAGGAATGTTTTGAGGGGGGGAAGGAACCCCCATGGGTTACCCCAAGTGTGAGGTCCACTCTAAAATCGTGGTCTGAAGTAGTAATCAGTTCACTAGAGGGACTAAAAAGAGATGGCAATTGTGAATAATTATAAATGCTAAGTATTATTTTCTGCTTAGAGAGAATTTCAAGTTTTAATTTATTTTTGAGAGGGACTAACTTCAACACGGATCACTGAATATGAATACTGCACTATGTCAATGTCCTCTAGCCAAAGAACACCAGGAACACACCTCTAGACAAATAAAGTTTGATTTATTGGCCCATTGCAATGAGGGAGAACACACTATGGACCTCTAAGAATGATGGGATTAGGAAGGACTCCTGGGCTTTGAGCTTGCGGTAGGTGATTTGGGGGGCAATTTCGAGGAAGTGGGGCCTTGTGTTGGATTAGATGCTGTTAGGAGGTGGGTATGACTGGGTATTTTAAGAAATCCTGTACAGAAGATAGAAGGCCTAACACAAGTCAAAAGGACAGGCAGTCATATCGGCCAGAATATTCTTGGTGGTTTTGTGGTTGAGTCTTTAGTGAGAAGTTTTCTTTTTGTCTTGATTCATTGTGGTCATAGAGTGGCCTTGTCCGATGATCCTGTGCTGTGAAATTGTTTATGTTCAACAGGAGAACGCCACAGCCTGGCTGTGAGTGCTAGGACAGGTCCTGGCAACATTAAAACCTGATAAGGGGTGCTTGGGTGGCTCTGTAGGTTGGGCGTCCAGCTTTGGCTCACGTCATAATCTCAAGGTTTATGAGTTGGTGCCTGGCATCAGGCTTGCCACTATCAGTTCAGAGCCCACTTTGGATCCTGTGTCCCCATCTCTTTCTGCCCCTTCCCCACTCAGGCTCACTCACTCGCGTGCGCTCTCTCTCAAAAATAAATAAACATTTACAAAAATACTTTAAAAAAAGACCTAACTGATTTTGCCAGGCCAGTTCTCTGCTCCCAGGGGCTGCTTTCCTCTCTCAGTTTCTCATTCACAAAGAATAACACTTACAGGTCAAGGAGGCATTCCCAACCAGCTATTTCAAGTTGAACACCTGACAAAAGTTGTACCAGCATCAAAATTTCCCAAACTTACTTCAGTGCCCCATTATATAGTTAACTTAATATTTTTAACCATTTCCATTCTACATTAAATGAATATATTCTATAATGAAACTTCATGTCATTACTGCAAATGGACATTAATATTACTCAAAATAGGTAAATATAAAATAAAATCTGGGATAAAATAAAATAAAATAGATAATATAATAAATTTTAGCTGGATGACTTTGCCTGTTGAAGGTTCAGAGGCTGAAGCCCAGTCTCTCTTTGTTTTAAAGGGAGCCTTGAACTCGTAGAGAGATGTAAAAACTATAACCAAACTGAGGTTTTGTACTTGCTATAACTTGAAAGACTGAAAAATAAGCAAAAATGAAGTAAATGTATTGCTATGGTCACCGCTCTTTAATACCAAGTCTGACTGCTACCTAACACAATCGCACTTGCTGCCTACTTTATCATAATTGTATACACTTCTTTCATTTTGAGAAACACCAGCCTGAACATTCTGAACATCTGACTGGCTCTTTTTGTCTGAAATATCCAGGAAAAAAAATTTGTCTTTGGTGATTCGTAACAGTTGCCTTATTGAAAACAGGGTGCCTCTATGACTTGAAATCATGAGTTGCCCTAATCTATTTCATTAACTGTTTAACACAGTTGTTTTGCCCCTTGAGAGAAGGACCTTGTATGCTGCATGGGGATTTACATAAAACTTGGTTTCTAATATACACCATCTTATAACTGCTTTTTGTTTACAATCGTCTGTGCAGCAATTTCTAAAGGAGAAAGATCAGATAGTGCAAAAAAAAAAAAAAAAGAAAGAAAAAGAAGCCAAGAAACAGGACACTTGAGTCCCCCCTTTTAATAAGTATCACTGTGACATTGGGCACATCATTTGCTTTCATTTTTCTCATCACTAAAACGAACAGAGAAACTCCAACTCATGTCATTGTTGCAAGGATGAAATAAAATGATACGCTGAATAATAATATTATTTACTAATAAGAATCAACAGGGGCGCCTGGGTGGCACAGTCGGTTAAGCGTCCGACTTCAGCCAGGTCACGATCTCACGGTTCGTGAGTTTGAGCCCCGCGTCAGGCTCTGGGCTGATGGCTCAGAGCCTGGAGCCTGTTTCCGATTCTGTGTCTCCCTCTCTTTCTGCCCCTCCCCCGTTCATGCTCTGTCTCTCTCTGTCCCAAAAATAAATAAACATTGAAAAAAAAAAAGAATCAACAGTCATGTACTCTCACAGCTTGTGTTGTGCTCATAGGCGTATAGCCCTAGAACTGTCTTTCAGCGAAAGATTCCATGCAGCAGTTTTGACCACCCAATAGTTAATCTTAAGCACGTAACTTTTCACGATCATCTAAACTTTAGTTGTGGATTGTGGATTGAATGCTAAGCTGTTTTCCTTTCTTTTGAACTTTGAAGGCCTTTTTCCAGATGCTGTCATGTGGCACACTGCTTGTGCTGTAGTTACTGATGATTTTGAAAGCTCATTCCATCCGAGATGCTCACCACCCCACGAGGGACCCAGAATCGTGAGCCTTCCCATATGTTTCTCCATCCAGTTCTGTTGCTGCCTTGCCTGCATAACAAATATAAATACGGTTCTGGACCTGGATTTCTCCCAGATGAGCAGACTTCAAAGCATGTGTGAGGTCTCCAGGAGAAGACTTTGTCTTTGTCCATCTGTATACCCATGGCCAGCTATAGGTCTGGTTTTCTTAGCAATAGAATGATTAAAGGTGGTGGAAAATGTAGGGAGAAAGTGGAGAGCCCAAAGAGGTTTGAGCTGCTTTGGATAGAGCTGAAAGCAAGTAGAGGAAGCAAGACAAAATTAAATTTTCCATCTGGAACAACAAATTAGGTTGAGAATGACAAATTTAGTGCAAGTTGCAGGTTAGCAGTGACATGGTATCAACACGTATACTGTAACTTTGCATGTCATTATTTAACATGCTAATATATCACTATTATATGCTCATTACTGGCAGCAGCATCACACTGAGCAAGAGATCATTATTTACTCGAGGGCCATGTCAGTGACTGATGAGGATTGTATAATGCAGCAGCTATCCTAGGTTTTTCATGATGGAAATGAAATAAGACTTATTATTTTATGCTTGCGTAGAAGTTAAACTTGAGACATGATGGAGTGAGGTAGAAAGGTCTTCCGGTTCTTTTGTGGGGGCTTTAATATCATTCCAGTCTGAGTACATAAAATTCATCTGCATTATCCTTCCACTTACGAGTTTTCACTTTGTCTCCCCCATCATCTTTCTTTTATTTTTAAACTCTTTTTCCATTTTTTGCCTTTTCATGGTTTTTGTTTGTTTGTTTGTTTCCCTTATAGTCTCTTCCCCTTGGACTAAGGAGTATTCCCGTATAAGTACTCCATTTCTTTCTATTCTTAAACAACCTACAAGCATTCATTGACTATCTATTAGGAGATCAGTGCTCCCCAGTTATGGCATTTTATTCATGGCTGTTGAATCTAAACTGTCTTCCTTCAGAGATTGTACATAATGAGATCATGGGATGGATGGCTTGTTTTAATGTAATGGTGCCTCTTGGTAGGAGGTATGACGAAGGGCAAAAAGTAAGAGCCAATAGAAGGAAAAGTTCACCAGACTGTGACCTTGTAAGCAGGGCTCATTAGCTTTCTCATGTGCCATTTTGTAGCAGGGTGCCTTAGAAGGTGCTTAATAAATAATGCTTACAAAAAGAGAGTCATTTGCATTCCATGGAAGATGTTCATTAACTGTTCGTAGAATAAACAGATAAATGAATGGATTGAATAAATGATCGCATTTGTTTACCTACCCTTGTTTAGACCGTAAGTAAATGTGAGAGACGTTGAGGGAAATTTGGAACTAATTATGTCAAAGCAGTCTTTCTCTTATTGCTAGCCCTTAACTGATGGGGATATGAAGCAATCTATTCCGTTGCTTTAGGGAGTGACATGATTAAAGATTACATTTGAGTAGTAACAGTTTACTTATTACCACAGATTTAGGGAATCTGGTATCCTCTTCTTCATCTTCTTGATCATATTTCGCTATGAGAAAAATGAGACTTGTCTAGAAAAACATATTTTCTAGGACAGTATTTCTTTTTACCGTTTGTGTATTATCTTCTGTTAGAAGCACACGAGTTGCAGATTTGCTCTTAGGATTAAGGTCCCGTAGAGTTGGATGGAGGGTAGCCAGGACCATGTGGAAAGCTCAAAATCAAAGTCCTGTAAGTCCCTTTTCAACCTAATATCTACTAATTCCTGTTAGGTCACTTAAACTTGGAAACTGAAACTCAAGTAGAAAAATTTAATACGGTATATAATGTTGGCACGCATTTCAAATATTTACTGATTTACATTTTTTCCTTTTATTGGTTATTTTACTTTAACATGTTTTCAATTTAATATTGGTGTGTAACCATTTCTGTATTGTTTATTTTTCTGGCCTCATTACTATGATCGTCCCCACAGTAAAATTTTTCAGTATTTATTCATCTAAATGTTTATTGATATTACTGCCATCAGATCTTAATGGAAATACTCTAAGATTTTATTTGAAAAAGCAATATGTGTCAAAAAGCAAATGATTAATGGATTATAAACAGGTTAAAGAAATATATTATTCATTTTGAAAAATGCAAATTTTTACTGCCCTCCATGGATTTACTGACAATACTTCCTGCTTAAATTTTACTACTGGAATAAAAATCTTTTTTTTTTTGTTGTATTTAAGAATCTAGTGAGCACTTAGCCATATTTGAAGAAAAAACAACTCTTCTTAAACTGTTAAATAAAAATATTATACCCTTTTTTATTGAATGACAAGGAGGCAATATGCAGTTTTCTTTAGCTCACCTTGCAAAACGCTATTGGGGCACGTTAATTCATCTCACAGTACATGGACACGCGGAGGACCAAGGCGATGATAAAACCTGCCTGTAGAAAGCTTGCCCTGCTAGTGAGGTACATTAGAGGTAAACATCTGTTCCCTACTTCTGCCATGGAATCCTTGCCAATAAACCATATCAGACAGATGATCTATACTACTCATTATTTATTTGATTCTTTTGAAGGGTGGTGGGAAGATGAGGTCTAAAGTAGCCATTAGACAAATTTGGGCTCCAGTGTGATTTTTCACATAAAAACTTCAGTGAATCCAACTCATCACTCCTATTTCCCCCAACCCTTTTGATTTTTGTAGTAAAACACATTTTGGCAGTGGCACTTTTTAGGCCTTTGTCTCGCAACCTAACTGAAATTTAAAGAGAGCACCGTGCATGTATTTTGTTCTTATTTATGATTAATTCATCCATATAGTATTTTGTAAACATCAGTTCATGTCCAGAAACTCACAGGATTCTTCATTTATAAATATAGAAGAAACCTTCCTTGGTCACAAATAAATTAAGTTGTCCTTAGGAAGGTGAACTTTGACTCCAAATTATAAAATAATAATGATAGCAGATTCTAAATATGAAAGGTTGATTATCATACTTCAAGTACAACAGATATTAATGTAAGGCTCTAGGCTTTGGTTAATTTAAGTATATATATCCTTCTCTCTATATATACTGTATAATATAGGTTAACACCAATCATCCAAAAGCTATGATGATTTTTGAGATAGACCAAATCTAGCATGGGATTTCTGAATAGTTTTCTTTAATACATTGAATTTATATAGAGGAGATTTTCTTTAAAACTCACTAAGGATTGAGGTGCCTGGTAGCTCAGTTGGTTAAGCGGCAAACTCTTGGTTTTGTCTCCGGTAATGATCTTGGCAGTTCTTGGGCCCGGAGCCTGCTTGGGATTCTCTCTCTCTCTCCCCCCTCTTTGCCCCTCCCCTGCTCACACTGTCTCTTCTCTCTCAGAATAAATAAATAAACTTAAAAAAAAACTCACTAAGGATGTGTATCTGTCAGTATCTAATAAAAAAAAATAGAAGCCATGTAAATATTTCACTGGAGAGATTTACTATAGGACTCAGGTACTTAGACCTTGGACAGCAGCAAAAGGAGAAAGGGACCATGGATGTAGCAGAGAGATAATGAGTGTGGGAAGCAGCTATTGACCCTAGGGCTTGGGGGGTGCTCGGGAGCAGATGGGGTTTTCAGAACCTTGAGAAGGGATGATGTGGAAGAAGGGTCATTATATCAAGGAGTTTCTCTTTTAAACAGAAAGTGTTGCCCAACTCTCCAACTCCAGAGCTTGTAGGAGGGGCCTGCAGAGCTAGGAAACAGCCACTGGAGAAGGGGAGGACCTGTGTGGAGCCCGTACCTCTGAGGATGGGCTCTACAGCTGGTTCTCAAGCAGGTTGCTGGAATGAAGGGCCACTGTGCAGGCAACTCAGGCAGGTCTAGCAAATAAAACAGGGATGAAGTCCCTTCCCCCAGCCCCTTGTCTTCACACCCTCCCTAGTGCCCCTTATTAGCAAAGCTTAATCGATGAGGAATAATTTATGGAGTCCCAGAAGCAGTGTCACAAAGCAGAGAGAGTGACAGCTGATAACAGCAGAATAACTGAATTGGGACTGGTATCACAAACACCTTAGCTGTAGATCTGTTTTATAGTGAGAATAACCGTGCTACATGAATGTCTTTGTAGGTTTCCTTTTTTAAAATATATGTTTTCTTAGACTGACACAAAATTTTATGTCTTAGGGACATGTGCTAAATCCCAAATCCAGGTAGCTGCCTTTTGTTCCCTTGCTGCATCCTACAACAGACCTTTCACTTCCAAGACGTACATCCTTATGGACATGTAACTCTCAGTTTGACCATGGAAATAAAAGCACAGCGTTGCCCTAAACTCATTGTCTATATGATCTAAATGTATTTTAAACACTGGGTAGCTGAAACATAAGGTCAGAAATGGGAATTATGGGCTTCCCAATAAAAGCTGGTCCTTGACGATTTTCAGAACTTTCAAAGACCAGTTTCTTGCCAAGGTGGTGGCATCCAGCCAAGGAGCAAGCAGGGCTCATCACCTGGATGCCCCATGGAGTTTGTAGGGAGGCAGTCTCATCTTTCATCACCTTCTCCTTCCTTGGGCTCCAGGTACTTTGAAAATTGCTTCATTTGTTATTAAAGGAATTCCTTACTACTTTTCCCCTATGTGTTTGCATGATATTTTATACATACCTAATCTGCTTTACTTATTTAGTCATCTAAAATAAATTTGGCTTTTTGAAAGGCCCCTAAAGATAATTAAATAAAATTATTAAGTTCTGATTTTGTAAATTTACGTTCTTTAGGTAGTGCAGATTTTCAGATATAAGAGCAAAATGGTAAGTTAAAAATGGAAATACACTGAAAATAGGTCAAAAACTGTAGGTAAACAGTAAAGGCAGTTGGCTAGGACTCAAGAAGAGGTGTTTAACAATAATAAAGGGGAAGATGAGCCAAACTGGTGAAGGGCAGTGGGAGATAGAAGCATCCAGTTATAAAATGAGTAAGTCACAGGGATGAGAGGCACAGCATAGGGAATATAGTCAACGGTATTGTGATAGTGTTGTATTGTGATAGATGATGGCTACACTCATAGCATAACATATAGAGTTGTCGAATCGTTATGTTGTACACCTGAGACTAATGTAATGTGTGTCTACTCTACTTCAATTAAAAATAACAATACTACTCTTAAACAGAGATCTAAATTCTGCCACTTTCTGGCCAAAGCGCTGGGTCAAGATTCTCGACCTAACTGAGCCTCAGTTTCTCATTAAGAATACTATTAGTATCTATTGCAGAGAAGTATGGCGAAGACCAAATGAGACTGTATATGAAAAAACTTAGTCTAGTACCTGGTATACTATGAATAATCCTATACTCTTATAAGCATCATTCTTTGATTAAATGTGATGAAATGGCTCTTACTTCCTCCTCACTCTATGCAAAATGTTTAAGAACTTAAATTCGGTTTTCTTTCGACTATAAGCTCTCAAAATAGTTGCTTTTGTTCTTTGCAACTTTGACTTTTTATTTGAGGTGCTTTTTGAGCGGGGCACCTGGGTGGCTCAGTCGGTTGAGCGTCCGACTTCAGCTCAGTTCATGATCTCACAGTTTGTGAGTTGGAGCCCCGCATGGAGCTCTGTGCTGACAGCTCAGAGCCTGGAACCTCCTTCGGGTTCTGTGTCTCCCTCTCTCTCTGTCCCTTCCCTGCTCATGCTCTGACTCTCTCTGTCTCTCAAAAAATGAATAAATGTTAAAAAAAAAACTTTAAGTGCTTTTTGAGTTATTTTAAAGGTATTTTAGAAAATATTACTATCTCTAGATTTTTTTTTTCCTCCATAAGAGAAATTTAGGACAGCAGATTGATGCTGGGGAGAAGGAAATCTGAAGGCCTATGGGCTAACACCCCAAGAGCCCCGTGACTTAACAAAGGCAGTCTGTATTACACAATATCGTACATCCTCTAATCTCAGAGCAATGAGCTAGTGCATAAGAGCAAGGCAATCTGGGGTGCTTGGGTGGCTCAGTCGGTTAAGCGTCTGACTTCAGCTCAGTTCATGATCTCACAGTTTGTGAGTCTGAGCCCCGCATTGGGCTCTGTGCTGACAGCTCAGAGCCTGGAGGCTGCTTCGGATTCTGTGTCTCATTCTCTCTCTGCCCCTCCCCCATGTGGGCTCTGTCTCCTTGTGTCTCTCAAAAATAAAGATGTAAAAAAATTTTTTTTAAAAGAGCAAAGACAATTTAGGGAGCCTTATTCAATTTAGTCTAACCTACCTCCTCCCTTATTTGTTCATGATCTGGTGACTGAGTTATTCTGAGCACTATAGAAACAGGTGAAAATGAACCATGACCATTAATATTATTTTGTTTCTTTTCTCCTTTTTGTTTTTTTTGGAAACCCGAAGGATCCTTTTTATAATGGAAGATTTAAAAGTTGAGATGTAACTTAAAAGTCAATGAATTTGGAATTTTGCCACGATCTTCGTTTCAGTCATATTTGTTCTGGGTCTAACCAATTAGAGGCTAATGGAGAAGAGGCTGATCCTTCTCCCCTGGGCCTGTCGAACTAGGCATACCCCATTACCTGCCTCCCCAGCATTTTTTAAGCCCTTGTTTTAAATTACACTCAAATGTCTCCTCCTACCATGACTCCTTGCTGTAACCCATTTGCTTTTCCCCATGTGTAGACCTCTGCCTCACTTGCATTGGGGTTACTTCTTTCATGTCTGCTTCCCTGTTGGACCATAAGCAACTTGAAGACAGTTTCAAGTAGGCTTTAGTGTATTTAGTACTGCAGAACCTAGCTGTGCCTACCACATAGTGGGTGCTTAGTAAAGGATATATTCATAAGCAGATGAACATGGTTCAAATGGCTGAGCGTGGAGTAAAGTCTAGAAGGAATTGGGAAATGGGAAAAATAAGAAATATTGGCGTTGAAAAGACTATTACGTAGCTGGATAAAAAAAAAGATCCATAAAACTATGTTGGGTGTAAACGGAGATAGGCATTAGAGGATTTGTGAAGATAAGTTAATAGGATCTAGGTTTTTACTTATAAACATATTTTTTTCTGGCCCTAACCATATTCAGTGGTCAAATATAGGTCAAGGTAATTACAGAATTTTTTTAGTAGGTCACCAAGGAATCGGAAGTTTGTTCAGAGCAGCAGTTTCAAGTTTGACCACACTTTGCTGATTAAAATCTTGTAAGAGATAACAACACAGTACATAAAAGCATAAAGAAAAATTTTTTAAATACACGTTGATACTACATGCAACTTAAGATGTACTTACAGAATCTGTGCAATAAGTGTCACAAGTATCATAAAAGAATATGCAATGAGCACTGGGTGTCATACGTAAGAGATGAATCTCTGGGTTCTACTCTTACAGCCAAGACTACGCTGTATGTTAAACTTGAGAATTAAAAAAAAAAAAAAGTATCCAAGTTTTGTGTCTAGAAAAAACAGCTTGGAAAAAATATATAGTAATTTTTTTTTGTAAAATTTCAAATTTCTTGCCTAGACATACAAGATCCTTTGCAATGTGCCTCCTCCACTCCCATCCCTACCCATCTCTCCAACATCATTTCTTTCTACTCTCTTCCAGACCTCACTGAGGGTGTCACCATTCCCTACCAGCCTTTTACATACATGTCCTTCTATACCTGCCATCCTTCAGCCTCTGCTCAAATGTCAGCCCTTCTGCAGAGCCTTCTCTGGTGAGTTAAATTCCAGTGTCTGTGCTCTTGTGGTTAACCGTGTTCGATTTACCCCTCCGTCTCTGCCGTACAAGAGAGCGTGTCCTGGAGATTAGAGGCCATGTTATAGTTGTGTGAATATTTTTACCACCTAGGATCATGGCTACTATAGAATATGTTTTCAGTGAATAGATTAATGCTAAGTGAGATTTCAGGAACTTAACGGAATAAAAAATGAATTGAGGAAATGTCGCTTTTAAAGATTGGATGTGAATATGTTACATTTGTCGTGGGAAGGAATAACCTAGGAAGAAGAAATAAGAAGAAGAAAATAGGCCCAGCAAACAGCTGAAGCCTCAGAATCAGAGGGCAGGCCTGGGCTGCAATATAATTTTGCCACGATATAAATCTCATGCGGTGATAAACCCAAGAAGATGTACAACACAGCTTTCACAAATCAACATTTTGTAGGTATATGAAAGACCCATTTGGAGTTCAGGCCTGCCAGTTCAATACCTTTTCCCTCAATAACCATAGCAAGCAAAGGTATTTAACTTCATGAATTATAAAATGACAGGAAACATTTCTGTATTGGTTGTGGATTCAATCCCACAACAGGTTCAAAAGTTCAGAAGCAGCTAATACCCAAATTTATCATAGTAAAGGTTACTACATGAGCAGCATTTTTAAATAATATATACTTTAAATTATTGAAGGTGTGCATCAACAGGTAAGAACATGGTGTGTTTAAGTATTCTCTTGTTTTCTGAAATGCTCTAGCACTTTTCAAATATTCCTCAGAGTAACACATAACAGAACTATGTGCACTTCAATATTAGCAGATAGCTGCATGGTATATTTGATTGTAAATAGATGTTTTCGATCTCATTTCCTTCAAGGATAATAATTACCGTGAAACACTATTGAATGCTTTTTCTGTGCCTGGCACTACAGAAACATTTTATAAATACTAAGTCATTTAACAGTCTTATAAAGTGATTTCTATTATCAATTCCATTGTACAAATGAGAAAACTACAGATGAGAGAGCCCCCAAAACAATCTATTCTTAGTTTGATCTCCAAAGGTTTGCTTGTTCTGTTGCCTTTGTCTGGCAGGTTTCCTCTCTTTCAATCCACTATTCTTTTCTTTCTTCAAGACTAATTTAAATCTCTTTTTTTTTTTAATTTTTTTTTCAACGTTTTTATTTATTTTTGGGACAGAGAGAGACAGAGCATGAACGGGGGAGGGGCAGAGAGAGAGGGAGACACAGAATCGGAAACAGGCTCCAGGCTCTGAGCCATCAGCCCAGAGCCTGATGTGGGGCTCGAACTCACGGACCGCGAGATCGTGACCTGGCTGAAGTCAGACGCTTAACCGACTGCGCCACCCACGCGCCCCATTTTAAATCTCTTTAATGCACTTTCCTGCAATCTTCCCTAGTGCCGTTTTACAGCACTAATCTGACTCCTTCTCTGTAATTATTTACTAATTTATCCATCTGTTCGTCTATCCATCCTTTGTTAGATATTGTTATCATAAAGGTTGTGGGAGTTTCCTGGAGATCTGGCATCTGTTTATACACTGACTTGTGTTTTCGCTTTGCGCAGCAGACTTGCCTCCCTAATTAGATCATAAACTGTTTGAGGGCAAGCACTGTATCTGAAGGTCCTTAGTAAATGAACTCGGAGCCTGTGTGTGTTAATAAATGACAAGAGACTAAGCTCTAAAAGATACGTTGGGTCAGGAAGTCTGAAAGAACCTAGAGTAGGAGAAAGGAGTGGTCAGAGGGCTTGGAGAACAACAAGGATTTTTGATGGTATTCAGTGTGTCTGAGTGGTCTATGAAACTGATGAACAAGAAAAGACAATTCTGTTTGGATAGGGTTAGTTGGGGTCCAAGGCTCTTATGCCTGATATGTAATGCTTCTCCTGCCTGAAAGAGATTGGTAGTGTCTGGAAAGTGGTGTCACTAGTTGGGATGAAAGTTAGATCGCAGAGGAGTTAAGAGATTGACAAGGAAACGAAGACAGTTAGCTTTGGCTCCCATTCAAGTCATTGGCAGCAGAAAATAGAAAAGAAGTAAGATGCTAACCATAAAAGGTCAAAGGATGATATTTTTAATATACAAGAACCTGTATCACAAAGTGAAAGGGTTGACGAATTTCCACGGTAGGCAAGAAACTGCCCCCCTCCTCCTCCTATGGGAAAAGAGAAAATAGTCCAGTTAATTCCTCCGACCTTTAGGCAAATGCCAGGTCACCCTCTGGGCCAGGCTATTTAAATCTGTCCTTCTTTACTCCTGGCCTGCCAGATAGAGCATTTCCTAGCCCTGCTGATGAACAAGGCTCCCTGACAGATATTGACCAAATACAGTTGCTTTTTTTCTTTCAACACCATTCAATTTGCTTAAATAAAAAGTCCAATGAAAAATGACTTCCTCGAATATATCTACCCTGCATCCATCCTCTCCGTTATTTTTGGATGTCCCTCTGGAGTGATTTGGTTATATACATGTAACTCCCCATTCACCAAGTCTAATATGCAAGTCTTACATTTTTAAAATTGCCTGGGCGGTCTATGGACAGTACAGAAACAGTGCAGGCTGTCCGTTTGTGACTTGAAATCTGATACTCTGAATCCAAAGGAATTACCCACCATATCCATCTCTATTGCATTTCGTGTCTCCTTTTCCTCCCCGTCGTTCACCAGACAGTAATGTTCTCAGATCAAATATTCTCTATAAATTGAGAGAACATTTAGCTGATTTATGGGGCTTTTAGCTATTATATACTTACCTATTCAATAAAAGTAAGTACTTACATCACATGACACATATGCTACCTTCACAATATAAGATCTTTCCTTCAAGGGATTCAGGCATCAAATTGTAATGAGATTTCTTGTAGCTAATACATCACTTAAGGGCAAACTGACATTCTGAATCTATTTCTTTCTCTCTCTCTCTCTCTCTCTCTTTTTTTCCCTTTTCATCAATGGAATTCATGGCACAGCATTCTTTGTAAGATTCTTAAAATTAGTAAGATTTTTATTTTCTTCAAAAAAAATGCAAATCTGTTGGCTAAAGAAAGTAGGTACAGGAATACTGGTTTTGCACTTAGGAATGGAAAAGGTATACTGCCTTGGTCTTTTATTCAACATCACTGATTTCCAGAACCAGAAGCAGAGGAAATGCTGCGTCGGCATCCCTGCCATGGGAAAAACTTTAGGACAAATACATCTCATGCTGATCTTATTTTGGTGTATCGATCAATACATCAACATTGAACAAATAGTCACTTTACATGGTACTTTGTATGTATAACGAAATGTAGGACATAACCTCACAGAGTAAATTCCTTGAAAGCCACTCGAATACAGGCTTTCTCAATGTGGGCACCATTAACATTTTGGGCCAGATGATACTTGGTTGTGGTGACTATCCTATGCATTGTATATAGTTTAGCAGAATCCCTGGCCTCTAACCCTACCCCCAGTTGTGACATTGTCAGTGGTCTCCTGCAGGGGGGGAGGGGGCAAAATCATCCTCAGTTGAGAACCAGTGCTCTAACTGGACCTACCATCTATTAACTTTGGCTCCGTTGTGGGAATGATTATAGCAAAATTCCAGCATGTTTGCATCTAAGGATAGAAATTTACTCAGAAATTTACAAAGCAATCTTATGACTCTTGGAACGTGGGTGATACTGCTTTTTGTTCCCCATTACTATGCTACCTGGCACTATGAAGGTTAATGAATTAGTAAATTGATGATAAGCACTTTCAAGAGTGGGGTTTTAACAAACTTAATTCCTACATTGTAGTTTAGAAAGGTTCAAAAATTGAAGCAGATCTGAATCAGAACTGTGGAGTAAATAAAGCTCGTTGCCAGTACTCATCCTACCATATACTCTTTTCTTTTGGAGTGACCAAACTCTGGCTAGAGAGTTCTCTGTTTCAGACCTAAGCACTATTCATTATACATCATCTCATGCTACTCAAACAGTATTTTCTAAAACTGAACTTAGTATACTGCTATATGCTAAATGTTGATGTCCCCCCAAATTCATTGAGCACAGCATGAAGATGATTGTCCATGAACCAGGAACTGGGCTCTCACCAGACACCAAATATGCCAATACCTTGATATTGGTCTTCCCAGCCTCCAGAACTGTGAGAAATAAGTTTCACTTGTTTATATAAACTACCCAGTCCATGGTATTTTGTTATAACATCCCAAATGCACTAAGACATACCCATTACAAAAATAATGGTGTTTCCCATTTTGCCAATTTCCATTTATAGAGCCATCATTCTCTAAAGGCCTTATCTGACCTGTCTACCCCCCGCCCCCCATATCCCAGAGGTTGCCAAATCCTATTGATTCTTCCTTATCAGTGACACTCCAACTGAATATTACCTTTCTACTTCTCTGTTCCCAAGATCAGCATCGTTGTAGTCTCCTGGCTACATTATTACCACACTCGAGCTCCTAGCTTCAGTCTCTCCCTACCTCAGACTCTCCTGCATGCTGCTTTTTAACATATGACTTTTAATAGTGTCTACCTCCCTCTTTGGCAACCTATATCATGTGCCTCTTACTCATTGCAACAAATACACATTCTGGGTTGTCCCTATGTTTGCTTCATTTTCTTTTTATTTTTTAAACTTTATATTTGAAAGAGAGAGAGAGAGGTAGAAAGAGAGAATTCGAGCAGATTTGCACTGATAGTGCAAAGCCTGACGTGGAGCTCAATCCCATGAACCATGAGATCATGAACTGAGCCGAAATCAAGAGTCAGGTGGTTAACCAACTGAGCCACCCAGGTGTCCCACTTCATTTTTTCTTCTCAATAGAGATCTGTCCATCTCATAGCTTTTTTTTTTGTTTCCCCCTAGTCAGACTAGATCCCTGGAACAGCCTGCCTTCCACATGGGATGTCTGGAAATGAACTCTTTTCCAGAGTAAGTTTGACAATCCATGAATGATTTAATTGTTCTATGGAGTTAAGAACATAAGGCCCATGCTCTATAGCAGTCTGCTGGTAAGTAAACCCAGAAGGCACCTGAGACAGCACTAATCAGTGAAGTCAAGAATATAACTGAAGAAGAGGGAAAAAAAAAGAGCACAAAGAGATAGCTTAGAGCTTGACTGTAAGATACATAGAAGAGAAACATGTTTTCCTGGAAGGGAACAATTAATGATAAAATGAGATCTCTACCTCTGTTATAAAGAATTAATTGATATTTTCTTGATTTGGGTTTAATAATTTTTTTTAATATTTTATTTTTTAAGATATAATTTATTGTCAGATTGGTTTCCATACAACACCCAGTGCTCATCCCAAAAAGGGCTCTTTTCCCTGCCCATCACCCACTTTCCCCTCTCCCCTAGCCCCCATCTACCCTTGGTTTGTTCTCAGTCCTTAAGAGTCTCTTATGGTTTGCCTCCTTCCCTCTCTGCAACCGTTCCCCCCCTTCCCCTCCCCCATGGTCTTCTGTTACATTTCTCAAAATCCATATATGAGTGAAAACGTATAGTATCTGTCTTTCTCTGCCTGGTTTATTTAACTTAGCATAATACCCTCCAGCTCCATCCACGTTGCCACAAATGGCCAGATTTCATTCTTTCTCGTTGCCAAGTAGTATTCCATTGTATATATAAACCACATCCATTTGTCAGTTGATGGACACTTAGGCTCTTTTCATAATTTGACTATTATTGAAAGTGCTGCTATAAACATTGGGGTACAGGTGCCCCTATGCATCAGCACTCCTGTATCCTTTGGTTAGATTCCTACCGTTGCTATTGCTGGATCATAGGGTAGTGCTATTTTTAATTTTTTGAGGAAACTCCCCGCTGTTTTACAGAGCGGGTGCACCAGTTTGCATTCACACCAGTAGTGCAAGAGGGTTCCCGTTTCTCCACATCCTTGCCAGCATCTATAGTCTCCTGATTTGTTCATTTTAGCTACTCTGACCAGCATGAGATGATATCTCATTGTAGTTTTGATTTGTATTTCCCAGATGATGAGTGACGCTGAGCATCTTTTCATGTGTCTGTTGGCCATTTGGGTGTCTTCTTTGGGAAAGTGTCTATTCATGTCTTCTGCCCATTTCTTCACTGTATTATTTGTATTTTGGGTGTGGAGTTTGGTGAGTTCTTTATAGATTTTGGTAATAGCCCTTTATCTGATATGTCATTTGGAAATATCTTTCCCATTTCATCGTTGTATTTTAGTTTTGTTGTTTCCTTTGCAGTGCAGAAGCTTTTTATCTTGATGAGGTCTCAATAGTTCATTTTTGCTTTTAATTCCCTTGCCTTTGGAGATGTGTCGAGTAAGAAATTGCTGCGGCTGAGGTCGAAGAGTTTTTTCCTGCTTTCTCCTAGGGTTTTGATGGTTTCCTGTCTCACATTCAGGTCCTTCATCCATTTTGAGTTTATTTTTGTGAATGGTGCAAGAAAGTGGTCTAGTTCCATTCTTCTGCGTGTTGCTGTCCAGTTCTCTCAGCACCATTTGTTAAAGAGACTATCTTTTTTCCATTGGATACTCTTTCCTCCTTTGTCAAAGATTAGTTGGTCATACATTTGTGGGGCCAATTCTGGGGTCTCTATTCTATTCCATTGGTCTATGTGTCTGTTTTTGTGCCAACACCGTACTGCCTTGATGATTACAGCTTTCTAGTAGAGGCTAACATCTGGGATTGTGATATCTCCCATTTTGGTTTTCTTCTTCAATATTAGTTTGGCTATTCAGGGTCTTTTGTGGTTCCAGACAAATTTTAGGATTGTTTGTTCTAGCTTTGAGAAGAATGCTGGTGCAATTTTGATTGGTATTGCATTGAATGTGGTAGATTGCTTTGGGTAGTATTGACATTTTAAAGATAGTTATTCTTCCAACCCATTGGCATGGAATGTTTTTCCATTTCTTTGTATCTTCTTCAGTTTCCTTCATAAGCTTTCTATAGTGTTCAGCATACATATCTTTTACATCTTTGGTTAAGTTTATTACTAAGTATTTAATGGTTCTTGGTGCAACTGTGAATGGGATCAGTTTCTTTAGTTACACTTTCACATTGAAAGTGAGGCATTGGAAAACTATCTATCATGCTACTGGAAGTCAAAAGAAAGCTGGAGTAGCCATACTTATATCAGACAACCTAGGCTTTAAATTAAAAGCTGTAACAAAAGATGAAGAAGGGCATTATATAATAATTACAGGGTTTATCCATCAGGAAGAGATAACAATTATAAATATCTATGCACCAAATTTGGAAAACCAAATATTTAAAACAATCACAAACATAACCAGTCTTATTGATAAGAATGTGGTGATTGCAGGAGACCTTAATACTCCACTTACAACAATGGACAGATCATCTAGACACAGAATCGGTAAAGAAACAATGGCCCTGAATGATACGTTGGACCAGATGGACTTGACAGATATATTTAGAACTCTGCATCCCAAAGCAACAGAATATACTTTCTTCTTGAGTGCACATGGAACATTCTCCAAAATAGGTCACATAATGGGTCACAAAACAGCCCTTCATAAATATAAAAGAATTGAGATCATACCATGTACACTTTCAGAACACAATGCTATGAAACTTGAAATCAACCACAGGAAAAAGTCTGGAAAACCTCCAAAAGCATGGAGGTTAAAGAACACCCTACTAAAGAACGAATGGGTTAACCAGGCAATTAGAGAAGAAGTTAAAAGATATATGAAAACAAATGAAAATGAAAATACAACAGTCCAATCCATTTGGGATGCAGCACAGGCAGTCCTAAGAGGAAAATACGTTGCAACCCAGGCCTATCTCAAGAAAGAAGAAAAATCCCAAATACAAAATCTAACAGCACACCTACAGGAAATAGAAGCAGAACAGCAAAGACACCCCAAACCCAGCAGAAGAAGAGAAATAATAAAGATCAGAGCAGAAATAAACAATATAGAATAAAAAATAGTAGAACAGATAAATGAAACCAAGAGTTGGTTTTTTGAAAAAATAAAACTGATAAACCTCTAGCCAAGATTCTCAAGAAGAAAAGAGAGAGGACCCAAATAGATAAAATCACGAATGAAAATGGATTTATGACAACCAATCCCTCAGAAATACAATCATCTGGGAACACTATGAAAAATTATACGCCAACAAACTGGACCATCTGGAAGAAATGGACAAATTCCTAAACACCCACACACTACCAAAACTCAAATGGGAAGAAATAGAAAATTTGAACAGACCCATAACTGTGAAGAAATTGAATCAGTCATCCAAAATTTCCCCACAAATAAGAGTTCTGGACCTACCAGACATTTAAAGCAGAGTTAATGCCTATCCTTCTCAAACTGTTTCAAAAAATAGAAATGGAAGGAAAACTTCCGGACTCATTCTATGAAGCCAGCATTACTTTGATTCCCAAACCAGACAGAGACCCAGCAAAAAAAGAGAACTACAGGCCAATATCCCTGATGAATATGGATGCAAAAATTCTCAACAAGATACTAGCGAATCGAATTCAACAGCATATAAAAAGTATTATTCACCACGGTCAGGTGGGATTCATTCCTGGGCTGCAGGGCTGGTTCAATATTCACAAATCAATCAATGTGATACATCACATTAATAAAAGAAAAGGTAAGAACCAGATGGTCCTGTCAATTGATGCAGAAAAAGCATTTGACAAAATACAGCATCCTTTCTTGATGAAAACCCTCAAGAAAGTCGGGATAGAAGGAACATACTTGAACATCAGAGAAGCCATTTATGAAAAGCCCACAGCTAATATCATCCTCAATGGGGAAAAACAGAGAGGATTTCCCCCTGAGATCAGGAACACAACAGGGATGTCCACTCTCACCACTGTTGTTTAACATAGTATTGGAAGTTCCTAGCATCAGCAATCAGACAACACAAAGAAATCAAAGGCATCAAAATTGGCAAAGATGAAGTCAAGCTTTCACTTTTCACAGATGACATGATACTCTACATGGGTTTAATAAATTTTTATGTGGAGAATTGCTTGTTATTTTGGCTCAACTAATTTATTTCTATTTAATATCTTTGTAAAGAACTTCATTTAAGGTATTGTAACATTGTAATGTAAGGGAATATAAACATTTGAAAGGCACTATCTAAGTGTACAAGGTAGAATTTCTTTTGATTGATTCTCCCAAGTTATTTGTTACATAAGAAGCCTCTTACACAATTAGCCTCAAAATGGTACAGTTTGCTTATTGCCTCATTCATAATATTTTATTAGGCACTGTGGGTAAGACGACAATGATTATAACACAATTTCCAGTCCCAAAGGAACTTAGAATCTAGTAGGGTGGTTAAAATGATGTGACAAATAGGTAGAACATAATATGGGATGCAAGGTATGTTGTAAATAGTCTAAAAAGAAATCCAGAAGAAAGGCACATGTAGTTTTCAAAACCATAGAGAATTTCTGGGAAAGAAACATTTGAGGGGAGTCTTAAAAGAGGGCGATGGAAGATAGAAAGAGGAGATAGAAGAAGACATTTTAGGTGGGAGAAACGCTGTAAGACTCTTGTGTCATATAAAGATATGAGTGTGGGAGTGGAGTCTTTTTCAATTGACAGCTATAGGTAGCTTAGGGAATTTCAACAAATTTCCTCAGCACTATCTGCATACCATGTGGGCTGGATAAAACTTGAGCTTGCCCATCAGGACCCAGGAGAAGCTGTTTGAGGCCAGCCCATGGGGAGCTTTGAATCAGAGTTGAGACAAACAGATTTTCACAGTGCACAAGCTTTTAATGTTTTAGACAGGGGCCCATGTTGCAATATGACTAGAAATGTGTTTTATACAAATGAGTCTCAAAGGCAGATGAATACAGGAATCTAGTCAGGTAGAATATTTAGAAGATTATTAAAATGGTCCAGGACAAAGATAATATAGGAATGGAAACCAGACTTATAAATGAGAATTACAGCAGGAGAGATCATCAAAATTTGGCAGTTGATTTGTTGACATACATGTGTTGGCAATGGTTTATCCCTTGTAGGCTCAGAAACTAAATTTATTTGCTTTTCAAAACATGGGAAAATATGATTCAATAGTTGTCTTCACCACTTTCTATAAACACAATTATACTAAAAATGGACTTGATGGGACCCATGATAGGTGTATTTCAGGAGCAATACGACTGGGTTGGATCTTTGGCTTGAGGAGAAACCTGAAGGATTAAAATAAAGATTTTCTGGCAGTTAAAAAAAAAAACTATGGAAGTGATAGATTATTTTTAAGTCACAAACAAAGCAAGACAAAACAAAATTGAAAAACCTCGTTCATCTAAACTAGTTATATTCCAGAAATTGAGTTGGTAGAATTGATATAAATTTTCTCCTACCTCCCAATCCTCATTTTAAGCACGAATTAATGCACACAATGACGAGTTAGAACTTTTTTTGAAAAATTAAAACGCAAATATTTTCAAGAGGAAATTTGCTTTAGAAACTTGCCCTGGCAAATCACATCCTGTTGATTAAATATCAAGAATTTTTTTATTCTTTTCTTGTAATGGTGAAAAACAAAAATTTGCACTCTTAATGTCAACATTTAAAAAATGAGAAGGATAGCAGTAAGGATGCCAATGCAAATACTGTATCAATACAATACAAGCATACCCAATGCCAGCCAGCTTGGCGGAAACATCCTTTCAACAGCGTTCTCAAGCCCAGTGCCAGCACAACTGCCATTACAGCCAAGGGCGAAACTATAAAAACATACCCTCATCTGTAGTGCTGTCTGCCAGGGTCTAAGGACACAAGGATTGAATTAGCCCTCTGGGAACTTTTCCTGAGAGGTAGCTCCTTCCACAGCAGGTGATGCGACCAGAGGACCCTTAACAAAATCACCGCAGAGGGAGGAATCGGTTGTCACTTGGGTTGCCTGGTGATACAGATGGGAAAACTGAGATATGGCTAGTTTCCAAATTCCACCTCTTCACAGATAGATCGATGCTGCCAAAAGAATCAGTCGGTCTGGGGCGCCTGGGTGGCTCAGTCGGTTGAGCGTCCGACTTCGCTCAGGTCACGATCTCACGGTCCGTGAGTTCGAGCCCCGCATCAGGCTCTGTGCTGACAGCTCAAAGCCTGGAGCCTGCTTCAGATTCTGTGTCTCCCTCTCTCTCTGGCCCTCCCCCATTCATGCTCTGTCTCTCTCTGTCTCAAAAATAAATAAATGTTAAAAAAAAATTAAAAAAAAAAAATCAGTCGGTCCAATGAGGCCATCAGTCTTACCTGAGCTTGGCATCGTGTAGAACAAATAGTCGGTGGAATGTTCTCCGTAGTTTTCCTCTGGTTGGTTTAGTGTACTGTAGTCTAGGAAAAGATCTCTGAGGCACAAATTATATTCAGCGTTCAGGTTGACGTCGATGAAAATGTTAGAGATGTCTACGCATGCAAACCAGTTTTTCCAAATACAGTGAAGGAAAACTTGAATTTAATCCCGAGGACTTTTCTTTCCCTGTTCCAGGTGAATCTACGTTTGGGCAAGGTAAATTACCTGAAGATTACTTTTGACCCCAAATGACATTGATGTACTGTTAACAAGAATTAAGACCAATCTTTTTTTTGGTAGGGAGGGGAGCGGTTAGAAAGCCATTGTGTTCTTATTTTTAGCAGAAAGTCAGCTAAGGGAAATTTCTAGTGCCAAATATGACATAGTCAATGTTGAATCCATATTACAGAATTATATGCAGTTGCCAAATTATAATGTGAAATAAAAGGACAGAAAACTTTGGATTTTGAGAAATATCACTGTAGGTTGGAATAAAAGGAACTAGCGTGACCCTTTTTGTACATTTGGCTGGTCAGAAGCACACAAGTGAAAAACATGACGATAATCACTTTTGAGAAACCTGGAAATAATTTTTGACTAATAAGCCGACCTGTTTCTCTCTCCTCTAGAGACAGAAAAAGATGAAGTGTTCTACTTCTACTGACAGAATTAAAATAAGCTACAATGAGCTTCTGGACCCAAACTGTCCAGTATAACTTTCTGCAGTGAACTAGCCACATGTTGCAATGGAATACTTGAAATGTGGCTAATGTGACTAAAGAACTACATTTTGGGGTATTTAATTTTATCTAATTAAAATTTGAATTTAAGTCGCTGCATGCAGCTAGTGGCTACTGTATCGGACAGACAACGCAGTTGCAGACAATGCCAGTTGTTAAATATTAGGCATGGGGCTTTCAGTGATGTAGGAGCATGTTGCCAAGCACATTAAGTTAAGGCCCTTTGCTTACCATCTTCTGCATTGGGTTGGCCTTTCTCTACCTTAGTCTCCGGTCTCCCTTACTTATCTAACGAGGCTTCCGTAAGATAGAGTGAATTCTAGAATTTCAAAACCAATAGCTAAATGTAGAATTCACTTTTAAAGCTTAAGAAGTAGAAGTTATATTCAAAAGGCTACGTAGACACTTGGTGATGATTTGGCAAGGTGAAGAGCTTGAGAAAGATTAACATGATCCAGAGCCTGTCTCTTGTGAACACCACAGATGGCAACATACGGTATCAACGTTACAGGCAGTGTCCAATGTGAAATCCTTTTGTGTTTAGAAGTGCACTGATACCTAAGAAAATGTATACATAGTGAATAGAACGCAAAATGCATTTTCCCACTGAAAACTTAAAATTAGATTCCAAATCAATCAAACTTGAAATTGAATTACTCTCTCAATAATATTACCAGCTCATACCAGGGTTGATATTCGGTGGTGTGAACTGATACAGCTAGTCAAGTAGGGAAAATATTAAAACATTATTATTTACTTGCTAAAGAGCCACTGCTTCGCCCTACCTTTCCACTGCTGCTACCCTTAAGCCTCTCAGACCTCTCGCAAGCCAGACGCTAAAGGATTGAAGGCTGGGCCACCAAGGGGCCTCCTGGACCCACCTCTAGCTGGCATTTATTATGGTTGGTCAGTGCCTATGCTTTACTGGTTGCTAAGTAGTTTCCCTACCATCCCCAGATGCTCTTCTGACAGTACTATTATATGGCACTGTGATTTATGGAAACTTACAAGCTTTTAAAAATGGGTCGTGAGGGTGTAGGACTATACAGAAATCATCTGTTTCTCTCCCAGATTCTATGTCACGTGAAGAAGCATATCTGTCATGTTGTGTATTCAAATACAGATGTATGCCCTCTGAAGCCCTGCTTCCTGTAGCTCTCAATCAATGATAATCCCTTTGTCTAACTGTAGCCAAGGTAGCCTCCTTTCCCAGCTTTGTGCCTGCTAACGAGAGCTCACCACTGGAAAGGTTTTAATAACCTAAATTGCAGTGAATTATGAAGAGCAATTGAAAAATGGGGAAGCGCATTTTCTAGAGACCTGTTTTCTAAGATGTATTTTTGGTGGAATTAAACGGTTTGGACGAGTTATTTGACATAGGAAAATCTTCTTAAATTTTTAATCCTGAAGAACTTGGGGAAGGAAAATCGTTGAGATGAAAACTGATACAGTTGAGGGTTTTTTTCTTCTTTTAGCATCAGTGTCCTTACTTCTTTGAGTTCTACCAAATTCTAAAATTCTTAGCAGTGTGTGAAAAAGTCTTTTCTAGCATTATTGTTAGATAAGCCTATGATGCATTATTTGAACAAGTTATGAAACATTTCTATCTCACTTCTGAAAGTCATAAATTAGGAACTACAGTCAGTGATGTCATTGAATTATCGAGGGTATTTTTATGAGGAATTAGATCACGTAACTAAAATGTTTTGAAATCTTAAGCTGTGCTTTTACTCTTCAGCTCCCTTCAAACTACGAACAATTCACATTTTATAATGTCAGTATACGCACATACTTGCAAACAACTTTTTCTCTAGACTCCCATCACTATAAAAAATGTAACGGAGCGAGGATATCTTATATATTAAATAGCGGCTGTGTCAAGAAATGGACTGTGCTTCATATTTTCCATTTTAGTTCATGCTTTCACTTATGTTACACATGATTCCATGTAGATCTTGGGACCCTGACACAAAACTAATTACTCTGATTCAGATAAAGGCTTTCAAAAGAAAAAAAATGAACACCTCTATAAACACCCCAAATCACTGTTGAATGAGATTTTCCACTGGGATACTATGGATTTTTTTTCTTGGCCCTACAAAAATTATTATTACTATTTTTTTAATTGGAAAGAAACCCAGCCTCCTAAGTAACCAGGGAGGTTGCTAGATACAATATTTATCTTTTTTTGTTTCTTTCCTTTTACTTTCGGGTCATTACTTTGCTTTCTGCCCTTGCCAACTGGACAAGTACAAAGCTTTTTACACAGAGTCAGTCAAAACTAATCCATCTTCCCTATTGGAAAGGGTTATGGACTGCCCCCAACCAATACTCTTTCATAAGGCAAATACATTTGGAAAAACCTCTTTCAAAAGACCACCATTAGTTATGAAGAATTGGCACCTCTCAAAGACTGTTCCATTTAATACCAGTCATCTAAAAGAGCAGGGCCAATTTTCATCCCCCGTCGTCAACAATCTATAACACGACCGCTGCAACCAGAAAGAAAGAGATTATTCCTTTGCTTACATGTTTGTGAACAAAATCAGCAGAAAGCAAATAGATGGCAATGAATAACTTCTCTGCACGGCCAATTCCTGACACACTCTATGCTGGCTATCCTCTCTCAGGAATGAACAGAATTTGAGTGTTAATAATTTGAATAATTTGAAAATTAATCAGCATCCACCAAACTGCCTCCTTCCCTGAATTCTTTAGGTAACTTTTTTCCTCTCCAGGGTTTGGAAGATGACCTAAAGTGATGATAACATTCACACAAAGCGTAAATTAAAGGTTTTTAGAAGCTGGATTTGGAGGTTCCAGATGGAAAAAAAATATGGAATTAGGTACGGAGTCATCATTAGCTGGAAGTGGGAGTTAAGCATTTCATTTCTTGAGCCTCACTTGCTACATCTGCTAAATGAGAGCATTTACTCATCTTCCACAGAAAGGCTATTATGAGATTTGGAGGAATTTGTGTACTGTTCTGACTCTCAAAAGGGCTATACGTACTCCTGGGGCACACTTAGTGGTGTTGACAGGTCCTTGAAACCACAGAGTAGGAACGCTGCAAGTCCCTAGAGCCTCAACTTTTATTGTAAGATTTTGTAGGATATTTGCAATTCTTTTGAGTTTAGCTTGTCTTTAATTAAAATAAACACACCTATGTCATAGATTTTGCATGAACTTGGATGCTAAGCGGTCTCATCAGTAATTTTGTAAAGGAAGAGAACATTCTCAAAAATGCCTTTTATTTAACGTCACTCTTTTACACTGAGCTGCCAGTTTCTTCTTCTGTTTGGAATGTTGACTTTATCATCATCTTTTATATTTATTTACATATTTTTTGATTAGGCCTATTGCCCAGTAAACACATAGATCTGAGTAGCTGAACCAAGTAATCCCCAGAAATGAAAGGAATGACAAAGAGGTGCTGGCCATGCCCGGCTCACATTTTCATAGGGCAGGACAGGCTGGAGCTGAGCAGCAGTTGGCGGGGTCTGGGAGGCGGGGGTGGTATTCTCCAGTTGACCAAGGTCAGCTCTCTCCCATATCTCCCCTCCGGCCAGTCACAAGCATCTGAGCACGCATTCCTGCCTAGATGCAGCCTAACTTTTCTAATGGATGCAGAATGTGTTTAAGCATCATGCAGATTTCAACCAAATAGGAATTCTGTAGACCATGTTCTGTGTTGGGAAGGTAGTGTTATTTGCTTTGGCGCTTCCAAAGTCTATCGAGAATGGTTATGCAGAGGCGAGAATAACTCCAGATGGCTAAACTCTAGCGGCCCTGCTCCACTATAATAATGCAAATTCAGAATAAAACCTGTGGTCTCCGAGACCAGTGCAAAAACTTTACAGAGCGCATTCCATAGCAGGGTGCACTATTTCGCTGAATCCTCACAGTAAACTTTAAGACGGTGCTTACCCATAGCTGAAAATTCATGGGTAAAATAAGGTTCCATGACTCACATTAAAACCACCTAACTACCAAGCATTAGAACCAAAACTGAGATTAGGTCTGCCTGTTCTATTGTCACTTGCAACACTTCTTAGCTACAGAAACTAGTTCTGCATCATTCATAAATTACGGGCAGGGTGTCACTTTGATTATTTCTTAAATTATTTTTCTGATTGCAAATGAGTTTTCTAATATAGTCCCATCCCCAATTCAAAAAAAAAAGTCAAAATAAGAGGGAAGAAAAATTGGACAGAAAGCATAAATGAATTGTAAAGAAGAAATCCAGCTGGGAAACATTTGGCTGGGATTCCTGCTTGTTGGTAACTCACCTTTGTAAAGTGACCATATGTTCTATCCCCACTAACTGGCGGTAACAAGAAGAACATGTTGCTCCCGGTTCTCTTGGCTGAGCTGCTTTGCTTTGCAGTCCTCAGCCTAGAGACATCACTTACTGAACAGCTGTAATTATGCCATTAAAAGCTGTACATATAGTTTAAAAAGAATCCCAGGCATGTGTCTCCTGTCATTGCCAGCTCATCTAGCTCAAAGTTTTTCTGAGTGGAGCTATAGTTGCTGGTGGGGGGGGCGGGGGATATTGGTTTCTGCCCCTGCAATTCTAAGGCCTAGCATTATGTACCTGTCTGTGGAAACAGACACAGAAGGGCTGGTGAGCAACTGGGAGCCAGAATTTAAGTGACATGAAATTTCAAACCCAAGGGACTCCTCTACATGAGCCCATCCTTTGTATGTGCAGTCTGAGGAATCTTTATGTCTGCAGTTGATTCACCTCCAAGGGTTGGTTCCCTGGGTTCTCATTGCCGATATCGTTTCCGATATTACTAAAATTCTGCCTTTCAGTTTTAGTACATTCTCCCTCATCTTTCTCCCCTCTTCACTGGCAACAGTTAATAACCTAACATGTCCTGATTCAACCCGTTAGGCAAAGCCAGAGATCCAAGCTGGAGAATCTTAGAAACGTGAGTTTCATTAAATGTCGAACAGGCCACATTCAATCAGTTTGAAAGCTTCTAGGAATGGAGCACCAAGGTTAAAGTATTTCCACACTCAGAGGTTTACTGTGGCCAGACTAGAATGGAAGAGTCGTTTGTTTTATTTTGTTTTGCTTTTTTCCTGCCACAACTTTCTCTGTCACAGAAGTTCCAATGAGTAGAAAGAGGTATTGAACCTTAATGAGGCAATTTCTTCTTGTATTGTTTTCCAATTGTTCTATGTTTGTATGTCTTTTCTCATTAGTAAGTCTGGAGGTGAGAGGAAGGTAAAGGCTGTTTATTTACTATCCATCATTCACAGTACTTTCAGAAGGTTTAATACACTCTTTTTTAAAATTGAGATGTAACTGACATGTAACATTAGTCTCGTGTGTACAATATATAGTTTTATTATACACTGTGAAATAATCACAATAAGTCTGTCACTATACATAGTTATAATAGTCACACATTATTTTCCTTGTGATGAGAACTTTTAAGATCTACTCTCTTAGCAACTGTCAGGTATACAATAAAGTATTATTAAAGGTAATCACTATGTTGTACATTACGTCCCCATGATGTATTTTGTACTTGGAAGTTTGTACTTTTTAATATCCTTCACCTATTATGCTTCCCTGCTCCCCACATCTGGAAGCCACCAATTTGTTCTTTGTATCCATGAGCTCAGATTTGGTAGGTGGTGGTGGTAGTTTTTTATTTTTGTTTTTATTTTTTTTAATGACCGTATAAGTGAGATCATACAGTATTTGTCTGTCTTCATCTGGTTTATTCGACTTAGCATAATGCCGTGAAGTTCCATCCATGGCAGTATTTTCTTGTTTTTTTTGATGGCTGAATAGTATTCCTGTGTATGGATTGGTGGGTAGGTGCTTACACACCACATTTTCTTTATCCATTCATCCATCAGAGGACACTTAGGTTGCCTTCATATCTTGGTTATTATAAATAATGCCATGATGAACATGGGATGCATATATCTTTTCCAGCGAGCGTTTTTATGTTCTTTGGATACCTGGAAGTGAAATAGCTAGATAATTTGGTAATTCTAATTTTAGTTTTGAACAACTTCCATATTGTTTTCCAAAGGGGCTGCATTTGTTTACATTCCTACCAACACTGCACATGGGTTCCCCTTTCTCCACATCCTCATCAACACTTGGTTATTTCTTGTCCTTTGTGAGAAGAGCCATTCTAACAGGGTGAGTTGATATTGCATTTGCATTTCCCTGATGTTCGATGGTGTTGAGCATCTTTGCATATACCTGTTGGCCATCTTTGTGTTTTTGGAAAACCATGTATTCAGATCTTCTGCCCAGTTTTTAATTAGATTGCTTTCTGATACTGAGTTGTATGAGTTCTTAAATATTTTTGATATTAACCTCTTATCAGATATATGATTTGTACATATTTTCTCCCATTTGGTAGGTTGCCTCTTCATTTTGTGGATGGTTTCCTTTGTTGTGCAGAGCTTTTTAGTTTGAAGTAGTCCCACTACTTTTGCTTTTGTCGGCTTTGCTTGTGGTGTCAAATACCCACCCCCCCAAAAAAAATCATCACTAAGATGAATATCAAGGAGGTTTCTGCCTATGTTTTCTTCCAGGAGTTTTATGGTTTCAGGTCTAACATTCAAGGATTCAATCCATTTTGGATTAATTTTTCTGTGTGGTGTAAGATAGGGGTCCAGTTTCATTCTTTTGCATGTGGTTGTCCAGTTTTCCCAACACCATTTATTGAAGAGACTGTCTTTTCCTTATTGTGTATTTTTGGCTCCTTTTTCATAAATTCACTGACCGTATATATGTGAATTTCTTTTTGAATATACTCTTAATTGCTAAAATGTGTTTAATATTTCACTTAAGCTATTTTAATTATTAACTTCTTAAGTATTGATAAAAACTCTTAACAGATTGTAACTGTGGTTCTTATGAAATACTATGTCTGATTTATAAATAAGTAAATGCAGTGAATGTCTGAGCTTTTATAATTTATATCTGTAGACCATATTTGATATCCTAATTTTATTGGATAGTCAATAGTTGGTCATTTCTAGAACCAGAAGCCAAAATGTGCTTTTTGTGGCATGGGACAGAAAGCTTTGGAAGCTGAAATAAAAAATCAGGCTAATACTGAGCAATCAGACATAATTTTGTCTGGGTTCAAGAATGTGCATGCCTTTGGTACTCCTACAGAATCTACCATGTAACATGGTCTGGTCTGGCTATTTGATTTCCTCCCCTAAACTTGATCTTATCATTGTCTGCTTTGGTTTTACTATAGTCTGAATGTTTGTCTCCCTCAAATTCAAATGTTGAAATCCTAATGCCCAGTGTGACGGTATTGGGAGGTGGGCCTTAAGTCATGAGGTGGAGCCCTCATGAATGAGATTAGCACTCTTGTGAAGTGAGCTCCCACAGAGCTCCCTAGCCCCTTTTCTGCCATGTGAGGAGACAGAAGTTGAGAAGTTGGCAGTCTGCAACCCCGCTGCAAAAAAAGGCTATTCACCAGAACAGGACCATGCTGATACTCTGATCCTAGACTTCCAGCCTCCAGAACTGGGAGGAATAAGTTTTGGTTGTATATAAGCCATGAGACTGTGTTATTATTGGGGTAGCAGCCTGAACAGACTAAAACAGGCTTCTACTCCCAGCCTACCCCAGTTTAGACAACTCCCAATCTTGATCCCCAACAACAGGCTCTTGGGTGCAGGCTTTCAGACTGTCATCTGTGTCTGCTTCCAGTTGGAAAACGAGCACTCCCTTCTCCTATCAGTACAGGCTAAGATAATGAACTAGTCTGGGATATTCTATAAGGTGTATATATTAATATGGCTTTTATAAATGTTTTTTAATACTTGAGATAATACATGATCAAGGGGTGAATAGTACATTTCAAAACCAATAACTACAGAGGAAAAATTATAGAATTGCATTTACACACTGAAAAAATCCATTGAAAAATGAAATTCATCCAGGTAAAAGCAAAAAAAAAAAAAAAGAGTGCCACAATAAGCTACAAAGGTATATAGAATATCATATAGAACAATAAATTACACACAAACGTGGCCAGGAATTATCCAGATGTCCTAGGTGAACAATGGAAGAAGGAGAAATCATGAGGAAATACTACTAGAGTGCTGTGATCCACTTGGGCGTTATAGACTTCCATTCATGTCTGGGACTTGAGGTCTTCCAGACTCTGCAGTATTCTATATTAGTATTTCTATGAGACTTTAGTTACGTATTTCCTTAACATTTTCCTACTAAAACAGTTTGTGAAAGGTTGGGTTTGTGTCCATTTGTCTCTGTATTCCCAGCACATAGTACAATGTCTAGAACACCAAAAGCAAGAATCAAAATAAAAAGAAAGCAAAATAAAGGAATATATGTATGAAAAAAACAAATTAATAAATATATTAAGGAATTGGAAAACTCAGGATGAAGGTTAGTTACTGATTAATGGCAATCTCCTAATTGATCATGAAAGTTTCCTTATGCATTTGTAAGCTAGTTGTTTACAACATGCCTTCAATGACCTAAATTAATTCTAACTTGTTTTCATATTGTATAGCATCAAACCCTTATGCTTGACAAAAACAATTATTAAAAGATCAAATCGAAGTCTTAAACGAACAATTTTTTAAAGCTATGCAAATAATAATTTTCTTCTCTAAAAGTGCTTTAGTCCTCCTCCTAAGAGAATTTACAGCAAGTTGAAAATACTGTCTCAACAGAACTAAATATATGTAAGATTTTAGTTAGTATAAAAGATGTATACAACATATGGAAAATGAATGAAAAACCAGTACACTAAACTAGTAACAGTGGTTGCTTTTAGACAGTAGACTTATGGATAATTTCTGTACTTTCTACAACAACCACACATTCTTCATGATCAGTTAAAAAGTTACTTTGCATTTTCAAAGATATTCTTAAAATTATCACTAAGTTCTTAATAGTATCGTATCTGCTGAATGCATGAAGACTGGCTTACAAAGTAAAGGAGTACTAAGCGGATAGTCGATTTTTAGTTTGCATGATGAGAGACATCCTAGTGGAAGGGAGTTCATGCCTTAGTGGAAAGGCAGGAAGGGAGTTCTGGGTGCATCCAGGCTTTCTGGCTAGACTCACTCCAGCTCACTCTGGTCACGGAGACCAACCGATTTGGTCTGCACAACACGCACCCATTCAAGCAAGATCTGTTTGTTTGAATGTAGTCTTATACTTCAAGCTTGTGAGATACTACACAAAATAAAAATCTCATTTCTGGCTTCTCTTGGAAGTTGAATGTATGGCAACATCGAATCCTTATTTGTGAATGGCATCAATGATCTAGAACTTTTCAGCACCATTAGTTGGTCACCCTTTTCTCATTTTCAATGTCCCCCCTTCATCTAGCTCGCTAGAACAGTTTGCTTTGCTTGCCTCCCCTCTCTGGATCTCTGACTTTGTGACTCAATCCTAGCTGTTCTTTTCTTCAAAGGAGGAGGAAACAGAACTTTGGGGAAAGGAGAGATTTAGTTGGCCTTTTGTTTCTTACATGCTATCTTTTGTGCATTCTGTTTGAAAGCTGGGGGGGTGGTGAGAGAAGGATGTTGATCTGTAATATTTAACAAAAGAAATGATGTCATGTATTACTGTTTCCTTAGAGTGGAGTGGATTTGAGACTTGGAATTCCATGCTCAGACCAAGAGGGGAGGTTGCAGAATCTGTAGATGTCATAAGTGGCTGAAATTTTAGCAAAAAAAAAAAAAATTTTTTTTCTGAAGTTGCCTCCATATCTGCATTTTTTGAAACAAATTAACACTCTAAGGCAAAAGTGACAAATTTGATGGATGATTTATGAAATGGTTATTAGTATTTCAAGGTTCTTTTTGACCACAATGGGTTAAACATAACTCTTTGTCCTTTTGTTGTATATTTAAGGGGTGCCTGGGTGGGTCAGTCCTGTAAGCAACCAACTCTTGATTTCAGCTCAGGGTCATGATGTCATGGTTCATGGGATCAAGCCCCACATCAGGCCCTGCGTCGGGCTCTGCTCTATCAGATCTGTGCTATCAGGGCAGAGCCCACTTGGGATGTTTAGGATGCTCTCCCTCCTCTCTCTCTCTCTGTCTCTGCCCTTTCCCTGCTCATGCTTTCCCTGTCTCTCTCTCTCTCTCTCTCTCTCTCTCTCTCTCTCTCTCAAAATAAATATTTCAAAAATATGTATATTTAAATTATGCTAGATTAGAAATTAAAGACTTTTTCCAGTGTCAAGGATGAATTTACCAGGGAGTAATTTGAACATTCCCTGGGCACTTTCAAGAACAACTCCATTGCCCAGGGAGTGGGAGTGAAGGAGATAGAGAAGACAGGACAAAATTAATGACCTCTGCAACTCCCAGATGTGTAGGACTCAATTTTCTTTAATATTTGGAGAAGGACAAACACAGGTGAGATGAAAATAGCCAACATATGTATCTCTTCTATCTGCGGGCATTCATCCTCCGCAACTCCCCAAAGATGTTGGCATTGCCACATGTGCAGCTGGAGCTGCTGCATGAACTACAGCAAGAATATAACCAAAACCTCATGATGGGTGTTTCTTGTCAAAAGCAAGGTAGTCATATTCTAACTGGCCTCTGTCCTCAAGCACAATGAAGGAGAAAAGTAAAATCTCTTTATTTTTATCATCTTGGTATGTTCAAAGGGTTTTTCTTTCCATTTTCCAGTTATGGTTAACTTGCATTTATTTTTTTTTTCACCTCCTTAGTATATGTCATGATCATTAGGTCTCCTACCATGTATAAATCTGGCACATCAGGCCACAATTTGCACTGTCAGCTCCTATGAGTGAAATCTATTGCACTTGGCCGAGCTGTCCCGCTTTTGCCTTTGTAGCAACTTTTAGACCACAATAACCATCATCAGTTTAAAGCAGGCAGATCCATTACATTTCCTCTGTTCCTACAGCCCCACATTAAGCTAATATTATCTATTTCCCAAGTGAAAAGAGTCCTTCCAGTCCTATCAATTATTAATTCCTTGCTTGAAGCTAATGTTTTCTTTGAATTATTTAAATGCATCTTCATTTATCAATAAACATAAAATGTTAAACAAAGAATACTGATGAAGGGCATTATTTAAGCTATAACATTTTATGAGATTATTTCAAGCGCCTTTTCTGATTTATTAACACAATATATTTTATAATTATTTTTCCATTTCTAAAAAAATATTCTGGGTATCTTCTAGAGGTTTGGAGATTTTTGTGATGTGCTCTCTTCAACTTCTGTTATTTTGACAAGTTTCTTTTTAAATATTCTTGTGTGTGTGTGTGTGTGTGTGTGTGTATTTTTCTTTAAAAATGCAGATATGGAAACAATTTCAGAAAAAAATATATGTATATATATATACCCACAAATATACACACAGATGTGTATATATATAAAAGTACTAAAGTATTTTGTTTACTAATGCACATGTTCATTATCCCTAATATTGTCCTTAAACCATTAAGGACACCATTGAGTTTAAATTCCCTCTTGTAAATTCTATAGTATTATGTTCAGCAAAACATATTTGTATGGGCATACAAACAAATATGTACAAACATGAGTTAGTCAAGCAGGAAAAAAAAACAATGCCCTTTTAAAGGTAAAATTTTAGCATTGAGGCAAATGAACAACAAAATTGTCATTACTGATTGATCGTTTTTCTTTTTAAATATTGCCAGTTACACCTACATGTGCACATGTGTGCACACACTCACAGAAATTAATCCTACTTGCTTATATTTTCTTTCATTTATAAGTTTTATAACCCCAAATAAAATATTGGCTATTGAGAAGTCCAGCTGTAATATGGCTATGTTTTTATTCTGTTGCCCTCTGAAATAGAATAAAATGAAGTATTCAGAAGTAAATATTACATGTATGTCAAACGAGAAAAATTAAATCTCTGTGCATACTTGAAAAAGAAAAAAAAACTTTAATAATTAATATAATTAGCCAACCATGCTGCTCTTTGGCCCCTTTCATTATCTTTTTGAAAAACGATGGTATCCTTCATTATAAAATTGGTATCAGTGGATCTAGTCAGTTCTTTCTTCAGTCTCCAGAGCTCCAAATTCTCTGTTGATCCAAATTATCCAAGAAAAATATCTGTAAGTTTATAGTAATGTGCTATGATAAAATACAGACAATGATCGTTATGAAATTATCTTAAATATTCAACACTTAACATATTAAAGTTGTGATTGTGTAAACATTTTTTTGCCAACAAAAAATGTGCCAAAATTCGAGTATTGGTAACAAATTACGGTGTTTGTTGTGATTATCTGTAAGTTTTTCAATTATAGGACCTAAAGTTCTATAAACTATTAAGTGACACAAATTCAGGATGAGCCCTAGGCAAAATGTGAACTAAGGGCCACTTTATGTTCTCATCTCTTCTTTTTTTTTCTTTTTTCCTTTTTTAAATTTACATCCAAATTAGTTAGCATATAGTGCAACAATGATTTCAAGGGTATATTCCTTAGTGCCCCTTACCCATTTATCCCATCCCCCCTCCCACAATCCCTCCCGTAACCCTCAGTGACTGATCCCTAAGGCAATAGCTGATTGCTTCCACTTGTTACCTTGAATTTAAGGCATTTCAAAGGCCAGGTGTCAGGCACTATCCTAGACACTTTTATCATAATGTTTATTTATTTTTGAGAGAGAAACAGAGACAGACAGACAGGATCTGAAGTGGGCTCTGTGCTGACGGCAGGAAGCCTGATGCCAGGCTGGAACTCACAAACCGCAAGATCATTACCTGAACCAAAGTCCAATGCTTAACAGATTGGAGCCATTGCGGTGCCCCATCCTAGGCACTTTAAATAAGATGTTACAATTGTTCTGAACAACAACTATTTCAGCAAGATTTTATCATTTCTGTTCTATCGATAGAATTCATACTCAAAAGAGGTGAAATGATTCTCTTGAATATATTTAGCTGGTAGGAAAATCTTAAACCCATATCTTCTCACTAAAAACCTTGAATTTTACCACCTGAGAGCTTTCGAGAGCCACTGAAGAGGTTTTGTTGTTTTACTTTTTAACAGTTTTATTAAGGTATAATTGTTATACAAAGAAGTTTCACGTATTTGAAGTGTAACATTTGGTAAGTTTTGACCTGTGTACACACATGACAAGAGCATCCTAGTCAAAATCAGTGAAAATAATCATCACTATACAAATAATCTGTAGGTCAGTTTGGGCAGAACTGACATCTTAGCAATTAAATTTTCCTATCCATGTACAAGTATATTTGTCTAGTTAGGCCATCTTTAATTTCTCCCAGCAATGTTTTATAATTTTCAGGCTATAGATCATGCACATTTTTTTCTCTGATTTATCCCTAAATATTTAACATTTTTGATGCTACTGTAAGTGATTTTTTTTAATTCAATTTCTAGTTGTTTGTTGCTAATACATAGAAATAATTGATTTTTGAACATTGATACTCTGAACTTTAACTTGGCTAAACTCACTTATTAGTTCTAGTAGTCTTTTTACAGATTCCAATGGATTTTTTTTTTCCCAGATGGTCATGTCCTCTGTGAATGAAGACTGTTACTTTTCCCTTTCCAACAGAGATGGCTTTCTTTTTTCTTGCCTTATTATACTAGCTAAAACCTCTCATATAATGTTGAAAAGAGTGGTAAAAGACATCCTTGTCTTGTTTCTGATCTTAGGGGGAAAGCATATAGTCTCTCACTATTAAATATGATGTTAGCTATGTTTTTATTTTGTTTGTTTGTGTTTTTCTTTATGTGCTGTATCAGACTGAGGAAGGTACCTTCTATTCCTATTTTTGCTGGCAGTTTTATCATAAGTGGATGTTGGATTTTGTCAAAAGCTTTTTCAATTCTTATTAAGAAAATCCTATGGGTATGATTTTTTATTTTTTAGTCCATAAATAGGGTGAATTATATTGATTTTTAGTGTCAAACTACTCTTGTATTCCTGAAATAAGCCCTACCTTATATAATGCATTATCCTCTGTTTATATTTTTAGATTTGATTATTAAAGTTGTGTTTAGAATATGTTTATATCTATGCAAATTTTATAACTGTGCAATTTTAATATATCTTTATGTAAGTGAAGAATATTGGAAGATGGTTTTCTTATAATGCCTCTGCTTTTGATATTAAGGCAATGTTGGACTCCTAGAGTAAGTTGGGAAGCATTGCTTCTCCAATTTTCTGGAAGAATTTGTGGAAGTTTTTTTTTTTTAACAGAAAAGCCAAGTTTTTTAATGGTTATGCAGGTGTTTAGGTTATCTTTTTTTTTTTTCCTTGTGTGAGTTTGGTAGTTTGTATTTTTCGAGGACTTTGCACATTTCCTCTAAGTTGTCAAATTTATTGACATAAAATTATTCACAGTTTTCCTTATTGTCCTTCTAATACCTGTCATATCTGTAGTGAAGACCTCTCTCATATTCTTAATATTGGTCATTTGTGTCTTCTCTTTTTCCTGTTCATGACTCAAAATTTATCAATGTTATTGATCCTACAGAAAGAGAATTTAGTTTCATTGATGTTTTTCTTTTCTATTTAAATTGATTTCTGCTTTGGTCTTTATTATCTCTTTTTTTTTCTGCTTACTTCGGTTTAATTTGCTATTTTTGTGGTTTCTTAAGGTAAACGATGTGGTCATTGATTTGAGAGCTTTCTTCTTAAATATAGGCAATTAGTGCTACACATTTTCCCCTCGACACCGCTTAAACGCCATCCCACAAATTTTGACGATATTGTGTTTTTATATTCATTCAGTTTTAAATACTTTCTAATTTGAGGCAATTCAAATGCTGTTTTGTTTGTCTGGACTGTCTGGACATAGATAAATAGGTATGGACTAGTGTGGCGGCAGTGAAAAGGAAGAAGGCTCAGTAGAACTGCTGACTTGCTTTGAGGACCACAGAAAAGAAAGAAACAAAGTTAACAAGAATAGAGGTATCTATATGGAATGATAGTTTTGGTCTTGATGTCAGAAAATATCCAAGAACATTATTTAATATCCATTTGGAAATTCAGAACTAGTGTTTAGGAGAGATACCAGAAATAAAAAATCTTGGATTGAGTCACCCACAAAGAGATGAAGGCAAGATACTGGGTTAGATAGCTAAAGAACATTGTTCATAGTGGGTGCCTAGGTGGCTTGGTCAATTGACTGTCGGACTCTTGATTTTGGCTCAGGTCATGATCCCAGGGTCATGAGATTGAGCCCCATGTTGTGGGCATGGAGCCTGCTAAAGATTCTCTTTCTCCCTCTCCCTCTGCCTCTCCCCTGCTCGTGCATGCATGCACATGCTTACTACCTCTCTCTCAAAAAAAAAAAAAAGAGCATAGTACATAGAAGTAATTAACCTGTATATGAAATTTACTGGGTTCCAGGCATTATTCTAAGTACTTTTCATTCATTAACTATTCAATCATCACATAACCTTATGAAGTTTCCATAATCATTTCCATTTCACAGATAAGTAAACAAAGACACAAAGAGATAGGCTAGTTAAGCCGTGAAACTGAGGTTTGAGCTAAAACAATCTGGCTCCAGAGTTCATGCATTTACACTGCGCTGCTACTCTCCCCCCAAAATAATACATTAGGTAAAATCCAGAACAAGTGCATGGACAGTTATGGCAAAATAAGTTCTTAAGACATTATCTTGTGTTTTGTTTTCACACTTGAGAGCGATTAGAAAGAATAAGCATTGGCAGGTTTGATTCCCTGTCCTATTGCCTTTCTCTCAGAGAAGGTCACAAAGGGCTTTTTGTGTGCTTACCCCAGCTATGGTTGTGTTCCAGGACCTAAAGCAGAAGTCAACAGAGCAAAGCTTCACTCCCGCTTCCTTCTTCTGACAGCTTCAGCTCATCAACTCTCTGAAAGGATTGTGTTAGGACAGAGGCAAGATCTAGTCGTGTTGGGGGAGGAGAGGGGGCTGTGGATGCAGTAGGAAAGAGTGTGGATATTCCCCAAGACCAAGAGTTCTGTATGGAAGAAGGCAGAACCTCGAAGGGTGGTGGCCAGGTGGTGAAGATAGAGAGGCAAGACTCCAGGCACTAGTTTCTAAGCATCAGCAGTGATGCCCTGTGCAGGCTTGGCACAAAGCAGAACCACCTGCCCATGAAGGCATGTAGGTTAAACAGTAGGAAACTCTAATAGCTATGGTAGAGGTAGAGCCAGGGCCCTTATCCTGGTTGGCAACTTAGAGCATCACATAAGATTTCTAGATTTGAGGCTTCCCAAAAGGATGCAGTTAAAGTTACCATGAACTCATTAGGATAGAATAAGATTTAATTATATTTGATTAAAAAGATAATTGAGTCTATATTTCACACCTGACTTTTCAGGGAGAGGCGTTACCTGATACCTTCATTTTAGGAACACATGCATTCAATCCATTCCTTAAAAGTACGTGTAGAGGTCCTATTATGTGCCAGACATTATATAAGGTGCTGAGATTACAAATAAATATGCATAAGATTTTCTCCTTGTCATTTGAAGGT
The DNA here is from genome assembly GCF_018350175.1 of Felis catus. Lineage (NCBI taxonomy): Eukaryota > Metazoa > Chordata > Mammalia > Carnivora > Felidae > Felis > Felis catus. The sequence goes on from NC_058373.1 coordinate 66,552,581, forward strand.
GGCATAATGTTGGTGATTATAATTGGATGGAATAAGCAATAGAGTAGATTTATACGTGAAGCATCAAGAGAGTAAAAAAGATGGAGCACATTTCATAGAAAAAATTATATTAAATTTGGGGGCCGAACGCTAAATAGATTATCAGGTGGAGTACGGTAAAAGGGATGAGAGTGTTTCGGAAAGAAGAAACTTCCCTTGAAAGACCACACAGGCACTTTTGAGGAACACCAATCATCATGATGTCATGGGAAGACCTTTGAGGCCAACAAATCTGAGATTGAATGCCTACTCTACCATGCAGGAAATCTGGAATGGAAGTCTTCTGGGCCAGGACCTATTGTAGTTCCATTTTAAAAACTAGTTTAATGATGGTCTCTTCGTGGAGTTCTTATGAGGATGAAAGGAGATAATAAACACAAGACCTCAGCATAACCTTTGACCTTTTAAAAATATTCCCTTCCTGCCTTCCCAGACTGTTCTCAGTACAAAATACTCTGCTCTAACTCTGCATGTGACCAGAAGTGAGTTTCAGATGGCGTGAAATGAACTTGGAAGTATGTTTTGGGGGATGGATTGGAAAAGGCCTTGTGTACTAGCCTGAGGACTTCAGAGTCAATCCTATACAGGGTCATTTATGGTGGGGAGGACAATAGAGGGAGGGGAGCTGGGAAGGCAGGGGCTGATTCAGGAGCTACTGTATAATTTGGACAGAAGAAGGTCAGGTCCTGAAGTAGGATGGAGTTCCTGGAGGTGGAAAGAAGGGATACTCTCAGGACATAATTTGAAGGTTGAAGTGATAGTGCTGAGCATGAGGTGATTGATCCAGTGTGGGGACTGAATGGAAGCCATCCCTGACCAGGACTTCCAGACTTCAGTCACTGAGAGAGTGTTAATGTAACTGACTTCCATGGGGAATAGAGAGGAACTGAAGCTCTCCAGTTATTTTTTAGAGGTGTCAAATTTGAGGAGCCTGAAGAAAATCCATGAAATTACAAACTTGTGGGAAGTTAGATGCATATCTAATTGGAAAATAGGAGAGCACTGACCCAAAGCAGAAAAATGTTTCATCCTCTCTTTGCTCCAAGGTATATAAAAAATCTATCAAAAGCATAGAAAGGGAAGAGGCCTGGCATTTATTAGCATGGCTTTATAACAACACCATTTATCTATCCAGTCATTTGTAACCATGAGTCTTGGAGCTAATTATTATTATTATTATTATTAGTTTTATAGATGGAGAAATAATGGTTTATGTCAGTAGGATACATCTTAAGATTTCTCTTCCAAATATATGCAAACTTTTATCAACAAAAGAAGTGGTTTTTTGCTTTTGTTTGTTTTTTGTTTTTATTTTTTTTTTTTTAATTTTTTTTTTCAACGTTTATTTGTTTTTGGGACAGAGAGAGACAGAGCATGAATGGGGGAGGGGCAGAGAGAGAGGGAGACACAGAATCAGAAACAGGCTCCAGGCTCCGAGCCATCAGCCCAGAGCCCGATGCGGGGCTCGAACTCACGGACCGCGAGATTGTGACCTGGCTGAAGTCGGACGCTTAACCGACTGCGCCACCCAGGCGCCCCTGTTTTTATTTTTTAGAAAGGATGAAATTAATGGTAGTGTAACCTTAGCCTGGGCAGAGACTGGGCTGAATTATGAAAGGGTGACATTAGTGATTACTAAGGGGGAAAACATGAATAAATTGTAAAACAGTCAACAAATTGAAGTATACCGTGAAAACATATGGGAGACTAATGATGTGCCTAATATGACCAAAGACAACTTACAATAAAAATGAAAGGCCTGTATTCAAACATGCTGTTAAGATATTGGTTCATATATTCAAATTACTTATTCATTTAGTTTTTTTTCTACTATGTGGCAGGTACTCACTTAAGTGCTGAGGATAGATAAAAGAATAAAAACCATACCTAAGTGTTGAGAAACTCATGGTTTGGTGAGAGAATGGTAAAACAGACATTTGACCTATGTGGCAAGTATCCCAAGAGACTTGTGCCCAGAAATTTCGAAGAGCACAGAAATGAGTGAGGGGAAGGAAATAACAGGGAGGACTTCCTGGAGGGAGTATTACTTGACCGGAACCTTAAAACCTAAGGAAGAAGAAGCAAGTCTGAGGATGGAGAGGAAGGAAGTTCTACACAGAGAAGTTGACATGAACAAAGCAAGCAGGTGAGAAACAGTGTGGTTCACGTGAGGAATTCTGAGCTGATTCATTGGACATGAGCAATAACAGATACGTGGACAACATAATCCAGGAGAGTCAGATTTAACAGATCTTATTGTCTTCTGCAACTCTTTTAAGGTTGTTCTCTAGTCTCAAGAGTTTGCAGGATCACTCAGCTGTTGAGTTATTCCAGAGGGATGGTGGCCTGCATGAGGGCTAAGCCAGCAGGCATGGATATTGACCAGTCTTTCCTTGACTGTTGAAGCACTGAATCTGTTGAATTGAGATTGTCTTCCCCTCAAAGTCTTCAGAAATAAGTCCCATTATGAATTTAAAGAGATTGCATTAGAGTCATTCCAGAAAGGTTCTCAAATCCAAGATTAAAACATAGGCTTTATTGCCCTCCTTGTTCATCCCCCTCAAATTCTTCTCAAGAAATGACAGGCACCATTAAAGATTAGATTCCATTCCCAGAAACCTGCCTCGGCTGCCATTCCTGCCCCAGCAGTTTCAGCAACACGTATTTCCTGGAAGAACATTTCACTGTCAGAAGTGCTGACTGACTCAGACAACACTTGAGCCAACAAAGAAATTTATGGGTGAGCCCTAAATATAATTCTCTCTAGTTCTATATACAAGTAGAGAGCATGTCGGAGGTTTCCTTCTTCCCTTAAAATCTTTAAAAAACACTTGTTAGGTAACTAAGTTAGAAAACAAAATCTATACCATGTTTCTATTCTAGAGTGAAATTCTTATTGGAGTCTACATTATAGTCACATTAATATCACATTAGCTCCTCGTGATTAATATTACTGCAATGAATGAATTAATAATGATTGGCCACTAAGGTTTTCCCTCCCCCTACCATGACATGAAGAGGATCCAGGGCATTGATTATCACAAATATAATGGATTGATTCATCATTTATGGGAAAAGAGCTTCTCTTCCCATAAAGCTTAGCCACTGCCTCCCCACCCCACCCGGAGATATATTATCTTTGGCAACAACTCAAAACCATCCACAGATTATTCACTGCAGCCAACAATTTTAATTAAGGATGGTGATTTGAATGCCAGCCTTCAGTGAATGAGTATGTCTCACACAAATGAACTGTCATGTACAAGCTGTACCCAGAAAGGAGGATCCTTTCCTCAGCCTTCCTTTGAATGATAACCATTGGATAGCATGGTTGACTTCTGAATTGGATAATCAGGTACCCTGTTGGCTTAATTGTAGGGAAAATATTATCTATTGTATTACCTATTGGAAACCTCAAAACCCATTTAGGAGGTGATATCTTTATACACTTGATCTTATGGCTGCTCATCTTTCAGCAGGTGTGTATCTACTGAATTAACTGTCCAATTTATTCCTTGGATTCCTTCTTGGGCTTTATAGTCAACATCCCTGTTGGCGAGAGTTATGCTTTTGTCCTGCTAATTGAAAAACATTCCTGTACCCACAGTCTTTCTTGATTAAAAGCATAGCCTTTCAGAATCACCCTCACACTAGGACCTGCCTTTTGATAGGCTGATATGGGTTGAAACTTTTACTTTTAGCCAGCATTGGCTTGCTGCAGCGATGTAACAGAAGCAATTACATTTTTAATTGCATTTTTAAAGTATCAGCACATTTCCTTCCCATTGATGTTATATCCGTATACAATAAAAGGGGTCTAACCTCAGAATTCTCAAATTCCACACCTAGGCTATGCATTCAAGATGATGATGTCTGTTTATTGCCACACTTCACACTATTGTATTTTAAGTGTCCTCCAGTCTACTAATGAGCATTTGTGGTTTCATAATGAAATGGCTAATATTTCTTCCCTAGAAGTTGTGGGTAAATGGGTTACAAAAGTAGCGGTGTTTCAGACACTCATAAATGGGAAATAGCAAAAACTCGGTGTAGTACACACTAGTTCATTTTGACAAGCACTTTTAGAGGACCTACTATGTGCTAGGCTCTGCACTGTTCAGGGCATGGAGGTATACAAAAACAAAAGAAAATGCCTTCATTTTCAAGGGAAGACCAACATACAAATCATTTCAATGCAATATGATACATAGAATATTTTTATCCATATTGATGATATACAACTAAAGTAAGCTTGATAATAACAATTCACAGGGAGGGTGGGTGATACAGGAAGAGGATTTAGGCCCAGAGTGGACCCCTGATACATTTTCATTTTTTTCCTACTCTGGAAATAAAGAAGCTGATAGAAATGATGCTACCACCAATGGGCTTTAGGTCTCTGTTTATCCAGAGTTTTGTGATTTGTATACATGCTTTCAACCTGAATGATTTATTAGGGTTCTTTTATTTAATATAGAGCTCCTCCAAGAAAATCCATACAGTCTACATCTTGGTTCCATAACATCACAAATTCATCCACTGTCTGGAGCTATCCATAACCCTAAACTTGAAAAATCAAAATAGTAATTAACCAGATGAAGTGTTGCAAATGGCAGCCTCCCTATGCTGAGAGTATCTAAACTAAAGATGTCTTTGTGATGAGAAATGAGGTAGAGCGCATCTTGTTGGGGAGTTTTGTAATTTACCTACCCATTAAAGATTAAAACAAAGCATGCAAATTTGCTTTGAAGAGCAAGTTTATGATCATGTCAAGGGAGAGAGTTCGCTAGTAATTACATGGTATGCTACAGGAGAATCATTACTTATGTCATCTGGCTTTTATAATCGAGCATTGGATGCATGATTCTGATTTTTGTTTATAAACTTATTTTTAGATTCACCAGTATAACAATGATACGTTGTTTCACATGATGTTTTTAAAAAGCTGATGGAAAAATTTATTTCATAGCACTTGAGATATGCAAAGCGTGATGGTTGTGTATGCCACCTTTTAAATGTAAAAATCTTGTATTAATGAGACTACTCGTGGCTCTGTGGCAGAGATATTGGAAGTAAAGAACAATATTGGTTATTGCTATCTCTACCTCTCCTGTGTAGAGGAAGAATTTTTCATTTCTGATACAGAGCTAAAGGCTTATTACTATTGAAAAAAAAGGGAGACAGAAAAAAAAAGGAGAGGGAGAGAGAGAAAATAATTTGAAAGCCAAGGAACAATACAGGTTTACTGTTTTCGTTTGATCTGTCTGCTGAGAATTTATTTGTATTTGAAGAGGGAAAGTGCAGCTGATCTATTCCCGCTTTAAAATTTCTAGCCATGTCACGTCTTTAAAATTCACCACCCCCAATTTACACCCTCATTAAAACCCCTTAGTTTTGATTTTCCTAATTTTCATATTTTTCTCCCTCCTTTCCTTGCAACAGTCTCTCCTTCATTCTCCTGTCAGATAAAGCTTAGATCTATTTGTAGAAGTTCCTGCCTCAAAACACTTAACTAATTCCCCATTGCTTACCAAATTAAATGTAGGTTCTTCACCCAAACTTTAGAACCCTAGACTCTATAACCCCAATGAGACTGATTTTCCACCATTTTCCAACATGTAACTGACATTCCACCCTTAACAAATGGTTTCTCTTTCCACTGAATACACCTCATAGTTTTTATCCTTGAAATTTGTGTTCATGTCATTTTCTCTGCATGGAGCATTGTCCTCACTTTCCAATCTCTCCTTGTGGAAATTCTACCCATTCTCAAGCCTATCCTCAAAATGTCCTCTGTTTCACAAGACCTTCCTTGATCACTTTGTTTGTTTGTTTCCTCTCATTTGACCTCCGAGAGTACATAGGGCTTCTCCTGTGGCATTTATTTTCATGCATGTGTTGATTCTGTTTTAACAAGAAAGAGAAATATGTCAAGCAGTAAGGATTTAGATTTAAATCACAGATTCTAATTCAAATTGTTCACAATTGCTGGAAAAGGTGGAAAAGCACACACGTGCTTGTGTTATTGGTGATATGTATTGTGTTAAGTCCAGAATACTGGAGGAGAAATGAGTAAAGGGAGAAAACCAAATCTTCAGACTAGATGATTTGGGGAAGGCTTCCTAAAGCAAATGGCATGAATGAGAGCTTCACCAAGCAAGGAGGAGGGGAATTTTAAGGTAAGTTAGTGCAGAGGCCATACAGGTAGGGCAGTGGGAAGCTGAGCTGGGTTGTGCTGTCTCAAAAGAATGGACCATTAAATACATTTTCTGCAGTTTTAAGAACCAGTTGTCAACTGTTGATAATATCAGCTGTGCTGGGAGTATTTGTATCATGGTTATAAGTAAATATTACAAATCAAGATTTTTGGTTTGTTTTCAGAAAGCAGGTTAATTAGGAGACCACTGATTGTGAGAGAACATAGGAAATCCAGAGAATTTCAAGTAGATTAGTGTTCTACTCTGGCCATGTATATACTAAAACTGACCTGTGGACTGGATTGTAAGCTTCCTGGAGGAAGGAATGGTGCCTTATTGATCTTGATGACCTCTGGCTCTGCCTCCAACAAAAGTAGGCAGTCAACTCAGGCCCTCATCTGAGTCTAGATTAGAGAAGAATCACTTTAGACATGAAAATGCGCTTTTTACAACTTTGGTTAAACAAATTTGTCCTTTACTGCTTACGTGTACTTTTTCTCTCTTAATGAAAATTAAAATTTCTTAAAACAGTGGAGTGTAGAATCTCTTATCTGCTGGGGAAAAGGTTAGGGAATTATCTTTTTAAAAAATTTTAATGTTTATTATTTTGAGGGGCGGGGAGGGGCAGGGAGCGAAGGAGAGAGAATCCCAAATGGCTTCACGCTGTCAGCACAAGCTGAGCATGGGCCTCGAACACACAAACTGAGAGCATGACCTGAGCTCCAAATCAAGAGTCGGACACCTAACTCACTGGTGCCCCAAGTTAGGGAATTATCGTAAAGTGGTATTTATACAATATGCTTAGTTTTTATTTCCATCTATTTAACAAAAATTTCTGATGATCCTCTATTTTAAACATTTTACTGGGGCGCCTAGGTGGTTCAGTTGGCTAAGTGTCCGACTCTCGGTTTCAGCTCAGGTCACGATCTCATTGTTCGTGAATGAACAAGCACCACATCACGATCCACGCTAACAGCACGGAGCCAACTTGGAATTCTTTTTCTCCCCACCCCCACTGTCTCTACCCCCACTCCCCAATAAACAAATAAACTTTAACATAAAATAAACATTTTACTTGAGATTATCAGTTACCCAAATTAAGAAATATTATGCCATTGAGAAAGGATAATTTCAAAGGAAACCAAGTTCTGTTGTACTTGACTCAAGTTTTCTGCCCATTTCATTATCCTCACTGTTCTTTCAACCACTGACCTGGCTGACTATAGGATGCTGTTTTAATGTTTGTTAAATGAGTAAATAAATGATACAATAACAACCAACATTTAGAAAGCATTTTCTGGGTGCTGGCTGCTGCTCTAAATCTTTGCATAATTATCTCATTTATTGTTCCCATGAACTAATTCCCTTTTTGCAAAAAAGGAAACTGAGGTTAACAGGTTAGGTAGGTCTTAAATGGCTTTGTGATAATGAACAGCCAAATGAGTGATGTAAATAAATCAGTGGAATCTCTTTTGCAGTTATATGAATATGAGCTAACCTATTCCTGTTAGGGCTCAAAAATACAAAATTAGGTTAACCACAGGGAATGGGGTATTTTACTAAATTTTCTGATTAATACTGAAAAATAATTTTAAAAATTTGGTTTCAAATTTTCTAAAGTAGAGCCATACTTAATTTCCTTTATTCTTTTTTTTATTATTTTTTTAATTTTCTTTTTTAATAATATTGAACATATAATTCTGAAGGTTTTTTTTTTTTCCAGCAGCACCCTTGGGTCACCATCTACCTCAGTAGATGGAGGAAATTTAGGTGAATTTAAAAAAAAAAAAAAAGAGAATATGGCAGCTATTTCAGCATATTTATTTTGCTGTTATTTGGGTTTTTTTTCCTCATGAAATTTAAGCAGAGTAAAATATACCAGTTTCTTCACTATTCCAATTCATTGGGTGCTAGCTAATTAATTTTCTAGTAGATATTTAATCTCTTAATATCATCCTAACCTAGAATGTGATGTTTGTACCATTCAACCTGACTAGGTTAAGTCAATGGCCTGGCTTGGTGACAGCTCATTTAAACTTACCTGAACTTTCTTCTCTGTATTTTCACTCCTAGAAGCACCCTTTGAATGACAAAATTCCCGACAGCAAGGAAAACTTATTTGTATATTCCGCAATAATTTTTGCTTTAAAATTTATAAAAATAGTTGTCTCTGATGGCTTGGTGGTTTAATCACCCAACTCTCACATAGCCCCAGTTAAAATATGTTAATAGATTATGTCCATGAAATAATTCTCTTAAGTCTCCAGTGTGGCTAAAAGCATTATCTGTTTTGAAATTTCTTTGGCCAGTTAAGAAAGTCAAGAAAAAAAATGATGAACATAGGGGTGGGAGAAAAGAGAGATAAACCAGGAAATAGACTCTTAAGCATATACCGAACACACTGAGGGTTGTTGCTGGGGGGATGGATTTAAATAGGTGATGGGCAACTGATGAATGGATAAAGAAATTGTGGTTTATGTACACAATGGAGTACTACGTTGGCATATGACTTGCCTAGACAATGATATGTAAGTGGAAGTCTAAGAGCCAATACATGGTTTTGCTAGCCCACTGGCAACGAGAAGGCAAACAAACCCTAGACAGAAGCTGTTCTTTCATTTCATCACAGACCCAGAAAGAAGATACAGGTTCCCCCTGCTATCTGGAAGTAGAGTATTCCTATGAAAACCTTTGTAAACCAAAATGACATAGGGTAAAGAAGCAATTACCATTAGATTGTATAGAAAAATATTTGAGCATTCCCAGACCCAAGAGATAACCTCTCTCTTAGGCTTTCCTGATACCTCAGAAAACATCTTGCTAATGGATGCACAAAATAAACCAAGATAAAGTACAGATGCTCACAGACACAGTTCAAAGCTGTAAGAGCTTTGGGCCCTTGAGTGGCTCGGTCAGGTAAGTGTGCAACTTTGGCTCAGGTCATGATCTCAAGGTTCATGAGTTCGAGTCCTGCATCAGGCTCTGTGCTGTCAGCTAGGAGCCTGCTTCAGATCCTCTGTCCCTCTCTCTTTGCTCCCACCCAACTTGTGCTCTCTCTCTCTCTCTCTCAAAAATAAATATTAAAAAAAAAAAGCTGTAATGGCTTAATGCTGAGATTCTGAGTGTAGTTCTTGGGGAAGGAGTTTCGCGGGGCCCCTCTCTGCTCCCTTGCTCTCTTCCTCTATAAGGCTCACTGCAAAACAAGCACTAAACACTATTTTTTGTTTTCTGCCTTTTTTTTTTTTGGTGAAAGTGAAAATCCTCTTTGAATTTCTTTCTGTTAATGAAAACAGGTACTAATGTAGGTCTTTTATAAGAGCCAAATGGCAATCGTATGCTTTCAGGAAGCGAGGGACACCTGTACAGCTCTGCGAAAGAGCTGCTAAGTAGCAATAGCCCATGGTCTCTGGCATTAACCTCAGCAACCACTAAATTTTTGTTGTTGTAAGCCTGAGATTTGAGTGTTCGGTTCCCTCAGTGTAACCTGGAAAAGCTGATCTGTTCACCATGTAACGTGCCAAGAAAATCCACATACAATTAACCAAGGGGAATGACTCCATTTCTTCTTTTTGTCATTTTCCATATATACCTGGTGACACTAAATCCAAATTAGAATTTAACTTTTATTTCCCCCATAAGGACTTATACTACAGGGAACTTTGGCATACTTTCCCATCGTTTTAGGAATATGATCCTGGGAACCCAGCATTAAAACATTGCTTCTGTACTTCATTTGCAGATTCTTTGCCAGTATGTCCTACAAGTTTCTCAAAGACGGTGGAAAATATTCCACATTCCTGGGGATATATGGGAGAGTTATGAAGTCCTGAGGACATAAGCTTCCTCGTGAGGCCTTCTCTTTTCCGAGAGGACTTATTGCTTATCACTCCAGGAAGATAGCCATTCTGCCTTTTGTTCCTCGTTTCCAGAACATTTCCTTGGTAATATATGGGCTTTAATTTCATGAGTATAGACTTCTTGCTTCTACTGACTCTAGATCTAGTTACTGTATCTACTCCTTGAGATATTTGCCCCTTAAGACTATTTTCCTGTTTGGAAATTATAGCTATAAACTGATTAAGAAAACCACCCTCTCTTTTCTTAAAGATAGGCTTACTTATTACTTCAGAAACAATGTGATTATACAAAGATTAGTTAGATTAATCAATGCTTTACAAGGTTAGTGAGCTCTCCAAAATTAGATACTGCTTTAGCTACTTCCTCATTTTGACCACTGCCAGGATAATTCAACTGTTGTTTTGTACTTTCCCCCCACCTAAGAAGATCCAATTCTCATTACTAAATGTCACTACCACCCTCCTTGCTGCCCCAAGTTGTGAATGGGAAGGTTGATATTTTCCTTACGCTGTCCTGAAAAAACTGATGACATAGTTATTTGCAAAGAATGGACCCCACTCCTCAGACCTCAGCGCTTTCCTTCGGTCATAAGAAGGCAGCCCTCCCCATTTATTTTTGGTTGTTAAACTTTTCATCAAGATCTAAGCAGAGAGGTCTCAGGCAGAATCAACACTGCAACTCGTTAATGATATTCCATCTGTTGGCCTAGAACGGGGCCTTCTGTGACAAATTTTGATCACCCTTGAGCTTCAAAAGGATCAGGAACTGCCAATATATTACCAAACAAAGTGAGATCCCATTTTATCTTCAGTCCCTACCTCCCTGTCATCCCCAAGCCTCTGACCCAGGAGCCACTTTTTCCCAAAGGGGTTTTCTCACATACTTCTCTTTGAAAATAAGTTGTACTTCACCTATAATTGTGGTCTACTTTAAGGAGCCACTTGTAAAACATTGCCATTGCAGGTTATATATACCAAGATATATTATTTTTTTTTATAAATAATTGCTTAACTTTTAAGATGGGATTTCTGGGTGTGTTTTTTTTTAAGCCATTCATCTTTGATTTTATTTATTCTATAACCTGGCAACTTATTTTGAGAAATACCAGCAAAGCTGAATTTTGGAATCTTATTCTTTCACATATGGTACTAATATATCTCGGTGTTTGCCTTCATGCAACACAGCAACAGATGTCTAACATTGCTGGTTTTTAATAGGCCTCTGATCTTGGGAAGGTCCCTTTTTGGAATAGACGATGGTATGTTTTTAAAGCTACAGCTCATTTACAAGATTGTTTTTTCACAAGATTTGTTTTAACTAATGATATAGGTTTCCCCCTTATTCTGAGATTTTCATTTAATACACATAAGCTAGTAGTGAATTTGATTGGTGTAAAGATGGTACACTTGCCTCGTTAATAACCTTGAAAGGAAAGATCAGCTTTAACTCTACTTGGAAGTAAAATATTGTGACCTGTGGTCATGATTCTTTAATTGATACAGCCTATTTTAACTTGTCACAGATGTTCTATTAGAACAGCACTTTCACACACACGTTCTGACTGCTTCGCTTATTCTGGTTTAGAATCTATAAAGGAGATAGTGGAGGGATAGAGCGTTTTTGCTTAGGGATTGTTTAGTGACAACTTGAATTTGATTTTCACCATGAGAATCACAATGACGATTGTCACTGAAATATTTCTTTGTTAGAGCATTTCAGACCTGGTTCAGAGGATCTGAATCATGCAGGGAAACTTCAGTTCACATGTGGTCTGAAGGGTTAGTCTTCAGGGACAACATCACAATTTGTATTAGTAAGTGTTATAAGAAGCTTTGATGAGCCTGATAATAATTTTATGGTGATTTTCTTAGTCTAACTTTCTATAATTATATCATTAAAAACAACCATAAAAATGCTAACTGTATCAGGAAGCTTTCTGATTAACAAATACGATATTCAACCTGAGATCATTTTATAAATATATTCAAAATACCCAGCCTGCAGAGACCAAATAAACACACACTTGAACTTCATCATAATGGTGTATGAGTTCTTAGGTTTTTTTTTTTATTTTAAATTTATTTAAATTCAAGTTAACGTGCAATATAGTGTTGGTTTCAGGAGTAGAACCCAGTGATTCATCACTTATATATATTTATCACTTATATAAGCACCCAGGGCTCATCCCAACAAGTGCCCTCCTTAAAGCATTGGTAATTTCTAAGTGAGAATGGATTGGGACACTTTGTAAGATGAAAAGACATAATCTAGAATCCTGTGCTCAAAATAGTTTTAAAGGAAAAACTAGCTTTGTGAGAAGATACTTTTTTAGACTGTTTATTCAATGTACCTTTTTCCACTTTTTAATTAGGTGAGAAAAACATTTAAATTTAACTGTTTTATTTCAATATTTAATATTGAATGCCTACTTAATATTTCAATGCCTACTTTAAACTTGAAGTGGCTAGTTCAGTAGAATGATGAATTTTGGACATTGAGGAAAGGCGTGTGTGTGTGCGTGCGTGCGTGCGTGTGTGTGTGTGTGTGTGTTCCATCATTTACCTCAAAGCAGGAATTTTCGAGGAAAACCAAAATAATCTTTTTTTTTTTTTTTTTTTTTTTTTTTTTTTTACTGTGGGAAATAGAGTAAGGAGTACAAGGCATTTGGATTTCTTTCAGGAGAAAAACCTGTTTAATCAACGATCAAATAGCTTCAAGCTAAAAGAATAGCCAGATTCAATCTGTTCTCATTCTTAGACCTCCCATCATCAACCAAGATTTTAAAAAATGAATTAAATGAGAATATAAGGGAGGTAATTATATCAATCTACTTTACCTTGTGCAGAAAGCAATAAAATAACCTTGCAAAGTTTATATGTTGGTTTGTAAAATTCTATTTGCTTTTATTAACAAGTGCTTACGGCTAATTTCTCAGGCGAGATCATAATTTTATCCATTCCTCATGCTGTGCTTTCATCGTGGCTATGTTGAGAGGCTGAAAAACCTCATACTTGGAGAGGCTACAAGGGGGCTGCTGTTTTGATTCTTTTTGATTGAGTGTCTTAATTAGGTCACCCCCCAAAAAGTGTATTTTAATAACCTTTGTCATTACTGAACAAAAGGGATTTAAATTCTACATAAAGAGCTTTCTTTCGTGTCAAACATCTGTTCTAAAACTTATCATGGCAATATAGTCACTGAATTGCACGAACAAATTTGATTAGCATCAACTTCTGGGAATGGTTTCTAGCTGATTGACCTGGGGACCTTATCTTTAAATATTGGCATTGTATGGATTAACCAAAATCCAAGAGAATGTCAGATATTAAGACACATAATTGCAGGTTAATTGGAAGATAAAGATACTTTAATCTAATGTTGAACTGGGGAAATATTGATGGCATTAACTTATTAGCCTTGCTGAGGAAAATAATCTTATTATCATAAGGAGGACTAAGGTAAGATTGTTTTTGTGTAAGTGGTTCTTTCCTGAAATTTCTGTAATAAACAATTTGGGGCTCTGAGGCTAAGTGGGATTTTTTGTTTTGTTTTATTTTTTTTTAACTGGTGCTCCCAACCACATAGTGATGAGCTATATGATTAAAAGAGATCTCAGATAAACTAGAATTTCTTAATTTCTGGGGAAATACAAATCGTGGTGCTTGTACAGTGCTATAGGTCTCATTTCTGGTCCATACTCAAGGAACATAGTTTATATTAAAATTTCTAAGGGCAATATTTTGCATATGTTCATAAATTTATTGGCTCCCGATGGCAAAAAAGATTCTGGTTTAGGGAAATGGGAAGAGACATGAAGACAAAACAGAAATTCTTGAAACATAAGGAAATGCAGGGAAAGAGTTTCAGTGTTTGAACCCTTTTGCTAAGTTCTTGATGCTTTAGTTTTAGGCCCCTTTCAAAAATCCACTCTCCAAAGCTAACATTTTTACAAGGCTGTTGGAAGGGGATAAAGAGGGAAGGTAAAGAGAGGAAATTAACTTCTTTTTTTCCTAAGCACCTAGTATATACTAGTCACTTTACAACTTTGAGTGGTGAGGGGCGAGGTATTATTAAACATCTTGTCAGAATGAGAAAACGAGCTTCAGGAAAGTCAAGTACCTCTTTCAAGGTCACACACCTTGGGAGAGTAGTGTTTGACCCAAGTTTTCTTGGGTGAAAATTCATGATTCTACTTGTTATATTAAGAGTTTATGTGTAAGATATATTTAGGTATTCATGACATAATCATCTCCAAATTCCTTTATCAGCTCTATCTCATCCTTCACCCTTAGTGGCTTTCTCTATTGGGAAATAAGTGATAAAACAGAAGTATTGGAAGAAGTAGTAACCAAATGACCCCAAGTGAGGGAGGTATTCTTTCTCAGTTTTTGTAGATTTTCCTTATGGTTATGGCTCTGACATGAACTAGTGATATGAATTTAGACAAATTCTTCACACCTAATTTCCTGTAAAATGGTGGTATTGGGGGGGGGTGTGGGCAGTGGGAGTTATTGTAATCAGTAGACAGTACTAGGAATTGGGAAGATGGATATGTGTATTGAAATCAACCAACAAACCAACAACTCCTCAGCAAATTCTGGGGCATCTGTGATTTCTGAGGTCCCAGTGATTTTTTGTGTAACAATTAGTAGATTATATCTAGCTCTCAATGCTAAAGTAATAATTCTCATTTTCATTTTGGTAATTGAAACTATTTCCACTGGGTTAGTCACCAGTTCAGTTCCAACTTCTGTCAATCTCAAATCTGGGTCAAGACCCCATTGGTAAGAGGCAGAAGAAGTCGCAATCAGAGTATTTTGGATTTATAATACTTCAAAGTCGGAAGTTTTGTAGCTAACTTATTTTTAAAATGCTGAACACTTAACGTGTTTAACTGTGTCATGCATATGCTTTTCTTTTATGTCTCAACCCTTATCAAGCACTTCCTTATTCTCTGATACAACAAGATGTTTTAGGCACAGTTTGCACTTTCTCAGCACTAGAATCAGCCATTGTTCCAAGGAGGACCTCTTTCTTTAGTGAAGAGCAATACTTAGAAACAAGCATATGAGTACAGTGTATACTCATTGCTACCAATTACTGCTAGGTCTTTCAGTGAATAGAGCTGGAAACTATACATATATATGTGTGTACATATACATACATATATATACATACATATGTACACATGTATTTCATATACACATTTTGTGTATGTATACACATACACATTTGTATGTATACACACATAAATACACATGTATTTCATATACACATTTTGTGTATGTATACACACATAAATACACATGTATTTCATATACACATTTTGTGTATGTCTGTATCATGTAATCATGAGCTCATTGAGGTAATTTCAGTTCCAATCTAATTCTGTAGAGTTCATTCTAGTTTCTTCCATTTGTAACTTCCTTTTGGACAATGGGCAATCTGTGTTTCATTATCCACAAAATATTTGTTATTCTACTAAATCTTAGATTATATAGAAAATATCTTTAAAACTGTTTACTCATGCCTCTGTATGAAAAAAAAATTACAATCAGAGTTCAACATTTGTTTACAATTCTTTTTGTCTTTAGTTTGAGGGCATATAATGCAAATGCTATTGCAAAAATACTTATGTCATCCCCTTCCTTTCCCTGGTTATGCTACTCAATTGAAATTGAGTGTGGTTCATTTGGTTTTGCTTATATTTCATTTTGAGGATTTTTACCCTCATCCTTTTCTATTATATTTTTGTTGCTGTTGATTATACTTTGAATATAGTTCCAAAAGTTAAAACCATACCAAAAAAAAAGTATATTCCGAGAAATATTTGTCACATCCCCTCCCCTCTTTCATTCCGGTACAGCCCATTCCCAGCTACCCCATGTAGATAAGGCGTATCCTTAGTTTTTAATTTACCCTTCTTTTTTTCACATAGGAGCAGATATAGACATATTTTCTTACCTCACTTTCTTTGTTATGTACCTCTCTTTGTCCGGTTAGTTTTGTTGCTTCTTATAGTATTGTAAAATAAAGGAATACAGGTATTCCTCATTCTTTTACACAATTGCATAGTAATCCATTGAGAGACTGTACAACTGCATGTATTCAATCAGTGAGTCTATTATGTACAGGCATTTACAGTGTTTCTAATGCTTTGAAGTTACAAACAGTGCTCAGTAAACAGCTGTGTTTATGTGTTTGTTTCGTTATGTGCTTACATATATGTAGAAGCATATCTGTAAATTAAATCCCCACTATTGGCATTGCTAGGTTAAAGATAAATAGTTTGGATAGGTAATGCCAAATTCCTCTCCATGGGAGGAATTGACATTTCCACTGGCAAATTAAGAGCCCTTGCTTCTCCATAGCTTTTCTAAATAGAATATTTTGTTATGTTTTTTAATTTTTTCTAATCGGATTGGTGGAAAATGGTGTCTCTTTGTGATTTTAATTTACTTTCTCTTGTGAGAATGATTGAATATCTGTCCATATACTTGAGGACTCTTTTAATGTATCTTTAAAAATTATCTTTGGGGGCACCTGGGTGGCTCCGTCGGTTAAATGTCCAGCTTTGGCTGAGATCATGATCTCATGGCTCATGAGTTCAAGCCCCATGTTGGGCTCTATGCTGACAGCTCAGATTCTAGAGCCTGCTTTGGATTCTGTGTCTCCCCACTCTCTGTGTCTCCCCACTCCCCTCCCCCACTCGTGCTCTGTCTCTGTCTCTCTCTCAAAGATGAATACAAATTTTTAAAAAAGACATCTATTTAAAAAAATTGTATTTTTGGCTGTCTACTTTTTAGTCTTTTTCACCTTGACTTTTAATATTTCCTTAAATATTGGGGATATCAATCCTTTACTTGTGATGCATATTGCAAATATTATTTTCCAGTCTGTTAGCGGTTTATGCTTATGTTAATTATTGCATGAAGATTTTTTTTTAAGTATGAATTCAATCTTATCAATATTTTATCATATCTGTGTTTTAAGCAGTTGAGTAAAAGAAACAATATTATTCTCTTTAAATGCTGTTGTTTGTCCTTTTGGGTTTGTATGTTCTTCCTTTATTTCAAGTCTTCCCAGCCCAGAAGTAACTACTCTCTTCTTCATTTGGCATTTATTCATTTTTTGTGATTTTTACCGTATGTATCACTAACCTAAACAATATATTTTTTGTGTAATTTATTTAAGCTAAAAAAAATGAAAATAGTTTACCCGTTTTTCCCACCCCTCCATTCCCTGCTCTGGCAACTACCAAATTGTTCTCTGTATCTGTGAGTTTCTTCTTCTATTATTACATTGTTTAAGATTCCACATATAAGAAAGATCATACAGTATTTGTCTTTTTCTTTCTAATTTATTTTACTTGGCAGAATACCCTCAAGTTCCATCTGTGTTGTCTCACATGGCAAGATTTCATTATTTTTTATGGTTGAATAATATTCTCTTGTGGGGTGTGTGAGTGTGTGTGTGTTTCACATTTTTTTAGTCCACTGATGGACACTTCCATTGTAATATGGGGGTGCATATAACCTATCAAGTTGGTGTTTTTGTTTTCTTCAGATAAATACCCAGAAGTAAAATTGTTGAATCTTATCATAGTTCTATTTTTAATTTTTTTGAGGAGCCTCCATACTGTTCCCCATAGTGGCTGTACCAATTTACATTCCCGCTAACAGTATACAAGGATTTTTTTTCTTCACATCCTCACCAACATTTCTTTCTTTTTTATTTTAGCCATTCTGGCATGTGTGAGGTTATATCTCATTGTGGTTTTGATTTGTGCTTCCCCGGTAGAGGTAGAGCATTTCTTCATGTACCTGTTACCCAGCTATATGTCTTCTTTACAATACTGTTTTTTCAGATCTTCTACCTATTTTTGAATTGGATCGTTTGTCTTTTGCTATTGAATTATATGCATTCTTTATGTGTTTTGTATAGTAGCCCCTGATGAGATACATGATTTGCAAATACTTTCTCTCATTCAGTAGGTTGATGTTACATTTTGTTGATGATTCCCTTTGCTGTGCAGAGGCTTTTAGCTTGATATAGTCCCATTTCTTTATTTTCCCCTTTTTGGAGTCTGTAGATTGTTTTGGGTAGTATGGATATTTTAAGCTTATTGATTCTTTTATCCATAGGCATGGATTATCTTTCCATTTATTTGTGTCTTCTTCAATATCTTTCATCACTGTCTTGTAGTTTTCAATATAGGTCTTTCAACAACTTGGTTAAATTTATTTCTAGGTATTTTATTCTTTTAATGTAATTGTAAATGGGATTCTTTTCTTAATTTCTCTTTCTGATAATTCCTTATTGTATAGAAATGCAACAAATTTTCGTGCATTAATTTGGTATCCTGTAATTTCACTGAATTTATTTATTCTCACAGTTTTTGGTGGAGTCATTAGAATTTTGTATATATAATTTCGTATCATCTGCAATAGTGCAGTTTACTTTTTATGTTCCAATTTCGATGGCTTTTATTTCTTTTTCCTGCCTGATTGCTCTGGGTAGAATTTCTAATACTATATTGAATAAAAACGACGAGAGTGAGAATCCCTGTCTTGTTCCTGTTCTTGCAGGAAGAAAAAAAAAAGCTTTCAGCTTTTCACCATTGAATATGATATTAGATATGGGCTTGCCATATATGGCCTTTATTATGTTTAGACACATTCCCTCTGTACCCACTTTGTTGAGAGTTTTTATCAAAAATGTATGTTGCTTTTTGTCAAAAGCTTTATTCTGCATCTGTGGAGATAATCGAATGTTTTTTGTCCTTCATTTGTTAATGTGGCATGTCACACTGCCCAATTTGTGGATGTTAAAACATCCTTGCATCCCCAGAATAAAGCCCACTTGAGCATGATGTTTGATCCTTTTGATGTATTATTGAATTCAGTTTGCTAATATCTTACGGAGGATTTTTACACATATGTTCATCAGGGATATAGGTGTATAATTTTCTTGTGGCTTCTTTGCCTAGTTTTAGTATCAGAATAATGCTAGCCTTGTAAAATGAATCTGGAAAAGTTTTATTTTCTCTATTTTTGAAAGGATTGGTATTAATTCTACTTTTAATGTTTGGTAGAATTCACCTGTGAAGTCCTTTGGTCCTGGACTTTTGTCTGTAGGGAGGTTTTTGATTACTGATTTAATTCACTTACTGGTAATTAATCTGTTGAAATAGTCACTTTTATGATGATTCAGCCTTGATGGGTTGTATATTTCCAGGATTTTATCAATTTCTTCTAGGTTGTTCAATTTGTTAATATATAATATCTATAGAAGTCTGATAATATTTTGTATTTGTGTGTTATCAGTCATAACATTTCCTCTTTTATTTTTTAATCAATAGAGTTCTAGCTCTTTTCTTCCTGGTGAGTCCAGCTAATGGTGTGTAAATTTGGTTTATTTTTTCAAAGAGCCAACTCTTAGTTTCATCGATCTTTTCTATTGTCTTTTTAGTCCCTTTCATTTACTTCTGCTCTTAACTTTATTTCCTTTTTTCTATTAACTTTGGGTTTTGTTTCTTTTTCATTTTCTAGTTCCTTGAGGTATAAAATTAGGTTGTTTATATGAGACTTCTTGAGGTAGACATGTATTGTTATGAACTGGCTTCTTAGAACTGCCTTTGTGCATCCTATAAATTCTGTTACGTTATATTTCCATTTTTATTTGTATCATTGTGTTTTCTTTTTAATTTCTCTTTTGTTTTCTTCTTTGGCCCATTGGTTGTTCAATAGCAAGTTGTTTAACCTCTACATTTTTGTAAATATTCCAGTTTGCTTCATGTAGTTAATTTCTAATTTTGTTCCATAGTGGTCAAAAAAGAATTTTGATATGATTTCAGGCTTCTTAAAG
Source organism: Felis catus (assembly GCF_018350175.1). NCBI lineage: Eukaryota > Metazoa > Chordata > Mammalia > Carnivora > Felidae > Felis > Felis catus. The sequence goes on from NC_058373.1 coordinate 66,572,542, forward strand.
TTATTAAGACTTGTTTTGATCTATCTGGGAAATGTTTCAAGTCCACTGGAGAAGAATATGTATTCTGTTGCTTTCGGATGAAATATTCTGTAAATATCTATTAAGTCCATCTGGTGTAATATGTTGTTTAAGGCTGATGTTTCTATATTGATTTTCTGGACCCACTGTTGTAAGTGGGGTACTGAAATCCCCTACTATTATTGTATTGCCGTCTATTTCTCCCTTTAGGTCTGTTAATATTTGCTTTGCATATTTAGGTGCCTCTCTGTTGGGTGTATAAATATTTACAAATGCTGTATCCTGTTGGATGACCTCTTTATCATTATGTAACACCCTTCTTTATCTTTTATTACAGTCTTTGTTTTAACTCTATTTTGTCTGATAGAAGTATAGCTACTATGGCTTTCTGTGTTTTTTTATTTGCATGGAGTATCTTTTTCCATCCCTTTACTTCACATACACTATGTGTGTGTCCTTATATCTAAAGTGAGTCTTGTGGGGCACCTGGGTGGCTCAGTCAGTTAAGTGTCCAACTCTTGATTTCAGGTCAGGTCATGATCTCATTGTTCCTGAGTTTGAGCCCTACATTGGGCTTTTTGCTGTCAGTTCAGAGCCTGCTTCGCCTGGTCTGCCCCTCTCTTTCTCTCTGCCCCTCCCCTTCTGGTTCTCTCTCTCTCTCTCTCTCTCTCTGTCTCTGAAAATAAATAAATGAAAAATAAATCTTTTGTCCATTTTTCATTGGATTGCCCCTTTCTTTAAATGTTCTGGATTTGAATCATTTATCATGCTACAAGTATTTCCTCCAAGTCTCTTCACTTTTTAGTGGCATAATTTGATGAACCAGAGCTTTCAATTTTTATATTGTTAAAAAATAATATTTTTCTTTTCATTGAACACTTCTTGCATCTTGCTTAAGAAATCTTTTCTTATCTGGAAGACAGAAACATATTTTCTTATTGTCCTCTAAAATTATCATAGTTTTGCTTCAGAATTTATGTTTTAATTTACCTGAAAAAGTAATGTGATAATATAGGGATCAATTTCCTTTTTTTTCCCCATATGGAGAAGCAAGTATCCTAATGTTGCTTATTGAAAAATTATACATCCTCCATGATTCTGAAATACTAACTCTGCCATTAATCAAATATTTACATCTCCATTTCATTTCTAGATTTTCTACTCTGTTTAATTGGAATATCCTGACAAAAGGACCACATTTCCTGAAATAGTAGACAACTATTCTAAGATTGGTACCTACTAAAACAAATATCCCTATTAAGTCATCTTCTTCAGTAGCCATGTCTTGATTTTGTCCCTTTACCATTCCTCATAAATTTAGATCAGTTTTCAAGTATTTCCAAGCCCCTCTCTCTCCCTCTCTCTCCCTCTGTCTCTCTGTCTCTCTGTCTCTTTATCGCGCGCTCTCTCTCTCTCTCTCTCTCTCTCTCTCTCTCTCTCACACACACACACACACACACACACACACACACACACCTTGTTGACATTTTGATTAGGATTAAACTGAATTCATAGATCAGCTTGGGGAGGATTGACGTCTTCCCAATATCAAGTGTTGTAATCTCAGAACATGATCTCTCTCTATTTTTAGAACATCCTTCAATAAAGTTTATATTTTTCTCCATAGAGGGATTGTACATATTTTGTAATATTTATTCTTAGGTATTTTATGTTGTTATTCTTTATAAGGAGTTGCTATTTTGTAAATTGTACTTTTAATTCTTTGCAGTTTGTGAACAGAAATGAAATTAATTTGGTATCCAAAAACTTGCTGTATACATTTTAATGCTAATAAGTCATATGTTGATTCCCTTGGGAATTCTATGTTAATGGAATTACCTGTGAGTAATATGTTTCTCAACTTTCTAATACTTACATCTTTATACATTTTTTCTTTATTTTTTCATTGTCCAGGAACTGAAGAATAATGTTGAAAAGTGATGGAGATACCTAGGACCCTTGCCTTGTTTCAATTCTTAAAGGGAGTTCTTTAACATTGAAAACAATAATTTGCTAAGCTTTTAAAGTGATAAATAATGTTAGGCTTTATCAAAGCCTTTTTCTATATCAGTCAAAATGGTTACTTTATTCTCCTTTAATGCTTTATTAGTGAATTATTTAAGTTGATTCTTATATTAACCATGCAATCCTTGAAACATCCAACTTTGTTATGATGTGTTTTTTGTTGTTGTTGTTTTGTTATGATGTATTTTTATATTGCAGAATCTGGTGTGCTAATATTTTGTTTAGTAGCTTTGCATCTAATTTGACAAGTAATTTTAGGCTGGAATTATCCCTTCAGGTACTATTGTATTCAGGCTGTGTATCAAGTTTATCTTAGTTTCATAAGATAGGTGGGAAGTTTTCCTCTTTTTCTCTGTTCTGTAATTGTTTGTGTAAATTTAGATTTGCTTCTTTATTATTTTTGGAGGTAGACCTCCAAAAAACAACCGGGCCTGGTGTTTGTTGGATTGTTTTATAATGTAATTCAATTCAATCATTTAGACATATGCTAAATTTGACATCAGGCTACATATTTGGTTAAAAGCCACTATTTAGTTTCAGCTTTTCCTCAAACTTTGGAAGCCTAAATAGCCAAATGCCACTTTGAGATTTCTGCCAATCAGTTTGTACATGATCTATATATAATTTCCACTACATCTAATGAGGCTAACACTATCTCAACGTAAACAAGTCTGATATTCAGGTTTACTATTAAAATCCAAATCTTCATTTAGATAAGTATTCTACAGCTAATTTAGAATAAAATTCAAGTGCATGAGAAAAATGTCCTTGTGAGCTTGTGAAGAAGTTAAGAAGTCTTGTCAGTTGAGATGGAAATGTATATTTATTATTTTAATATAAAACACCACAAAAATTGATGAGTATGATAGTTATTTTAGCATTCACAATCAATATAAATTTTCAAATAGTAAAAAAACTAATTGGCATTAATATATTATGAGAAAAGACATTAGCTACTAGATTGAGAAGAATATTTTATCATATTTGAGCCTATTAATGCCTATAAAAACAAGTTTTATTAAGGGAGAATAGTAGATTTGAAAAGTTTGTTATTTTGCTATAATTCCTGTCTGGAACAAATGGATTATAAATATAATATCAATGTTATCAGGTAAAAATGTTATGAAGAAAAAAACTCTAATATCATATAAAATTTAATTCATACGTCATATTAGAATCCTATACACATAAAAATGTATAAAGAGTATAAAGAAAATAATAGACTTTTTTCTTGCTAATCAAATGAGAAAAAATGGACTTGGCAGTAACTTAAGATGATTCTTACAGATTTTAATTTCTGAAGGCCAATGATGTAAAAAATGCCTGTAAAAATAACAGCTGTGGATTCATAACCAACTTTAAAAGCTTTTAAAGATTTATCCAAGTTTTTAATTCCAAGTACAAATTTACTACTAGAAAATATTTGTGAAAAACATTTTCCTCTATTATATTCAGCCAGCCATAGAGAAGCTTGTGATATTATTAAATATAGCAGGTGAAATAAAAGCATATTTGGTAACACAACTGTACTAGTGGGTTCCAGCAGAAGTATAGCAACTGACACTGAAAAGATTTACTATTCTTCTAACGTAATTTCAAACTTTTATAATTTGATATTTTTTAAAGTATAATCGCTATTATAAACAAATATTTCAAATACACTTTAACTTATTAAGTACTGTATCACAGAAGTTCATTCTGTGATGATTTCATTTGGCTTTGGCCTTGCCTTTGGTTGAAATGTGAATTTTAATACTTGGAAGTCTATCATTTGGCCAAAATGAGCTTTGGGTAGAATTCTGTACAATACTTCAGGTTTTTTATTTCTTCAGTTAGTTTGGTAAGTTATTTTTCCTAGAAATTAATTTCATCTATAGTCTCAAGTGTACTGCTATGAAGTTATTATTAATGTTCACTTATCTTTTATATCCCTGCATCATCTAGGCTATGTCTCCCTTTTTATCTTAAAATTGTTTATTGTTCTCTCTCTCTCTTATTTTTTTTATCAAGCCACATGGATATTTGTAGATTTCATTGCTCTATTTACAAAAATACAATTTTTGGCTTTGCTGTCTCTGTTACATGTTTATTTTCCTTTTAATTACTTTATCTTGTTTTCGTAAGTTTTTTGTTGAGGTATTACATATATACTGTAACATGCACAATTCTTAAATATACAGGTAAATGAACTTTTACAAACGAATACATCTCTGTAAAATACCATCCAGATCAAGATATAGAACATTTCAGAGAGTTCATTTCCCTTGTGCCTCTTTCCACTTAATATTCTCAGAGGAAACCTTTCATCATTTTTATCACTACCAATTAGTTTTGTCTGCTCTTGAAACCCATGAAATGGAATCGTACGATATATAACCTTTTGTGTCTGATTTCTTTCAATCAACATTATATCTACGAGATTCGTCCATATTGTTGTGAGTAGTGGCACTTTGTTCTTTTTTTTATTGCTATCTACTGTTCCTTCTTTTAATTTTTCCCCGTTGTGGTTCTTTTCCTCTTTAATTTAGGTGTTAGGTTATTGAGAGGGACTTTTCTCTTTTTTTTATGAGTAAGTACTAATCAGCTGTATTTTATTAATAATAATACATAGTATTTTTAATATTCAGTTCTAAATGTTTTTAACTTCTGTGATGTATATCTATCTTTTTAACTCATGACATATTTGGAAACGTACCTCTTAATTTCCAAATATATAGGTATTTTTGTGTGTTGTTTTAGTTTTATATTCTTACCAGTTCTAAGTTTTTTTTGCATTATGATCAAACAAGTGTGTTAAGATTTTCTTTCTGACTATGTTTATAATCCGTTTTCATAAATGTTTTATGTGTGCTTGAAAGGAATATTTATTTGCTAGTGGTGCAGTACAAACTTTTCTATATATGTATTAAATCAAGTTTATTTATTCAAATCTTCTTTGTTTATATTTGATTTTTTTGGTCTACTTTATCCATCAATTACTAAGAAATATATATAATGCTATACTATGATGGTGGATTTATCATATTCTCTGTAGTTCTGTCCATTTTTACATTATATGTTTTTGTTAGTTAATTCATAAAGTTTAGAATTGTACATTGTGGCTAGAATAAGCTTTTATCATTTTATATTGCTTTTGCCTTAAAGGCTATTTTTTTTATGTAGCACAGCTAGAAAATATTTCCTTGGGTTATTATGTGTCTTCTGTATTTTTTGCAGTTTTATTTTCAAGTACTCTGTACCCTTGTGTTACAGATTTACATTTGGCAAATGCCATACAGTTTTTTTAGTCCTGTTTGAAAGTAACTTAAATACTTTAAATGTAAATGTAGTCATATTTTATCTGATTGATAATATTTTTATTTTGTTTTGTGCTTTCTAATTGATCCACTATTTGTTTTGCTTTTGTTAGTCTCTTTAGTACCTTCTTTTGGATTTATGGTAACTTTTATCAGTCCACTATTTTTATTTTTTAATTTTAGGGAACTGATTTGTACAGTCAAATTTCTTTATTTTGGAATGCATAAATTGAAGTTTATTGATTTCCTAGGTAATACAAAAAAACCTTAGAACATTTCACGTCTCTTTTTAACATTACTTAATTTGTTGTCAGCACTTTGATTCTCTTTCTATATATGCGTATATATATATATGTATATGTATATTTACCATCTAATTTGTTATATTTTAATTATCTCTCTATATGTATACTATATTTACTTATATCTATATGTATACTACATTTACTTATATACATATAGTATATCTATAGTAAATTTACATTTACTATATTTATGTGTATACTACCTTTACTATATGTAAATATAGTAAATATGCATATACGTATATTTATTTAAGATATAATTAACATAAATTAGTTTCAGGTGTACAACATGAGGATTCAGTTTTGCATATGTAGTGAAATGAACACCACAATAAGTCTAGTTAACATCTATCACCACACAGATACACTTTTTTTCCTACTGATGAGAAAGAACATTTAAGATGTAAGCAATTTTCAAATATACAAGAGTATTAACTGTAATCACCATGATGAACATTATATCCCATGACATATATCATAGATGGAAGTTTGTACTGTATTTTTAAACCCCTTCACCCAATTCACCCATATTCCAATTCACCCCACCAACCTCTGGCAACCACTCATCTGTATCCATAAGCTCCTTTTTTTAAACACATGTAAATGAAATCATATAGTATCTCTTTTTTCTCTGTTTGACTTATTTCATTTAGCATGATCCCTTTAAAGTCCATCCATGTTGTCGCAAATGCCAAGATTTCATTTTTGATAGCTCAATAATACTCCATCGAGTGCATAGATGGTACATTTTCTTTATCCATTCACCTAACTGAACACATAGTTGCTTACATATTTTGGTAAATAATGCTGTAATGAAAATTGGAGTGCATATATCTTTTCAAATTAGTGTTTTATTTGGGTAAGTACCCATAAGTATGATAGCTGAATCATATAATAGTTATATTTTTAGTTATGTAGGAACCTCCATACTGTTTCCCATAGTGGGGTTCACCAATTTGCATTCCCACCAATAGTACAACAAGGGTTAACTTATCTCCACATCCTTGCCAACACTTCTTATTTCTTTTCTTTTTTATAATCACTATTCTAACAGGTGTGAGATGATATTGTGTGGTTTTGATTTGAATTTCCCTGATGATTAACAATATTGAGCATCTTTTCATGTACCCATGGGCCATCTGTGTATCTTTGAAAAAACTATCTATTCAAAACTTCTGCCCATTTTTAATCAGATAGTTTGTTTTTTTTTATTTTTTTGTTTTTGCTATTGAGTCATACGAGTTCTTTATACTCTTTGGATGTTAACACTTTATTAGATATATAATTTGCAAATATTTCTTCCCATTCAGTAGGTTGCCTTTTTATTTATTGATGGTGCTTTGATGTGCAAAATCTTTTTAGTTTGATGTAGTCCCATTTGTTTATTTTTGCTGATGTTGTCTCTCCTTTTGGTGTCATTTCCAAAACTTATTACTGTTTATAATTTAATTTTAGAAGTTTTATGGTTTTGGGTCTTATGTTAAATCTTTGATCTGTTTTGGGTAATTCTAAGTAGGATGTGAGACAGTATTCCAGTTTCATTCTTTTGAATGTGGATTTCTAGTTTTCCCAACATCATTTATTGAAGAGACTGTATTCCTCATTGTATATTCTTGGTGCCTTTGTCATAAATTAATTGTCATAATTTATCATAATTAATTGTAATAAATTAATATATGCATGAGCTTATTTTTGGGCTCTCAATTCTATTTAATTGAGCTATGTGTCTATTTTTAGGCCAAGACCATATTGTTTTGATTAATATGGGTTTGTAATGTAGTTTAAAATGAGGATGCATGATGCCCCCCCAGGTTTGTTCTTCTTTCTCAGGGTTGCTTTAGATATTTGGGGTCTTTTGTGGGTCCTTAAAAATTTTAGGATTATTTATTTTCTGTAAAAAATACCATTAATATGAAGACTTTAACAATACAAATTATCCAATCCAAATTAGGTCAATACAAATTAACCTTTCCATTTATTTGTTCTTCAATTTCTTTCATCAATGTCTTGTAGTTTTCAATATACAGGTTTTTCAGTTTCTTAATTAAATTTATTCTTTGGTATTTTATTCCTTTTGATGTAATTTTAAATGTATGGTTTGCATAATTTTTCTTTTAGATAGTTCCTTATTAATATATAGAAACAGATTTTTGTAATGCATAGAAACAAATTTTTGCATGTTGCTTTTGTATCATTCAGCTTTCCTGAATTTGTTGATTAGTTCTAATAATTTTTGGTGGTCTTTAGGATAGGATTTTTTTTTACACATATCATAGTATCTGTAAACAGTTTTACTTATTTTATTCTAATTTGAATGTCTTTTACTTCTTGCCTAATTGTTCTGGCTAGGACTTCTAATACTATGTTGAATAAAAGTTGAGAGAATGGCCTTCCTTTTGTTCCTGATCCTAGAGGAAAAGCTTTCAGGTTTTCACATTTGTATACCACGTTAGCTACGGTAGCCTTTATTACGTTGAGGTATATTCTCTCTATATTCATTTTGTTGAGCGTTTTTACCATAAATGGATGTTGATTTTTGTCATAGGCTTTTTCTGCATCTATTCTAATTATCATATGATTTTTATCCTTCATTTTGTTAAAATGGTGTACCATACTGACTAATTTGTATATGTTAAACTCTCCTTGCATCCCTAGAATAAATTGCACTTCATCATGTTATATTAACCCTTTTAATCTATTATTGTATTCAGTTTGCTAATAATTTATTGAGGGCTTTGCTTCTATATTTATCAGAGATTTTGGCCTGTGTTTTTCTTTCTTTCTCCTTCCTTCCTTCCTTCCTTCCTTCCTTCCTTCCTTCCTTCTTTCTTTCTTTCTTTCGTGGTGTCCTTGTCTGGTTTTGGTAATCAGAGTAATGCTGATTTCATACAATGAGGATGGGAATATTCCTCTTTTCCTGTTTTTGTTGTTTTTATTTTTGAAGAGTTTGAGAACATTTGGTATTATTTATTCTTTGAATATTTGTAGAATTTGACAGTGAAGTAATCTTATCCTGGATTTTTGTGGGGGATTTTTTAAATATGAAATTTATTGTCAAATTGGTTTCCATACAACACCCAGTGCTCATCCCAACAGGTGCCCTTCTCAGTGTCCTTCGCCCACCCTCCCCTCCCTCCCACCCCCCAACAACCCTCAGTTCATTCTCAGTTTTTAAGAGTCTTATGGGTTGGCTCTCTCCCTCTCTAACTTTTTTTTTCTTTTTTTTTCCCTTCCCCTCCTTGTGGGGGATTTTGAATACTCAGTCTCCGTATGAGTAATTGGTTTGTTTAGATTTTCTTTCTTCATAACTCAGTGTTGGTAGGTTGTATGTTTCTAGCAATTTATTCATTTCCTGTAGAGTATCCAATTGTTACTGTATAATTGTTCAGAGGAGACTCATGATCTTTCATATTTCTGTGTTATCAGTAATAATTTCTCCTAATCCACATATCATTTTCTTTCTGAGTCCTGTATCTTTTTTCCTTGGCGAGTCTAGTTAAAGGTTTGTCAATTTATCTTTACAAAAACAAAGCAAACAGCAGTTTTTTTCAATGTTCTTTTTAGTTGTCTTTTTGTCACTAGTCATTTATTTCTGCTCTAATTTTTGTTAGTTTCCTTTTACTAACACTGGACTACATTTGTTCTTTTTCTGATTCCTTGATGTGTAAAGTTAGGTTTTTTTATTTGGAATTTTTCTTATTTCTTGAGACAGGCATTTATCACTATGGAATTCTCTTTTAGACCTACTTTTACTCCATTTTCATCAGTCTCAATTCTTTTAAAATTTCTTTTATTTTCTTATTTGACCCATTGGTTATGTGTAATTTCTACATATTTGTGAATTTCCAGATTTCTTGTTATAATGATTTCTACTTTCATACCATTGTGGTTAAAAAAGAATCTTGATATGATTTTAATCTTCTTAAATTTATTACGATTTATATTGTGGCCTAACATACAATCTATTCTGGAGAACATTCCATGTGCACTTGAGAAAAAGGTGTATTCTGTTTCTTTTGGATAGAATATTTTATATATATCTGCTAAGTCCATCTGGTTTAAATTTGTCATTTTTAAGACTGTTTCTTTATCAGTTTTCTGTCTGGATGATATCCACTGACGAAAGTGGGATAATTAAGTCCCCTATTATTATTGTATTACTGTTTCTCTCTTTAAGTCTGTTAATATTTGCTTCATATATTTAGGTGATCATCTTTTGGGTGCATGTATATTTATAAATGTTATATCCTTCTGCTGGATTGAGTTCTTTATCATTAATGGTCATTGTCTCTTATTACAGTCTTTGTTTTAAAGTCTCTTTTATCTGATATAAGCATAGCTACATTTGGTTTCTTCTAGTTCCCACTTGCATGAAATCTCTTTTTCCATCCCTTTATTTTCAGTCTGTGTATGTCCTTATATCTGAAGTGAGTATCTTGTAGATGTCAGATAGATGTGTCTTGTCTTTTTGTCCGTTCAGTGGCTTTATATCTTTTAAGGAGAATTTATTTACTTTAAAGTAATTATTGGGGCGCCTGGGTGGCGCAGTCGGTTGAGCGTCCGACTTCAGCCAGGTCACGATCTCGCGGTCCGGGAGTTCGAGCCCCACGTCCGGCTCTGGGCTGATGGCTCAGAGCCTGGAGCCTGTTTCCGATTCTGTGTCTCCCTCTCTCTCTGCCCCTCTCCCGTTCATGCTCTGTCTTTCTCTGTCCCAAAAATAAATAAATGTTGAAAAAAAAATTTTAAAGTAATTATTAATATGTACTTATTACCATTTTGTTAATGTTCTCCAGCTGTTTTGTACCTCTTGCGTTCCTTTCTTATCTTGCTCATTTTCTTTGTGATTTAATGATTTTTGTAGTGGTATGTTTAGATTCCTTTCTCTTTATCTTTTTTATAGCTAGTATAGATTTCTGCTTTTCGGTTGCCATAAGGCTTACATACAACCATTTATAACTGTCTATTTTAAATGGATAATAAGTTTGAACACATTATAATACTCAACATTTTTATTCTCCCTGCCCATATATTTTTGATGCCATAATTTACATCTTTTATCTTGTATATCTTTTAATAAATTAGTATAGTTATAGTTATTTTACTACTTTTGTCTGTGAACCTTCATACTATTTTCATGTGACTAATTCATCACCTTTACAACATTAGATTGTTTTAAATATTATATATTTACCTTTACCAATGAGATTTATACTTTCATGTCTTTCTGTTACTAATTGTACGTTTTATTTCAGCTTAAATAAGTCTCTTTAAATTTATTGTAAGGTCAGTTGGGTAGTGATTAATTCCTTTAGCTTTTGCTTATATTGAAAACTTTTTGCTTCCTTCAATTCTGGATAACAACTTTGCTGGGTCAAGTATTTTTTGGTTGGGATTTTTATTTCCTTTCAGCACTTTGAATATATTATGCCATTCCCCTCTGGCCTGCAAAAGCTCTGCCGAAAACTCTGCTGATCACCCTATTAGGATTCCCTTGTATGTAACACATTAATTTATTTTCTTCCTGCTTTTAAGATTTTCTCCTTTTTAACTTTTGACATTTTAATTACAATATATCTTGGGTGTGTGTACCTTCAGGTTCATCTTCTTTGGGAGTCTCTGGGATTCTAGATCTGTTTCCCTTTTGGGTAGGGAAGTTTTTATGCATTATTTCTTCAAATCAATTTTCTGCCTCTTTCTCTTTCTTGTCCTTCTGGAAAGTCTATATTATGAATATTGGTTGGGTTATTATCCTTTAAGTCCTTCAAGCTTTCTTCATTTTTTTGTTTACTCTTTTTTTCATTATGCTTTAAATGAGTGAGTTTCACTGTCCTGTCTTTGAGTCCATTGATTCTTTCTCCTTCTTCATCTAGAATGTTGTTGAATCCTTCTAGTGTAATTTTCTGTTGAGTTATTATATTCTTTAGCTCTGTAACATCTCCTTGGTCCTTTCTTATGTTTTCTATTACTTTAACTTCTCACTGTGTCCATCTCTTTTCCACCTGACCTGGTGAAACATTTTTATGAGCATTATGTTAAACTCTTTATCAGGCAAATCACTTAGTTTTATTAGGAACTTTTTCTGAGGTTTTCTCTATTTAGTTTGGCACATATTCCTTTATTTCATTGACTTTCTTTTTTTTTTTTAAGTTTGTTTTATTTTGAGAGAGAGATCAAGTAGGGTAGGGGAAGAGAGGGGGGGATGGAGAGAGAGAATCCCAAAGAGGCTCTGCACCATCAGTGCAGATCCCCATGTGGGGCTTGAACTCATGAACTGTGAGATCAGGACCTAGACAAAACCAAGAGTTGGATGCTTGAACCGAGTGAGCCACCCAGGTACCCCTGATTGACTTTCTGTGGTTGTTTCTATGCTTTAGTTGAAACAGCCACCTCCTCAATCTTGAAGAGTGACCTCATGTATTTCAAGAGCTTTATCATTCAAACTTGCCCTAACTGTTGGTTGTCTCTAAAACTTTTGTGATTGTCCAGGAAGACATTTTTATTTTTAATGTCTTCTGCTTGTTGATGGTGTGCCAAGACCTGTCATTACCCCAAAGGGGAGGATTTCAGCCAGCACCTAGATCCATGCTGACTGAAACCAGACCCTCAGCCAGACCCTCATAAAGTATGGTAATATATACGTTCCTGTGGGACCTCAACTGTAAGTCCCACTGACCGCCAGAGCTAGGACACCTCAAATTGTCCTCTGGGAGGCAGTCACTAACACCGGAGCATTAGGTGAATGTACACTCTTTTTTGTGGGTGGTATTGGTGGCCTGGAGCAGGACAGAGAGAGAGCACAAAGATGGCATCCACTGGCCTCCCTCACCAGATAGTATCTCAGTAGCCTTCTAGAGATATGATGAGCCAGAAGTGTACCCCTCAGGTTAAAGCTCCAAGATAAGCAAATAGATCTGTTTCACAGAATTTCGGGATGTGTTTCAGTCTGCTATCTGTGCTGTGTCCTGGGGGTGATAGCTCTTCAATTGTTACAGTTCATGAGACTGAGAAACACAAGCCTGCTGGCCACCGGACCCAGGCTATCAACAGGTATCCCTTAAGTGGTACCCACAATATGTGGGGCACCAGACATAAAAATGGGATGCCACACATATAGTGTCCTTTCAGGGAGATGCTGGCACTCCAGGTCACTGCAGAGATAGAACATAAACATAGTGCTTGACCTCTGAGGTCTTTGCAGAGGATTATGGTGGATGCTTAGAAGTGTGTTTAATTAGAAGCCTGCTTCTCAGGCCACAGCTATGCAGATGACCTAGTAGGCCTCTTTCACAGAAGGACTGGGCTCCTCAGACTATTGCCTCTTGCTGTGCCCTAATGGTGGTAGCTAGTTAAGAACTATTTGTTCATTGGGTACAGTCCTGTGGGATGAGGAGCATAAGTGCCATTGGCCATTAAAGTCAGGCAATCCAGAAATATTGTTGGAGGCACCACAAAAACTGGGTGTCAGATGAGGGTGCCAGCTCTTTTTGGGGAGATACTGGCCACCTGGGGCAATGTAAAGGGAGAACACAAAGATGACCTCTATTGGGCTTTGTTTCCTGAGCACATAATAGGCTCCTAGATATGTGTGAAACCAGAAGCCAGTACCTCAGAATGAAGCTCTAGGACAAGCAGATAATTCTCTTTCACTGGAAGACTGGGGATGTGTCTTAGTCTGCTGTCTCTGCCGTGCCATGGGGGTTGTAACCAACCTAGAACTATCTCTCTGATTGTTACAGTGCCATGGGACCCAAGAACATAAGCCCTGCCAGCCGCAAGAGCCATGCAATCAAGGGCTATCCTCTAGAATGCAGCCAAAAACATTGGCATACAGAGGTAGGGAACTATCTCCTTTCTGGGAAATACCAGTGAATTAGAGTAAGGCAGAGGGGAACACAAAGATGGCGTCTGCAGACATCCATGCCCCCAGAGCACCCTACTGGGCCCTAGATGTGTATTAAAGTAAATGTTCTCCCCTTAGGCCAATATGTGAAGATAAGCAAATAAGGCTCTTTCACACACTTTCCTGCACACTTTTCAAATGGTTGATTAACCCTGGGCCCTGGGGTAGCTGAGTCCAAACACAGGCCTCTTAAAAACCATTTCTCAGTTCACTATAGCATTGTGGGGCTCATGAAGGTGAACTCCATAGGCTTTCAGAGTTCAATGTTTTAGGGGTTCATCTCTTAAGTGCAGGTCTTAAAATATGGGGTACCTGATGTGGGGTTCAAAGCCTTTATTCCTCCACAAGAAGCTTTGGGTTTTGAATTCTCTCCTAATCACAGGTTACCCCACCAGAGGTTATGGTGAGATTGTGTCTCAGCCTTTTCTACCCACTTTGAAGCAGATTTTTTTTTCTTGCTTGCCCAATGTGTAAGAGTCACTCAGCTGGTTTTTGGGTGTCTTTTAGAGGAAATTATTCCATATATAGCTCTAGATTTGGCATGTCCATGGGAAGAAGTGAGTTTGAGGTCTTCCTATATCACTGTCTTTAATTGCCCCCTTCTCTATATCTGTTTTTTTAAAAACAAGGACATTATTATTGTCTTGTAAATTAATGTTCATTTGGATTTATCCACCTATTTGCCACTCACTTTTAGCTATACATTTTTTTTTCTTTAATGGCCAAGGTGATTCATATAGATTGTTAATACCAATTACTAATTAATACTGAATAATACAGATTTTCAAGGTAAAATATATTTGCTGTTATATAATGGGAACATAATAAATATTTCTGCAACCCAGAGAGTACCCTTCAGTGTTTACAGCTCTTCTCATATATAAGGATAAATATCAACAAAACTATAGTGGCTTAATACAGGCAAGGCCACCAAGGGCTTGGACCCAAAAGAAATGAAAGTTTGGGTTACCTTGTTAGGTAAAGAAACACATTTACTACAGTGCTTATTGATGACAATTGAGGAAATAGAGAATGGACTGTGGAGAAGATATTAAAAATACTAATTTTTAGTTAGTTGTAGGAGTAGGTATACTTTTTCTTACTTTTCTAGATGTATCTATTTAAATGTATAAATATATAAATGTGTGTGTGTGTGTGTGTGTGTGTGTGTGTGTGTGTGTGTTGTGCCCAGGCCAATCAGTTTTCTTTACTTTGGACGTCTAATCTTTTTAGGACATTAAACATTAAACATTAAATCATTAGACATTAAATCATTAACATCTTTTTTATACAAGGGCTACTTGCATTACATAAAATGAGAGCATGCTGTTTTCATTGTTATTTTGAAGCCTAGTGCTGGTAAAAGTTGGAGTGCGGATTCTGATTAGCTGAACGGCTAGCATTCAAAATTCATTTCCAACTTTCTTGCGACTTGTCTCTACATGATGATGATAAAAAGAGGCCAATTTACTTCCTACAATTCTTTACACTGATAATGCAGCTCTTCTTGGTGTCTGATCCATGTGTATGGGATATCTACTACAGATTATTCATCTGGAACTTTCTTTATTTCCCAACCTTTAGGTATCATGAGGGCATGGAAACTAAAGCACAAAATGACCAGGAATAGTAAGCAAGCCCTCAGAGTAAAAGTGAGCTTCTGTGCTCTGCCTCCCTCTCTGGGTCCTTATTTTCTCTTTTGCCCTCTGAGGATTCTTGCCAGCTTATCAATGCATTAAAAGACTAGTATAATTATCAGTATATTTGGGTGAATATTAGTAAGAGAGTATTCCATGATATTTTGCTTGCCATTCTACAGTGGGTATCAGTGAATGGCCGACTTCTTAGTGTTTTTATGCCAGAAAATAGCTTTTTATTTTCATTTAGAGAGACAAACATGGATTTCATGAACAGTCTTGGTGTGGTGGATCTTTCCCTTTCCCCTTGTGCTTGCTTTGCAATGAGTTAGCTCAACAAAACTGGAACAGCAGAACAAGACAATGTCTGTATGAACTTCAAATGGCCTATCAAAGACACTTCTCAGCCAGGATGTCCCAGACATGGAGCTGACTGGGTATTTCCTGCCACTGCTCCCTCTCCTCCAGTTTTCTGATAAGTGCATGAGAGTGTAAAGAGACAGGACTGCTCTCCTGGAACATTCTTCATATTGCTGCAGAAAGTGTCTGGCCCAAGTCTCTCTATGGAATGATGGGCTTTGGGAGAACACATTTACTGATGTATTTGGGCTTATAAATATTTTCCTATAAATCTATGATTATGTCATGTCTTACCAGTGTTGTACACTCATGGCCTTCACAGGCACTATTTCCCCTTACAGTTTTAATTAGTACCCTCAGCAATTTAATATTTCTCCATTATTATCTGGTATCCTTTTTTTTTAATGGTTATACATTTTTGAGGGACAGAGAGACAGAGCATGAGCAGAGGAGGGGCAGAGAGAGAGGGAAACACAGAATCCAAAGCAGGCTCCAGGCTCTGACCTGTCAGCACAGAACCGACATGGGGCTCGAATTCACAAACCATGAGATCATGACCTGAGGTGAAGTCAGACACTGAACCGACTGAGACACCCAGGCATCCTGTCCGGTAGCTAGGTTTCTGATGAGAAATTACCTGTCAGTCCAAATACCTTTCTTTTGTAGGTTATCTGTTCTTTGTGTCTGGCAGCTTCTAAGATGATTTACTTTTTTTATTATTCTGCAATTTTACCCTAGCTTGATATTTGAATCCATTTTTGATCTTAAGATACTGGGAAATTTCTCATCTTGTCAAATATTGCTTCTGTGGCATTTCCTCCATTTTATTTTTCTGGGACTATCGTGATAGAAGTCAGGGCTGCACAATTTATAATCTATCCTCTATAGCTTCATTATCTCTCTATCCTACCTGCCTTTCTTCTTTTTTTGAAATCTTGCATGTTATATTCTGGATGAATTTCTCTTTTAATTCAGTGACTTACTCTTCCATTTTGTCCAATGCCAGGTTTACTACATCTCTCAAGCATTTGAATTTTGAAGACTGTGTATCTCCTTTCCAAAATTTCAAATTATATTTGTTTCATATCTTCTTGGTCTTGCTTCATTTCTGCCTATTTTTGTTCTGTAAGTCCTTGCTTTTCTTTAATATAATGTATTCTTTACATTTGGGCACTAAACATTTATTTTAAAGATTTCTTTCAACTCTTCCACCATGTTAATTTCTCCCTGAGACAATTTATCTTAGTTCTTGCTGCTATTTTTGGCTGTCCTCTCAGCATCTGTCTTACTTTGGGTTCTCCGTGGAACTGACTCTGAGTAAAGGATGTGAGTGCACGTTGTTTATTGGGAGGTGAAGGAAACAGTAGTAGAATAATGGACAACAAGAGAGCCAGGGAAAAAAAAACAACCAATAATCGGTGTATTACTGAACCAGTTACCCCTGTGTGTAACTAATGGTCAATCCTACAAGGAAACTTTGGGAGCCAGTGTAGAACAGACCTCTCAGAGTTATCCTACCCAAGGGTAATGCTAGTATTTATGTACCGATTTCCTTTAGTCAGTTTGAGGCTGCTCCCCAAAGGCATTAGTCCATCACTTTTAGTATGCCAGACACTAGGCAAAGCAGGGTTCAGTACCCACATAGGAAAACAAAGACAAAGAAATACAGGGGTTGAAAGTCAGACCAATATGCACTTGAGCAGTGAGAATGAGGAGATAAGGGGCACTAACGGTGTCTGTTATGACTTTAGATCTTTCCCTATTTCACATTTTGGTTTGTGAGAGGAATTTCACTTGTTTCTTTGTTCCCTCCCTTTAGCTATGCTTTAAATGCATTTGCATAGTATTTATCCAGACTTACTATCCTTAGCCTAGAACCAAGAGCATATGATGACCTTGAAGGGCTCCTATTCAATGACATTGTTATAGGGACAATGTAGTTCCAGTCAGTTGGCTACTGGGCTACTTTGACCATTGCCTTGTTGCAAGAATATCCATTTTTCCCACTCCCAGCCTGCAGCTTGCTAAAAACCCTAGCCATAGGGAGTTTTCAGCAATTTTTCTCAGTCCTATTTCATAATCTAGAGAGGCTTGTCTTTAAGGAGTGTTATTTACCATGCAGAATGCTAAATGCTGCTTACCATCACCTGCTTCTTAAGGGCAGCAAGCTTGTGTATTCAGAACATTTTACTATTTTCATTTCTTTCAGTTTTCATTTTGAAAAGTTATTTATTTTACTTTTCAGGCTGGCTGTGTATTTTGGTCTTCTACTGGTATATTTCATGTATTATTGGTATGTGTTTGGGAAGAGGGAATATAACAAACTATAATTTCACTGTGCTATAATGGCTAAATGTTTATTACCTCTATATTTTAAATAAAACCATAGAATTTTTAAATTTTAAATTGTATATTTTTAAGTTCTCATTTAAAAGCAAGGCATGTGCATCATGAAAAATTGTAGTTGTTTGTGCAAGGCTTGTGGAACCTATTTTCTTCTGACTTTTTGTTTTGTATGTGTCATTTTTTTTTCTATATGAAATTTTCTGGGGGGAAGGAGGGAAGTTCTGCTTTTTTGTACTCTTCTAATACTAAGTTGCCCTGAGAGATTCTCAATTTGGGGTTTTCTACCTTATTTAGAAACAACTACAACCATAACCTTTTCTATGTTCTGAACATGTCTTCCTAAAAATAAATCAAAACTCCTGATATTCACTGTTGACTCAGATATTGTAAAAATGCCCAATATTTAATGTTTATATAACAGAAATGGTCTCAATAGAGTACATGAGACTATTAAAAGGTTGAGAAATAAAATATCCAAGAATAAAGAATTAAGAATTGCAGAGAATGATTCTGAGGAATTTTATCTTTTCCACAACTATATCAGTAGCTGTGGTAGGAACAGAGAATCAACCTCACATTTCCTTTTCAACCTTGCCTACACCCTTGCACCTTTACTCCAGACTCTTCAAAGTTTGGACGGCTCCTTGCCTTATATAGAATGAGAATTTCTCAGGATTTCTTACACCTATGGATACAAATCAAAAGGAGACTACAGAGACCTGTCAGGATTGAGAATGGTAGCCATAAGGCAAAACGAAGACAAAGATATCCTGGACAAAAGTAATTCTGATTAAAAGAGCATCTCATGATAGGACCTAGTTAAATGGTTTGTTTTGTTTTGTTTTGTTCTGGCATTTTAATTGAGGTATAATTGACGTAGCATTGTATAGCTTCAGTTGTACAACATGATTCCACACTTGTATACATTATAAAATGAAAATCACAATGTCTAGTTATCATCTGCTACTGTATGTAATTACAAAATATTTTTCTTATGATAAACTCTCAAGATTTACTCTCTTAGAAACTTTTAAATATGTATTATAGCATTATTAAGTATGAATATCGTGCTGTACATTACATTCTGGGACTTACTTATTTTCTTTTTTTATTATTTTTCTTTAATGTTTATTTATTTTTGACAGAAAGAGACAGAGCATGAGCAGTGGGGGGGGGGGGCAGAGAGAGAGAGGGAGACACAGAATCCGAAGCAGGCTCCAGGCTCTAAGCTGTCAGCACAGAGCCCGACGCAGGGCTAGAACTCATAGACCACAAGATCATGTCCTGAGCCGGAGTCAGATGCTCAACTGCCTGAGCTACCCAGGCGCCCCGTGACTTATTTATTTTCTAACAGGAAGCTTATAACTTTTGACTCCCCTGACACATTTTGCCTACCACCCACCCCCTGTCTCCGGGAAATTCTTCCGTGCATCCATGAGCTTGTTTGGAGTGTGTGTGTGTGTGTGTGTGTGTGTGTGTGTGTGTGTATTAGATTCCACATATTAGTGAGATCATATGGTATTTGTCTTTCTCTTTCTGACATTTCACTTAGACAGGAGTGTTTCGGAGTCCATCCATGTTGTTACAAAGATTTTCTTCTTTTCGAAGGCTGAAAAAAATATTCCAGTTTGTGTGTGTGTGTGTGTGTGTGTGTGTGTGTGTGTGTGTGTGTGCGCGCGCGCGCATGCGTACCCACACTTTTTAATTCATTCATTCGTTAATGGACACTTAGGTTGTTTCCATATATTGGCTACTGTAAGTAATTCTGCAATGAACATGGGGGGTGTATGTATCTTTTTGAATGTTTAAAAATGTTTTTATTTCCTTTGGATAAAAACCTGCAAATGAAATTGCTGGATTACTTAGTAGCTCTAGTTTTTAAGGGCTTCCATACTCTTTTCCATAGTGGCTGCACCAATTTATTCCTACCAGCAGTACACAAGGTTTCCCTTTCTCTCTATCTGTGCCAACACTTGTTATTTTTATTTTTTGTTTTTTTTTGATAATAGCCATTCAAACAGGTTTGAGGTGATATCTTATTGTGGCTTTGATTTGCATTTTTCCGATGATTAATGATGTAGAGCATCTTTTCATGTACCTGATGTCTGTCTATATATCTTCTTTGGAAAACTGTCTATTCAGATTCTCTGCCCATTTTTTAATCAGTTTTTTTTTTTTTTTTTTGCAGTTGGGTTGTATGGATTCTTTATAGATTTTGGATATTAACCCCTTATCAGACATGATACACAAACATTTTTCTTATTGAAAAGTTGCCTTTTCATTTTATTGGTGGTTCCCTTTGCTGTGGTCCCACTTGTTTATTTTTGCCTTCGGTGTCAAATCCAACAAATCATCACAAGACTGATATTAAGGAGCTTGCCACCTATGTTTCTATTAGGAATGTTGTGGTTTCAGGTTTTGTGTTCAATCTCTGATGCATTTTGAGTCATTTTATTCATGGTGTAAGACAGTGGTCCCATTTCATTCTCTTGTATATGGCTGTCCATTTTTTGCAGCACTATTTATTGATGAAACTGATCTATCCTCATTGTACATTCTTGGTTCCTAGATTATAAATTAATGATCATATATGCATGGGGTTATTTCTGGACTCTCCATTCTGTTCTATTGAACTATGTGTCTGGTTTTATGAGAATGCCATACTGTTTTGATTACTCTAGCTTTGTAATATAGTGTGAAATCAGGAAGCATGATATCTTCAACTTTGTTCTTTCTCAAGATCACTTTTGCTTTCTGAGGCCTTTTGTGGTTCCTTACAAATTTTAGGATTGTTCTATTGTGAAAATAGCCATTCAATTTTGATACAGATAACGTTGCATCTGTAGATTGCTTTGGGTGGTATGGACACTTCAATGCCACTTTCAGTCTAGGAGCACAGCAAAAATTTTCCATTTATTTGTGTCTGTTTTTAGTTTTCATCAATCAATATTCTATAGTTTTCAGTGTACAGGTCTTTGATTTCCTTGGTTATGTTTATTCCTAGGTATTTCATTACTTTTGACATAATAATAAATGGGACTGATTTTTTTATTTCTCTTTCTGATAGTTTATTAATAGTGTAATAAAACAGAAGATTTTCCTATGTTTATTTTGTGTCATTCAACCTTTGTTTGAATAACTTAAATTTGTTCTTAAGTTCTAATAGTTTTTGGTGGAGTCTTTAGGGTTTATACAAATATAACATACCATCTGCAAATAGTGACAGTGTTACTTCTGTTCCAATTTGGGTGTCTTTTATTTCTTTTTCTTGCATAATTGCTCTGGCTAGGACTTCCAATACTGTTGTGTCGTTTCTGATCTTAGAAGAAAAACTTTCAGCTTTCAACCTTGAGTATGATACTAGGTATGTGCTTGTCCTATAGATTATAATGTTTAGGTACATCCCACTTTCTTCAGAGTTTTTATCACAAGTGGATGTTGAATTTTTTCAAAGGTTTTTTCTGCATCTGTTAAGATCATGTAATTTTTATCTTCATTTTGCTAATGTGAAATGTCATATTAACTTTGTGGATGATGAATTCCTGTGCATCTTTCGAATAAATCCCACTCGATCATGGTGTTTTATCCTTTTAATGTATTGTTGAATTTGGTTTGCTAATATTTTTGTTTAGGATTTTTTTGTCTATGTTCATCAAGGGTATTGGCCTGTAATTTTCTTTTCTTGTAGTGTCATATCTGGTTCTGGTATCAGAGCAATGCTGTCCTCATAAAGTAAGTTTAGAAGTACTCCTTCTTCTTCAAATTTTTGAAGGAGTTTGGGAAGGATTGGTACTAATTCTTAAATGTTTGCTAGAATTCACCTGTCTGGTCCAGAACTTTTGTTTGTGGGGAGATTTCTGATTACTGATTCAGTCTCCCTACCAGCAATCAGTTTGTTCATATTTCTATTTCTTCATGACTCAGTCTTGCTAGGTTGTGTGTTTCTAGGAATTTATCCATTCCTTCTAAGTTGTCCAATTTGTTGACATACAATTTTTCATAGTAGTCCAAGCAACATATTTTATTTTTAATTTACACTTAGTACTTGAGAGTATGCCAAGACCTGTCATGTCCCAAAGGGAAGATCATAGTCAACACCTAAATTCAGGCTGATGAAAGACAGACCTAAGGCAGCAGCTTTTAATGTATGCAAATATATGTAGTCCTGTGAGAAGATAAGCATAAGTCCCACTGGCCACTAGAGCTGGGCAATCTAGAAGTGTCCTCTCGTTAAGAGTTGGAAAAATCAGGGCCCAGATGACTGTGTAAGTTCCTTTTTGGGAGATACTGGTGAGGTAGAGGGAGATCACTGACCTATATCCCTGGAGCATGCCTAAGAATGGCCATAAATGTGTGCCACACCACAAGCCTGCCCCTCAGGCCTAACCTCCAGGACAGATAGGTCTTCTCCACAGAAAGACTGAAAATATGTTTCAGTCGTCTGTGCAGTGCTCTAGGTGTGGCCACCTACCAGAACCTGTTTCTCATCTGGTTAGAGTCCCCTGGGACCCAGGAATGCAAGCCCCACAGGCCACCAGAGCCAGCAGTCAAGGGGCATCCCCTTGGCTGCTGCCACAAAAACTGGGCTCTGGATATAAAAATCAGGACATCAAATGTATGCACAAGCTCCCTTCCAGGGGATACTGCCTCTGCAGAGCACAGCATAGGAAGAACACAAAGAATGCACCTGCTTCTGAGTTCTTTGATGTGTACTTCATTAGAAGCTGGCCTCTCAGGCCACAGCTATGAAGACAAGCTAGTAGATGTCTTTCTTAGCAAGACTGGGTTTGGGTCTGTTGCCCTTTGCCGTGCCCTGGGGGTGGTAACCAGTTAAGAGCCCTCTCCATACTTTATAGTCCTGTGGGATCCACAAGCTTAAGCCCCCTCTGTCAACCAGAGCCACACAATCTAGAGGTACCCCTTGATGGCGGTCATCAAAATTGGGGTCCAAGATGACTGTATAAGTTCTTTTGTGGGAGATCCCGGCCAGCTGGAGCAGGGCCAAGGGAGCAATGCATGATGGCATCCATCTGCCTCCGTCTCCAGGGTGCACTTCAGTAACTTTCTAGATCTTTGCCAAACCAGAAGCCTGACCCTCGGTCTGTAGCTCCAGGACAAAGAAAGAAGCCTATGTCACAGAAAGACTGGTGTGCTTTAGTCTCCTGTCTGCACAGTTCCCTAGGGGTGACAAAAAGCCTAGAGTTGTCTGTCTGATTGTTACAGTCTGGTGGGACCCAGAAACACAACCCCCCTGACCTCCAGCCGGGGCCAGGCATTCAAGAAGTATTTCCTAGGGGGCAGTCAGAAAACTGGGGAATCCGCTCCTTTTCATGACGTGCCAGAGAGCTAGAACAATGCAGAGGGAGAGCATAAAGATGACGCTTACTAGCTTCTGTCACTGGAACTACCCCATCAGGCTCTACATGTGTGCCAGATTAGTTGCTTGGCCCTGAGGCCAGTGCCTTAAGATAAGAAAATAAGCCTCTCTCACATAAAGTCTGCAAGCCTCTCCATGCTTCTGCGCTGGTACTTGGGGCAGGGGAGTCTGAGCTTGCCAGCCCTTTAAAAGCCATTTATTTCTCAGTTTGCTACAGTGTTGTGAGTCTCGTGGAAAAAAGCTCTTGGTAATTTTGAAAATTAGATAAATGTTTAGGGGCTCATCTCTCACGTACAGGTCTTAAAAGTTGCAGAGCCCAATATGGGGGTTCAAACCCTTAGCTCCTTAGGGAAAAGCTCCAGGTTTTGAGTCCCCTCCTGATTGTGGGTAACCATTCCAGGGGTACGGTTTATAGTGAAATTGTGTCCCAGCTTCACCAACCCACTTTGGTGTGGATTTTTTCTCATTTGTCTGAGGTATAGGAGTTGCTTAGCTAGTGTTTAGGGTTTTGTTTTGTTTTTTTCAGAGGAAATTGTTCCATAGGTAGCTATAGATCGAGTGTGTCTGTGGGAGGAGGGAGTTCAGGGTCTTCTTATATTGCCGTTCTAAACCAGAACATCCAGACCTAGTTAAAGGTTAACATTCCATTTCCCCTCCCCCACCTCATTTCCTATTTTACATGCACCAAGGTAACTGGAATAAATAGATGTTTTAATGCAGAGGAAGCCTGTAGCTCCCTATACGTGCCAAATAAGATAAAGAAATACTCATCTGGAATGGAACAACTGTTGTGTGCACATTTTTACATTGGATAGGGCAAAACTCTGCATTATAGTATTAAATGCTAGTAGAAGCTAGTACTATGCGAGAAATGACAAAATCCCCATCCTTAGAGAATTTTTCAAAAATAATATTGAGTCTTATATAGTCTTACTGAAAACTAAGATGGGAACTAACATTATAGAACTTCCACTGTGTGCCAAATAATATGTTAGGAAGATATACAGATACATATAGATATTTATATTTCACTCATTTAAGCATCACCCAGAGCTGCCAACCAAATATTAATTTATAAAGAAACTGAGACTCGGAGAGCCAGAGAATAGCTAATCCAGGATTCGAACCATTTTTGTCTCTCTTCGAAATTTAGGCTCTTTGTGCTACAGTATGGTGGTATGTTCTCACACCAGGATGGGTGTGAGAGCTGGAAATAACACACGATATCTGGCACGTGGGTATCATGAAATAAATGGTAGCAATTATTATTACTGTTGTTCACACTTCTTCCAAATGGCTTAGCGCAGATCCTGTGTTACTTTTATAGAAGTAATTTTATAGAATGCCTGCCTTCCATTTGCAAATCGCACCGTGGCAACTTACTACTTTTTGACAAGATAAAGAGATGACCAAGTGTGCTGGGGCCTTCAGAGAACGTTATCTTGCCAGAGAATCAAAACTCCTGACGGGTTCCTTGCAGATGTATGTATACCAGGAGGCTTATAAACTGCAGGTGGGTCTCCTGGTCAGACTTGATGTTAGACTTGACCCTGTCAGTAATGCAAGTTTATTCGATATCGGGGAAGTGCCGGGGAGGAGCAAGGGTGGAAAGGCTCAATTAGCTATTTGGGCGAGTGAAATGCCAATGAAATACCCTGAAGTAAGCTAGTGTCTGCTTACAACCCCCTGGGGCTTTCTGAATAAACAGCCAAGAGAGAGCTAAAAAGTGCACTTGGGATTCTCTCTGACTTGAACCACTTGGAGAGGGGGAGGTTGGAAGGTGTGGCTATTATATAGGGGACCTTCTCCCTTTCTGTGAGTTTTCTCCGTCCTGTGCCCGGCAGGCTATCACTCACCACGGTGTATTGTGTTCCTTTTACTTTAACTTTGTGAGTTTTTATACAAGATCGTTCTTTTTTTTACACAAGACCAGAGGCCCTACTTGCATAGTAGACCCAATGAAATAGCTACATTTTAATTAAATTTACACAGCTTTTATGACACCAGTGGGCAGCCTTCACTGCTACCCAGAGAAACCCCAGGGCCATCAGATGTACTTCACATGTAATTAATCTCTAATGCTCGACTTTGTAAGATAGGTAATAATACTGCCCAGATAGAAATGAGAGCTTCCGAGAAGACTCATATTAAAGATGAAGAGAGAAGCTTTAGGAGGAATTGGTTTTCAAGAGAGCAACAAAGTGTGAACTTTATTAAAAGGAAAAGAAATAATGGGGATATCTTGCATTAACTAAAAATGCTTGACATCTTCAATTTTTCAGTTTCTTTTATTTTGCCCCAGATAAATGTTTCAGGGTTTGTTTTTATAATGCATACCATGTGCAACGTTGTATGTGTAGCCTCGTAGATTTAATATTTGGACAAAGGAAAGATTTGCTGTGTTCAGAAATTGAAAAAAGAGAGAGAGAAAGAGAAAAAACACAGTGACTAAATCCTTTAATAGAATTTAAATCTCTTTCCCTGAAAATATTTTGAGAAATTACTTTCAATCAAGAGTTTTTATTTTTAATTATCCAACTAACAACATGTTAAAATTGTATGCACATCACTTAGGCTGCACTAAAAGGAATCTCAAAAACTGCCTAAAAATGAATCCTCTCACTTGATCCATACATATGGTGAGAGGAAGGAAGAAAAAGCATCCTTACTCTTAGTTCACAAGTTATAAAATGAACACCTGTAGAGATCACGTTGTTTGTGTAAGGTCAGTCAGGTGGCTAAGGGAGACTATGACTTCTGATTTATAACCTAATGGTGTTTCCATTCCACCGTCCTGGTCCTCTTGTCATTTCCAGACCTTTTTAAAAAACTTTACATATATACTAATATAAACCTCGTATAATATTAAAACCCATTATAATGATTGCTGGCTACTCTGAGAGAAAATTACCTAGAAGAAGAGATCATGCCATTATTCTCTAAAAAAGTGTCAGTTATGGGGTGCCTGGGTGGCTAAGTCGGTTAAGGTTCTGGATCTTGATTTTGGCTCAGGTCGTGATCTCATGGTTCATGAGCTTGAACCCTGTGTTGGGCTTTGCACCATCATAGAAAGACGGAAGCTGCATGGGATTCTCTCTCCTTCTCTCTTGGCCCCTCCCTCTGCTCGTGTGCACATTCTCTCTGTCTCTCTCAAAATAAGCTTTAAAAAATTATTCAAAAATCTCAGTTGTAGCCACATAGATTTTATGACACAGGACCCCTTAGTGGTACCCTCTTTTCTAGTCCCACCCTCGTCTTGGATTCTTCACACAGGCTATCATTACTTCCATCCACTCTGTAGACTCTGCTAGAAACATCAGCATTATTTTTGCCTCTTCACTCCTGCATCGTATTCAGTTACCAGGCTCTTTGGTTCTACCTTCAAAAAGCCTTTGATCCCAAATAACCCCTATTCTACCCATGTCCCCTGGCACTGCTCTGATTTAAACCTTTCTCTCTGTTCTGAAGTATGCCCATAAACCATAATTCTAATTTCTCCTCATTTTATCCTCCTCACTCTCACCGGAGTTATTGTTGGAAAACTTTGATTCAATCATGATTCTTCTCCACTTAAAAATGCTTATTGACTGCATTCTACTTACAAGATAGCATCCAGATATATTAACACGTTATGAGAAGGCTTTCCACACCTGTACCCAACATCTTCTCATTTCCTTCCTCTCATGTACTCTGTGTTATGCCCACAGGGTTAGGGGTGCTAATCCCACACTTCAACCCCCACTCCTGTGCAGTCACTAAATCTGCATATAACTTTTGACTCCCCAAAAAGGTAACTACTAATAACCTACTCTTGACTAGAAGCTTTAGAATAACAGTTGGTTAACATATAATTTTATATGCAATATATACTATATTCTTACAGTGAAGTAAACCATAGAAACAAAATGTTATTAAGAAAATCATAGGGAGAGGAAATGTGTTTAGAGTGATGTGCTCTAATTATATATATATATATGTGTGTGTGTATGTATATATATATATATATATGTGTGTGTGTGTATATGTGTGTGTGTGTGTATATGTGTGTGTGTGTGTGTGTGTGTGTGTATATATATATATATATATATATATATATATATATATATATATATAAATCTGCGTAAAGTGGACCCATGCAGTTCAAAGCTCTGTTGTGCAAGACTCTGCTGTGTATCCAAACCCCTGGGCTCTGTGGGAAGGGTCAGGTCCCCATAAATTAACCCTAAATTATTTGATTAGGTGTAGATGAAATGACGACTCACACAGCCTGCACTCTGAATTAGTAACATTTAGACTTCTTTTCTACCTTTCAAAAAGTATTTACCAAGCCTCCAGGAGAGAGGGCAAACCTAATGATAATAATAATAACAAACCATCATTTGGTAAAGCCACTGAGGGAAAATATCAATATGTTTTAAAAACATGTACACACAGACACACAGACACAAATGAGAGATGTTAATAATGTGGCAGTGCCTTTCATTACCAACTTAAACTTTTTTGTACCACATAAACAGCCTATTGTAGGACCTAGAACGGCTTCGATTGTTCCTCCTATGCCACTGGATAGTTGGCAGATAGATAGCCTTAATTAAGGCTTTGAGGATTCTATGGATAGGAAAAAATAAAGCTTATTTTGCCTAATATATGCCACCAAGCCATGATGTGAGACAGTGTAAGTTTCACCTGCTTCCTTGATTTTTCCAACCTCACAGTCTTAATAAGGATGAGACAGACAAAGCCGTGTAATACTTTGAGCTTCTAAAAATAATTAAAAACTTCAAGGTGTCTGTGTCTTATTCCTAAATCAGAATGATTTATGCTACTTATTATTTAATGACTGATGCTTTGACATCCTCATTGCACAGCTGCAACTGAAAATATGATCACATTGTGATATTTACAGTTGGAGGCGAGCGTTTTTGTTTTTATACTTTGTATTTAATTCATTCAACATCCTTCTCACTTCATTGCTCCTTCTCTCCCCTGGCAAGAATAAACTCATGCACTGAGCTTAGATCAGCTGTCAGTATCTGTGAGCTCTGAGAGGGTCCTGAATTTGGCAGAATACCCTCCCCTTCACAGGAGATATTCCAAATGAACGAGCTGAATGCTGGGCTTGCCTCCCCCTCGCAACCCAAATTTTTCAAAAGTCTTTAAACTCCTTCCTTATCCCTCCAACTCTCCAGGGGGATTGCGCTGATAAGGTTTCTGTTCATCAAAAGAACGGAATGGCAGTGGCTCTGCTATTCCCAGGACACCTCCTTCTGGAAAAGGGCGGCTTCTCCCCTGAGAAGCTATTATAAAGAACAGGAGTTCTCCAGCTCCCATCATGAATGCATCACTCCACTTCAGTTATTGTTTCTGTGGATTCCTTCTCCTCCTGTCTCTCTCCCCCACCCTCAAGCAGTTTTTAAAATCCATTACCTAGGGAGTTTCAAATTGTGTCTGACCTATTGATTCCATGAGATGGCCGTGTCCAATGGGCATGCAATACAATATACAACCTGAAGCCCAGAAAACGGCAACTTGCGGGTGAAAAGAGGAATACACAGCAGTGAACCACAACTTGGAATTTCTAGGGAAACGAAATACTGTTTTGATTTGGGGTTGGAAAATGAGACGGTGTACATGAAGAAGCTATGGACGGCATAAAGCATTATGCAGATGTAAGATACTGCCTTTGTTAACAGTAATTGAATGATCTCAATCAGTTAGGGGCTATATGTCGTGCGTGTGTTTCGTCCACGTCTCTGGTCTGGATTTTAGAATGCTTTGTTGCTGGCATACACCTATAATTACAGGATATTTAAAAGGGAGGAGGATGTCTTATTAAAAGCCATCTGTTCTCACCCTTTTGCCGTTCCAGGAAAAGGTTTTGTGGGAGATAGCAGGGACAACTCAGAAGCAAACATTGCTTAATCCGCCCTGTGATGCAGGGCATCTATCAGAGAAGAGTCTGCTGGAAAGCGACATCTTTTGTACTTTATACTGGATATGAGTGTCTGGTCTAAGATAATTGCTATGCCATGGACCAAGATATTGGATAATTTAATTCTGTTTAATTCAACAAAAATCTTTATTTTGTGCTAACCTGTGACCCGATCGCTATGTTAGTCTCTCCAGGGATATTAAAAATATGTAAGACATGGCCCATAACCTAAAGGAGTTAAGGCTATAATTGAAGGAGCTTCCAATGCAATTGGCTTTAAAACAGGTAGGGGAGGAAAAGGTATTAAACACTGTTATAAGATTCATTCTTCATTGTATTTCCTTTAACATATTAGCATGGGCAATCAAGAAATGGTCATACTTTGGAGGAAAAATTAATACGAACAAATAAAATGGAGACCCAAGCTTTTATGTTGTGCCTCAAGCAACAAAGCCCTCCTTTTTCTATTTTTCTGCAGACTAAGTGAAGGGACCTACAGGATTAGATATATAATGTGTGGCCACTCTTCAGTAACCACTATTGAACTTCAAAATGAGTTTAGTCATTAGCTTTGACAAATGAGGAGCCTGTTATTGATTTTTACACATGTCTATCATGGGATCTATTTAAAAAGAACAGTCAATTCCAAGAAAGATTATGTTAATCTTATTGGTTTGATTTCCTAATGGGAGGAGGCAGAACAGGGAATAAAAGCAGAGGTCCAGAAACTGGCAATATCTGTATCATTTTCTTAAGTCAATTCAGAAAACAATTTGGAAAAAAAAAATCAAGGATATCTGTCTCTTCTAAGAAAGCTAAGAATATATTGATAAATCATTCCAGACAATGTTAACCAACAGCTTGAGAAGTTCACGCAAAAGGACATTGACAGGAGGGATGCAATTACTAATTTATTTGTCTTTTTATGGTTCAGTTAAGAGTATCTTAGGTAGTCGAGCACATGGCAGCTCGTCAAACTTCACAGGGTAGCTGTCAGAGTTTTGACTGATGTACAAGCGCAACTAGCTCACGTTTGCCCTTCCTTTCAATGGAGTGCACGCAGGTAAGACAGCTTGTTGGTAATTTTTATTTAACGCTCCCAGGATCTGTGGCTGCACTTGCATTGAAAGTTCTGACAATAAAATTCCACTCCCTGAAATTTCCCGGGTTTCTGCTGCAAGCGTTTCTCCATCTAAGCAAGATACTTCCTCTGGGATTACACAACTCTTTAGGGTCTTTTCTGATGCTTTCTGATCTTGGAGACGGCTGTTAGTATGTTGGAGAATGTCGTATTTTGTTTTGTTGGTTTTTTTGGTTTGGTTTTGTTTTTTGTTTTTGGTGTTTTCGTTTTGTTTTTGCTTTTTTGTTTCTTTGTGTTTTGTTGTGGTTGTTAGCTCCACTGGAAAGGCATCTAAAAGAAAAATAAAACACAAGGAATTAGCAGTGCAAAGGCCCAGCAGGGCTCCAGGGAGGCCTTCATAATTCTGCATTGGCAAATGCCAACTTGTGCGCAGTTTGACAAATTTCAACCTGCCCCCTGCTCCCTCTCTCCATTCCAATTCCTTGAATTTTACTTTATTTTTCTGAAAGTTGTTTGCTAGGCTAAATCTTCTTTAAAAACAGGCTCAAGGTCTGAACTGTTTGGTATCAGATCACAAACCTTTTAATTATACAGGAGTCACAGACTAGTTTTCATACCACCTCACATCCCTGGGCAATGTCTGAAGACAATAAATTGTAGTATGGCCTCGAAACGCCTTAAAATGGTAAAGGCAACTACTCAGCACACCTCACTTAGGAACTTCGTCTGCCCGTATGAGATTATGTCAGTGAGACATGCAGAGACCAGCCATAGTGTTTCAAAGGTCATGCAAAGTTATCATGATTTATTTCCTAACGTGAAACCCAGAACTTGATTTGTATTCTCACATAGGAAGTCTGAGGTGGTAGGACATAAGCAAATCTTTCGATGGCATTCTCTTGCAGTTATTAGGATTATTTTTCCCCAAAATGGCAATCATGTGGTACATTCTCATTGTATTTGTATAACTTCCTGTATTTGTGTAATTTCAGTGTTTTGGAATTCTACCTCTAACACCATGGTAATCATTTCATAAAAGGGTGTTTTATCACAGCGTAAAAATGTAGGAAGGATCCAGCTCAAAATGAAGTCCAGTTCTTTAAACTGAACAAGTGTAGCTTTATGCAAAAAAAAAAAAAAACAAAAAAAAAAACAAAAAAACCCAACTCATTGTTTTATCAGGAAAGGTAAGCTTGATTATTCTGAAGGAAAAAAAAAATCCTAAAACCTCAGGGCCTGTAAACAACAAAATGCATTCCTTGCTCCGCCCACTTGTACACTGGGGCTTTTTGAGGGTTGATACATCTATGAACCGTGTGAGCAGCATGGAAGAAGAGAGCTGAGCAACTTACATGCTGAACCTCAATATTTTCGAGCGGACGAACAACTACTGTCTCTACATTTTATTGTTTAGAGCAACCCATGCAGCTCATCCCAGCTCAACAGGTTGGAAGTGTATAATACTCTGGACATTCTGGATATTCTCTAGTGTCTCTGGATACTCTCTAGTCCATACTTTTAATCTTAAAGAAGCCCCAGTGGTTATTTTCATCTTTGTGTCCTAAGCACTTATCACGCGGTCTGATCCAGAGTATTATTTAGTAATTGAATCAGGACTTAAACCCAGCTGTTTGACTCATTTTTCTCCACCCACAACCTGTTCTGATGGCCCTCTGATACTGCTAACCGTGTACAAAGAGAGCACATATTTACAAAGAAGTCGGAGGCCATGGAGGGCTCCCATATCTTTATCTTTTTGTTTCAGAAAAATCCCACAAGATAATTATAACAGGTGTTTTATCTTGATTTTGGATTTAAGAAAACAGGTTTAGTGGCTCACCTAAGATCCTGTAATAAGTGGTACGGCAAGGGCTCAGTTGAGACTCCTGCCTGAATCCTACTGATTTGGCAGGTGTGGTATGGATCAGCAGCCCCGGTGGCTGCACAGGTGCCCTTTGACATCTATTGCCCAGTGTCAGTTTCAAGTTCAATAGTCTTCGCACATTTGCCTTGTGAACCTCTTTTCATCAAGTTCCAATTCACTTTGAATGGAAAATCGTGCCCTTGGTTTCTACAAATCTGTGACTCAGTCTTTTGCCCCGACTTCTCTCCCCTGACTTTCTTGGCAAGCGGAGAAATTACCTGCCACAGTGGGGAAATACTAACGCTCACATCAAACCTGCAGTTGTAACCCAAGTTTCCCTTAACGATGTGAGCTTGTAACTTCAGTGTAGGCCAAGGCAATGTGAAATCAGGGTCTGCTTATAGAAGAATTGCCCCACAAGATCTGATCGCAGGCTTGTGGGATTTACTTGTTAGGATTTTGTTTTTAAATATCATGATTATATTATTCATGTTTTATTAATTGATTTTTCTTTTATACAAGCTTTGTTTCCTTATTCCCATCTT
Source organism: Felis catus (assembly GCF_018350175.1). NCBI lineage: Eukaryota > Metazoa > Chordata > Mammalia > Carnivora > Felidae > Felis > Felis catus. The sequence goes on from NC_058373.1 coordinate 66,605,228, forward strand.
ATATTAATACATACTGTATTTTATTGGTTGATGAACATTCAGACTTAGTTTCACAGTGAAGCACGAGGAAGATATAAAAGGATGCTATTTGTAAATATCACCTGGAAAGAATCTTGTTTTACTTGCTAAATTTCAACTGATATTCAGCGACTCCTAACTGTTACCAACAGGTTGTCTCTTGGGTCAGCCTATCATTTTCTCCCTGAGATTCTGTCTCTGGGTAAAAGCAGGTTTTTGCATCTTCAGGGAGAATGCGTGCCTGAACATCCCCCAAAAGTATACAAAAGTAGCTACATTAAGAACAGGACTATATATATTTATAGTAGTTGTATCAAGCATTTTCTTCGAAAATCATTTTACTCTGATAGGAATGTGGTTGTTTTAGGTCTTGAAGGATTATTCCTTACCCTGTGGTTTCTGTGAAGTCCAGATGTTTTCAAGATGGTGTTATGTGTGAAAACCATATATTTAGGAAGATTTGACCTCTTACACATTCCCTGGAGGTAAATAAGTTTAATACTTTGAAGTTCAAATGTGAATGTAGACATTTATAGAATAAGATTTTGCAGTGTCCTGGAAACAAAAATAGATAGTATGTTAGTTATGTCTATGATCTCCTTATAGTTATTTTCATATTCTGATAAAGCTCACTTATTATATTTAAGTTGTGTGGTAAAGTGTCAATTTATTAAATGAAAATTGAAAAACATGCCAAAGTTGATTTTAGTTCTGAGAGGATTGTGAAATGTTTTCAATATTTAGGAAAATAGAAGATTCACCTTAAAAGGAGTTACAAATTATATGTACTTTTTGTCATAAAATGGTGACAATATCTCTCAAAGTGATTATCTACATTAGTAGTTAAGATAATAGTAACTTGGCTGACATTGGTTTAGAAACTTTTTTTTTCCTCCACCAGTAATTTTATCATAAATGAAGTGTTTCATATTTGTGGGTCTATTTCTGGACTCTTCTGCTCCATTGGTCTATTTGTCCTTGTATCAATAATACATTGCCAATTACTATAGATTTAGAAGACTTATATCTGTTGGCGTAAATCCTTTAGATATGTGATTTTAGACTGTTTTGGTTGATCTCACTCTCTTGTTTCTATAAAAATTTTAGAGTCTATTTGTCAGTATCCACAAAATAAAATTTTCTAGGAATTTGACACATTTAGAGAAAACTGCCAGCCAATCTATAAATGCACTCTATCTGACTTATTTTAGCCTTATTTTCTCTCAGTAATGTTTTATAGTTGTCAGTGCAGAAACTTGCATATTTTTATGAGATTTATTCTTCATATTAGATTTTATGTTCTTATAAGTGGTATTAATTTTCATTTTCTAAATGTCCATTGCAAGTGTATAAGAACACAATTCATTTATACTTATTGATTTTGCCTTGTAGCCAGGGATTTTGTTAAATTCATTTATTAATTCCATTGGATTTTGTAGGTTCTTTTGGAGTTTTTAGGAACGCAAGTGTTCTGTGAATAGTTTTATTTTACCTTTCCATTCCATATACCTTTATTTTTTTTTTTTCCAGCTTTGAGATACACTTGATATGGAACACTGTGTAAGTCAAGGTTTACAACATAACTTGGTACCCTTATTTTTTTTTAATTTTTTTTAAACATTTATTTATTTTTGAGACAGAGAGAGACAGAGCATGAACGGGGGAGGGTCAGAGAGAGAGAGGGAGACACAGAATCGGAAACAGGCTCCAGGCTCTGAGCTGTCAGCACAGAGCCCGATGCGGGGCTCGAACTCACGGACCGTGAGATCATGACCTGAGCCGAAGTCGGACGCCTAACCAACTGAGCCACCCAGGCACCCCAACTTGGTACCCTTAAATGTTGCAAAATGATTCCCACAGTAGGGTTAACACCTCCATCACTTCACAGAATTACTGTTTCTTTTTTGTGGTGAGAACATTTAGATCTACTCTCTTAGCAACATTCACCTATATCATACAGTATTGTTATATTATGTCCCAGAACTTATAACTGGAAGTTTGTGCCCTCCATTTATCTTTAATGTCTCTTTCTTCGTATTGCATTAGCTAGGACCTCTAATGCAATACTTCATAGAAGCAAAATATTGCTCTAGTTTTGCACTTAAAAAAATTGTAAATCCCTTGTGATTAAAAAGTTTCTCTTGATTCTTCAGTTTGAGGAATTTGTGTATGCATGTGTGTATTTAAGTCATAAAAGGGTATTACATTTTATCACATACTTTTCTGGGTCTATTGGAATCATAAGCTTTTTTCCCCTACAATATATTAACATGGTAAATTCAATTTATTTTTGTAAGTTACTCCACCCTGGCATTCCTAGAACGAACCCAACTAGATGTTTTTGCTATCCTTCTTTACGAAGGGAAGAGGATTGAACTTAGTAATAATTTTAGGTATTTCTGTCTACATTCAAAAAAAGAGCTTGGCCTATAATATTGTTTTGGGATTTTTTGGGGGAGGGAGATATGTTCTTGATAAGTTTTGGTTGCATGATTTATGCTTTTCTCCTAAAATTAATTGGAAACTATTCCTATTCTTCTACTACTGGACACATTTGTGTATGATTGATGCTTTTTTTGTTTTCTTCTGATATTTGGAATAATTTACCTATGAAGTTATTCAGGCCAGAAGTTTTTCTTGTGGAAAGGTTTTAAATTAAGTATTCAATTTATTTAAAAATATAGAACTATGCAGTTTTCCCATTTCTTCCTTTTTCCACTTTGGTAATATGTTTTTTGTCACATATATTCATTTTACCCAAGTTTTCAAATTTATTGTTATTCACCATATTTGCATTTGTTGACCTCCTTCACCCATTTTGCCCATCTCACACCCCCTGCTTCTGTTTTCTATTATCTATGAGCTTGGTATTTGTTTTGTTTGTTAGATTGGACTATAGGTGAGATCATATGAGATTTGTCTTTTCTCATTTATTTCACTTAGCATAAGTGATCTTAACATAAGATCTACATATGTTGTTGCAGATGACAAGATTTCTTCTTTTTAACGGCTAAATAATCTATTGTATATAAATACCATGTTTACTTTATCTGTTCATCCATTGACGGACACTTAGGTTGTTTCTGTATCTTGGCTATTGTAAATAATGCTGCCATAAATATAGAGGTGCATATATCTTTTTGAGTTAGTGTTTTTCAGTTTCTTTGGATAAATACCCATAAGTGTAATTGCTAGATCATCTGGTGATTTTATTTCTAATATTTTATGAACCTCCATACTGTTTTCTGTAGTGGCCACACCAATCTATCAACAGTGTACAAGAATTCCCTTTTCTCCACATCCTTGCCATCATTTGTTATCGCTTGTCTTTTTGATAGGAGCCATTCTAACAGGTGAAGGGATATCTCATTGTGGTTTTAAGTGGCATCTACCTGATAACTGATGTTGAGCATCTTTTTATACATCTATTGGCAATCTGTAGGTCTTCTTCTGAAAACGTCCATTGAGATCCTCTGCCCATTTTTTAATCAGGTTCTTTTTTTGGCTATGGATTTGTATGAGTTTATATATTTTGAATGTTCACTCCTTATCAGACATATGATCTGCAAATATTTTTTTCCTATTCAGCAAGTTGCCTTTTTGTCTTGTTGATGGTTTTGCTTTGCTGTGCCGAAGATTCGTATCTTGGTGTCGTCCCATGTGTTTAGCTTTGTTTTTATGGCCTCTCTTTTGGGTGTCAAACTGAAACATTCCTCACCAAGACTGATGTCATGGAGCTTACCACCTAGTATTTTTCTAGGAATTTTATGGCTTCAGCAATTATGTTCAAATCTTTGATCCATTTGGGTTAGTTTTGTGTATGGTGTAAGGTATTGATCCAGTTTTATACCTTTGCATGTGGCTGGCCAGTTTACCAGCACCATTTATTGAAGAGACTCTTTTCCTCATTGTATATTTTGTCTCCTTTGACCGTAAAATTGACCATAAATGCATGAGTTTATTTCTTGATTCTGTATTCTGTCCCATTGAAATGTATTTGTTTATATGCAAATACCATACTGTTTTGATTACTATACCTTTGTATTATTGTTTGAAAAAAGGAAACCTGATGCCTCCCACTTTGTTATTTTTTCTTAAGATTGCTTTGGCTATTCAGGATCTCTTGTGATTCCATACAAATTTCAGAATTGTTTGTTCTGTACCTGTGCAATATGCTGTTGTAATTTTGATAGCAGTTGCACTGAATTTGTAGGTTGTTTTGTACATGTAGTATGGACATTTTAACGATATTAATTCTTGCAATCCATGAACACAAAGTATCTTTCCATTTATTTGTGTCTGCTTCGATTTTTTTCATCAGTGTCTTCTACTTTTCAGTGTACAGGTCTTTCACCTCCTTGGTTAAATTATCCTAGATGTTTTATTCTTTTTTTTATGCAGTTGTAAATGGAATTGTTTTCTTAATTTCTGGTAATTTATCTGTGTGTAGAAATGGAACAGATTTTGTATTTTGATTTTGTATCCTGCAACTATACTGAATTTGTTTAGTTCTAACAGATTATTTTTTGGTGGAGTCTTTGGGAGTTTCTATATATTATAATATCACTTCATCTGCTAATAGTGAGAGTTTCGGTTCCTCTGTTCTACTTTGAATGCCTTTTATTTATTTTTCTTGCCTAATTGCTTGGCTATGACTTCCAATACTATGTTGCATAAAAGTGGCAGACTGGGCATCCTTGTCCTGATGCTGATCCTAGAGAAAAAGTTTTCAGCTAAGAGATGTCAACTGTGGCCTCATCATATATCGCCTTTATTATGGTTAGGTACACTTCCTCTATACCCACACTGTTGAGAGTTTTTATCATAGATGGATATTGAATTTGTCAAATGCTTTTTGTACATCTACTGAGATGATCATATGATTTATTACTGCATGTTTGTTGAATGAATAAATTAGTATAGTTTATTTAGTATTAGCACAGAGTTTAAGTACTAATAGAGGAAAAATTATAATTCTTTAAGGCATGATGGAACCAAAGTAAGCAAAGTGGAATTGGTTGCATTTTTTTTCTTTTCTTCCAGTATAGTTGACACACAATGTTACATTAGTTCAGGTGTACAATATAGTTATTTGACAAGTCTGTGTTATGCTATGTTCACACGTATACCTACCATCTGTCACCATATGACACTATTAAAATACCATTGGCTATAGTCCCTATGCTGTACCTTTCATCTTTGTGACTTACTCATTTCATAACTGGAAGCATGTATCTCCACTTACCTTTGCCCATTTTGCCCATTCCCACAACTCCTTCCCCTCTGGCAGTCACCAGGTTGTCCTCTGTATTAATGGATCTGTTTCTGATTTATTCACTTGCTTTGCTTTGTTTTAGATTCCACATATAAATGAAATCATAAGATATCTGTGTTTCTGTATCTTATTTCATTTAGCATAATGCCCTCCACATCCATCCATTCTGTTGGAAATGGAAAACTCTCATATTTTTTATGGCTGCATAATATTCCTCTGTGTGTGTGTGTGTTTAACACCCGGGCTCAGCACAAGTTCCCTCCTTAACACCCATCACCCATTTAGCCCATTTCCCCACCCACTCCCCTCCAGCAACCATTAGTTTGCTCTCTATCATTAAGAGTATCTCTTATGGTTTGTCTCCCTCTCTTTTTTTCCTTCTCCTATGTTCATCTGTTTTGTTTCTTAAATTTCCCATATGAGTGAGATTATATGGTATTTGTCTTTCTCTGACTGACTTACTTCGCTTAGCATAATACACTCTAACTCCATCTATGTTGTTGCAAATGGCAAGATTTCATTGATGGCTGAGTAATATCCCATTGCATATGTATATATACCACATCTTATTCATCCATTCATCAGTCAGTGGACATTTGGGCTCTTTCCAAAATTTGTTGATAATTCTGCTGTAAACATTGGAGTTCATGTGCCCCTTTGAATAAGTATTTTTTTTTTTTTTTATCATTTAGGTAAATACCTAGTAGTGCAATTGCTGGATCATCGAGTAGTTCTATTTTTAACTTTTTCAGGAAACTCCATACTATTCTCCAGAGTGGATAGACCAGTTTGCATTTCCAGCAATAGTGTAAGAGTGTTCCCCTTTCTCTGCATCCTCTCCAACACCTGCTCTTTCCTGTGTTGTTAATGTTAGCCATTCTGACAGGTGTGAGGTGGTATCTCATTGTAGTTTTTATTTATACTTCCCTGAGGATGAGTGATACTGAGCATCTTTTCATGTGTCTGTCAGCCATCTGAATGTCTTCTTTGGAAAAATGTCTATTCATGTCTTCTGTCTATTTCTTAACTATATTGTTTTTGGGGTGTTGAGTTTTGATAAGTGTTTTATAGATTTTGGATACTAACCCTTCATCAGATATGTCATTGGCAAATATCTTCTCCCATTCTGTTGGTTGCCTTTTAGTTTGCTGATTGTTTCTTTTGCTGTACAGAAGTTTTGTGTTTATTTGTTTTTGTTTTTGATGCTGTCTCAGTAATTAATTTTTGCTTTCATTTCCCCTACCTCTGGAGATGTGTATACTAAAAAATTTGTACAGCCAAGTTCAAAGAGATTGCTGGCTGTGTTCTCCTCTAGCATTTTGATGGTTTCTTGTCTCACATGTAGGTCTATCATCCACTTTGAATTTATTTTGGGCAAGAAAGTGGTCCAGTTTCATTCTTCTGCATATTTCTGTCCAGTGTTCCCAACACCATTTGTTGAAGACACTGTTTTTGTTTTTTTGTTGTTGTTGTTGTGGTTTTTTCAATTGGATATTATTTCCTGCTTCGTTGAGTATTAGTTGATCATATAGGTGTGGGTCCATTTTGGGGCTTTCTATTCTGTTCCATTGATCTCTTTTTGTGCCAGTATCATGCTGTCTTGTTGACAACACTTTTGTAATACAGCTTGAAGTCCAGAATTTGAATGCCTCCGGCTTTGCTTTTCTTTTTCAAGATTGCTTTAGCTATTGGGATCTTTTGTGGTTCATACACATTTTAGGATTGTTTGTCCTAGCTCTGTGAAACATGCTGGTGGTATTTTGATAGAGATTGCTTTAAAAGTGAAGATTGCTTTGGGTAGTACAGACATTTTAACAATATTTTTTTCTTCCAATCCATAAACGTGGAATGTTTTTCATCTTTGTGTCATCTTCAATTTCTATCCTAAGTGTTCTATAGATTTCAGAGTAAACATCTTTTACCTCTTTGGTTAGGTTCATTCCTAGGTATCTTATGGGTTTTGGTGCAATTACAGTTAGATCTTTAATCCATTTTGAGTTTATTTTTGTGTAGGTGAAAAAGTGGTCCAGTTTCATTGGTTTGCATATAGAGATCCACGTTTCCCAGCACCATTTATTAAAAAGACCATCTTTTCCCCGTTGTATATTCTTAAATCCTTTAGTTCACCATATAAACGTGGATTTATTTCTGGACTCTCTATTCTGTTCCATTGATATGCCTATTTTTTTGCCATTACCCTACTGTTTTAATTACAATAGCTTTGTAGAATATCTTGAAATTTGAGATGGTGATACCTCTAGCCTTAGGTCTTCTTTCTCAAGAATGCTTTGGATACTCAGGGCCTTCTGTGGTTCCATACACATTTTAGGATTATTTTTTCTACTCTGTGAAAAATATTGTTGGCATTTTCATAGAAATTGAATTGAATCTCTAGATTGCTTTGGATAAATGAACATTTGAACAATATTCCTCCAGTCCATTAGCATGGACTATCTTACCATTTGCATCCTCTTTGATTTCTTTCATCTATGTTTTATGGTTTTCAAAGTATAAGTCTTTTATATTCTTGGTTACGTTTGTTCTTGGTATTTTATTATTTTTGGCTTAACTGGAAATGAAACTTTCCTTTCTGCTACTTTGTTATTAGTATATAGAAGTATAATAGATTTTGTGTATCAACTTTTATTCAAATTTACTGAATTCATTCTAATGAAATTTAGGTAGAATCTGTAGGGTTTTCTGTGTATAGTATGTCATCTACAAATAATGACAGTTTCATTTCTTACTTAGTGTTTTGTATGCCTTTTATTTTTTGTCTGATTCCTGTGGCTAGGACTCCCAGTGCTATGTTGAATAAATATGGTGAGAGTGGACTTAGTGAAACTTGTTCTTGTTCTTGAACTTAGTGAAAAAACTTTTTCACTACTGAGTATGATGTTAGCTGTTGTTCTATCATATATGGCCTTTATTATGCTGAGGTATGTTCTCTCTAGACTCATTCTGTTGATAGTTTTTATCATGATTGCATATTGAATTTTGTCAAATGCCTTTCTGCATCAATTGAGGTATGATTTTTATCTTTTATTTTGTTAATGTGGTGTACCACATTGATTGATTTGCAAAGATTGAACCATTCTTGCATCCCTGGAATAAATCCCACTTGATCCAGGTGAATAATCTTTTTAATGCATCATTCATTGCAGTTTGCTAATACTTCTTTGAGGATTTTTTTTAGCCATTTTTATCAGGGATATTGGCCTATAGTTTTTTTTTTTTTTTTTTTTTTTTTTTTGTGGTGTCTTTCTCTGGCCTTAGTATCAAAATAATGCTGGCCTCATAGAATATATTTGAAAGATTTCCTTTCTCTTCCATTTTTTTGGAATAGTTGACAATAGGTATTAACTCTTCTTTAAATGTTTGATAGATGGATTCACAGGTGTATTCTAATTTTAGAGTTTTATTTGTTGAAAGTCAATTACTGATTCTGTGTCATTACTAATAATTGGTCTGTTCACATTTTCTGTTTTTTTTCCTGATTCAATTTTGGAAGATTCTATGTTTTTAGGAATTTATCCATTTCTTTTAGTTTGTCCAATTTGTTGGCATATAATTTTTCATAGTATTCTTTTATAATCCTTTGTATTTCTGTGGTGTTATTACTTATTCCCTTTCATTTCTGACGTCGTTTATTTGGGTTCTCTCTTTTATTTTGATGAGTCTGTCTAAAGGTTTACCAATTTTGTTTATATTTTCAAAGAACCAACTCTGGGTTTCATTGATATTTTTTTCTATTGTCTCTTCAGTCTCCATTTCATTTATTTCCACTATGATCTTTATTATTTTCTTCTGATAACTTGGTCTTTGTTTGTTATTCTTTTTCCAATTCCTTTAGGTGTGAGGTTACATTTTTTGAGATTTTTGTTTCTTGAGGTAGGCCTGTATCACTATAAATTTCTGTCTCAGAACTGCTTTCACTGTGTCCTAAAGATTTTTGAAATACTGTATTTTCATTTAGATTTGCCTTCGTGTTTTTTTTTTTTTTTAATTTCATCCTTGTTGACCCATTGGTTATTTGGTAGCATGTTTAGCCTTCATGTGTTTGTATATTTTCCAGTTTCATATTTCTTTTTTGTAACTGATTTCTAGTATCATACCATTTTGGCTGGAAAAGATGCTTGATAGGATTTCAATCTTCTTAAATTTATTGAAACTTGTTTTGTGCCCTAACAGGTGATCTATCTTCAAGAATGTTCAATATGTACTTGAAAAGAATGTGTGTTCTGATGTTTTGGGATAGACTGACTTGCATGTATCTATTAAATCCATCTGGTCTAATGTGTCATTCAAAGACACTCTTTTCTTATTGATTTTCTGCTTGGATGATCTATCCATTGATGTGTGTAGCATGTTAAAGTCCCCTACTATTACTAAATTACTGTCAATTTCTCCCTTTATGTCTGCTAATCTTTGCTTTATGTATTTAGGTACTCCAATGTTGGGTATACAGATATTTATAATTATTATATCCGCTTTTTGGACTGATCCCTTTATCTCTATGTAATGCCTTGTTACATTCTTTGTTTTAAAGTCTATTTTGTTTGATATAAGAATTGCTACCACAGCTTTTTTCTTTTTATTTCTTTTTTTTGCTTCTTCTATTTGCATCTCTTCACTTTCAGTCTGTGTCTTTAGTCTTTAGTTTTGAACTGAGTCTCTTGTTGGCAGCATATGGATGGTTTTTTTTTTTTTTAATCAATTCTGTAACCCTTTTTTTTTTAACGTTTATTTATTTTTGAGACAGAGAGAGAGATTGACAGAATCTGAAACAGGCTCCAGGCTCTGAGCTGTCAGCACAGAGCCCAACGTGGGGCTTGAACTCAGAGACCGCAAGATCATGACCTGAGCCGAAGTTGGATGCTTAACCCACTGAACCACCCAGGGGCCCCACCCTATGTCTGTTGATTGCAGCATTTAGACGATTTACATCTAAAATAATTGATAAGCATATACTCTGCCATTTTGTTAATTGTTTTCAGGTTGTTTTTGTAGTTCTCTGTTGCTTTTTCTCTTGTTGCTGATGACATTTTATATGTTATTCTTAGTTTTATCTTTTGGTATTATAGGTTTTTGATTTGTTGGTTACCATGAGGTTCAATCTATAACATCCTAAGTATATAGCAGTCCACATAAGTTGATAGTCACTTAAGTTCAAACACATTCTTAAAATATTTCATTTTTACTCCCCCTTTCATGTTTCATATATATGTTGTCATAATTTTTATGAGTCTCCTTGAATTACTTTTTTGATATAATTCAAATGATTATTTTTGCCAGATTAGCTTTATAAGTGATCATTTTACTATTGTCACTGTATGTTTTTATTCACAACATATTTTCTGTCCATAATTTTTCTTCTAATTATGGCCCTTTCTTTTCCACTTAAAGAAGTCCCTTTAACATTTTTTTGTAAGGACATTTTAGTAGTAAGGGACTCCTTTAACTTTTGTTTGTCTGAGAAGATTTTTATTTCTCCTTCAATTCTCAATGATAATATTACTGGGTATTCTTGGTTTTAGGATTTTTGTCTGTTTTTCCCTTTAGCACTTTGCATATATCATGCTACTCCCTTCTGGCCTAAAAAAATTTCTACTAAAAAAATCAACTTTGGGGTTTTCCTTGCACATAACTAGTTGCTTCTTTCTTGTTGCTTTTAAAAATTCTCTATATATCTTGAATCTTCAATATTTTATTATGTGTCATGGTATGGATACCTTTGAGTTCATCTTGGTTGGAACTCCCTGTGCTTTTTGAACCTGAATGTCTGTTTCCTTCCTCAGGTAGGGAAGTTTTCATCTATTGTTTCTTCACACAAGTTTTCTGTCTCTCTCTCTCTCTCTCTCTCTCTCTCTCTCTCTCTCTCTCTCTTCTGCTTCTGGGACCCCTGTAATGTGAATGTTTGTTTGCTTGATGTTGTCCAAAAGATCTCTTAACCTGTTCTCATTTTTAATTTTTTTTTCTTTTTGCATTCAGCTTGGGTGCTTTCCAGATCAGTGATCTGTTTTTCTGCATCTTCTAATTTACTGTTGATTCCATCTAGTGTATTTTTTCATTTGTTATTTTTCAGCTCTGCTTTTTAAATTATTTTCTCTTTGTTGAAGTTCTTGCTGAGTTTATCCACTCTTCTCCCCAGTCCAGTGAGCATCTTTATGACCATGACTTTGAACTCTTTATCATGTAGATTGCTTATGTCCATTTCATTTAGTTCTTTCTCTGAGGTTTTGTCTTATTCTTTCATTTGGAGCATATTTCTGTCTCTTCATTTTGCTTGATTTCTGTGTTTCTGTAAATTACATGGAATAGCTTCTTCTTCTAAACTTGAAGAAATGGTCTTGTGTATAGTCATTACCTGTGTAGATTGTGTGTGTCTGGTACCTTTGGCTAGCATTGGCTGGGGTCCCTGGGTGCTTTGTGCTGGGGCTGCCTTGGCAGGATGGCTGAACTCAAAGTGAGCATGGGCCAGAGCAGTCCCAGGCTTCTCTGCACAGAGGGCTCCCTAGAAAGTCCTCCAAAGAAAAGTAAGCATGAGTGGTTCCTGAGTGCTCTGCACCAGGGATACAATGACAAGTCATCTGGAGCCAAAGGGGTACAGGCCTGAAGTGTTTCAGGGTACTTTCACCTGTGTCATTTTGGCGAGACAGTGGAGTTGATAGTGTGAGTACTGTCAGAAGTGTTCAAGTGTTCACTATTCTGGGGCTCCCTTGGTAGGTCTGCTGGGGCTGGTGTGGGCAATAGGCCATGGCATTTGCCTGCTCCTCTGACCTAGAGAGAGTTCCAGCAGCTCCCCAAATGCGTGTCAGAGTTCTAGGGCTGGTTTCCTTATACTTTAGTTGCTCTTTTAAACCACAGTGTTTTATTATGCCCCAAGGCAAAAGAATCTGCTCACACTATCTCCATATTGTCCCTCTCCACTGCAATTTGCAGCTTTGGGAGATGGGGGTTCCCTTAGTCATCATGTCTCCATCTCTTTTATTCTCTATATGGTCTCTCAGTCTTTTGTTACACAGGAGCTATTCAGTCAGTCCTCAGTTCTCCTTCAAGAATTGTTCCATAAACAGATATAGATTTGATTTGTGGAGAAGATGAGTTCAGGGTCTTCTACATTGTCAACTTGGACTCTCCTGATTATAATTTTTATCTTCATTTTGTTAATGTGGTGTATCACACTGCTTGATTTGTGAATGTTGAACCATCCTTGCATCACAGGAATAAATCCACTTGATAGTGGTATATGATTTGCTAATTTTTTAAATTTTATTTGCTAATGTTTTTTAAAGATTTTTGCATCTATGTTCATCAGGAATATTGGCCTGTCCTTTTATTTTTTGGGGGGGGTTTAGGTAGAAAGGGGTGTTTTTATCTGGTTTTGGTATCAGTGTAATGCTGGCCTCTAAAAATAAGTTTGGAAGTACTCCTTTCTCCTCTATTTTCTAGAAGAGTTTGAGAAGAATTGGTATTAATTATTCTTTAAATGTTTGGTGGAATTTACCAGTGAAGCCATCTGGTCCTAGGCTTTTGTATATTAGGAGGTTTCTGGTTACCAATTCATTCTCCCTACTGTTCAATGTTTAGATTTTATATTTCTTCACGATTCAGTCTTGGTAGGTTGTGTATGCCTCTAGGAATTTATCCATTTATAGGTTGTCCATTTTGTTGATGTGTAAGTGTTTATAGTAGCCTATTATAATTCTTTGTATTTTTTTGTAGTAACAAAAAAAGGGTGTAGTAACAAAAAAGGGGTGTAGTAACACCCCTTATTTCATTTCCAATTTTTGTCTTTTTATCTTCATGAGTCTAACTAATGGCTTGTCAACTTTATCTTTTCAAAGAACCAACTCTTAGTGTCATTGATCTTTCTCTTATCTTTTTAGTCCTTATTATTTCCTTCCTTCTATTAGTTTTGGGATTTTTTTCTTTTTTGGTTACTTGAGGTATGAAGTTGGGATGAGTTATTTCTTGTTTCTTGATATAGGCATTTATCACTATGAACTTTCCTCTTGGAACTGCTTTTGCTGCATCTTATACAAGTGTTGGTATGCTGTATTTCCATTTTTATTTGTCTCAAAGTATTTTTTGTCTTAATTTTTTCTTTGACCCATTCAATGGTTATTCAGTAGCATACTGTTTAATTTCTACATATTTGTGAATTTTCTAGTTTTCTTTTTGTAAATTATTTCTAGTTTCATACCACTGTGATTGAATAGATGCCTGATAGGATTTCAATCATCTTAGAGTTGTTTTGTGGCCTAACGTATCATTTACCCTGGAGAATACTTCGTGTGCACTTAAGAAGAATATGTATTCCATTGCTTTTGGATGAAATGTTCTGTATGCACCTATTAAGCCAAAAACTTATAGATGAATATTCAACTGTTCATTTCTTACCATCTGGCCAGCAAATATAATGACCTTTTCTCAATTATTAAGTTTTTAGAACATTTGACACTGTTCACCATCTATTTCATCTTGAATATTCCTCTTACATATGAAACTGAACTAACCTATTTTTTCCTCAGATTTGTCTTCTTTCCCCATATACAATGTACATAATAGATCTTGCCCTTTTCTATTTTCTTTCTTTCTATTTTCTTTCTTGTCTTATAATTGCTGCTGTAGGATAAATGAGAATATTCTTTCAAACTAGTTTCAAATTTGCCATTGCCTAGTGGACATTCTATTGCAAAAGATGTCTGAACTTCCAACTTAACACTCTAAAAATAAGTTCTTATCATCTATCAACCTACCAAATTCTGAAGCAAAAGCTTCTATAGATTTTCACATATTGTCAATAATGTAATTCCCCTAGTTATCCAAGCTTGAAATTTCAGTTATCCTTCAATTATACAAACCTTTCACTATGAATTGTGTTCTAACTAGTGTTCCAACTCTAAACTATTATGAATTCATCTTGATTTCATTTTCTTCTATTTTGTCAGAAAATTCATTTTTTTCACCTTGCACTGTTGATTAGGTCTGATCATTCTTTCCTATTGCTCGGGGAAAAAAATTAGGAGGAAAATAAATGCTCTTTATTGCCTCTAGAACAAAGCTCAAAAATCCTAATTTGACTTTATTGACCCACCTTTTCTCTTATTCTCACCTATATTTTTTTGTCTAATCTGTTTCTTCTATTCTTATGCATATACGTCAAGTTCTTATTAGGATAAATTAATCCATGTATTCTGAATGTAACCTGTTATCCCCTACCTTACATCTTTGTGAGCTGTTTGTGCAGAAATAGCACAGAGTAGGATGAGATTTAGCCATTTCTTTGTCTATGTCAGCTATCTGTAATATATAAAACTAGAGTGAAAATAGGAGTGGGGTACTGAATATATACCTTGAAGACAAGGGGTCTACCTTTGAAGGTCCTGATAACCACATATTGCTCCTATGTCTGTTCCACCTGAAAATATGGAAGCAACCACTCTTGAAACCTTCCCATCTTATGAGGTCTGAGCTCAAATTCTAACACCCATTCCATTTTCTTTTATTTTTTAAGTTGGGAGAATTCCTCTTGATACTTTTTAGCTTTTTCTTTTCCTAATGAGCAATTTTATGTGTGGTATTATAGGGTTTATGTGCCTACCATACTCACTTATTCATATATAAGATGAAGAGAAGGTTTATCATATTCATTTATACTCCATATCACCCAGCACAGGCATTCAAATATTCGAACTGTTTGTGTCTGCTAAACTAACTGTTTAAATACAGCCAGATTCTCATCTACCTTTTAACTGGGCTCCATTTTATGTGGATTTTGCTCTGACATCCTAAGTCACTCTTTATATTTTTGTGACAACAGATGTGGCATCTATTATTTGGCCTGGTCTTTACTAACCAACTTTTATTTCACTTTAAAATTATTCTCTACTTCCTTAAATATAAACCATCTTTGTGGAGAAGAAATATATGTACATACATACGTATGTATACGCACACACTTGAATAAACATATGTACCTCTATACACACCTAAGTTATGACTGCTAGGACTTCTTCAGATGATAAACTTTTTTACATCCGTGACAATGACTTATATATTTAACATTTTATGTCTTGTCAGTACCTTGCTCGATTCCAGAAACATATAATCAGTGCTTAATAGATGCTCATGGCCTGAAATTGTAGTATTTTTTTAAACTCAATATATGGTACACTGATTATGGTCTTGTATATTTACCTATGAATTACAGCAATTTTTAATATCTTCATGTGAGAACTAAACTTGGAACTGCTTTTCCTGTCTTAAATGTGATCTCTGAGTTACATATAAAACAAAAAATATTTAAACAACACTTTTGGGGGGAGGGGAGGTTTTTCCCCCCCCTCAAACCGAGGGCTCTGTAGACTATACGGTTAGGAATTTGGAGTTACCCTGAAGCTGGCAAACATCTGCCTTTTCCACATCTGGGGCAGCATCTGTTCTGTTTTTAGAAGAAGCAAATGAGAAAATTGGTACAAACATCACAGCACACTATGGAATTCTACAAATCTAGCAAATGTATTTATTTATTGTTGATCAAGTGGCCAAGAAGTGTTGTGATGCCCATACTAAGATGCTTGATAATTACATTTCTTAACTCCCTTTAGAAAATGCCATACTCCAAGCCTGGGGATAACAAGCTTTTGCATAACAGCACAGGGGCCTATAAATAAGAAACTCATTAAGCTACCTGTAGCAGGCCTCTAACCCAGCCCTGCACTGGCCTGGGGAGCTTAATGAGGTGATAATGAGGAGAAAATGGTTTAGCTCCTTTTTTGGCCTGGTTTGCGATGGGTAGGGAAATATCAGTCTTCGGTGAAACAGCCACCATAGAGCCCAATTCATCATTCAGGGTGGGTCTATACCAGAGAAATAATTTGCTTCTAGGCCCTGTAGTTATTTGGCTCCCCTGTCTATGGAAACAAAGCAAGCTATTCATTCCCATTTGAAGGGACTGTCCGCATAACACCAATAAAGGGTGTTAAACTAGCTGGTCATTAGCATTTGAAGGGAATGGCCAAATAACACCAACAAAGGGTGTTAAACCAATCCACATTGTAGGTGGGGGGTGGGTGGGAGCACTGTGCAATTCTAAGTGGATTAATGCCAGCATTATTTTCTCACTATGAGCCCAGCCTTCTCTCTAAGATTTCATATTCATTCGTGGCTGGACCAAACCTTCTTGGCTATGCTCTCCCCTTCTTTTTCTCTATAAAGAAACTAAAGCAGTGAGCTGGGATTAAGACTATAACATTTAGCATGTTAAAGACAAGACTGAGATCAGATCCCCAAACTGTTGGGCATCTAGGCCACAATGCCAAATTCAGCAGGATATTCTATGGCAGTCCCCAAGAGGGGTCCATAAAGAATAGACCAATGATCAGTTTAATTTGATTTCAGTTTTTCTCAGGCTGAATGCTGCTGCTGCTGCCCCTCAAAATAACGGAAAAACCAAACGAGACAAGTGGAATTAGAATCTCAAGAGGAAAATATCAACGATCATTCAGCCCAATGTCCCAACCAAAACGGAAATCTTCTATAATATCCCTTAGGGAAAGACATTCATCCTCTAGTTGAAAGCAGCCCAGGAAAGTCAGGGGGAAAAAAAAAAAAACCCACCTTACATCTAGGTCATAGTCAAGGATCCATACTGTGGGTGTTACAACTTTTCTACCGGGTGGAATGGGCCAAAATGACACACATGTGCCACATAACTTTTACTTACATTATTTCATCTTAAAATATTTTGTGCTGTGCACAATAAATAGCTTATCCTGCCCAACATAGCTGGTACGTGCTGGAGCCAAATTCATACCCAAAGAAGTATTTTATTACAATCTACAGACCTCAGCTGACTGTGAAGAGTGATAACTTAGCAATAATATTCAAGTTGAGGCTTTCATGTAAATCATGGCCTATTGGGCATATGCATTTATCTTTACCCCTTCACCAAATCAAGGGCAGAAGACAAAAAAAAAAAAATTTACAAGCTCACAAGGACATAAATAATGGAGGAGATAAAGATGACTTTAGATAATAAAGGAAAAGGAAAAAGTGGAACTCTTATGGTCCACAGAAGATGAAGGAAGAGAAAGCCAATAAGAAGCAAGTCAATTCATGTTGCAGAAAGGGGTTGGCAGGGGCAACAGCAGGCTTGGAGCCAGGATACAGGATGAGACTAAAGTAGGTAGACTAGTTGAACACGTGTTGAGCTCCTTAACACTCCATTCTACCTGCCCCAATCACCAGGGTAGGCAAATGTTCCTTCCCGTATCTTTTTTATCCCTATACCAATTTGCAAACCAGGGCTATGGGTTAGATTGATTCACAACTTCTACCATCATTTTAAAACTCAACAGACCCCAAAACTTCATTTCCCTCTTAAAACTAACCTCCTCTTGAGCTTCGTTGTGGTGAATTTTGCCATTTGTCTCTATTAGGTGACTGTATTTGTAGTGGTTGTTTTGATATTCTGGTATTCATTCGTGTTATTTTCATTTTTTTTAACGTTATTTATTTTTGAGAGACAGAGCACGAGCAAGGGAGGGGCAGAGAGAGAGGGAGAGACAGATCCAAAACAGGCTTCCGGCTCTGAGCTGTCAGCACAGAGTCTGAGGCAGGACTCGAACCCATGAACTGTGAGATCATGCCCTGAGCCGATGTTCGACACTTAACCAACTGAGTCACCAGGTACCCCAAATTCTTGTTGATTACATAGTCTTCCAGTTTTAGTTAGCATTTATATGTACACGTGAGCGTGTGTGTGTGTTGCTCAAGAAAACCTTTCCAACTCTTGAGTTTTTAAGATAGTCTCTGAAAAGGTAGTCTAAAAGTTTAAAGTTTTGACTGTGACATTTAATTCTAATCTATTTGGATATTTTCTTGTACTTCATGGTGCAAGGCTCTACACTGATACTTCTATAGGGACTCCCTTTTGTCACAGCACCATTTAATATAGCATTCCTCATTTTCCCATGATCTGTAATATTACCTTTGTCATATATCCAGTTTCCATAGATGCATATGTCTGTTTGTAGTTGTTCCTTTATGTTTTATCTGTTTGTCTATGTCTGTACTGGTACCATACTGCTCTAATTACCACATTTTCATGATGAATTTTGATATCTGGTAGAGTAAGCTTCCGCCTTCTTCAGGAGAGTAATTTTGTTAGCCTTAGTTTTTTTTTTTCTCTACATTTTATAATAAATTTGTCAGTTTCCTTTAAAAAATTCCTGTTGGTATTTTAATTCAAATTGCATTGAAACTTTTTAAAGCCACGAATATGACATTGAGATTTTCTTTATTGTCTTCTGGATGTATTTTTCATATAAGTCTTACAAATTTTTATTAATTTCTAGGTACCATCTAATTTTTGTTTTACATTATAACTATTTTTTTCTTTTTTTGCTGTTGCATATAAATGCAGTGGAGGTTTACATACTGATCTTCTATTTAGCAACCTTGATAATATAATCTTCCAGGAATTGTTCTGTGTATTCTTTTCAGTTGTCTATATTGAGAAACTTTATCAATTGTTTGTCAACAGTTTTATTTTTACCTTTCCAAACCTTGTAATTTTTTTCCCTCTTATTTTGGGGGCTGAAAAGTCAAGGACAATGTTTGTGAATATTGGCCATGGTGTTAACAGTTATGATTCTAATATTTCACAATTAAGTATGTTGTATGCCTAGTTTGCTAAGATATTTTATTTTATGAATTGATATTTAATTTTATTAAATGCTTTTTCTTTATCCATTTAAAAAATATCTCCTTTAACCTACGTACATAGTAATTACAGTTATATTTATTAGCATTAAATCACCCTTGAATTTCTATTATTGCATTTCCTTTTCTTCTTGTATTATTATGTTTTTGAGGGTTTTTTTCATATGAATTCATGAATGGAACGGGTTGTGATTTCCCTACCTTGTATACTCCCTTTCTTATTTTGATTTCATAGTTATACCAGTCTTGTATTATAATCTGTTGGGCCCCTATCTTTATGTAATCTCTGGGAAGAGTTTATGTAAGATTGAAAAGGTGTGCTTCCTGAATGGTTGGTAGAATTTTCTGATGAAAACATCTGGTCCTTGTTTTCAAATACTTTAATACAGAATACACAGTTTTTCAGTCTTTTCATTTTTCTAATTTTCAAATTTATATCAACAAATTCATAATTCTTAGTTGCATTTAAATCTAGCCTCTATGAAAATATTTCCTGTTTTCTTTTTAATATTGTTTTTGTATAATCTCCATTTTTAAAATCAATGTTACCTGGGGTTCCCTTCAAAGAACAGCTTCTTTGTAGATATTCTTTTTTTTGCATTTTTGTTTTTTTTAATTAATTCATAACTTTTTATTTTTCTTTTCTTGATTCCTTACATTAGAAGCTTAGGTTTTTATTCATCAGAAATTCTTTTTAATAAAATAGTTTAGGATTGTAACTATGCTTCAGATTATAATTTTTGTTGCATTTTATAAATTTTGCTGAGTATTTTAATTACATTTAGTTTTAAGTTTTTGTCTCCAAATTCTGTTGTGTTCTTAAACCATAGTTATTCTGAAGTGTTTTTTGTTTTTTGTTTTTTGTTTTTTTTTAGTTTTTAAACTGTATCTTTTGTTATATTTTACCAAATCGGATTGCCAAAAAAAAAGCATGGGCCTAAAGTGTCCTTATCACAGAACTAGTGTTAGCATTTACCCCAGCATGGCATTTACTTTCCTCTTTGCTGGTGTCTTGCACTTACTCTACTTTCGGCTCCCTATTCCTTTGTATTTAATGGTTCTAAGAAAGTTTTGCTTTCTGTCTTATGATCTCACCCATGCATTAAAGCATAATTGTGCTAATGTATCCAGGACCTAGTTGGTTCTCGTAGTAAGGCCTTTTATAACATCTAGTAAACTCTAAGAATTTTCAACTACATCTTGCAAATTTCTATTCACAAATTCCAATGAAAATATAGGGCATTCAAAAGTTTGAAATGCTGTCCAGTATTTTTACCTATTCACACTATTCACCTCTTTCTGGTCTCCATCTGCATGGTAAGGCTACACATAATGATGCCCAGCACTGGTCTAAAAAGATTTGCTTTGGCTAAGCTTGCTTAATTTCAGGCTCACACCATCTCCAGTATAGGTAATTATGTGTATTGATTGAAAAGATCTTCTTTTCTAGCTCTTAGTAAAAGACAAGTAAATAGAATAGATAGGGTTGTCAAATTTTCCTGGCTATCTGAAGAGGTGATTGGAATAGATGAGCTCTAAGATGTCTTTCAGCTCTATGAAAATATGCCTGTGCCTAAAAACAATATAATAGTATTTCCCATTAGTTACCTGCCAGTGAATAATTGAATGTTAAGAAAACATTGCATTTTTCCTCTGTTAATGGAGTAGCTACTTCTGAAGTATCTTTTCTCATCCTTTATTCCTTACAATAGTCTAATGCCCTCAAGTCACTAATAACTGTTGGTGTATTTACCTGTCATTTATGGATTGAGATTTAATGCAGTCTTTGTTACTAAATGCAGGGGAGTAATCCATCCCTAAAATCAAAGTTCAAGAATGTACCCTTGGAACAGGACTCCAGGGACAGAGCAAACAACTTGTCTTGCAGCCCATAACCTGACAGTTCAGAAAGAACAGGTTTATTGAATTGAAGCAAATTTGACCCAGTGATATTTATGAAGTCAGAATCCAGGAAGAGGAAACTGAGTTTGTAAGGTTAAGAAAATACACGGAGTGGGCTTGAGAATAATGGTCATGGTCTTTGGAAGCAAGTATTGAAGGAGTACTTTTAAAAAATGCAGGTGGCTATATACACAAACACTTGCACAAACATCAACTCACATGGATAGTCCCACATACACATGTAGAAACAAATTTAAGAATATGACATTACCTTTTTGTAAAAGTCCTGAAAAATTATTTTCTTTTGGGTCGGAATGACTTTAACTGAAGTAATGAAATACATGAGTCCTTAATGGCCTTTGCAGGCTCTTAAATATATTCAAACACATACAAACAAGATTTTAGAAAATAGAACTTGAAAATGTTATTTGTGAGATCAGATTCATAGGAAATCTGTACATGTAACCACTATTGGCTTTGTTATATAATGTAATATAAAGATAATAATTATTACTATATATAATTGGGATAATTATATAGGCAATAATTTAACTTCATAAAAGTTAAATGATTCAAGATTAATGGACTTGTATGAATTGCACTACTGTAAGGTACAAAATTTAATATATATTTTTCAACTTGAAAGGTTGACAGTTAAAATATATGTGGAGAAATGAATAAGTAGCATACAGATATTTTATTAAATTAGATACCTCAATAAATCAAAATCAATCTCTGCCATTAACTTTCTGGAAATAAATGAAGTTAGTGTCTTATTTTTTTTCAGGTATGAAATTCCTGCTCAATCTCTAGTTTTCACTTACTATTGAGAAATCATATATATATATAAAAGAGAAAAAAGTGGGAATTTATCTTATAGCATTAATGGGTAAAACCCATTATATAGTGCCTATAGAGTCCTCTTAAGAAGCAGTTCATTCAAAAACGGACTATAATGTTCACCTGTCACTCTGAGAACTTTCTTCCTGGGTATCAATTTTCTTATGGGAAGTGAGTATAGAGTAACAGCAGCATTGTTTGTCAATGTCCTCCTGTGATTGTTAGCAATGCATCCTTGCACATATTGTTTCAGACAAAAAATTAGTATTTTGCATTAGAAGAGGATAATTAGGCAATAAGATACAAAAGCGAGTGTGGTTATCATGAGATAAACACACACATGGGGTGTTATGAGGCACAGCCAAGTGTCTGTAATCCCTCTAGGGTATGATTATCTCGTGATAACCACACACCCTGGAGTTGCCTTATTGCTATTATAAAATATCTTTATTATAGGAAGAAATGTGCATTTTTGTGCAGAAAGGAGACGGAGCTGGCAATTTAGAATGCCGAACAGCAGTTTCAGCTGAGCTATGTGGTTTACATAGATTAATCTATCCCATTGGAATGTTTCCCCAGCCAAAAAAATGTTCCCTAAATCCAAGCAGTCATAATCTGTAGTGATGTGCAGCTATTTGGAGCATTTGAGAAATTCCCTGCCTGGTTCTTAGGCTGTTGGTTTGATGGTTGCATGGGGTGAATTCTGAGATGCACAATGACAAGAGGCTACAGTATTGTGGAAGCTTGGTGTTCTGGGAACCCAAATTGTGATGCATGCAAATGTCAAAATTCTGTACAATAATTTTATCTGTTTTCTCGATCAGAGTAAATGTCTTAAAATCCTTATGAAAACAGCATCTCACAACAGAAATGTTCCTAAGGGAGAGAAATTATTAAGGTGGAAACAAGAAGATGGAGATGAAACTCAAAATCGTGCGGAAGGAGTTGATGAATGTCACAGGTAAGAGATAAGAAACACCCTGATCAAGGCCAAGGGCAAGTATGGTGTACATCCATAAATATCTGAATTATAATCATAAGGAATCAAAGTATTCCCAATGGCTCCAGAGTCAGAATTAGTTTAAGTGAAAGTCAGGGGAAAGGAGTTCATTCTACCCTAAGAATCCAATTCTAAAATTCAAGCGGTTCCAAAATATAATTGTCTCCTCTCGGGGAACAAAAAAATATCAAGCAAAGACTGCGTGATTTATTAAGAGGGATTCCTCCCTTAGAAAAAGTTCCCCATATCTTAAAAATTGATTTTACAATTAAAATAAGTCTGAGAAGATGATTCGACATCATGCAAAGAACTGAAAAAAGACTGAATTCACAGCATTTCTTGGATACCTTCTAATAGGAACAGAAGTATGTAGAAAAATGCAGGGTATTGAGCCCAGCTTTGGTACTTTTATAGTAGTGATCAAAATGTGTCAACTCTAATGTAAGACTATTGTCTAATATGGGATATGAAATCAATGTAATTTACTTGATTCAATTTTTAAAAAACCTTCCACGAATATATGCCATACCTTTTTTAATGCAGCGAAGCCAATAATTGGCTTGAATGTAAAAACAAATTGTGTCTTGAGGTCTCCTACCTAGCCATGGTGATGCTTTATTGGTGTGTGCATTTTACTAACTGATGTGCTTTCATGTAAAACCAATCTAGTATTTTTTACATTGTTATGGTATGGATTCCATAAGCTAAAATACATTTTTTGATGTATTACTTCAAATCGTTAATTTACAAAAAAAAAACTTGCCATGGGGAAAACTTAAAGGGGCATCATTTGTTTTCTAAATATGCAACAGCATCTTTCACATAATTGACAATTGTTTCAACGGAATGCTATCATTTCTATTCTAAATCCCCATCTTTTAATTTAGCCCTAGGCCATACCTTTTAAAGAAATTGCTATCCATGAAATATCAGATGCTCCAACAGGGCCAGACTTGTGTACCTCCCTAGTAGAGCTGTGTGAAAAATTTCACACCTACAATGAAACTGCCAAAATATGCTTCTTCACTCTTCTCAGTACCAAGGGGAAAACATATACTTTTTCCCTTTGGGCAGTTTTGACAGTTTTAATACAAGTGAAAAGCAGGTTTTGCCAGCATAAAAAAAGGAAAAGGGAAGAAATCTTGAAATTATAATGTGAGAACCTCATAGTCTCTGGAGGAGGTGGAGGGCAGCAAATACTGACAGTCTAAGCTAATATTTAGTCTTTTCCAAAGCTGACCA
This sequence comes from Felis catus, assembly GCF_018350175.1. Lineage (NCBI taxonomy): Eukaryota > Metazoa > Chordata > Mammalia > Carnivora > Felidae > Felis > Felis catus. The sequence continues at coordinate 66,629,236 of NC_058373.1, forward strand.
TGTGATCAGGAGTGATCAATTGCTTGCTGGGGAAGATCATGACCAGTGAAAGAAGCTAAACATTTTAAGGGTAAAGTCAATACTAAATAAAAATAATAAAAAAATGGCAGTAAAACTTGAGCCTCCTGCCGCATTTTCCCTCGGAGTTAGGTCATAAGTAAAACAAATGACTTCCAAGAACCTCGCCAAGCCCCGCCCCCCCACTTCCCAGCCCCCAATCTGTGTACTGTCAAGATTTAGAAGTCCTCCTTATCTTTAAAGGAGAGAGATAAAAATATTAAAGTCAACTAATATATCCTGAGACATCGCATTGCTCAATCAACTTCTTTCTCTTGAAATTTTGAGGAATCTTGCATCTCTATGGGAGAGAAAGAAGCTTCTTTGCTGAAAGGTTTTTAAATAGAAAATTGTCATATGATGGCCACTTTCCTCAATCACTGCAATCCCAAAACACTCACAAGGTTTGGAAAAAAAATAATAGGTCTAGAAAATACATAGAGATGTAGCTCAGGGGATTCAGCCAGGCAGAGATTTCTTCTGGACCCATGAATTCCTATAGCATTTTTTTTCACTCTTTAGTCATGCTTTAAAACAATTGAACACCCAATATAAACATCAAGTCAATGGAAAATCAAATGTGCTGGGCCTTTCTGCATCCACCCAAACTCATCTGGTAGAATACTATACTTTCAGAACATGTGGGATGAATTTTAACTTGACTCTTATGTGGAAGTCTGTGCTACATGCAGTTCAAAGAATTTACATAAAGATGCATCTTTTGTCACTTTGAAGATAGGGTTACTGTGTATTGAGACAAAAATTGTTGGACCTTTTATACAAAGAAGGGAAGTGGCTTTCATTTTGTTTGGTTTTTATAAAATCTTTAGAGGGACCGTTCTGAGTTCTACATTAGTAATTTAGAGAAACACTGCTGGTGAATATATGTGAGGATTTGCCCTTTGGATTGTTTTATACTTTGTCCATTAAATAATAAAAATAGTAATTTGTGAGTAAAATTTGAGCAAATGCTATTATTGTAACTTTTGAATTTGTAAAATTAGCACCTAGACATAAGAGAAGCAAAAGCTATACCAAATGTCAACATTTTGGAGGGCAAGGAGACAGAGGAAAATGTATTTTACTGCTTTTATATATATATATATAAAATATATATATAAATATATATATAATAAATATATAAATATACTAAATATTTTAATATATTTTGCATAATAAACATATAATTATACATTATATAATATATATAAATATATGAGATATAATAAATATATACATATTACATATAAATATATATTTATATAAATATATAATAAATGAGATATAATAAATATATATGTATGTGTGTGTGTATATATATATATGTATATATATATATATATATATATATATATATAGGCTTTTCCAATGACGTCACACTAACTGAGAATTGAAGTTCAACTTTTCTCTTTTCTCTCTTGAGGACTCCTTCCATTCAACCATCTTCCAGTGTGACTGTTCTGGGAATTGGCACTGAGCTTATGGTGCCTTGTCACTACCAATAGTGACTTCCATTGAGTTATTTCCTGCTACTGTCCTCTGCAAGTAGGACCTGTGTGTCCATGCCTGCTAATGCTGGCCCCTCATTCCACAACACTGGTCCTGATGCCAGCTACACCTGCCCCAGCACCACTCAGGTGAGTGTTACCATTGGAACTGCCTCCCAGTCCTGCCTCCCAGTCCTGCCTTGTCTATAGACTTGGAAGGCTGGACTCAACTAGCTCCGTACTGCTTTCATCATCAAGTCTTACAGACTCTGGGTTAAAACATGTTTCTTGTTGATAATTTTTAGCTTTCTCTCTCCTGAAGATTCAGATAGCTGTGACGGCTGACTCCATGTTATCCTCAGTATGCTCCTTTCCTTTAACGATGGAAAAAATGCTGTGGGATTCTATTTTTGCCCTTGGTTTCCTCTTACAATTCTTTTTCAGAACCATCCTCTCCTCGTCCCAACTTTCAGACAAGGAAACATACAAGTATACAGATATAGTTTGACCAAACTGTGGCAGACACCGCTAATTTCCTCCCAGCATCTGTTTGCTTCTTCTTCATTTCAGCAATAGAACCTCGCCACTGATGATCCACCTCTGGATCTCAGCAGGGCATGTGGCAAGTTAGCTAGGCACCATATTTCCCAGCCTCCCTTAGGATAAGGTGTGATTCAGTGACTAGGTTCTTTCAACAGGCTTGACAGAAAGTAACATCTTAAGGTTTGACCTTAAAGACTATGCCACATACGTTAATTTCCTTCTCTCTTCCTGTATTCTTCTCTGGGCTAGAAAATGGCAACAGCTGGAGCAGGTACCTTGAGCCCAGAGATGGAAACCCCATGTCCAGGATGAATCTAGCAGCCTGCGTACTAAAGATCCTGTGGACAAAGTAAGTGAAGCCTCCAGCCTTACTGCTAATCTCTGAACTGTTATGACAGGGAAACAGGCCTCTAATTTGTTTGTTCCATTCCATTATTGAGTATTATAGCATTTGATATGTATTCTTTTTTATTATTTTTATTTTGAGAGGGGGGGTGGGAGAGGGAGACAGAGAATCTAAAGCAGGCTCCGCACTGTCAACAAAGAGCCCAATGTGGGGGTCTGTCTCACAAACTGCAAGATCATAACCTGAGCTGAAATCAAGAGTCAGATGCTTAACCAAATGAGCCACCCAGTCTCATTCAAACCAATATAGTATTGGTCTGTATTCAAACCATTATAGTAGGGTTGAGAGGAGAAGAGACATCTGATATATATTTTATCATATACAGAAAGTGTAATGTATTGAAGAATCCAATCTTTCTTTTTCTTAACATTTCAAATTTGTATCTAAACTCTAGTTAATAAACAGTGTAATATTAATTTCAGTATTAGAATTTAGTGATTCATCACTTACATACAACCTTTGTTTTGTTTCAGATCCCACATATAAGTGAAATCATGAGGTATTTGTATTTCTCGGTCTTATTTCACTTAGCATATTGTCCTTTAGGCCCATCCACGCTGTTGCAAATGGCAAGATCTCATATTTTTTATGACCACCTAATATTCCAGTGCGTGCTTACATGCGCTTAACACCCAGTGGTCATCACAAGTTCCCTCCTTAATACTCATCACCCATTTAGCCCTTCCTCCCCACTCCTCTCCAGCAACCCTTAGTTTGTTCTCTATACTTAAGAGTCTCTCTTATGGTTTGCTACCCTTTTTTTTTCTTCCTCCTATGTTCATCTGTTTTGTTTCTTAAATTTCACATACAAGTGAGATTGTATGGCAGTTGCCTTTCTCGGACTTATTTTGCTTAGCGTAATACACTCTAGCTCCATCCATGTTGTTGCAAATGGCAAGATTTCATTCTTTTCGCTGGATGAGTAATATCCCATTGTATATGTATATACCACATCTTTATCCATTCATCAGTCGATGGACATTTGTGCTCAAGCAGCTTTCTTATATATTTGGCACAGGATTTTGAGGAAACAATTTCACAGTCCTATCATGGATATCATAGCAAAAGATGCTATATGCTTTTAACATTGGGAAAAACACAGCTTCCAAATAAATTGAATCTGTATTTCAAGATGAAAAATGAGGTTATGTGTGAAAGTACATTGGGGACCATAAAGCGTTAGTTACATAATAATATAATAATTATTACTACTATTTTACTGATATAATCATTATTGTGTTTTAGCCAGTTTAGGGACCTAAACAAAACCTATTTCTGGTAGTATTTATACTTGGGGTGCCTGGGTAGCTAGGTCAGTTAAGCATCTGATTCTTGGTTTTGGCTCAGGTCATGATCTCACAGTTTCATGGGTTCTGGGCCGCATTAGGCTCTGTGCTGGCAGTGCTGAGCCTGCTTGGAATTCTCTATCTCCCTCTATCCCTTTGACTCACACTGTCTCTCTCTCAAAATAAATAAAAAACTTAAACATTTTTAAAAATTAAAATATACTTTAGCTCACACATATATAGTCAACTGATCTATGACAAAGGAGGCAAGAAAAAAACAATGGGGAGAAGAGTCTCTTCAATGACAGCTACATGCAAAAATCTCACACTATATGCAATATGTTTTTTTGGACCAGTCTCTTCAGGCAAGAGCAGCAAAAGTTAAACAAATGGGACTACATCAAACTAAAAAGTTTTTGCACAGCAAAGGAAAGCATCAACACTAATTTGGACTTAAATAAAATTAAAACTTTTTTAAAACATTTTTTAAAAGGCAATATACTGAATGTGAGAAGATATTTGCAAATCATACATTTACTAAAGGGTTTAATATCCAAAATATATAAAGGATGTACAAAAATATCAAAAAACACATAATTCCATTAAAAAATGGGCAGAGGATTTGAATACACATTTTTCCAAATTAGACCTACAGCCAGCCAACAGGCACATGAAAAGATGCTCAGTATCACTAATCATCAGAAAAATGCGTATCAAAACCACACTGAGATAGAACCTTACACATATCAGATTGGCTATTAAAAAATTAATATGTGTTGGCATGGATATGTAGAAAAGGGAACCCTCATACACTGTTGGTAGGGATGTAAATTAATGCAACTGCTATGGGAAACAGTACAGAACTTCCTCTGAAAATTAAAAATACAACTATCCTACAATCCAACAATTCCCCTTCTAGGTATTCATCTGAAAAAAAATATGTATGTATGTACACATAATATTCCATTAGCCATGTTATTAATGGAATATTATTTAGCCATAAAAAATCTTATTTGCAACATCGATGAACCTAGAGGGTATAATAATAAGTGAGGTAACTCAGACAAATACCATATGACTCCCCTTACATATGAAATCTAACAAACTAAAACAAATGAACAAAATAAAACAACACAGGAACAGATTCATGAATGTAGGAAAGAAACTTGGTTACCAGAGGGAAACATGGTTGGGGAGCACACAAAATCAGTGAGGAAGATTAAGAGATACAAAATTCCAGTTATAAACTAAATAAGCCATGGGGATGTAATGTGCAGCATAAAGAATATAGTCAGTATATTGTAATAACTTTGGTGACAAATGGTAACTAATTCATTGTGCAAATAATTTCATAATGTACAAAAATATATCACCATGATGTACACCTAAAACTAATAGGATATTGTATGCCACTTATACTTCAATAAAATATGAATAAAATATACTTTAATAATCAGCCATGGTACATTTTAATTCCTGAATTCACTCATTTCTTATATATTTGTGGACCACATTCAGAAGATGCTGACAGGGTATAGATCCAGATCCTACAAAAACTGACTCATTTTATCTATGTTGAATTCAGACAAATATTGACACCAGTCACTGAGATATGTCACTAAAAAAGCAAATTTCCAAATCGCACATTTGTCAATGTGTACATGTTATAGAATATGTGCCTATAAAAAAACATACAGAACAAATGATGACACTGAGTAAGAGAGGGGTAGTGGAAGGTTTTTTGAGAAATTGTGAAGAAATAGTAACAAAATGAATGGTTGAAAGAGCAATTGAATGAGAGGAGAAGGCTATTTCTGTAAGGTTGAATAAGATGGGAAACTTAGTTTTGTTTTTTCCTATGTGCATTCTGTGGGAAGCATTTTTAATGTTGTGTACCTCTTTATATGTGTGACTGTGTAATGGCCTTGTCTTCTTGTGAAGGTAACTGGTTAAGCCTGTGAAATGTTCACTGATCTAAGTGGATGGGTCCAAGGGGAAGGGCTTGTCAGCTGGGACAGCTTATCAGAAGAGGGTTGTTCTTCCCACCCCCCTTCTTCCTATTTATTCCTAAACCAGGGAAAATTCCCCTGGGAGCATAGAGGCTTCAGAGGGAACATTGCAGAAACTCAAGAGATGAGAAACGGTTTGTAAATGAGCATTTAAAACATGAAAACACTCTTGTTTTTAAAGCCAATGAGTATAAAGTACCAGTGGGAGACGTGAGTTGACAGCTGGGACTCTTCATCCGTCTGGCCAAGGGATTCTGAGTCAATCTCTGACGGATGAAAAGTAGGACTGGGAGAACTGGGGCCTGTCAGGATCTGCTCAAAATTCCTGGGCTTGCCATTTCAAACCAAATTCAAACCTTCCAGAACTTGAGATTAAAGAGAGTGTTTACAGAAAAATAAAAGAGGCTTGAAAATGCTTATTAAGAGGCATCTTAGAAATCTTTATAAAGCATCATCTGTGATGATTTACATGCAAATGAATCCGAATGTGCTTGGCATACATTATGTAGGGTTTTCAGATTTGATCAAATCCGTGCTTATCATGGAAAAATACACACATAGAGCCACTAGAGTTTTAAGCAAGACGGCCTGTCCATTTGTGGTTTCAAGCAGAGAGATGATACGGGAGGACGCAGGAGTGTTTTTACTCAGTTACTTAAGGACAACTTTTGCTCCCAGAGATATATTTTGAGTCCAGAGGCAGCTGCAGACGTTTCTGGGAGCATGAGATGCCCTTAGAGCTTCAGGTTTGTATTGGAGAGGTCTTGAGCAGAAATTTACTCCAAGCCTGGAAGATTCTGAATACTGTAGTCTTATTCCAATGTTTCTTGGGGGTCTGCACTGTTTCTGCCAGGAGTTTCTAAGCATCCCACATAGTCTGTAATTTAAAGTGACCTCTCTCTCTTGGGACACCTGGGTGGTTTAGTTGGTTATGCATCCAAGTCTTGATTGCAGCTCAGGTCCTGATCTCAGTTTGTGAGATCGAGCCCCACGTTGGGCTCTTCACTGACAGTGTGGAGCCTGCTTGAGATTCTCTCTCTCCCTCTCTGCCCTGTACCCTGCTCATGCACACACTCTCCCTCAAAATAATTAAATAAAAAATAATAAAGTGATCTGTTTTGGTGGCTGGACTTGAACTGGGACTCTGGGCCTTTGCTAGTCATAGTTTGAATTATTAAAGATGTTTCCAAAGTTCAGGAAGTTGTCACAAGGTATAAGATATAGATAAACACAGGGACCAAAAATTGCCACCAATTCTTTAGTGGCCATGAACAGGAAGGCTATGACAAGGTTATATAACAAACTAAATAGGTCTCTTTGGGAAATTTATGCAACTACCGAGTTCTTACCAGGGAAAGGGAACAAATAAAGGATGATGAACCTAGAAACCAGCAACAAAAAATAGTGTTAATACCTCTAAGGCTTAAGAAGCAAATGGGAAAACTATTACTGGAGCTCAGAGAGAGCTAGAGTCATAAAGGCAGCTATTTCTAGAGGGGTAATGCCAAAGCAGAGGACAGGGAAGAAATACCCCAAACATGTTGTCCTCCACCTGGTATTTCCTATTGGCTGAACCCAGCCAGAGAGCAAAGGAGCCCAGTTGCTGATTCAGTCTGTAGAAATCAGCCAACTGGGACACTGAGCAGGGCAGAGGATACAGAATGGATTGGTGAATGGGTGGAAGGTAGAAGAAAAATCAGCATATTAATCTATTTTTTCTACACCTTTATCAAGATGCTCCTTTCTAATACCCTACTTTCTACATTGTATTTAAGTCACTCCAGGGTCTGGTTGTAGGAAGTCAGACAAGGTCAGTTTCAAAATCTCTTATCTATAACTATCACAATAACTTCATCTTGTTCTCATCTTCCTAAAATGCTACATAATTCAAAGGAATTAGAAAATAAAGGAATAAAATTCAAGGTTAGTAGAAGGAAGGAAATAATAAAGATCAGAACAAAAATAAGATAGAAACAAAAAATTAGAAAAGATCAATGAAACCAGAGCTGGTTCTTTGAAAAGATAACAGAACTGATAAAACTTTAACCAGACTCATCAGAAAAGGAGAAAATCCAAATAAAATTAGAAACATAAGAGGAAAAGTAACAAGTGACAACAAATACAAAGAATTATAAGAGACTACCAGAAAAAATTATATGCTAACAACTTGGAAACTTAGAAGAAATGCATAAATTGCTATGAACATATAATCTTTAAAAACTGAATCAGAAGTACAAAATCTGAACAAACCAATGAATCACAAAATTGAATCAGTAATCAAACTCCCAACAAATAAAAGTCCAGGGCCAGATTAATTCACAGGTGTATTCTACCAAACATTTAAAGAGTTAATACTTCTTTTCTTAAAAAACTATTCCAAAAAATTTAAGAAAAATTTCTAAACACATTCTGCAAGACTATTTCCCTGACAACAAAACCAGACAGTACAGAAAGAAAAGAAGAAAGAAAGAGAAACCCATAGGCCAATATCCCTGACGAAAATAGATACAAAACTCAACAAAATATTAGCAAATTGCATTCAACAATACTTCAAAAGAATTATTCACCACAATCAAGTGGGATTTATTCCAGGGATGCAAAGACAGTTTAATATTCACAAATTAATCAACATGATAAAGCACATTAACAAAATGAAGGATAAAAATCCTATGATAATCTCAAATATGGAAAAAGCATTTAACAAGATTCATCATCTGTTCATGATAAAAAGCTCTCAAAGTGGGTTTAAAGGGAACATACCTCAGCATAATAAAGGCCATGTATAACAAAACCACAGCTAACATCATAGTTAAAAACCAAGTGAAAAACTGAGAGCATTTCTTCTAAGATCAGGAACAAGACAAGGATATCCATTCTTGCCATTTTTATTCAATATAGTACTGGAAGTCCTAACCACAGCAATCAGACAAGAAAAAGAAATAAAAATATCTGAATTGGCAAGGAAAGTAAAAGTATTGCTATTTGCCAATGACATGCTATACGTAGAAAACCCTAAAGATTCCAATAAAAACTATTAGGAGTAATAAATAAATTCAGTAAAGTTGCAGAAATTGGTTGCATTACCAGTAACAAAAGAGCAGAAAGAGAAATTGAGAAAACAATTTCATATATAATTGCACCAAAGATAATTATCTAGGAATAAACCAATGAAGTAAAAGACCTGTACTCTAAAACCCATAAAATATTGATTAAAGAAATCAAAGAAGACACAAATGTTAAGATATTCCATGCTCGTGGGCTGGAAGAATATTGTTAAAAGGTCCACAGCACCCAAAGCAATCTACAGATTCTATGTAATCCTTGTCAAAGTACTAGCAGTATTTTTCACAGAGCAAATAATCCTAAAATGTGTATGGAAGCACAAACACACACACACACACACACACACATACACACACACACACAAGAAGCCAAAGCAACCTTGAGAAAGAACAAAGCTGGAGGTATCATAATCCTAGGTTTCAAAACATACTACAAAGCTATAGTAATCAAAACAGTATGATACTGGCACAAAAACAGACACATAGATCATTGGAACAGAATAGAGAGCCCAAAAAATAAACCCATGCATATATGCTCAATTAATCTACAACAAAGTAGGCAAGAATATACAATACAGAAAAGACAACTTCTTCAATAAATAATGTTGGGAACACTGCACAGCTATAAACATAAGAATGAAACTGGACCACTTTCCTACCCCATACATAAAAATAAGCTGAAAATTGATTAAAAACCCAAATCTGAAGAAAAACATAGGTAGTAATATTTTTGACATCAGCCTTAGCAATATTTGTTTAGATAGATCTCCCAAGGGAAACAAAAGCAAATATAAGTTATTGGAACCACACCAAAATAAAAATTTTTGAACAAAGGAAACCATCAACAAAGCAGAAAGGCAATTTACCGAATGTGCAGAGGAGAATTCAGAGGAGGATGATACAGGAGGATCCTCAGCTAACCTTATCCCTCCATACCACTAGATAACACCCATGTCAGTGTAAATTACCCAGAAAATAACACAAAGGCTAGCAGAACAGACTCTCCACAGCTAAATGTAGAGGAGAGGCCACACTGAAGAGGATAGGAAAACAGAGATGTGGTTGGAAGCAAAACAGACCCATGGCATGGTCCAAGGGAGGGAGGGATATTTTAGGCACAGAGAAGGGAAAGAAGCAGATTCCACTCCAGGCACAGAGGACCTTCACTGGAAGACAGATCCCCATAACATTTGGCTTTGAAAACCAAAGAGACCTATGTTTGCTAGTTTTACAGTCAGTGGGACTTAAAACCAGAAACTTTAAATATCAGTGGGCTTGACTTTGTTAGAGCCAGAGGGCAATAGGAAGCTGATTTCCCACCCTTAAAGATACAGCATAAAAAAGCCCTGCAGAGATACAACATAGAAGCAGCAGTTTGAAAAACACATGGCGTATACCGGAAGATTTTTACTAATGTCAGAACACGTGGTGAAGTGGTGGAGATATTTGGGAGACTTCTCCAAGACCAAAAGACTTGGTGGGCACCACTTACCTCCCCCGTCCCCCACCCTTGTTATATGGACTTGTGGAAAGCAGTGCAACATGAACACTCTTCACTTAGCTTGCCAACAGTGCACCCTGACTCCACATTGTTTTGTGAAACCAACCCTCCATCCCCGGCATGGCAAGTTTTCCCAGGTGGCTATAGGTCCCTTCCCACAGCAGACCAGTGCAGACCTTGCTGGCCCCATGTGTTCTCCTATGGCCCTACCACCTCTAAGAAGCCTTTGGCAAGAGTCCATCCAAAGTGGTGCCACAAGACTGGCAGTGTGCAAACAGCCTGTATGGGGCCAAGCACTGCTCTCAAGTGACTCCTTCCCTAGAGAGAGGAAAAGACAACTACACACACATGTTTGATTATAGCCCCAACAGTAGGCTAGAGGAAGACATCTGGTCTGATGGCAGGCTCTGCCCACCAACAAAAGCTTCTGAGGGGTTAACACAGGAAGAGCACCCTGGAGTTTGGTGCCACAGCAGTTTTGGCAAATGCCAGATCTGACCCAAATCAAGCCCAAGGCAGATCCAGACTGGCTCACTAACAACACAGGGACCAAACCCTACCCACAGCAGGCAAAGAGAGCCATTGCAGATTAACTGTACTGAATGTAAATGTGGCACATCCACAACACTCAAAACACATAGGAGATACCCCTGAAGTGCCAGGTTCTGGTGAACAGGGGACAATGCACTGCAGGGCACTACAAGACCTCGTCTTCATTAAGGCCACTAGTTTCAAAAGCGGAAGATGTAGCTAACTTTCTTAACACATAGAAATGGAAACATGGAGTTAGGCAAAATGGGGAGACAGAGAAATATGTCCCAAATGAAGGAATAGGACAAAAATCACAGCAAGAGAACTAAACAAAATGGAGATAAATAATATGCCTAATAGAGAATTAAAGTAATGATCATAAAGATACTCATTAGATGAGAAAAGAGTGGAGGACCTCAGTGAGACCCTTAATAAAGAGATAGAACTGTAAAGAGGAACCAATCAGATATGAAGACCTTAATAACTTAAATTTAAAATATACTAGATGGAATAAATAGTTGAGTAGAGGAGCAGAAAAACACATCAGCAACCTGGAAGACACAGTAATGGAAAGCAATCAAGTTGAAAGGGAGAGAGAAAAAATAATAAAAAATGAAAATAGACTTAGGGAACTCAGTGACCCCAGCAAGCATAAGAACATTTGCATTATAGGGATCCCAGAAAGAGAAAAGAGAGAAAAGGGGACAGAAAGTTTCTTTTAAAACATAATAGCAGAAAACTTCCTTATTCTGGGGAATGAAAGAAATCCAGATCCAGGAGGCACAGAGATCCCCTAACAAATTCAACCCTAGGGGGGCCACATCAAGACACACAGTCATTAAGATGGCAAAAACTAGTTATAAAAAGAAAATATTTAAAGTAGCAAAACAGTTACTTAGAAGGGAAACCCCATAATGCTATCAGCTAATTTTTCAGCAGAAACTTTGCAGGCCAGAAGGGAATGGCAAGATATATTGAACGTGCTGAAAGAAAAAAAAAAAAAAAACAGCAACAACAACAACAAAAATCTCTATCCAGTAAACTTATCAATCAGAATAGAAGGAGAGATAAAGAGATTCCAGAAAAACAAAAGTTAAATTCATGACCACTAAATGATCCTAATAGATGTTAAAGGAGACTTTTTGAAGGGAAAGGAAAGATCATAAGCAAGAGTTTAAAAAAGTAGGAAGCACAAAAGCAGTTAAATTAGGTAAATCCATAAAAGTCAAGAAATTCACAAAATAAAAATATGTAAAGAATGGCACCATATACCTAAAACATGGGGGGAAGGGGAGAGGAATAAAGAATGGGTTCAAAATCAAGCAACCATCAACATAATACAGACTGCTATGTGCATAAGATGTTATATACAAACTTAATGGTAACCAGCAATCAAAAACCAGTGATAGATATGCAAAAACTAAAGAGCAAGGAATCCAAGTATATACCTAAAGAAAGCCAGGAAGCTTTGAGAGGAGAGAGCAAGAGAAGAAAGGAATAGAAATGAACTACAAAAACAACCATAGAACAAGAAGCAAAATGGCAACAAGTACATACCTATCACAAATTATTTTAAAGCTAGAGGGACCAAATGCTCCAATCAAATACATATGACGAATGAATGGATAAAAAAGCAAGACTCATCTATATGCTGCCTACAAAAGACTCATTTCAGACCTAAAGAAACATGAAGATTGAAAGGGAAATAATAGAAAAACATCCATCATGCAAATGGATGTGAAAAGAAAGCCAAGGTAGAATACTTATATCCGACAAAATAGACTAAAACAAAGACTATAATAAGAAACAAAGAATGATACTTTATAATCATAAAGGGAACAGTCCAACAAGAACATATAACTATTTTAAATAGGTATGCACCAACATGAAAAAGCACCCAAATACATAAAGCAGCTAATAACAAACATAAAGGAAGTAATCAACAGTAATACAATAAGAGCAGGGGACTTTAACACCCCACTTACATCAATGGACACATCATCAAAACAGAAAATTAAAAAGGAAACAGTGGCTTTAAATGACACAATAGACCAGATCAATCTAACAGATATATTCAGAACATTCCATCCTAAAACAGTAGAATATACATTCAAGTGCACATGGAAGAGTCTCCAGAATAGATAATATATTAGGAAATAAAAAAATCTCAACAAATTAAAAAAAGACTGAAGTCATACCATGCATCTTTTCTAACCACAGTGCTATGAAACTAGAAATCAACCACAAGAAAAAATCTGGAATGAACACAAATACATGGAGGTTAAACAACATTTTACTAAACAATGAATGCGTCAACCAAGAACTCAAATAAGAAATTTAAAAAAATACATGGAAAGAAATGAAAATAAACAATGGTTCAAAATCTTTGGGATGCAGCAAATGTTCTCAGAGGGAAGTTTATAGCAATGTGAACCGATCTCAAGAAGCAAGAAAAACCTCAAACAACCTAACGTTACATGTAAAGGAGCTAGAAAAAGAAAAGCAAACAAAATCCAAAAACACTGGAAGGAAATGAATAATAAAGATCAATAAATAAACCAAATAGAAACTGAAAAAGCAATGGAGCAGATCAATGAAACCAGTGGCTGGTCCATGGAAATGATCAACAAAATTAATAAACCTTTAGCCAGACTCATAAAAAGGAGATAAAATGCAAACAAGTTCAGAAATTAAGGAAGAAATAACAACTGACATCACAGAAACACAAAGGATTATAAATGCTATTATGAAAAATTATATGCCAAAAAATTGGACAACCCTACAAAAAAATGGATAAATCCTAGAAACATATAATCTCCCCAAACTGGAGCAGAAAGAAATAGAAAATTTGAACAGATTGATTACCAGTAATGAAATTGACTCAGCAATCAAAAAATTCCCAAACAAAAATCCAGGACTATATGGCTTCACAGGTGAATTCTACTAAACATTTAAAGAAGAGTTAATACCTATTCTTCTCAATCCCAAAAAATATGAGTAAGGAAAGCTTCCAAATTCACTCTTCAAGGCCAGCATTACTCTGATACCAAAACCAGGTAAAGGCACTACAAAAAGAGAGAAATGCAGGCCAATATCTCTGATGGCTATAGATAAAAAAATTCTTGACAAAATATTAGCAAGCCAAATCCAGTAACACATAAAAAAATCATCATGGTAAGTGGGATTGATTCTTGGGATGCAAGGATGGTTCAATATTCACAAACTGATCAACACGATACATCACATCAACAAGAGAAAGGATAGAAACCTTTCAAAAGATGCAGAAGAGGCATTGACAAAGTCCATATTTGACAATATCCATTCATGATACAAACCCCCCACAAAGTAGATTTATAAGGAACATATATCAACATAATAAAGGCCTCATATATAAAAAACTCACAGCTAACATCAAACCAAGTGTTTCTTCTCTAAGATCAGGAATAAGACAAGGAGGTCAACTCACTTTCATTCAACATAGGACTGGAAGTCCTCGCCAAAGCAGTCAGGTAAGAAAAATGAAGAAAAGGCATCCAAATTGGTAAGGAAGAAGTAGAACTTTCAGTATTTGTAGATGACATGATAGTATACATAGAAAATCCTAAAGACTCCACCAAAAAACTACTAGAACTGATAAATTATTTCAGTAAGGTCACAGGATACTAAACCAACATACAGAAATTTGTTGCACTTTTATAAACTAATGAAGTAGCAGAAAAAGAAAGTAAAAAAATCCTATTTACAATTGTACCAAAAATAATAAAATACCTATGAATAAACTTAACCAAAGAGGTGAAAGACCTGTACTCTGAAAACTATAAAATATTGATGAAAGAAATTGAATATTATACAAATGGGAAGATATTACATGCTCTTGGATTGGAAAAACAAAATACTGATAAAAAAACAAAAACAATGCTTAGAGAAAGATGGCAGCGTAGGAGGATGCTGGGCTCACCGTGTCCTGCTGATCACTTAGATTCCACCCACATCTGCCTAAATAACCCAGAAAACTGCCAGAAGACTAGCAGAATGGACTCTCCAGAGCCAAGTGTAGACAAGAGGCCCACAGAAGAGGGTAGGAAGGGTGGAGAGGCCGTGGGCACTACACAGACTGATGGCAGGGGGCCGGGGCAGTGGAGGGGCAGCCCTCCCGGCAAGGCAGAGCCCCCGAGTCTGGCTTGCAAAAGCGGAGAGGCTGGATGGAGTGACTTCTGACAGCCAGTGGGACTTAACATCTGGAATGTTATAAGTCAACAGCTCTGCTCAGAGAGCAGGAAGGCTAGAGGACAACGGGAAGGAGAGGTGTTGAGCCCCGAAGGACAGAGCACAGCTAAGCGGGGAACAAAGGCGTTGGCCAGCGCCATCTCCCTCACCCATCCTCCAGCCAAAATCCCAAAGGGAAACAGTTCCCATCACGGAACTTGCTTGCACCGCGCAAACACCCAACACTGTGCTTCTGTAGATCCATCCTTCCGAGGGGTCTGCCTCTCTCCTGGTGCCACAGGGCCCCTCCCACAGTGAAACACCAAAGGCAAAGCAAGCTGAGCCTGCCCCTTCCGCCCCTGTGCACCTTGCGGATCCACCCCGGCTAATACGACAGATCCCGTCGAAGCAGCACCACAAGCCTGGCAGTGTGCAAGTAGCCCAGACAGGGGCTACACCACTCCACAGTGAGTCCTGCCCCTGGGAGAGGGGAAGATAAGGTACACACCAGTCTGACTGTGGCCCCAGCGGTGTGCTGGGCGCATCCATCAGGTCTGACTGCGGCTCCGCCCACCAACACAAGTTACTCCAGATAGGACAGGGGAAGTGCCCTGCAGTTTAGAGCTACCCCAGGGACTACCCAAAATAATGAAACGGAAGAATTCCCCTCAAAAGAGACTCCAGGAAGTAGTGACAGCTAATGAACTGATCAAAGACGATTTAAGCAATATAACAGAAAATGAATTTAAAATAAGAGTCATAAAATTAATCACTGGGCTTAAAAAAACTATAGAGGACATCAGAGAATCTATTGCTACAGAGATCAAGGGACTAATAAACAGTCAGGAGGAGCTAAAAAATGCTATAAATGAACTGCAAAATAAAATGGAGGCAACCATAGCTTGGATTGAAGAGGCAGAGGAAAGAATAGGTGAATTAGAAGATAAAATTATGGAAAAAGAGGAAGCTGAGAAAAAGATAAAAAAATCCAGGCGTATGAGGGGAGAAGTAGAGAACTAAGTGATGCAATGAAATGCAGTAATATACATATAATAGGAATTCCAGAGGAGGAAGAGAGAGAGAAAGGTGCTGATGGTGTACTTGAAGAAATCATAGCTGAGAACTTCCCTGATCTGGGGAAGGAAAAAGGAATTGAAATCCAAGAAGCACAAAGAACTCCCTTTAGACGTAACTTGAATTGATCTCCTGCATGACATATCATAGTGAAGCTGACGAAATACAAGGATTAAGAGAAAATTCTGAAAGCAGCTAGGAATAAAAAGCCTTAACTTAATTCAGCACCCTTTCTTAATAAAAACCCTTGAGAAAGTCGGGATAGAAGGAACATACTTCAACATCATAATAGCCATTTATGAAAAGCCCACAGCTAATATAATCCTCAATGGGGAAAACTGAGAGCTTTCTCCCTGAGATCAGGAACACGACAGGGATGTCCACTCTCACCACTATTGTTTAACAGAGTATTAGAAGTCCTAGCGTCAGCAATCAGACAACAAAAGGAAATCAAAGGCATCAAAATTGGCAAAGATGAAGTTAAGCTTTCACTTTTTGCTGATGACATGATGTTATACATGGAAAATCCAATAGACTCCACCAAAAGTCTGCTAGAACTGATACATGAATTTAGCAAATTTGCAGGATACAAAATCAATGTGCAGAAATCAGTTGCATCCTTATACACTAATAATGAAGCAACAGAAAGACAAATAAAGAAACTTATCCCATTCATAATTGCACCAAGAATCATAAAATACTTAGGAATAAACCTAACCAAAGATGTAAAAGATCTGTATGCTGAAAACTATAGAAAGCTTATGAAGGAAATTGAAGAAGATATAAAGAAATGGAAAAACATTCCATGCTCATGGATTGGAAGAATAAATATTGTCAAAATGTCAATACTACCCAAAGCTATCTACACATTCAATGCAATCCCAATCAAAATTGCACCAGCATTCTTCTCAAAGTTAGAACAAGAAATCCTAAAATTCATATGGAACCACAAAAGACCCCAAATAGCCAAAGTAATTTTGAAGAAAATCACCAAAGCAGGAGGCATCACAATCCCAGACTTTAGCCTCAACCATAAAGCTGTTATCATCAAGACAGCATGGTATTGGCACAAAAACAGACACATAGACCAATGGAATAGAATAGAAACCTCAGAACTAGACCTACAAAAGTATGGCCAACTAATCTTTGACAAAGTAGGAAAGAATGTCCAATGGAAAAAAGACAGTCTCTTTAACAAATGGTGCTGGGAGAACTGGACAGCAACATGCAGAAGGATGAAACTAGACCACTTTCTTACACCATTCACAAAAACAAACTCAAAATGGATAAAGGACCTAAATGTGAGACAGGAAACCATCAAAACCCTAGAGGAGAAAGCAGCTGCAGCAACTTCTGACCTCAGCTGCAGCAATTTCTTAACATATCCCCAAAGGGAGGGAATTAAAAGCAAAAATGAACTATTGGGACCTCATCAAGATAAAAGCTTCTGCACTGCAAAGGAAATAATCAAAAACTAAAAGGCAACCAACGGAATGGGAAAAGATATTTGCAAATGACATATCGGACAAAGGGCTAGTATCCAAAACCTATAAAGAGCTCACCAAACTCCACACTCAAAAAACAAATAATCCAGCAAAGAAATGGGCAGAAAACATGAATAGACACTTCTCTAAAGAAGACATCCGGATGGCCAACAGGCACATGAAAAGATGCTCAACATCACTCCTCATCAGGGAAATACAAATCAAAACCACACTCAGATATCACCTCATGCCAGTCAGAGTGGCTAACATGAACAAATCAGGAGACTATAGATGCTGGAGAGGATGTGGAGAAATGGGAACCCTCTTGCACTGTTGGTGGGAATGCAAACTGGTGCAGCCGCTCCGGAAAACAGTGTGGAGGTTTCTCAAAAAATTAAAAATAAATGTACCCTATGACCCAGCAATAGCACTGCTAGGAATTTACCCAAAGGGATACAGGAGTGCTGATGCATAGGGGCACTTGTACCCCCATGTTTATAGCAGCACTCTCAACAATAACCAAATTATGGAAAGAGCCTAAATGTCCATCAACTGATGAATGAATAAATAAATTGTGGCTTATATACACAATGGAATACTATGTGGCAATGAGAAAGAATGAAATCTGGCCATTTGTAGCAACATGGATGGAACTGGAGAGTGTTATGCTAAGTGAAATAAGTCACACAGACAAAGACAGATACCATATGTTTTCACTCTTATGTGGATCCTGAGAAACTTAACAGAAGCCCATGGGAGAGGGGAAGAAAAATAAAAGAGGTTAGAGAGGGAGAGAGCTAAAGCATAAGAGACTCTTAAAAACTGCGAACAGAGTGTTGATGGGGGGGGGGGGAGTGGGAGGGAGGGGAGGGTGGGTGATGGGCATTGAGGAGGGCACCTTTTGAGATGAGCACTGGGTGTTGTATGGAAACCAATTTGACAATAAATTTCATATTTAAAAACAAACAAACAAAAAACACATACTACCCAGAACAATCTACAGATTTAATGCAATCCCTACCAAAATACCAAGAACATTTTTCACAGAACTGGAACAAATAATTCCAAAATGTGTATGGAACCACAGAAGGCCCCAAATAACCAAAGCAATCTTGAAAAAGAACAAAACTGGATGTGTCACAATCCCAGATTTCAAGATATGCTACAAAGCTGTAGTTACAAAACAGTATGGTACTGGCACAAAAATAAATACGTAGATCAATAGAACAGAATAGAGAGCCCAGAAACAAACTCACAATTATATGGTCAATTAATCTTTGACAAGGGAGGTAAGAATATGCAACAGGAAAAATACAGTCTTTTCAACAAATGGTGCTGGGAAAACTGGAAGGCAACATGCAAAAGAATGAAACTGGACCACTTTCTTGCCCTGTACACAAAAATAAACTCAAAAATGGATTTAAGACCTAAATGTGAGACCTGAAACCATCAAAATCCTATTGGAAAACACAGGTAGTAACCTCTCTGACATCAACCATAACAACTTTTTTCTAGATATGTTTCCTGAGGCAAAGGAAACAAAAGCAAAAATAAGCTATTGGGATTTAAAATAAAAAGCTTCTGTGCAGCAAAGCAAACAATTGACAAAACTAGAAGACAATTTACTGAATGAGGAAGATATTTACAAATGGCATATCTGATAAAGGGTTAGTATCCAAAATATCTAAAAACTCCTACAACTAAACACCAAAAAATAATAATAAAAATGGGCATAGGGTGTGAACAGACATTTCTTCAAATAAGACATCTATATGATGGTATCTATATGATCTATCGGATAGCAATAGATACATGAAAAGGTACTCAACATCACTAATCAAGAGGGAAATGAAAATCAAAACCACAATGAGCTATCACCTCACACATATCAGAATGGCTAAAATCAAAAACACAAGAAACAACAAGTGTTGATGTGGATGTGGACAAAAAGGAACCTTCATACACTGTTGGTGGGAATGCAAACTGGTACAGCCACTGTGAAAAACCGTATGGAGGTTCCTCAAAAAATTAAAAAGAATAGAACTGCCATATATTCCACTACTGGGCATTTATCCAAAGAATACAAAAACACCAATTACAGAAGATATATGCACCCCTGTCCTTATTGCAGCATTATTTACAATAACCAAATTATGGAAACAACCCTAGTATCCATTGATATAAGAATGGATAAAGGAGAGGTGGTATATCTATGTATCTATGTATCTATATATCTATATCTATGCATCTATATCTATCTATATATCTGTATCCATAAATATATATATATATATATATACATAATAAAATATTTCTCAGCCATAAAAAAACTAATGAAATATTGCCATTTCCAACATGGATCTAGAATATGATGCTCAGTGAAATAACTCAGAGAAAGACAAATATCATGTGATTTCACTCCTATGTGGCATTTAACCAACAAAACAATGAACACTATAAACCTGAAACTAATATATTAATTGTATACTAACTACAATTAAAATGAAGTGAAATGAAATAATAAAGTAATTAAAAATGTCTCAACTACTATTTTTTCAAGTATCTCATTCATTTTCTCTTATCCTACTAGGGCTCCAATTTATAACATGTTATGTATTTTCAAGTGTGTCCTATGTGTCTCTTAAGCTTTTTTTTTTTTTTTCTATTAGTGTTACTCTTTGTGCTTTACTTTGGATTTTTAAAAAAATTTTTTAAATGTTTAATTATTTTTGAGAGAGAGAGACAGAGAGAGAGAAAGCAGGGGAAGGGCAGAGAGAGGGAGACACAGAATCCAAAGCAGACTCCAGGCTCTGAGCTGTTAGCACAGGCCAACACAGGGCTCAAACTCATCAACCGCGAGATCATGACCTGAGCCAAAGTCGGACACTTAAACCAACTGAGCCACTCAGGTGACCCAAGTTTGGATATTTTCTATTCATTCATGAACCAAGTCACAAATCTTGACTTCTATATTTAACCTGTATTGAGTACTTTTTGTTGTATTTTTCAATTCCAGACTTTCCATTTGATTATATTTCATAGTTCTAATTTTCTGGTGAAATTATCCACTTTCCATCTCATGTATTATCTTTTCCTCTTTTTTTTTTTTTAAAGAAACATCATTAGTAAGTTATTTCAGTCTATGCTAAAACAAATATCTGGATCACCTGCTTATCTTGCCTTTCTTTTTTAAACTTCTTTGGGTGGAGGAGGGGGTTAGTGAATGGTCCTTAGTCAAGGTATTATTACTTTTGGGTGAATGGTAGATGCTGTATATATATTTTAAAAATCATAAAAACAAAAACAAAACAAAAATCATAGGAACTCCAACAGACATTATGTTTTTTTAGAGAGGGTCATTCTTTAATCTATTAGGCAGATTGAATAAAGCCTCTCCTGTCAATTATTGAGCTGAGCCAAGACAAGAGTGCAGGTTTAGTAAAGCTCAGATTACCTCTAGTCCATCCTTGTTCTTAGGGTGTAGTTCGCTTTTCATTTTAGCACCTGGTGTGTTCACCAGAAATGCCCTTCCCTCTGTTTTTGGCCAGTGGCATGTGTACATAAGGAGGAGTTGGGGGGGAGGATTGTTCCATATTCAACATCTTTTTTTGTAGTAAGGCAAGACTGCAAAAAAAAAAAAAGTCCCTATTTTTCATAGGTGTTAGGCTTAGTTTCATGTGCTCTTGTCCCTTGTAGCTTCAGAACTCAGCTGATACCTTGAGGGGGAAACCAGCTGCTTATCAAGCCCAGTTCTTTATGCCTTCTCACTGTGATATTAAGCCCTCAAGCTTCCAATTTTATCTAATCTCATAAGACTGCTTGTTTCTCTGTGACCCACCCATGGCCTTCTAGCCACATAGAATCTGTATTCTCAAGTTTTCATCCTGTGCATAGAATCAACAAATGCCTTCATGGAAAAATGGCTACAGAATGTAAGCTCATATGTAGTTTCCTCTCTGCAAACATTTTTCCTTCTTGTTCTGGTTGCTTCAGTAGCTCTCTGATGCCTTTAACAGATTTTTTTTCTTATAGTATGTATGACCTTTCCAGTGGTTTTTAATGACATTGTTGATTGGGTTCAAGTGACTTTACTCTATAACTGTCCTGTAAATAAATAAATATATATATGTGTGTGTATATATATATATGTGTATATATATATGTATATATATACATATACGTGTATACATATACATGTACATATATATATGTGTATATATATACGTATATATATACGTATATATATATACATATACGTATATATATACATATATGTGTATACATATACATATACATATATATGTATATATATACATATATATGCACACATATATATATGTATATATATGTATATATGTATACATATATATACATATATACATATATATACACATACATATATGTGTATACATACATATGTATATATACACATATGTATATATACATATGTATGTATACACATATATGTGTGTACACACATATATGTATATATACATATGCATATATATACTTATGTATATACACATGTATACATATACACATACATATATGTATACATATATGCATATATACATATGTGTATATATACACATATATACATATGTGTATATATACATATATACGTATATATTTACTTGTGTTTTAGGTTTTTATTTAAATTCTAGTTAGTTAACATACAGTGTAATATTAGCTTTAGGAGTGAAAATAAATGGATGTAAAGTAACTGAAGTAATGTGCTAAAAAACCTGATAAGTATTAATTGACAATTGGAATACCTGAGATATGTCTGGCCCTGCAATTTATTTACTGTATTTACTTTGCCCTCCTATATTCTAGTCTTTTAGCTGAAAAATAAAAGTGTTAGACTAGATAAACTATTTTCCTTCATTCTGTGAGTTTGATTTCTCATAATATGAGCAATTTTTTTACCTTACAAGTAGAATTTGGCATACTGTCAGAGCATCCTATAGAATTATCATCATGATAATGACAACAATAAATAGTAAGCAATTAAATAAGGATTATGCTTAGAGGGGTACCTGGGTCACTTGGTCAGTTAAGTGGCTGACTCTTGATTCAGCTCAGGTCATGATTTCATGGTTTGTGAGTTTGAGCCCTGCGTCAGGCTTTGCACTGATATTGCGGAGCCTGCTTGGGATTCTCTCTCTGCCCTTCCCCTGCTCATGCTCTCCTCTCTCAAAATAAATAAACCTTAAACATTTTTAAACAGGAAATAAAGAAATATGCTTAGAAAATAAGTCTTTAGAATTCCATTTTCATTGAAGATTAATCACCACCACAACCAAAAACATTTTAAACAACTAAGCTAACAAGTTTCTGTAAGGATATTCATATCGACTGTTATAACTAAGATAGCTATATGTCCTTGTTTGCCTGGGACACTTCCATTTACATTTTTGTCTCTAGATAATTACAAATAGTTTCCCCTTCTCCTCTAAAAATTATTTTGTTTTGGCTGGAAAATTGTATGGTCATTCTAGTTATAATTCTGAGAGAAAGAGAAAAATCTTCATTGGTCAGATGCATAATCATTGTGAGACTAATTTCAGATTTTAATAGAGTATGCCAAAAAGCAAAAATGACTATTGATAAACACTATATTAAATTTCTATTCAGATATAATATTTATAGACTCTAGAATACTCAGACATTGTTTGAATCCCTAGACTAACTATATGACAGTTTTCCAAATGTGTTCATGTTTTTCACAGAAGAGTGAGAATCAGTTGGACAAAGTGTTATTCACTACAGGTCAATACACATATCATCCAGTGAGTATCAAGGCTTTTAACAGAGATAGACAACTAAAGACAATATATCACAAAGAGTGCAAAAGTCAGTGATGGAGAACTGTTTATAAGGGGACACCAACCTCTTACACCAATGTCTCTACAGACCTACCCACCCTAGTGTTTAGGGGACCTCACAGTTCAGTTGTGAGGTTTTAATGACTTTGATGGAGCTATTTCAAATCATCACTAGATTTTAAAAAATAAAGTTTTTCTTGGTTTCCTGTCTTGAAGGAAAAATGTGTGTAAAAGACATATTTTAAAAATACTCTGGAAACTTTTAAAAAATTATATTTACTAATAGAGTTCTGGTTTAAGATGGCAGTGTAGGAAGATCCTAAACTCACCTCCTTCCATGGGCACACTGAACTGTAGCTGCATGTGGAACAACTTTCTCTGCAAAAAAAAACCTAAAACCTAGATGGGTGACTCCCATGCATCAGACGAATTTGGAAAAAACCCACATCAAAGTGGGTACAGGAGGCAGACACATGAAATCCCCTCTTGGCACAGAGACCCACAATCAGAAGATAACTCAAACCCTGAAATATCTTTCTGAGGAGTAAAGAGTTTGAAACATTCACTTTTAAGACCTGCACCTGAGAAATGAGCCCCCAAGACATAAAGCTTTGAAAAGCAGTGGGCTCACATTCACAAGACCTACAAGGCCATAGTGAACTGAGGAACAGCTTTTAAAGTACTTGCAACCTGTGGGGCACCTGCATGGCTCAGTTGGTTAAGCATCTGACTTCGGCTGTCATGATCTCATGGTTAGTGAGTTAGAGCCCTGCATCGGGCTCTGTGCTGACAGCCCAGAGCCTGGAGCCTGTTTCGGATTCTGTGTCTCCCTCTCTCTCTGCCCCTCCCTGTTTGTTCTCTCTCTGTCTCAAAAATAAATAAACAGTAAAAAAAATTTTTTTTAAGTATTTGTAATCTCAGACTCACACACCAGGACCCAGTATAAAAGCAGCCAACGGAGAGGTGCCCAGACTTTATGTGAAAAAGGCTTATTTGCTTATCTTAAAGCATTGGCTTGAAGGGCAGGCATCTAATTTAGCACACATGTAAAGGGCTTCTGGGGTACTCTCTGGGGATGGAGGCTTGCTGGTGCTATCTTTACACTCACCCTTTTCTTGCTCAATTCACTGATACCTCCAGAAAGAAGCTTGTTCCTTCCTCTGGTGCCCCAATATTTATGGGTGCTATACACAAGACACCTCTAAATTTCCCAACTCTGGTGGCCAGTGGAGCTTACACTCAAGGGTACCACAGGGCTGTAATGAATGGAGAGGTTCTTAAATGACTACCACCCTCAAGGCACATCAAGAGGCAACTGTCTGAGGAGCCTTGTCTTTCTGTGAAAGAGACCTTCTAGCTTATCTTCATTACTGCAGCCTGTGAGGAAGCTTCTAAGGCCCTGGAGGACAGGTGCCATCTTTGTACTCTCCCTCTGCCATGCTCCAGAGGGACCTTATCTCCTAGAGGTGATAGGACTTATGGTCCAAAAACTTATGGTCCAGTTTTTATATATGATGATCCAGATTATGTGGGTGCCACCCTAAGGATGTTCCTTGATCTCATTGCTCTGGTGTCCCGTTGGGCTTATGTTTCTAGATCCCATGGGACTGTAACAATCAGAGAGACAGTTCTTGATTAAGCAATAATACCAGGGCACTGCACACACAGCAGACTGAAACACACACCAGTCTTTCAGTGAATTAGGTCTATTTGATTGTCCAGGAACTTCAATCAGAAGGGCAGTCTATTTTGACACACATCTAGGGACCTACATAGATATTCTCTGGGAATGGAGACCAGCAGACACGCTGTATGTTCTCACTCTGCCCACTCCAGCTCACCAGGATCTCCCAGAAAAGAGCTTATACCCTTGTCTGGGTCCTTGATTTTTGTAGCTGCTTCTAATAGACATCTCTAGAATACTAATTTTGGTGGCCACTGGGACTTATACTGTGGCCCCACAGGATTGTGTCTATTTGTATACTTCAAAAGCTGCCATGTAAGGGTATAGCTTCCAATCAGCCTGCATCTAGGTACTGACTGAGATCCTCCCCTTTGGGACACAATAGGTCTTGGAACACTCTCAAATACTGGAATTATTAAAAATAAAATCGGACGCTTGGACAATCACAAGGGTTTGAGAGACAACCCATACTAAGGCAGAGTCAAACAATAAGGTTGATCTCCTGCATGTGGCCACTCCTTGAAGACCGAGAGAGATGGCCGTTTTATCTAATGCATAGAAACCAACACACAAAGTTAAAGAAAATAAAGAAACAGCAAAATATGTTCCAAAGAAAGAACATGATAAAACCTCAGAAAAAAAATCCTCAAATAAAGTGGAGATAGTGTGTTATCTAATAGAGTTTAAAATAATGTTCACAAAGACTGCTCATGAACTTGGGAAACTAGATGAATACAGGAAAAACTCAAGAAAGAGACAGAAATACAAACAAGTACCAAATAGAAGTCACAGAGCTGAAGAACAGAGTAATGGAACAACAGATTGCACTCTAGGGGTTCAGTAGCAGCCTAAATGAAACAGAAGAAAGGATACATTAAACTAAAAAATAAAAGAGTGAAACTCATTAAGTTAGAGAAGACAAAAGAAAAAGGTGAAACAAATGAAGATAGCTTAAGAGATCTATGATACATCATCAAGCTGACCGACATTTGCACTACAGGGGTTCCAGAAAGAGAAGACAGAGAAAGGAAAGGCAGAAAACTTATTTGAAGAATTAATAGCTAAAAACTTCCCTAAACTGGGGAAGGAAATAGACATCCAGACCCAGGAAGCTCTGAAATTTAAAATAAGATGAACCCAAGAGATCTACACCAAAACACACTATAATTAAAATGTCAAAAGCTAAAGACAAGGAGAGAATCTTAAAAGCATCAACAGAAAAACAGTAAGTTATGTACAAGAGAACCTTTATAAGATTATCAGCATATTTTTTCAGCAGAAATTTTGCAGGCCAGAAGGGAGTGGCACAATATATTCAAAGTACTAAAAGGAGAAAACTTTCAGCCAAGAATATCTACCCAGAAATGTTGACATTCAGAATTGAAGAAGAAATAAAGATTTTCCAGACAAGCAAGATCTAAAAAAAGTTTATCACTGCTAAACTAGCCTTACAAGAAATGTTTAAGGGACTTCTTTAAGCTTAAAGTAAAGGATGCTAATTAGTAACAATATATAAAGTATAAATCTCACTGGAAAAGGTAAATATATAGTAAAGGTGGTGGATTAATCACTTTTAAAGCCAGCATGAAGGTTAAAAGAGAAAATCAGTTTAAAAAACACACCATAATTACAACAATTTAAAAATACACAAATTAAAAGTATGTAAAATGTGATATCAAAAACAAAACATAGAGGGAAAGACTAAAATTTAGAACTTCAGAATATGTTTGCACTTAGGTAGTTATCAACTTAGAATAGACTGTTACAAATACAAGTTGTTATATATAAAGTCTTCGTCATCATATAGCAAAATTCTATGGTTGAGACACAAAAGATAAAGAGATAAGAACCTAAGTATAAAACTAAAGAAAGCCATCAAACCACAAGGAAGGGGGCAGGAGATGAAAGGAACAGAGAAACAACAAAACAGCCATAAAACAATTAACAAAATGGCAATAAGCACACACTTATCAATAATTACTTTAAATGTAAAATAATTAAAATTTCCAAACAAAAGACAGAGAGTGGCTGAATGGATTTAAAAAACAAAATCGAGGGGCGCCTGGGTGGCGCAGTCAGTTAAGCGTCCGACTTCAGCCAGGTCACGATCTCGCGGCCAGTGAGTTCGAGCCCCGCGTCGGGCTCTGGGCTGATGGCTTGGAGCCTGGAGCCTGGAGCCTGTTTCCGATTCTGTGTCTCCCTCTCTCTCTGCCCCTCCCCCGTTCATGCTCTGTCTCTCTCTGTCCCAAAAATAAATAAACGTTGAAAAAAAAATATTAAAAAAAAAAAACAAAATCGAACTCTATGCTGCTTATAAGAGACTTACTTCAGATTTATGAAAACACACAAAGTGAAGGGATGAAAAGAAATATTCTATGTAAATATAAACCAAATGAAAGCTGGGGTTGCTACACTTATATCAGACAGAACAAACTTTAAAGCAGAAAATGCAGGGGTGCCTGGGGGGCTCAGTCAGTTAAGCATCCAACTCTGGATTTCAGCTCAGGTCATGATCTCACAGTCCTGAGACAGAACCCCACATCCGGCTCCACTGTTTGAGATTATTGCTTTCCCTCTGTCCCTCCCCAACTCATACACACATGCTTGCCTCTAATACATACATACATACAAACTTACATACATACAATGAAAACAGAAACTGCAAAAAGAGACAAGAGCATTACACAATGATATAGTGGTCAATTCAACAAGAGGATGTAACATCTGTAAATATTTATGTACCCATCATAGAAGCACATAAATATATAAAGCAAATATAAACAAACAGATAAACAGCAGTATGATGACAGTAGGAAGCTATAGTACCCCACTTTCATCAATGGATAGATCATCCAGACAGAAAATCAACAAGAAAACAAAAAATTAGACCAGAAGGACTTAACAGATATATACAGAACATTCTATACAGAAGCAACAGAAAACAAGTATACATGTAACATTTTCCAGTTAGATCTTATGTTAGGCCACAAAACAGGTCGTAATAAATTTTAGAAGATTGAAATCATATCAATCATCTTTTTGACTGTAATGATATGAAGCTAAAGTCATTCTAAGAAGAAAATTGAAAAATTAACAAATATTTGGAGATTAAACATCATGCTACTGAACTACTGAACAACCGACAAGTCAAGGAGGAAATGTGAAGAAAAAAATTTAAAAATACCTTGAGATAAATAAAAATGGAAACACAACAAACTGAAATTATGGAATACATCAAAAGCAGTTGTAAGAAATAAGGTTATAGCAATAAATTCTTACCTCAAGTAACAAGGAACATCTCAAATAAACAACCTAACTTAACACTTCAAGAAACTAGAAAAAGAGGAACAAACAAAACTCAAACTTAGTAGAAGGAAGGAAATAACAAGGTCAGAGCAGAAATCAATGAATTAGGAACTAAAAAGACAACAGAAAAGTTCAGTGAAACTAAGAGTTTGTGCTTTGTGTATAGCACCTGTGTGATATACCACAATAACAAAATGAAGCATAAAAATTATATGATTGGGAAACTGGCTGACTCAGTCAGTTGAGCATCTGACTCTGGGTTTTTGTCTCAGGTCATGATCTCATGGTTCCTGGGTTCAAGTCCTGCATGGGACCCAGGCTGGCAATGCAGAGACTACTTGGAATTCTCTGTCTCTCCCTCCTTCTCTTTCTGTCCCACTCCCTTTCTCCCTCTCACTCTCTGTCTCTTTCTGTCAACATAAATACGCTTTAAAAAATTCTATGGTCATCTCAATGGATGTAGAAAAAGTATTTGACAAATTCAATATCCATCTATGATAAAAACTCTCAGTTGAGTTTATAGGAATATACCTCTACATAAGAAAGGCCACATGTGATGAAACCACAAATAACATTATACTCAATGGTAAAAGCTGCAAGCTTTTCCTCTAAAATCAGGAACAAAGCAAGAATGCCTGCTCTTAGTGCTTTCATTCAACACACTATTGGATCACTTTTATTCAACACACTATTGGAAGTTCTACTCAGAACAATTAGTTAAGAAAATAAATAAAAGACATCTAAATCAGAAAAGAAGTACAACTGCTACTGTTTGCAGATGGCATAATGTTGTATGTAGAAAACCCTTAAGACTCGATCAAAAAACTGTTGGAATTAGTGAATTCTGTACAGGTGCAGGTAATAAAATCAATATAAGACAATCCCTTGCACTTCTTTATATTAATAGTGAACTTTCAGAAAGCGAAATTAAGAAAACAACCCCATTTACAACTGCATCAAGAATAATAAAATATCTAGGAATAAATTTAACCAAGGAAGTAAAATTTGAAGACACAGATGAAAAGAAAGATATTAATTGGTCACAGATGGGAAGAATATTATTTGTGAAAAGGTCCATACTGCCTATAGCAATCGACAGATTCAGTGCAACCCCTATCAAAATTCAACTGGCATTTTTTACAAAAATAAAACAAAAAATACTATAATTTGTATAGAACCACAAAAGGTTATGAACAGCCAAGCAATCTTGAGAAAGAACAAAGTTGGAGAGTTCCCACTCCCTGATTCAAAGTATATTACAAAGGTATAATAATCAAAATTGTATGGTATTATCATAAAAACAGGCACATAGGTTAATGGAACAAAGAGAGGGCCCAGGGGGGAAAAATCCATGTATATGTGGATTAATGACGTTAATTTATGACAAAGGAGCCAAGAATATACAATGGAGGAAAGTACAGTCTCTTCGATAAATGGAGCTAGGAAAACTAGACAGCCACATGCAGAAGCATGAAGCCCAATCACTATTTTACACCATACACAACAATTAACTCAAAATGGATTAAGACTTGAATATAGGCTCTGAAACCACAAAACTCCCAGAAGAAAACATAGGCGGTAAGCTCCTTGACATCGGTTGTCGTAAAATTTTTTTATTTTGATACCAAAACTAAAGGCAAAAAATATCCCCCAAAGAACCAAGTAGGACTACATCAAACTAGAAAGCTTCTGAACAGCAAAGGAAACCATGAATAAAATGAAAAGGCAAACTACTGAATGAGAAAAACAAACTTGCAGATCATATGTCTGATAAGGGGTTAATATCCAAAATATACAAAGAACACAGGTCCATAACAAAAAAATCAATAATTCATTTAAAAAAAATAGACAAAAGATCTGAATAGGTATTTTTCTAAAAAGACAGAGATAGCCAAGAGATGCATGCAAAGTTTCCAGTTAGCACCAGGAAAATGCTCATCAAAACCCAATGAGATTATCACCTCGCACCTACTTAGAATGGCTATTATCAAAAAGACAAGACATAACAAGTGTTGGAGAGGATATGGAGAAAAGAGAACACTTGTGCCTTGTTGGTATGAGTATAAATTGGTACAGTCACCTTGGAAGATAGTATGGACGTTCCTCAAAAAAATTAAAAATAAACTATCATATGATCCAAAATTCTATTTCTGATATTTACCCTAACTTGAAAAAAAAAAAAAAACTACATGCCTCCTTGGTCATTGTGGCAATAACAGGCAAGATATGCAAACAACCTGTGTCCATCAAGAGCTTAATGGGTAGAAAAAATCTGGTGTATGTACACACACACACACACACACACACACACACACAGAGGAATCATTTTCGGCCATAAAACAGAAGGAAACATTGCCATTTGCTACAACATATATGGACTTTAAAGCATTATGGTAAGTAAAATAAGACCGGGAAAGACAGATATGGTCTGATCTTACTCATATATTGAATATAAACCAAAAATATAAAAACCAACAAAAACCACACAAAACCCAACTCATATAGAACAGATGGTGGCTGCCAGAGGCAGGATGTAGGGGATGGGTTAAATGGGTGAAAGGGTACAAGCTTCTAGTTATAAAATAAGTAAGTCATGGGGAAGTAATATACAGCACAGTGACTATAATTAATACTTTATTGCATATTGGACAGTAACTAAGAGAGTACATCTTCAAAGTTCTCATCACACACAAAAAATAATTTTTGTAACTAGGTATGGTGATAGACATTAGCTAGATTGGCTGCAGTGATCATTTTTAAATATATACAAAGATTAGATCATGTTGTACATCTGAAACTAATGTTATATGTCAATTATGCCTCAATTGAAAGGAAGAATGCACATAGAAAAAAATCATTTTATTGTTAGTGCTATCAATGACCTTTCTTTTTATTGGTTATGGAGTATATTTAAAACTGTTAATTATTTTAAAATTCTGTGTTGGCAATGAAAACTAGTGCCAAAACTGTATTAGAGACTGAAAAACTATGTGTTTGACTAGTCTTTTCTCTTTTTATGCAAATCTCATTTTTTTTATGCAAATCTCATTTACTGGTGGTTATCCCCAGTAAATTAGTGCTTAATTGTTCTAAGGGTACTGACACAAAAAGTGCCTGGAAGAATTAATAATGTGCGAGATCTAAAATCCTTTCATTCATCCATCCATCCATCCATCCATCCATCAGGAAACATCTACTGAAACACTGTTTTTGAAACTGATTTATATTGCTTTTATCATTTAAAAATATTACATGGTAATAATTCCCAAGCTACTGCCTGGTAGTAAATCCATAATAATTCAGAAGTAACACAATTCCACCAAGTCTATATGGCAGTTTTCTTAACTACTCTATAGTTGGCCCTTTGTATTATTTCTGGAGTTTTTCACAACTGTAGGACTGTAATAAACATCCACACATAAAGCATTCGTATTTTGGGAATTACTTCCTCAAACTCTTTATCAGAATTAGAATTAGTGAGTGAAGGAGAATTAACTTCTTCAAGGCCTTTATGTATTGTCAAATTGCTATATACTGGCTGCCTTATCAATGTACGTTACCAGCACAAAGATATCAATTTAACTTTATAAATAAAACTTGCCTATGTATTTCTGTGGTTATCTGTTGTATTGTTTTCTCTTTTCTCATTTGGGTTTTGAGTCTTTTCCTCCCTTAATAAATGTAATTAAGATACCATATGGTTTCACTCTTATGTGGATCCTGAGAAACTTAACAGAAACCCATGGGGGAGGGGAAGGAAAAAAAAAAGAGGTTAGAGTGGGAGAGAGCCAAAGCATAAGAGACTCTTAAAAACTGAGAACAAACTGAGGGTTGATGGGGGGTGGGAGGGAGGGGAGGGTGGGTGATGGGTATTGAGGAGGGCACCTTTTGGGATGAGCACTGGGTGTTGTATGGAAACCAATTTGACAATAAACTTCATATATTGAAAAAAATGAAATTAAAGTAATGCCAATTTGTTTTTTGTTTTTTGGGTTTTTTTTGAAAAACTGGTCCAACTTTCAATGTTCTGTTATTGTTTATTCTGGTCTCTTTTTTATTTATTTCTGATTTTTCTTTGTTATTTCCTTTCTTTACTAAATTCCAGCTATGTTTTTTTCTTTTTCTAATTCCTTGTAGTGTAATGTTGTGTATTTGAACTTTTATTTTAATACAAGCATTTATAGCATAAGTTTCACTCTAACATCTGCTTTTGCTGCATCCTATAGGTTTTGAAATATTTTTTCTTGTTATTTTGAGACATATTTTGATTTGCTGTTTAATTTCTTATTTGGCCCATTGCTTGTGTGGTGTGTTAATATTTGCATATTAAATATTTAATATTTATATTGTTTTCCAGCTTGGATTTTTTGTTGATCTTTAGTTTTATACTATTATGGTCAGAAAATATACTTGGTATGATTTCAGTCTTCTTAAATTTGTAATATTTGTCTCTTTTTATATGATTCAAGTAGGCAATTCTTTTGGATGTACTTGAAGAAAATGCATATTCTATTTTTCTTAGATGGGTTGTTCTGTGTATATCTTTTAGAACCATGTATTCTGAAGTATGCTTCAAGCAAAAAATGTCCTTTTTGAAAAAAATAACTGAGGGTATTTGCTTAAGTAAAGCATATCAGAGGAGAGGCAAGTGGGGGGTTGGGCGAAAAAGGTGAAGGGGGTTAAGAGTAAATCCATCATAATGAACATTGAGTGATGATGTACAGAAGTGTTGAATCACTACATTGTAGACCTGAAACTAATATAACACTATGTTAACTACACTGGAATTGAAATTAGTGTAATAAAAAGAAATAAAAAATAAAAATTGCCACTTTCATTATGGAAAACACAAATAAAAATGGAAAATGGATATAAAATATGAATACAACTTTTATTTTTGAAGAGTACACACACACATTCTTTTCAAATGAAAAAAAGCTTTTCCTTTTAGGCTTCCATGGCTTCCATATGGTAAATTTGTTTTCTTTTTAAATGTGTTTTATCTTTGAATTTTAAAAAGAAAAAGCAAAAACTCAATTTTAGTGTGTAATGAAGAATGTAAGGGTCCGTGAAACAGAATAACTGATTTTAGGTAAAGAATTGGAACTGGTTTTTTTTTTTAATTTTATTTAAAACAAAAATTTTTTTAAATGTTTATTTTTGAGACAATGCAAGAGACAGAGTGCAAGGGGCAGAGGGGCAGACAGAGGGAGACACAGAATCTGAAGCAGGCTCCAGGCTCCGAGCTGTCAGCACAGAGCCTGACAGGGGGCTTGAACTCACGAACCATGAGATCATGACCTGAGCAGAAGTCGGACGCTTAACTGACTGAGCCACCCAGGCACCCCAAGAATTGGAACTGTGTTTCTAAGAGCATAGTTTTATTTGTAAAAAATACGGGGACAATAATATTGTATGTGAAGCTGTCCTTCCTTAGTTTTCACTCAAATTTTCCCCAAAATTTTTAAGACTAGTAGGAGATTGGCATTTACCAGGTAATAAATTCAGAAGCATGTAAACTACCGCCATAATTATAGAGTTTATATTTGGGTACATAATAGCTATCCTTAATTCAACCTGATTAGAAATAAGTTTTATTCCAGTCTTGTGTTTAGACCATTTTCCATAGTGCAGACAAAGATATTCATTAATTCTCCCACACTGCTTTCATTGAAGGAACAATTCCAGTCCATTTAATGTTCCTTACAATGGATGTTTATTTAGTATGCTGAATAATAATCTGACATCACTTGGCTTCCTGATATGGTCTTCGATGTTCTCAAATGAAATTTGATCTCACATCTGTATTACCATTTAAGGCAACATAGTTCTGGGAGACCTTATGAGGAAACTCCTCCCGCTCAAAGAATACATACAACAGCATACATCAAAAAGTTGAGTTTGCAAAACAAAAGTTGTTTGCAAAACAAACATTCTTTAAATAAAGACTAGAAAATGAATGTCACCTGTTTAGTCTTCAGGATCTACCAATAAGAACCAGTAAGAAAAATCCTAACGTATTCCATTTTATGACCTAATACACACACACACACACACACACACACACACACACACACACACTGCACTTTCATACATTAACAAATTATAGTCAAAATTGCCTTAAAAAAAGTTAAAATACAGGGGCGTCTGGGTGGCTCAGTTGGTTGAGTGGCCAACTTCTGCTCGGGTCATGATCTCACAGTCTGTGGGTTCGAGCCCCGCATGGGGTTCTGGGCTGACAGCTCAGAGTCTGGAGCCTGCTCTGGACTCTGTCTCCCTCTCTCTCTCTGCCCCTCCCCCACTCATGCTCTGTCTCTCTCTCCCTCTCAAAAACAAATAAACATTAAAAAGGAAGTTTAAAGTACATGAAGCATTCCATATAATCACCACAAATTACCCAAAGTTATGGTTCTCATTTTTTGGTCATAATTACTTTAAAAGTTCTCAAATTGTAACCTATCACATTTCTTAAATTAATTCAGAAAAAAAATAATTTATCAGGATCCAAGATAATTTGATTGCTTATGTGTAGTGCTTCATAGATTTTGTAATGCAAAATACAAATTGAATGCTGTGATCCATATATCATCTGAGTAATTATTGGGTAGACTTAATTATCTTATGTGCATACAACATATTTAACAAATCTTATTGTTATATTTAGTACAGGAAACAAAGAATCAACAGAATCTTTAAAAATGAAAGCTTACACTATATTTATGATCTGTTGTTTGGAAAGCAATGATTTTTTCTTTTGGGCATTTGACATTGCATTCTACTCCTGACTTACATGATATATTATTCTCCTGGACCTTGATTCTCTGACTGCTGTT
Source organism: Felis catus (assembly GCF_018350175.1). NCBI lineage: Eukaryota > Metazoa > Chordata > Mammalia > Carnivora > Felidae > Felis > Felis catus. Next base: position 66,664,533 of record NC_058373.1, read on the forward strand.
CTCTGATTATTCTTTGCCATGAAAGATGGTAACTCCTAAGCATATTTACAGAATTCCTTTGCTTTTTTTTTTTTTTTTTTTGCTTTGGGGAATTCATATACTCAGAAGAAACACTTTGCCAACTTTATTTTGTCTGCTCTCAGTTTTGATAACATATCTATACTCTTATAGTTATGAAGTTTCAGTTGACTCGTGAAAAGTATCATTTATACTGACTATCAAAACCTAAAGGTGGCCATGTGAGAAATTAAAGTTCTCATTTTTCTTATACTCCATAATTTACCATTCCTTCTTAATGTTGTTATTTCCTACATTGTTACCATCTTTGTGTTTTCCTCTGAGACCTTACAAAGGCTTTTCTTCCTCATTCTTATCACCACCTGTGCCCTATACGTAACAAAGAGACCCACATCATTCATCTCCATGTTAGCATCATAAGTTAGGCTCCAACCATTACCCAAACATGGATAATCATGCAGCTTTCAACTTTAGAAAAGATTTCTTGAGCTGCCTTGTGCTCCACGGACTCATTTGTGCTTGTAACATTAAATTTACTCAGTCTGGCCCTTGCCTAATGGTTTTCAAGCACTTTCAGGTGAATTTTGTTGTCTGATACATACACTTTTGTGTGTGTTTGTATACACAATTTTCTTCTCTCTTTCCCAATATGCACTTTCTCTTCCCAAATCCAAATGTAGTCTCTAATTAGCCTCTTCCATCCTTGGTTTGCATTATTTCAAGTTGCATTTTGCTTCTGTGATGTTATGAATCTTAAATTTCCCAGTTAGACTTCAATTTCTCTCACACAAAGATAGAACAATGCTTGGTAGTTTCAGCACCCACTCTCTTTATTCAGTGAACACTTTTGTTGACTAAACTGTGCCATAAGAAAGATGTGTGTGTGTGTGTGTGTGTGTGTGTGTGTGTGTGTGTGTGTTTAGGGGAGAAGAAACTTTTAAAAGTCTGAAAGACAGCATCAGAAGAACATTAGAATCTATAGGGAGCCTCTTTCCCCCATGTAGGGCATCAGGATCTGAGAGTGAAATAAAAAAATTCAAATGTTTATAATAACTATCTGCAGAAAAATCACCCAAGAGACTGTTTATGCTATGTGGCTGAGAAGTCTTTAGAATGCCAAAGATCAATCTGGGTAATGAGAGTATAGCCTCAACTTTAACTCAGAAATGTGATGAACTTAGAATCTGGAGAAGAATCAGTTGTGTTGAGACCTGTCTAGAGAAAGGTGAGAGCACAGATGGGTTGGTCTGAAAGAAGTCTAAGAAAAGAGAAGTTGGAGAATATGAACATTTGTGAGCATTGTCAGAGCGAGGGAGATACTGAAGTTGGGAAGATAGGACCCTTCTGAGGAAAGAACCATTCTCTAGGCTTTTCCATGTCATTGATAAATTTCACTTAGAATTTCCAAGGGCTCTGACTCCATGGACTAGTCTCCTCCAGATCCAGTTTCTCTGCCTTGCTCTGTGTTCCAGGAGGATGCTCTCCTCAGCTTGCACATCAAGGCTCATTTAACTCAAAATTCCTCTTGGTCTCAGCCAATGAGGTAGCGGTTGAAGGTTACAGGGCAGGAAGAGGGGTCAGGATGTAGTCCTCTACATAAAGCCACAGCTCCTGTCAGATGGACTCTCTGACAGAGAGTAAAACTACCACCCTCACCAGGCTCTGATCACAGTTATTCCCTTTGACCTTTTAGGCCTAGCATTTGGTATACCTAGCATTGTGTTGAGACTTCTTTGGTGGTTTCCCAACCCATTGTCACCCCTAAATCCTGATCATACTGCTCTCTAAATAGACCTTTAACTATATTCTCTTCAATTACCTACTTTGGTATGTGCCATCTGCTTCTTCCTGGGACCCTGACTCACAAGCATCATTATTACCTGTTGACTTCTTTTTAGCTTCTTCAGAAGATTTGATGGAGAGATGGAGAGAGAGAGAGAAAGAGAGAGAGAGAGAGAGAGAGATAAACAGAGAGAGAGAGAGAGAGAGAGAGAGAGAGAGAGAGAAAGAAAAGAAAGGAAGGAAGGAAGGAAGGAAGGAAGGAAGGAAGGAAGGAAGAAAAAGTAAGTCTGTTCTCATTGTAAAAGAATTAACTTTTGTTCTAACCTAAAAATCCATCTCTAAAGGTTTGACTTACCTGAATCAGTCTTTGAGAACATGTCCTACTTTGGGTGCACACTGACAAACCATGTGGGGCCACCGGATCTTATGAAAGGGATCTTACCTAATTTGAGAATTTTCTAGCATAATGTCAAAGTTGAAACCTTTGAAATCTTTAAAGACTTTGAAGCCAGAAGCCAGCTTAGATTTTAATCAAATAGTGGACATTTTATGATGGAATTGAGCAAAATACAGTTTCTTCTGTGGAGTAGAATTACTGAAGCAGTACTATATTGGAATAAGTTCTTTAGTTAGATGATATACATGTAGTCTTAAACTACAGAGCCATTTGATGATCTTTTAGGGGAATATTATCTTTCAGTTTGGTCCAAAAAGTTGGATTTTGACTGCTGACCCAGACATGAAAAAAACAATTTTCTAATTTTCTAAAAAGAGATAAGCAAAGATCAATAGCCATAAAGAAAAAAGAAAAGCTTTAGATGTAAACAGGCAATTTGCAGAAATTATATGCAAATGGCACTTAACCAGATGAAAAGATGCTCAAATTTTCTCATAAAAGAGTTCATAGGGCTGAGTGAGAAAATTTGTAGTCTGAGCCTGAAATATTTGATTACTTCCAAAAATAAGAAAATTCTCCATGACTATTAGGTTCATGTCAAAACAAAACAAAAATGTCAAAAAACAACTTAGGGCTCCAGTGGCCTACACAGGACAACTTACACATTCATAAGGGATATTATATGAAGACAACTAAGGCATAAAAACATGTTTAAATCTATGAGAGCATAATGATATTGAAACTGTTAATGTGACAGGGCACCTGGGTGGCTCAGTCAGTTAAGTGGCCAACTTTGGCTCGGGTCATTATCTCACCGGCTCGTGAGTTCGAGCCCCGCATTGGGCTCTTTGCTGCTAGCCTGGAGCCTGCTTCAGATTCTGTGTCTCCCTCTCTCCCTGCCCCTCCCCCACTCATGCTCTGTGTCTCTCTCTCCCTCTCTGTCAAAAGTAAACATTAAAAAAATCGTTAAAAATGTGTCATAGTTGAAGGATGCCAGGAAAACAACACTTTATTTTGAAGACTGATTAAAAAAATGGAAAGAAACAAGCATTTTTTCCTGCATTTCATGTACAGAATTATTTGAGTTGACAAGGAAAATTTCACCTGATAGGTCAACAAAGAAGAAGAAATGATAGGTTTGAATATCAAAAAATTTTAAGCCCTAATGCAAACATCAGAAAAAGAAAAAATTCGACACAGTGTGGCTCCTGACAGAAATACAGATTACCACTTATGAAGTAATTTTTATTAGAAAAGGAAATCAAAACTGAATCCAGTCAAGCCTCTAGTTGGAACTTCCACCATTCAGGAAATACAGATGGCAGAGAAGCATGCTAACTGGAACCGTGGGAAGCAATCATCAAAATATGGACTGTGAGAAAGTCTACGGACCTGAAGAGTATTTAAGTATTTTTGAAATTAATTGCCAACACTTAAAAATTTAGGATATTTTACCCCACAGTCCACAAGTCCAACTTGTAGTGAAAATTCAAAATATCTGTGACACTGTGCCATCAGTATAGAAAGCTAGATTTATCCTGGGTCAGGTAACAACTACATCTTCAACATGAGCCATGTTTTCTCCAATGCACAACAGAAATCACCAGGCTCACTTTCATCATATTACTTTAAGTCTCTAGGTTTCTAATCTCTGTTTTGAGAGATTTTTGTCATCTGTGATGGCTGGCGTGGTGTGCTCTTACCAGACAGTGACCCATTTATTCAAGTCATTCAGAGAACAATTTATGTGTTTATTCTGTATCAGACACTGTACAAGGGACTGGGGAAATAGCACTAAACACATTTTGTTTAATTTTTTAAATTTTTTCCTAGTTCTCTAACGTTTTTAAAAAGGATTAGTTGTTTTTATTTTTTAATTTTTATTTATTTTTAATTTATTTTTGAGAGAGAGAAAGAAAGAGAGAGGGAGGGAGGGAGGGAGGGGCAGAGAGGGAGGGGCAGAGAGGGGGACAGAGGATCTGAAGCAGACTCTGCACTGACAGCAGAGAACCTGACGTGAGGCTGGAACTCATGGACCGTGAGATCATGACCTGAGCCGAAGTTGGACATTCAACTGACCGAGCCACCCAGGCGCCCCCAAAAAGTATTGGCTTTTTAGAGAAGTTTAGGTTCACAGCAAAACGGAGAGGAGGCTACAGAGATTTCCCTTATACTCCCTGCTCCAACACATGTGTGTAGCCTTCCCTATTATCAACCTCTCACCAGGGTGGTACATTTGTTGTAATTGGTGAACCCACACTGACACATCATTATCACTCAAAGTCTGTAGTTTACCTTAGGACTCACTCTTAGTGTTGAACATTTGATTAATTTGGACAAATGCATAATTACACATATTTATCAGTATAATATCATACAGAGTATATTCACTGCACTAAAAATCCTTTGTGCTCTCCCTATTCATCTCTTCCTGACCCCTCAACTCCAGGAAACAACTGATCTTTTTACTGTCTTTATAGCTTTGCCTTTCCCAGAATGTCATTGTTGGAATCATGGAGTAAGTAGCCTTTTCAGATTGGCTTCTTTCACTTAGTAATATACATTGAAGTTTCCTGAATATCATTTCATGGTTTGTCATTTCTTTTTAGGGCTCAACAAGATTCCATTGTATGGATGTACCATAGTTAATTTATCCTCTCATTTACTCAAGGACATCTTGGTTGCTTCCAAGTTTTGGCAATCATAAATAATGTCGCCATTAACATCCATGTGCAGGTATTTGTGTAGACGTTAGTTTCCCATTCCTTTGGGTAAAGAGTGAGGAGTACCAATTACTGGAACATATCTTAAGTTGATACTTACTTTTGTGAGAGACCACCAAACTGACTTTCAAAGTGTACCATTTTGTATTCCCACCAGCAATGGATGAGAATTCATGTTCCACGTTCTTGTCGGCATTCAGTATTGTCAATGTTTTGGATTTGGGTCATTCTAAAGGGTGTCTAGTGGTAACTGGTTGTTTCAATTTGCATTTCCATGATGATATATGATGGGAAGCATCTTTTCATATGGTTATCTGCCATCTGCATATTGTCTTTGGTGAGGTGTTTAAGGCCTTCGGCCCAGTTTTTAATTGGGTTGTTCGTTTTCTTATCGCTGAATTTTAAGAGTTCTTTTTGCATTTTGTGCAGCAGTCCTGAATCACACTTGTCTTTTTGCAAATATTTTCCCCCCGTCTGTGGCTTATTTTCTCATTTTCGTGACATTGTCTTTCACAGAGAAATTTTGAAATTTTTAAGTTTTCAAGCCTAGCTGATCAATTATTTCTTTCATGGCAAGTGTCATTAATGTATCTAAAGCATCGTCACCACACTTGAGGTCATCTAGATTTTCTCCTACATTATCATCTAGGAAGTTTACAGGTGTGTGTTTCATATGGAAGCCTCTGATCCATTTTGAGTTAATTTTTGTGAAAAGTGTAAGGTCTTTGTCAAGATAGTTTTTCTTTTGCATGTGTATGTTCAATAGTTCCAGCATCTTTTGTTGAAAAGATTATTTTTGCTTCACTGTATTGCTTTTGCCTTTGCTCTTCTGTCAAAGATCATTTGAATATGTATGTGGATTTATTTCTGAACTCTTTTGCATCTATCTATTTATTCTTTCATCAATACCACACTGTACTGCTGCTTTGTACTAGGTCTTGAGGTAGATAGTGTCAGTGTTCTCAGTTTGTTCTTCAATGTTGCTTTGGATATTCTGGGTCTTTGCCTCATATAAATGTTAGAATCAGTTTATTCATATTCATAAAGTAACTTGCTGGGATTTTGACTCATTACATTGAATCTATAGATCAGTTGGCAAGAACGGACACCTTAACAATATTGAGACTTCCTACTAATGAACATGGAATATATCTTAATTTATTCTATTTTTTTGTTTGATTTTGTTCATCAAAGTATTATGGTTTTCCCCATATAGATCTTATTTGGATCGTGTTAGATTTATACCTAAGTACTTCATTTCGGGGTGCTAATGTAAATGCCATTATTGTTTTTTTCATTTTTATTTTTTTAATGTTTATTTCTGAGACAGAGAAAGACAGAGCTTGAGTGGGGGAGGGGAAGAGACAGGTAAACATGGAATCTGACACAGGATCCAGGCTCTGAGCCGTCAGCACAGGGCTCGAATCCACGAACCATGAGATCATGACCTGAGCTGAAGTGAGATGCTTACCCAACTGAGCCACCCAGGTGCCCCAGGGGCACACCACTGAAGAGGCCCAGAGACTATAGCCCTGTGCCAGTCTCCTGAAAAAGTTCGCACAATTGTGTAGCAGCAGCAGTTCGGGAACTATGGTAAATGACAACACACATCTGGTGCCAGGCTTTGCTGCACCCCAGTGTCCTTGTTCCAACTCCAGCAAACGTGGCTGTTCTCTGGGCTCTGCTGGGACCTTTGCCTGTGGGGATGCCGCTTGGCCTCTACAAAATGTCCTCCCGGCAAGAGAACTGCCACCCCGCATGTGACCCAAGGACCCCTCAGATCTAGCTGTCTGCTCCTGGGGATTCGCCCTTCCCACCAGAGCGCCGTCAGGTATTGAGCTGTGGAGTTTGCAATTCTGTGCTCTCCTATTTATAGAGTCCTAATGGTATTGAAACCCTTTCCTTTCTCCTTTCCCTCTTTCTTGTTCAGTCCCTTGTGTTGTTTCCACTCTTTCTCTCAAGCTGCTTTCAGGGGAGTGCTTTTCCTATATTCTCCCTCTTCTCCATCTTCTTTCTGCAAACAAAAACAGCTCCCTACCCTCCATGGCTTCTCTCTCCCTCGGTTCACCTCTCCACCCCATGTACCTGCCAAGTTCTGAGGCTCAAGTTATGCAGATTGTTGTGTTAATCCTCAGATCAATTTTCTAGATATGCATAATGGTTTAGTGCTGATCTAGCTGCATTTCAGGGATGAGAGAAACAGAGAACTTCCCTGCTGCTCTATTTTGGCCCCTCCCTCTAGTTAAAAATATATTGTTGCATTCAGTTTGCTAGTGTTTTATTGATATTTCTTGCATCTATGTTCATCATTCTGCAGTTCTCTTTATTAGTGGAGTCTTTGTCTGCTTTTAGTATCAGGGAGGCTAACCAACATGCTACTGAACAATGAATAGGTCAACCAGGAAATGAAAGAAGACAAAAACTGCAGTTTTCATTTCACAAATGAAAATGAAAGAATAATATTCCAAAACTTTTGGGATGCAGCAAAAGCGGTCGTAAGAGGGAAGTATATACAAATACAGGCCTATCTCAAGAAGCGAGAAAAATCTCAAACAATCTAACTTTATATCTACAGGTGCTAGAAAAAGAACAACAAATGAAGCCTAAAGCCAGCAGAAGGAATAAAATAATAAAGATTAGAGCACAAATAAATGATATAGAGACTAAAAAAATAATAGATCAATGAACCCAGGAGCTGGTTCTTTGAAAAAATTAATCAAATTAATATATATTTAGCCAGACTTATCAGAAAATAAAAAGGACCCAACTAAAAGTTACAAATGAGAGGGGAGAAATAACAACCAACACGACAGAAATACAATTATAAGAAAATAATTATATGAAAAAATGTATGCCAACAAATTAGACAACCTAGAAGAAATAGATAAATTCCTAAAAACATATCAACTACCAAAACTGAAAAAGGAAGAAATAGAAAACTTGAAAAGACTGATAACCAGCAAAGAAATTGAATCAGCAATCAAAAAACTCCCAACAAACTAATGTATGAGGCCACATGGTTTTACAGGTGAATTCTACCAATGATTCAAAGAGTTAATACCTATTCTTCTCAAACTATCAAAAAAAAAACTAGAAAAGGAAGAAAAACTTCCAAATTCATTCTGTGAGGCCAGCATTACCAACCTGTCTACTTTATGCATTAGAGACCTTAGCATATTAATCATAATCATTTTAAATTCCCAGTCTGATCATTCCAACATCCCTGTGATGTCTTGTTCTGATGTTTGTCATCACCCTTCAAATTTTTTCTTTTCTTTTTTTTCCATTTATTATGTCTCATAATTTTTTTCTTAAATAACAGCATGAGGTACTGAATAAAAAGAACTTTTGTAAATAGGTCTTTAGTAATGTGGTGGTTGAGGCGTGAAGAAAGAAAAAAATGGTCTATAGTCCTATGATTAGGTGCTCAGTCCTTTAGTGAACCTCTGTTTCTGGACTGTGAGATCCACATGTATTCCCCAGGATGGTCAGAGTAAAGTGGACCTTTCCCTTTCCCCAAATCAGTTAGGCCCTGATAATAACCTAAGAGGTCAGGCCCTCACTTAAGTAGTTTCTCCTGAGGGCAGTACTTGTTAAGAAGAACAAAGTACCCTGGCACATTTCAAAATGGTCCTCTTTCCCCTTTCCCTGCCAGAAACACAAGAGGATTTTTCTCTAATATGTACTTTGAGTACCTGATCCAGCTCACAGATTTACCTGCTGGTAAATCTCATAAAATTATGGGGCTCCCCTTGGAGTTTTTAACACTCAGAGTTGTCTACACTGAACCTACAGCAATTCTACAATCATAGTTCAGGTTTTCCTATCGAGCACTGGTTCCTGCAATGATTTCTACTTGTCTCTGTTTCAATAAATTGTTATTCTGTTTGGTGTGTCCAATCTTAGGGGCCACTATTGCCCTGTGTCCCCTCTTTTCTTACAGATCTTAGAAGGGTTGTTGATTTTTCCATCTGTTCAGCTTTTTACTTGTTAGGTTGGAGCTTCTTACATGTGGAATTGGAAACCTTGATCCTCATGTTTAGTTCATAGAGTGACCTTTGCTGGCTCTGAATTCAAATTTAGTCATGAAAAGGAATGCCCTCAGCACAGATTGCTGAAAAAGGAAAATAATGCAGAGTGATCTTTAGTTTGGACAATTGAGGAGGTTGAGATTGTCAGTTGCTTCTAGAGGTACAATGCTCTGCTTAGTTTAGAACGAGGTGATTTTGAGATGATAAGGTAATGTTCATGTGAAGGTGTGTTTTTAGGCATTTAGGAAGATGCATATGGATGCCTGTCCTTAGTCCTGTCCTATGTGTGATGGTTCAGAACTGGAAGTGTATTATATTCTATTTAGAGAGAAGAAATCCATATATATTTTAACTACTTATTTGAAAAATAATAATAATAATCTAAATGAATTAACATTTTTTCTGGGCACATACATTTCTGATCAATCTCTAAATATCTTTTACCTACTTAAAAGTTTATTCATAGCAGATTACTAATCCACGGCTAGTCCACCTTGTCTCACAGCAGAGTGCATAACCCATTTATTCCACTGTCCTACTATCCAGCTGGTGCTTTTCAGGCAATGCTAATCAATATTTATATACTCCTAAGTAAAATAAAGTAAGTCTACTTTTAACAAAATAACCTAGCCTTGCAAAACTAAAAGCAAATGACCTTTGGGTTCTTTGTACTTCTACTGTTCCCCCATTGGCATGGAAACAAGGGAGTTGGCTCATAAAATGTATATAAAAGAGAGGGAAGATTACAGAAGCTGGAATTAGTAATGGTAAATACCGCAAGCGCAAACGAGAAAGGATCCACAGACAGCAAATAAACAGAAAAGAGGACCAAGCAGGAGAAATGGAATTCTAAGCGTTACTCCATCAAGTACTTTCCTTCAACCTCCTAGAGCAACACTCTCACCCTGTGGACACACTTTAAGCAAGGACAGCAATGAGGAGAAGTTAACTATAGGTTTTTACTAAGTAAGTGTTTCACTTCAGCTGCATCATTAAGAGTGACAGAGACATTGCCAGAATTTCAGATGGCTGTCAATTGTGGCTCATGAATAAAAATAAGGAAAGATCAATTATGAATATTTCCTTGATATTAAAAAAAAACTCAGGAAGGGAGGAGACTATTTCTATGTCCAGACAGTTCAGTGCTAACTCAGCACCCAATTTATATGATGAATTCTAACCTGGGTATACATTTAGTCAAGCATTCATTACATATTTTAAAATAATTCTTGTGACCTGCAGAGATTTGATTCATGGAATCCTAATTGAGTAGGGCCAGATGTACAGAACCTTGAGTTTGTGAAAGGGTGTTCTACATAAACAGGCCTTTGTCCATTTCACCATCATTTCTCTCAACTCCCTACAACTTAAGGCTCAAACTTCCAGCTCTGCTTTTTGGATAAAGCCTGAACACTTGCCTAGCAGGCAAGGCTCTCCAGAATGTTGCCCTTATGCATTTCCTTTTTGCCATTTTATCTTTCATTTACAAATTTTTGGCTCTAGCCAAACTCAATTACTCAAGCCCCTCACTCTTCAACTTCTTATTACTTGCTCAAGTAGCTGCCCCGACTGAAATACTCACTACTTTGGTCTTATCTATGTTCTCCACTTCTTTCCGAAAGCCTTTCATGATTCTCCAGCCGGATATAACATCTTCCTCTTCTGAAAACACTTATTGGTTATACGAGGTTTTCTGTTGTACATCTCCCACTTCTCTTAACACTAGTTAGTTTCATTCACGTTTATGAAGTGTCCTTCAAACTAGGTCATTGTGTTTCCAAGATAACAAGTATTCATTACAGGGGATTTTATTTAGGCCTTCATGCTCTGAGAAAGGGTCTAACTTAGGCATAAGTTAGTGATGCCTACTATTCCCAAGTTTGGTTTTTTTTTTTCAGCGTGCAGTCTTAGGGACAGTATCTACTTTACGCCAGGCAGTCTATTTGGATCTGTGAACCTATTATCTCTAATCTTTACACTCCTAAGGGGTAGGTTTCTCCCATGTTTATAAATCAGGAAACCTGGAAGTTAATAAATTACTCAATGTCATGCAGCTCATACGTATCTGAGCCTGGTCTTTATCCCAACCCCATCAGCCTCTATACCCCACTTGCTGTTTACTGTGCCCTGGTATTTTCTGTAATTGATTATTTATGTTTAAAAAACAACATAATTTCTTTATATGGAATGTGTGTCTCTACTTCTTCTTTTAAATATGGAAGCCCAACTTCAGTGTGCTTATCCCATGTCCCAACTCTTCTTTTTATTGTATTTACATATATATATACACATGTATATATATGTATGTATATATGTATGTATGTGTGCATATATGTATGTACATATATGTGTGTGTGTGTGTATATATATATATATATATTATTATTATTTAAATTCAAGTTAGTTAAGAAGCAGTGCAGTCTTGGCTTTAGGAGTAGAACCCAGTGATTCATCTCTTACATATGACACCCAGTGCTCATCCCAAAAGTACCTTCCTTAATGCCCATCCCCTATCTAGCCCATCCCCCGTAGTTTGTTCTCTGTATTTAAGAATCCCTTATGGTTTGCCTCCCTCTGTTTTTATCTTATTTTGCCTTCCCTTTCTCTCCCCTATGTTCGTCTCTTTATTTCTCAAATTCCACATGAGTGAAATCATATGATATCTTTCTTTCTATGATTGATTTATTTTGCTTAACATAATACACTCTAGTTCCATCCACATTGTTCCAAATGGCAAGATTTCATTCTTGTTCATCACCAAGCAGTATTCCATTGTATACATATACCACATCTTCTTAATCCATTCATCAGTCAATGAACATTTGGGTTGTTTCCATAGTTTGGCTATTGTTGATGTCGCTGCTATTAACGCACACATTCTCTACCTGTTATGTGCATATCTGTTTTGCATGTGGTGGAAGTTTTGTAGACTTAATACAATAGTTCCTGGTGACTCCAGAAACTTCATAGGTAAAGCAATAAGATCTTTGACAGAAGATGGCTGCGTTCTTTCTCACTAGACTGAGACCACTGAGATCCTAAAGCTCTTGATCAAAGGCCACTCACTCCAAGGATGTGTATCATGGGAAAAAGCTTACTCTAAGAGGTGACACTCTTTGCATACAAACTTTCTTCAAAGATTTTTTGGTGTCAAAAGGGAGTAATGACTTTTAGCAAATCTCTGCACCTATCCCTCAGATTATTCTCTGACTAGAACCTTAGGAATTTATAGTGTGAAAAAATATTAAAACCCACACATGCAGTTTCACCATGATTCCTCTTGCCTAGGAAGACAGTATTATAAAAAAAAAGTGTTCAGAATGCAGTTTTTTCTTAGTTTGGATCCAAGTGCTACTGCTTACCTACTGTTTGACTCTGCCTAACAAGGCAAGGGAAATAAAAGCAAAAGTAAACAATTGGGAATACATCACAATAAAAAGGTTTTGCACAGGGGCACCCAGGTGCCCAGTCAGTTAAGTGTCTCACTTGTGATTTGGGCTCAGGTCATGATCTCATGGTTTCTGAGTTTGAGCCTCACGTCAGGCTCTGCGTTAACAATGTAGAGCCTGCTTGGGATTCTCTGTCTCCCTCCCTCTCCCGTGTGCTCTTAGTCTTAAAAATATTCTTAAAAAAAAGTTTTTGCATAGTAGAGGGAACAATCAACAAAACAAAAACCAGCCTACTGAATGAAAGAAGATATCTGTAAATGATATAGCTGATAAAGAGATAATATCCAAAATATATAAAGGATTTAAATACACACCAAGTAAAACAAACCATCGAATTAAAAAACGGTCAGAGAACATGAATAGACACTTCTCCAAAGAAGACATCCAAATGGCCAACAGACACCTGAAAAGATGCTCAACATCACTCATCATCAGGGAAGTGCAAATCAAAACCATAATGAGGTATCACTTTACACTTCCCCACACTTGGCTACGATAAAAAATGACAAGAAATAACAAGTGTTGGCAAGGATGTGGAGAAAAAAGAACCTTGTGTACTGTTGAATGGACTGCAAACTGGTACAGCCAGTGTGGAAAATAGTGTGTAGATTCATCAAAAAATTAAAAGTGGGGCGCCTGGGTGGCGCAGTCGGTTAAGCGTCCGACTTCAGCCAGGTCACGATCTCACAGTCCGTGAGTTCCAGCCCCGCGTCAGGCTCTGGGCTGATGGCTCGGAGCCTGGAGCCTGTTTCCGATTCTGTGTCTCCCTCTCTCTCTGCCCCTCCCCTGTTCATGCTCTGTCTCTCTCTGTCCCAAAAATAAACATTGAAAAAAAATTTTTTTTAAAAATTAAAAGTAAAAATAGTACATGATATAATAATTCTACTATTGTGTTTTTACCTAAATAAAATGAAAACACTAATTTGAAAAGATGTATACGCCCTTATGTTTATTGCAGCATTATCTACAATATCCAAGATACAAAAGCAACCTAAGTGTTCATCAATAGAAGAATGGACAAGGAAAGTGTGATATACCCATATACCCCTCACACACACGAAAGAATACTACATAGCCATAAAAAAAAGGATGAGATTGTGCCATATGAGACAACTTGGGTGGACCTAGAGGGTATTAAGTGACATAAGTCATGGTGGTAGAGACAAGTACTATATGATTCCACTCATAAGTAGAATCTAAAAAAGGAGAAAGAACAAACAAAAAGCAGAATCAGACCTACAGAGAATAAACTGGTGGTTTTCAGAAGGGAGGGCATGGGGAAATGGGCATAAAGGGTGGAGCAGATAGGGAGATACAGGTCTTTAGTTACAGAATAAATAAGTCACAGGAATAAAAGTCACAGCATAAGAAATACAATCAATAATATTATAATAGTGATGTATAATGACACATGGTAGCTATACATGTGGTGAACATAGCATAATGTATAAACTTGTCAAATCACTAAGCTCTATACATAAAACCAGCGTAACATTGTATGTCAACTATACTCAAAAATTATATTGTATCTTTTCCCATTCAAAAATAATTAAAAACATAAAAGAATAAATTAAAAAAGAATGTATGACTCAGAGTAAGTACCTAAAATGTTAGTTTTTATTATTGTTGTTAATATTATTACTTTCCAAAACTTTATGGTGATTATTGAATCATGATTAGAGGAAGAGGAGAATTGAAAGAAGCTAAGAGAAGATAAATTATATTATTTATACTGGGGTAAAATTCATATAACCTAAAGCTCAACATTTTAACCATAGACGGTTCGGTGGCTTGTATTATACCTACCATGTTGTAAAACCATAATTATCTAGTTCCAGAACTTCTCTTTACCCCAGAATGAAACCTATGCTCATCAAGCAGTCAATTAATTCCCACTCTTCCCCCAACTCCCAACCCCTGGGTACCATGGGTCTGCTTTCTGTTTCTATACATATGACTATTTCTGTATATTTTATTAAAATAGAATCATACAATATGTGGCCTTTTTTATCTGGATTCTTTCACTTGGTATAATGTTTGCAAGGTTTGTTCATGCTGTGCATGCTTCAGTACTTCATTCCCTTTTATGGCTGAATAATATCCCATTGTATGGATACATGACATTTTGTTTATCCATTAATCAGTAGATGGGCTTTGGGTTGTTTCCACCCCAATTCAGCATTGCCTAAGAACATCAACTAAAGAGTGAGACAGTGGAATATGTGGATTATGTTTTGGCTATTATGCTTTCTCATCCTTTCACTTTCAATCTATTTGTGTCTTTGTATCTGATGTGAGTCTGTTATCGACTCTATATAGTCGGATCTCATTGTTATCCATTCTGCTAGAGAGTAGGTAATGGTAGCAGGTAAGTTAAACAACACAGAGCTCTCTTACTGAAATGTAGCTATTCTTTCTTCACTGAGCATTCCCTAGGCTGTGGTAAGGTCTTGATTAGATTCCAGAGACCCAATTATTGCTTTTGTGAAAGGAATGTTTAGGCTTCCTACTTCATTGTTTTTGATAATATCATTTTGTCAATTAATTTTTATTTTAAAAGGCATGTAGAATTTGAATAGCACAGCTAAAGTTTCAGTAGAAAAATGAGAAAAAAGAGATTAGAGCATTCCCAGGTTTAATGATTCTCTAGGAGAACCTCTATGTAGTTGTACTCATTGTAATTATTTTTATATATATAATAAAGATACACAAAGGAAAATAAGGGGGGGAAATGCACATTGGGAAAATCCAGAGGAAATCAGGCACAAGGTCTAAAGCCTCCTCTCTGACTGGAGTTGAACAGGGTGTGCTAATTGCTCCAGCAACAAATTGTGACAAGGTCATTAGAGATTAGTGCCCTGGGTTTTTACTGGTGGCTAGTCACAGACATCCTCTGCCTGGCATAAATTTCAGACTCCCCAAAAGAAAGCAGTTATTCAGTATAAACCTTAATGTTTGTACAAACAGTTTAGGCATAGTGAGCCATTTTTATAAGGTAGGGTGGTGGGAACATTCCTGAAATCCAAAGTAACAGATAACAGCCAAACTTGTGAGCAGGTCTTTCTAAGAATAGCAGTATCAGGCCTACTATGCTAACATTTTTTTAAAAACAAGTAATTTACCATATGCTATTGAAATCTGGGGAAAAAAGAATAAAAAAAGATTCTTAGGAAGTTTTGTAATATATTTTGTGATGCAATTCCGTCTCCACACAATGTCTTCTTTTCTTCATTAGGAGATTTCAAATAAAGACTTGCAACCTCATTATAACCACATGCAAAAAACCTATGGTAGATACACAAAAGATAAAAAGAAGGGAATCTAAACATAATTGTACAGAAAATCATCAAATAACGAAGAGGAAAATAAGAAACAGAAGGACTACAAAAGTCACAAACAACTAACAAAGTAACAATAAGTACATATCCATCAATAATTACTTTAAATGTAAATGCACTACTTTTTACAATCAAAAGACAGTTACTGACTAGTTAAAAAACCACAGCAACAACAATAAAAACAAGACTCATCTATGTGCTGCCTACAAGAGACTCACTTTGGATGTAAGAACACACACAAACTGAAAGTGGAAGTGAAGGGATGGGAGAAGATACTCCATGCAAATAGACACCAAAGAAAGCTGAGATAGCTATACTTGCATCAGGCAAAATAGATATTAATGCTTATTTTTGAGAGAGAGAGGCAGAGCATAAGCAGGGAAAGAGCAGAGAGGGAGGGACACACAGAATCTAAAGTAGGCTCCAGGCTCTGAGCTGTCAGCACAGAGCTCAACACGGGGCTGGAACTCATGATCATGGGATCATGAGCTGAGCAGAAGTCAGACACTTAACTGACTGAGACACCCAGGCATCCCTAGGCAAAGTAGATTTGAAAATGACACTACTAAGAGACAAATAAGGTTATTACATAATGATTAATGGATCAATCCAAAAAGAGGATACAACATTTGTAAATATTTATGCATCCAGCATAGAAGCACCTAATATATAAGGCAAATGTTAACAGGCCTAAAGAGAGAAATAAATAGCAATATGATAATAGTAGGGGAATTTGATACTCTACTTTCATCAGTGGATAGATAATCTGGACAGAAAATCAACCAAGAAACATTGGCCTTAACATATTAGATCAGATGGATGTAACAGATATATTCAGAACATTCCATCCAAAACCAACAGACTACACATTCTTCTAAAACACACATGGAATATTTTCTAGGATACATAATATGTTAGGCAACAACGCAAGTCTTAATAAATTCAATATTAAAATAATATCAAATATCTTTTGTGACCATAGTGGTATAAAACTAGATATAAATTATAAGGGAAAAAACTAGAAAATTCGTAAGTATGTGGAGATGAAACAACATGTTACTGCATAACCAATGGATCAAAGAATAACTGAAAGAAGATAAATCAAATAATACCATGAAACAAATGAAAATGGAAGTGGAAATACAAAATACCAAAATTTATGGGATGCAGCAAAAGCAGTTCTATGAGAGAAGCTCTTAGAGATGAGTGCTTACATCAAGAAATAAGAAAAAAAATCACAAACAACCTAACTTAAAACTTCAAGGAACTATAAAAATAACAAATTAAGTCTAAATTTAATTAATAAATAATATAAGAAGGAAGTAATAAAAATCAGAGCAGAAATAAATGAGAGGCTAAGATAAAGAAAATACCAGTGAAACTAAAAGCTTATCTTTTTGAAAAGATAAACAAAATTAACAACACATAGCTGGACTCACACACACACACACACAAAGATTCAATAAAATCAGAAATGAAATTAAAGATACTACAATTATTACCACAGGGAAAAAAAGGGAGGGAGTTCTAAAAGACTAATATGAATAACTATATACCAGCAAATAGGACAACTTAGAAGTCATACCTGGATAAATACCTAGAAACATTAAACCTAACAAGACTGAAGCATGAAGAAATAGAAAATTTGCACAAACCAATTACTAGTAAGGAAATTGAATCTGCAATTTAAAAATCTCCCAATAAAAAAATCAAGGACAAGATGGTTTCACTGGTGAATTCTACCAAACATTTAGTAAAAACTCAAACATTTTAAAGAATACCATTATGTTTTAAACTTTTTGCAAAATTTCAAAAAGGAGGGAACACTTCCAAACTCATTTTATGAGGGCAACTTTACCCTGATACCAAAACCAGATGAGGATGCCACAAGAAAATTATAGGCAAACATTCCTGATGAACATAGATGCAAAAATTCTCAACAAAATATTAGCAACATGAATTTAACAATACATTAAAAGGATCACACACCATGATCAAATGAGATTTATTCCAGTGAGCAAGGATGGTTCAACACCTGCAAATCGATGTGATACACCACATTAACAAAATTAATGATAAAAATCATTTATCTAAAGAGATGTAGAGAAGGCATTGAACAAAACTCAAAAACAATTCATTTATGATAAACACTCTCAACAAAGTGGGTATGAAACGAAGATTCCTCAATATAATAAAGGCCACATATGACAAACCCATAGCTAACATCATACTCAAAGGTGAAAATATCAAAACTTTTACTCTAAAATCAGGAATAAACAAGGATTTTCACTCTTCCCACTTTTATCCAACATAATATTAGAAGTCTTAGGCAGAACAAATAGGCAAGAAAAAGAAATAAAAGGCATCCAAATAGGAAAGGAAGAAATAAAACTGTCACTATTTGCAGATGAAATAATATTATTCAAAGAAAACCCTTAAGAATCAACCCCAAAACAAATTCAGTAAAACTTCAGGATAAAAACATCAATACACAAAAATCTGGTGCATTTATATACACTAATAATGAATCATCAGAAAGAGGAATTAAGAAAACCAGCTCATTGTAAATTCTTCAAAAAGAATAAAATAGTTAGGAATAAATATAACCAAGGAGGTGAAAGACATGTACAATGAAAACTATAAGACATTGATGAAATACATTGAAGAAGACATAAATAAATGCAAATATTTTCCATGTTCATGGATTGGAAGAATATCGTTAAAATGTTCATTCTATAGGGGTGCCTGGGTGGCTCAGTCGGTTGGGCATCCGACTTCGGCTCAGGTCATGATCTCACGGTTTGTGAGTTCGAGCCCATGTCAGGCTCTGTGCTGACAGCTCGAAGCTGGAGCCTGCTTTGGATTCTGTGTCTCCCCTTCTCTCTGCCCCTCCCCTGCTCGTGCTCTCTCTCTCTCTCTCAATAGTGAATAAACATTAAAAAAAAAAATTAAAAAAAATGTTCATTCTACAGATGCAATCTACAGATCCAGTGAAATCCCTATCAAAATCTCCAAGGTGTTTTTCACAGAAATAAAATAAACAACTCAAAAATTTCTATGGATCCACAAAAGATGCAAAGCAATCTTGAGAAAGAACAAAGCTGGAGGCATCACAGTCTCTAATTTCACACTATATTGCAAAGCTATAGTACTCAAAACAGAATGGTATTATCACAAAAATAGACACATTGATCAATGGAATAGGATAGAAATCCCAGAAATAAATCCATATATATATGGTCAATTAACTTAAAACAAAAGAGCCAAAAATACACGATGGGAAAAGACAGTCTCTTCAATAAATGGTGTGGGGAAAACTTGACAGCAAAAGCAAAAGAGAAACTTGACCACTATCTTGATCATACACAAAAATTAATTCAGAATAGATGAAAGACTTGAACGTAAGACCTGAAATAATAAATTTCCAAGAAGACACATTGGTGATAAGCTCCTTAACATCATTCTTAATAATAATTCTTTGGACCTGACACCCAAAGCAAAGACAAAAAAAGCAAAAATAAATCAGTGAGACTACATCAAACTAGACAAACTCTGTACAGCAAAGGGAACCAACAAAATAAAAAAGCAACATAATGAATGGGAGAAAACATTTGTGAATCATATCTGATAGGATGCTACTGTCCATGAAAACTGGGGGTGGGTAAAATGGGTGAAGGTGATCAAAAGGTAGAAACTTCCAGTTGTAAAATAAATAATTTATGAGGATTCCACGTACAGCAGGTACCACAGTTAATACCGTATTGCATATTTAAAAGTTGCTCTGAAAGTAGATCTTAGAAGTTCTCATTGCAAGGAAAAACAATGTAAATATGTGTGATGATGGATGTTAACTAGCAGTGATCACAAATATTGGACCATTTTGCTGTACTCCTGAAACTAACATGTTCTTTGTCAAGTATATCTCAAAAAGACTTGCAATATCTTTAAGGCTTTGGAGTGGTATTTGGTTGGTTGTAACATTATGCTGAGATGGTTTTTAAGTTGGAATAATAAAATTCCAGTTTTACCCAGGTTTTGGCAGCAGACTTCTGGGGAGAGGTGGACTATAATAAAAAGAAGGCAAATAAAAAAGTGTCTCTTCGGAGTGTCTCAAAGAACAGTGAGAGGGCCAGGAAGCACCACTGTGGCTCTGGTGTCAAAATACATCCCACAGGTTAGAGGCATTTTTCCATCCCCTGCTAATTGCTTTAGAAGTAGCCCAAGCCCCCCTAGCTATGTAGGAGTTCAGGTGAAGTCAGTGTAGACAGCAGGAGACAAGACAGGAATACCAGCTGTTATCAAATGTCCACAAAAATGAATTACAAAATGTACCTTGGGAACAATGGAAGGTGTGACAGTGAGGCAATATGTGCAGGATAAAGGGGGGAATACATGGGGTCATCCATGGACTTGGCCTTAGTAGGCTTGGGCTGTCATTACAAAATGCCACAGACTGGGTGGCTTACACTACAGACGTTTGTTTGTTCAAGTCTCTAGAGGCTAGAAGTCCAACACCAAGATATGGTGAGTTTTCCTTTCCCTGATGCCTGTCTCCTTGGCTTACAAGTGGCCTCCTCTGTGTCCTCACATGGTCTGGTCTTTTTTTCTGTGTAGGTGCATCCCTTATATCTCTCTTCTTATAAGGACACCAGTCCTATAGGATTAGGGTCCCACTCTTATGATATCATTTGACCTTAATCACTTCCATAAAGATCTGATGTCCAAATCCAGTCACTTTGGAAATTAGGATATCAACAAAGGAATTTTTAGGGGACACAACTCAATCCATAACACCACCTACCATCTTACACTTATCCCATAGAATCTATTCCATTTATACACTCCAGGTCTGCAGAGGGTTGGAATTATAGTTAAGCCAAGTTAACTGCATTGTTATTCTTTAGCTTATATTCTCTTTTTTTCCCATCCTATTATATTTTCTAATAGCTGATCCTGAATATCGGAAAATGATTAAGTGAGCCATCATCTCTTCTCAACATTCTCAGGCAAGAGGCAACACTGGATGAAATCCCACTACATAGTTTTTTAGATAGAATTGCTATTTTGCACGTAGACCACGTTCAAAGAACTAGGTTGAATAAATTCACCATTTTTAGAATCAAAATTATGTAAATGATCATCTCATTTTAACAGTATTTATAACATTCTTCAAGTTTTATAAATTGCTTCATATACGAATGAATGAATAAATAGTATTTCTCTTTCTTACTGCAACCTAAATGCAATGATGCTCATGGAGGGAAACAGAAAGAAAGGAATTAGAGGTTCAATAAAATGCTGACCTCCAAGGTAGCAGTTGGCATTTTCAGGTAGGTTTCGACAAAAATCACAGTGTGAGGTCTTAGAGTCTGTCATGCTTTCCAGATAAGGGAAGAGGTGATAGGCTGTATGGTAGTCTCAGGCCCAAGTTGTATCCCTATAGCCTCTTTCAAAATGTGTCCCGGCGGTCACCGATTTTGTTATAACATAGTTAATTTAGCACCTTCAACAATTTTAACTGGTTCTGGTTACCTCATTTAATTTTCTCTTGAGGGTCAGCATTGTAAATATTTCAGATGTGAAGCAAACTGTATGTATCACTGTGGCTGCTCAGCTCAGTAGGACATACAGATCTTAGCTCCTGAAGCTGTGCAGTACCCAAGGTTTGGGGTTTTTTTCATTACTATTTTAAAGAGTTTTATTACAAAATATTAATATTCCGGACACATGAGAGTACCTTTATGCTTCTACTATACCACATCTGAGATTTGGTAACTGGTTTCAAGTGTTCCTTGAATATTTCTCTCATGGTGACCTCCAGATGAAAGTACTGCTGAGTGATTAAGAGATGTTAATTTGATGAAAGAGTTTTTCTTTTTCTTTTTTTTAAATCTTTTAATGCTTATTCATTTTTGAAAGACAGGGAGAGACAGAGCACAAGCAGGGGTGGGGCGGAGAGAGAGGGGGGACACAGAATCTGAAGCAGGCTCCAGGCTCTGAGCTGTCAGTACAGAGCCCCACGCGGGGCTCGAACTCACAAACCTCGAGATCATGCCCTGAGCCAAAGCCGGACGCTCAACCGACTGAGCCACCCAGGTGCCCCTAAAGAGTTTATTCTTAACAACCTGAGACACTAATCCATAGATAGCTTTCACGGTAGTTTTATAGCAGTCTCAAGTAACCTTAGCAAGTATGTCTTCTGGGTTTTGGTCATGTGTTTCTAAACCCAACATAAAACTTCCTTGTCCCAGCAGGGCTTCTGACTGCTCTCTCTTTTCAGACAAATCAAAGACCTGACTGGTGGCAAAGTCAAGCTAGACGAATTCAGCATATTCACCCAATATTTATTCCACAAAAGTTCAAGCAATTTATGATACAAAGAGGATTTGAAATATAAGACTTCTAAGACATAATATTTTTTGCATATACACCAAAATCTTCTATTTTATTAAGCGGAATAGTCTGATACTCAGGAGGGTCCTTCATCAAGATGTTTGTAGGCTTTGGGTAGGCATATCCTAAGGGCTTCAAGATTCAATTTCCTTGAAGATACTGTTCTCCTTAGGTATAAAAACCTTAGGATATAAACCTTCTGAGAATCCCTGGGACTATGCAAACCAGACATGCCCAGACTTCCTCTCCAGGAAGTTCTTCAAACCTAGGCAACACTGTAGACAGAACCTAAGATCATTTTCTAAATCTCATATATTTTTGTATCTCCCAAAGCTGAATAACACTTTTGTAATAATATCTGGAACAGTGAGTTTTGGTATTATTCTGTTTAGTGCACTGTGATTCAGAATTTTTTATTAGCATTTGTACAGAGAATGGACTAACCTATCCCCACTTAATTATCTAAAGCCTCAGCCAAAGGGTAATAAATAAGATTAATACAGTATTTAAGATAAGTGGTACCGGGCAGCCTCTCCATTGACTGTGGAATGTGTTAAGGTTTTGTCTTTCATGTCCACATAAGAGAAGAAAAAAGAAGTCTTAAGGGAAAGGACTCATTAAAAGTCCTTTGTCTAAAAACCTTGGGAAGCTTGACATCCTATCCTTTCTGACCTCTCAGTGATCACGACTACAGCCAGAGATAACGTTTTTAATGTCGGAGTTTGAACATGGCCCAATATTTTAAATTAAATCCACAGATTAAGCCTTCTTATAAATTTCCTGGTTCCGTTGCCTTACATTATTAGATATATTTCTGTTTCCTCTGCTTTCATAGACCTAAATAATGAAAACTCTTTATAGTTCTTCCAAAGCTCACCAATTCTGACATGTGGTATTCACATTTTGTGAGTAATTTCCAAGGCACTTCCTATTTTTCTGTTGAGATGTATGCCAAGATAACTTTTGGAAGGTACAGCAGCATAGGTAATTGGCAATCATCCAGGTTTGTGTTGGCTATGTTATGGAGGTGTTTCTATAAATTAGGGATCTGTGCAAACAGGTACATTTTATTACCTAATTCATGATTCTCATTGGGGGTGTTCCCTTACTTTATAACTTTATATCCTCTTTTCATATATATATATATATATATATATATATATATATATATATATATATATGAAATTGCCTCAAACGATGTTTTTTCTTCTGAAAGAGCCCATCAATAGATATCCAAAAACAGCCATAATTAGGTAAGCTGGCCAATTAAATGAGGAAACACAATATCTTGTTAGCAATTGGCATCAACTGTTGGGTGACATTTTGATGAACTGCTTCAATATAGTGTATAGCATTTTGGTGGTTTTTCACTTCTTAAAAGGTCACAGTCTCTGAAAAGTAACATCGAAAAAGCTGATCTTTAAAGGGTATAGAAAAATTCAAATAAATAGTCTGTTCCACTTCTAGATAGCTCTTCTCTTCTCACAATAAAATCCCTGATACTTGGCTTCTTTTTTCCTACTTGTGGAGGTTTCCATTGTTCTAAGGGGAAGAGGACGCATCTTTCTGTCTCTATTCCAGATTTGCTGTCACTTGAGGCCTTACTCTGTATTTTCAACAAGAAATTTAACAGTTGAAGGGGTCCCTGGGTGGCTCAGTCGGTTAACCATCCGACGTCGGCTCAGGTCATGATCTCACTGTTCGTGGGTTTGAGCTCCGTTTCAGGCTCTATGCCGAAGCTTGGAGCCTGGAGCCTGCTTCAGCTTTTGTGCCTCCCTCTCTCTCTCTGCCCCTCCCCCATCCGTGCTCTGCCTCTCTCTCCCTCAAAAATAAAGAAAACATTAAAAAATTGTTTTAAAAAAGAAATTTAACAGCTGACTTACTTGGGAAGATTTATGTGGTTATTAAGTCGCTGCTTTCCTAAAAAAAAAAAAAAACAAAAAAAAACAAAAAAAAAAAAACAGAAACAAAAACAAAAAACTAGAGATATTTCTATACCAATACCCATTAGTGAGACTTTTAGGAAAATTTTTCAAACCACTGTGAGGAGTGTGTACTACATTGCTCGTGGGTGGAAATTAGGGTCAACTCCACCAAGACTCTAGAATAGTGTTTCTTACAACATGATCCACAAGTAATCTTCCTTAAAATGCAGATATTTTCATCAAAATCCAGGTCAACTGAATCAGAATCACTGAAGATAGAGGTTAGGATGCCTCATTTTTAGAAAATCTCCAGGTAATTCTTAAGCATATCTTTGAAAACCACAGCTCTGTGCCACGGATGGGTGATCTGACCACTAGGGAACTTAGAGCTAAATCCTGCCTCTCTTTCTCTATACCCAATAACCTTTCTACATTCTCTTCCAGCAGCGAAATCACTCCTATTCCTAATATTACTTCAAGACAAAAGGAAAACAAAAACAATCGGCCTTCTTCCAAAATGACCCATCCTTGACTTTTTGTTAGCTTGATGCAAAGGATCTGTCCTTGCACATTGCGTTCTGCTCATGAACAGTTGGAGGATGGGTATAACATCATCATTTTATTATGAGTGGATAATTCTTCTTCTCAATTGTCCTGTGGAGTGTATGAAGTGCCACATAAACTTCTTTTACAGCCTTGTTAGAGAGATCTGAGGCTGCAGCAAATACATGGCCCTGTGTGAGCCTGAACTGGTTGAACCAGCCAGTGGTCCCATTGTTCAGTCAGTGGGCCACAATCACAAAAGTGCAGGTGGCATAAGTGCTTTTTTCAAAGAAGTAAGGTTGTACCTGTTTTATACCCAGTACATAATCAGTTTTATTGATTCCAAATAAATATCTGACATCTGGTTCAACAACTTTTGTAGCTTAAAGGTTCCCAAGAGCAATTTCCCCACAACAAAATAGCTGGAAATACATTGTGGGTTGTGCAAATTGCAGAAGGTTAACGAAGCAGAGACATGTTTATATCAAGTCTCCTCGTTCTTGTGCGTCTGCCCTGGAGGTCAATGAAGAGGTCAAGGCTCAAACAACCAGTAAGGCCCAGGTGGTAGTCACCTCACACATCTTAAGGAAGAGCCCTCATTCAGGTTTGAGAAAGGCAATGAGGCGTATCCTTTTATCTTCAGCTCACACTTATCAGTCTGTATAAATTTGTTTAAGAGGAAGAAATGCTCAGTGAGCTTCAGCTATAACCTATTGCCCTGCTGCTTTCAATCTGTCCGCTTTGGTCCTCCTTCCTGCTGTCTCTCCTTCTCCCTGCTCCACCAACTCTGAGACATTGGGGGTCTTACCAATCTCCGTTGAGAGAATTTATCCTTTCTTTGAATCTTTAGGTTCAGGGTCTTATGTCAACTGGTTTTCTATGCCACTTCATATTTTGTGCTTTCCTCCATCTGATTTGGATCTCCTGAGAAGGACTGTACTTCCTGTGTGCCCCCATCTGATGCCACAGAAAGCTACACCCAGTACTTTACTGCAGCCACTGGCCTTTCCCATTCTCAAGGGTCTGTAGCCCTCCTTTTCTTGAGCACCTGACTGCTCGAAAGACGCCATTTACCAAGTTCTCCTAATCAAGTGATGCCTGGATCTGCTCATTCTAGATCTGGCCAGTGGCTATCAGTGACTTAGCACTGACAGCAAAAGTAAAGAACCATTGATTGTATGTGAATGTAACTCCAGTACCCAACTCTCTTTAATGGTTCTTCATTAAATTCTGTGAAGCCCAAGAGGAATTAAGAAACCAGTAGATATATTGGGGGTAGGATAGAAAAATTAATATGTATAAAATACCAGCTGAGGCCTGGATGTGGTATCTTCCTCATGGCCAGAAAATGCTTCTTGGGGATTGAGGAAAAATTGAGCATAAGAAGGTGGCATATAAACATAGTCAAGGGACTCGAAGAATAACTCAATATTGAAAAATAATACTTCAGAGGAAAGTTTAGCAATCAGGTTCAGTAACTGACAAGATCACCTTTTAACACAATGAACATAATGACCATATCTTCTGTGTTTATTACTCTATTCCCTGTGTAACTTGCTTTTTGGCACGTGATAGGAATGTCAAAAATGTTTCCGAAATTAATGCATATATAAATGAATAAAATAACTGGTCGGCAAAGCAAACTGCATCATATCATCAAAATATGTCCAGTGACATTGGTAATTTACTAGTAGTTTTAAGCCTGTGTGCCTGTGTCCAAGATAAGTGAAGGTTTAGAAAATAATACATTTGATTTTGCTCATAGATATTATTCCAATAAAGGTTAAAGATCTTAGTCCTCTAACCGCCTATTTTCTTTTAAAAAGCGTTAAAAGCTTCACCATTCCTTAACGCACTAATTTACTATTTCTCAGCATGGGTATTTCTTCACATTATTTAGAGAAAATTTGTCTTCCTGCTAGAAATTTTTGCATTGTATATACAATGTTACTTATTGCTTGGATAATGCCCTATTAATTTCACTGGATTCCTTTTGACATAAAAATGGATTTGCACTGAAGGGCAAACACTACCGCCATATGTATCCAGGCTGCATTACAATTGAATCCATCACATTATACATTTATAGGTGTCTACCCCTGTTACACTGCTGAAATGGTCTGCCATAAAAAATGGCCGTGTGAAAGCTGGTTTAAATTTCATGCATTTTTACTTGCAAAGTATCTGGTTAGATGAACAGAAGCCTCCAAGATGAAATCCTTTCCAACATGAATATGCTAACATGACTCCCCGGAAGCAACACCTCAGCACTTCGTCCAGTGCCTTTTCTTTAGATTCCAATGACAGATTTGTTTTAGGGTCAGCATGCTGGAAAGCACTAAGAATTTATTTTTTGAAGCTCACAGTGGTAAATGGCATATTGAAAGAGGAAAATGTAATCTCTTCTGTTTTCTTTGGCACTACGGACGCTAGTAAATGAGAGCCTTTCCGTGGTCTTCAAAAGCCCAGTTGAGCATTGAGGACCTTTTGGGGTTTATCTTTAGACATAATTGTTTAGTATATTATTAGCTTCAGTATTTTGGACCACTAAAATGTCTTCCTCTTTCTTATTAAGCAGGGAAAATCATGCCTCTGAAGGTGACTTCCAGTTTAGAGGCGAGATACGTTCCTCAGGGACAAGTATGGAAATGAGACTTAATAGGGCTTTCTGTTCAGAGTGCTTCTAAAAAGGGAGGGTCAAGAGTTTAGGAGAACACCAATTCTGTGGCATTTCATCACGTTTCCTATTTTTTTTTTTTTTCGTAAGTTAGACATCTCAAAAGGAGGCAAATGTATTATCGCGAATAGCATACTGGTAGGAGGAAAAAAATCATAGGTTTCTAGGAATTAAACAAGAAAAAGCATTGGCTCGTGTTGTGGGATTTTA
The DNA here is from genome assembly GCF_018350175.1 of Felis catus. Lineage (NCBI taxonomy): Eukaryota > Metazoa > Chordata > Mammalia > Carnivora > Felidae > Felis > Felis catus. The sequence continues at coordinate 66,692,019 of NC_058373.1, forward strand.
CTTCTAGCATAATAAAAACAAAACAGAACTGGAACTGACAAGAACGCCACCAGATTTGAATCAGAGCAATTGGGTTAGGTCTCTGTCCTCTCTAGATGTGATACTTCAAGAAGTCACTGGGCTTCTATTATATGCTTTGTATGTAAGATGGGGATTTTCCATAAGAGGAAGTTGCCCCATATATTTAAAAAAATCAAAGCCAGTATTTATAAGTCACAGAATTTGCATGAAAATACAGGCTTCTGGTCTCAGCTGCTTCATATGTAAAATGGGGATAGCAATCTACTTTGTGTCATTATGCGGATTAAATAAGATAGTATGTTGTATGCCTTGAAAACTTGAGTATTATTTACCATCTGTTAAACTCATATTATTCTTGCCTTTAATGGCTTCTATTGTCTCTTCCAATTGTCTTAGGTTTTTTCTTTTCTTCTTCTTTTTTTTAATCCCGGGTATTAACCACAATATTTCATTCCTGATGGTTTGAAGACTACGGGTTCTTCAGTTAGGCTTGGCCCGTGCATTCGGACTCATAAGTTTTCCATTCAAATTGTTACAAGATGGCTTTATTTATCATAATGTATGAATGGAATATAAATGAAACGCAGTGTATGTCAGCTTCCTTATGCGAATGCATAGGGGTCCGATACATGTAGAAAGGGGCAGAGTGAATTCTGAGGTGATGGAGATGTGGGTGGAGTTAAGTTTCTTCTCTCATTTCTTCCCTTCTATTAATAAAAGCTACACAACACATATAAGATGTAGAAGAAATACATATAAATGTGGCTTGAACTGCTTTATTGTGAGGTTTTAAATAGGGGGGCCGCCACACTGCTCTTGTCTTAGAGTATGTTAAAATATGTCTTATAAAATTGTATTATAACCTTCAAATCAGTCTGATTTTATTTTTAAAGCCTTTTCCCGGAATTTAGTGGGTCAAAGTTAAGGTTGGAAGTTAGCAGTACCTTGCATTACAAAGAATTTGCAGGATTCTTTCTGTAGCTGAGAGTTTGAGAACCAACTATTAATCATGTTCTAAGTTAAAAAGAGATAAATGTGTACCAAGCAGAAAGAATTCGGTTCAGGTCTGCTGGCCCACATACAGTGGTCTGAATAGCAAAGTCCTGAGATCTCTTAGCTGCATAATGTTCTTACAAATGGTCCATGCTGTGCTAATAAAACTATTGTGACGAGGAGCTTTTGCAGTGAAAACTGACAGATGAGGCGGAGTTAAGTACTTTTTCAGACAAGCGACTACAGTAAATCATTAAGGCACACAAACAATCATCCTTCATCAATGTGCAATTTGTTTCATGGCAATTGCAAATCGAAAACAATGTAAACAAACAAATCGACAACTAATGAACATCCCCCACCGCTCACTGTAAATAGATCTCCAACTTTAGAAGAACACTTTATCCAACACATTGTCAACTCATTGTAAACACATCTACAACTCATAAACAACTCATTACCCAGTATGTTGTCACCTCGTTGCAATTAAAGCTGAATGTTAACTGTACTGTATGCTCCTGCTCTGAATCAGATTATACCCTAGGAAGGAAACGCAAAGGAAGGAGAGCCAGTTCAGCAACAAGAAGGCTTTTACTTTTCTTTTCTCCCCACATGTTTGATGTTTAAAATTATTTGACCAGGCTCCCGTAGAAATGAAACTGCATTTTTACTCTGTCTTCAGGTATGCCACATTTTCCATTTGCATAGACAAGGCAGCGGCTTCTTAGCACAACTTTCTTTCGGAGAGGAAAAGTAAATGTGTAAAGTATTCCCCTAGCAGTAGTAAAACTCACAGCTTTTACTGTAATTGCTTTGTGTGAACTGCATTTGGCATCCCTACCTGGTATATGGTCTTTTGGTTGGGGCCGGTGTTTTTTTTACAGTCGACGGGATGATTGTTTTTGGAAAGCAAATATGAACTTAGGAATGTCACTACGATTCTCCGGTAACGTGAGCTTTGCCTTAAGGATTTAAGTGGGTTTATTCACCATTTTGGTTGACCTAATCTTTATATCACATAGGAAGTATTACCAGGTTATGTGTGTGCTTACGTAGAACATACATGCAAATAGGTAGGCAACACATAGGCGGATGTGTAGGCAGCATTTGACGTTTTATACAAAGGGTCGATTTGTGAGATGTACAATCTTTTTATTTTTTATGTTCATTTTATTCTTCAGAGAGAGACAGAGCACGAGCTGGGAAGGGCAGAGAGAGAGGGAGACACAGAATCCAAAGCAGGCTCCAGGCTCTGAGCTGTCAACACAGAGCCCTTCGCAGGGCTGGAACTCACTAATGGTGAGCCGGAAGTGGGCTCTGTGCTGACAGCAGCTAACCCTATGCAGGGCTCGACCCCAGGAACCGGGGAGATCGTGACCTGAGCCCAAGTCGGATTCTCAACTCACTGAGCCACCCCAGGCGCCCCTGAGGGTACAATTTTACAGTCATTTTAAAATAAATGTTTATTTATTTATTTTGAGAGAGACAGAGACAGTGCAAGTAAGCAGGGGCAGAGAGAGGGAGACGGAATTCCAAGCAGGCTCCACACTGCCAGCACAGAGCCCAAAGTAAGGCTCAAACTCAAACTGTGAGATCATGACCTGAGCTGAAATCAAGAGTCAGAGGTTTAACTGACTAGGCAACCCAGTAATTTTTTTTTCTTTTTTTTCTGATTCAGACCAAGCTTTCTTTGTTTACCTGTGTGGAAGGCGGAAGAATTTGAATTGGAATGCTACTAAATAAAAAAATTTTGCACACTCGAGATCAATCCTATGTGTGTAATTATATATAATTTAACAAGTTTATAATCATCATATTCTCACTAATCAACACAAAAGGGCTGTGGTGTTGTCAAAGAACCACCCACAATGTAGGGGCCTTGGTTCTCTGTCCAGTTTTGCTGCTAAAGAAATAAGATATTTCTTAAGATTGTATTCCAAAGGGTTAGTCATAGATTCCTTCCTGGGAAAGTTGATCTTGGAAGTTCTTTTCTACTCTAAGTTTTATTCTGAATGTTTGAAGCATCTATAGCATAGCTATCCCTGAGGTAATTCAGAGACATATAAGACATTATTTTTAGGGGTGCCTGGGTAGCTCACAGTTGAGCATCTGATTCTTGATTTCAGCTCAAATCATGATTTCATGGTTCATGCTTTTCAGTGCAGAACCTGCTTGGGATTCTCTTTCTCTCCACCCCCTCCCTTGTTCATGCATGTGCTCTCTCTCTCTCTCTCTCTCTCTCTCTGTCTCTCTCAAAATAAGTAAATACACATTTAGGGAAAAAAAGAAATGATTTTTCTTTTTTTTTAAACATTTATTTATTTTTGAGACAGAGAGAGACAGAGCATGAACGGGGGAGGATCAGAGAGAGAGGGAGACACAGAATCCGAAACAGGCTCCAGGCTCTGAGCTGTCAGCACAGAGCCCGACGTGGGGCTCGAACTCACGGACCCCGAGATCATGACCTGAGCCAAAGTCGGACGCTTAACCGACTGAGCCACCCAGGCTCCCCAAAAATGATTTTTCTTATGAAATAATGAGATGCATCAAGGCTTTGCAGTTAGATAACTGAATGTGAATATAGTTCTATCACCTTCTAGCTGTGTAACATGTGCCCTTGGAGCCTTAGTTTCTGTTCCTATAAAATGAGACTACAGAACTGTGAAGATTGAAGGTTAAAATACTTGTTAGGCATCTAGTTCAACGCTTACTGCTGAACAAGTGTTCAAAAAATACAATGATGATGGTGATGATGGCAGCCAAACTGGTTTACCATCTCTAGAAAAAACCCAGACCAATAAAAAAAATACATTCATTTATTCATTCATCCCTATATCATTTCCTATATTCCCTTTCCATTATATACACCATTCACATTAATGTTTTCTTAGAAAAACACTTTCAAGGGAAAGCCACGGATTTTCCATTTTGCTCTTCTGTGATATATTCTATGATGAAGGTACTCTAAGTAGTTGTGCAATATTGAAGTATGAGCCCCCAGATTTAAATACTAAAAATAAGAGTAATATTTATACTGAAAAAGAGACTTTTGGAATTTTTCTTTGGTACACAATTCTCAGAATAGACTAGATTATTATAAAGAGAGGCCCCTTGTTATGATATGAAGATTGGTGAGCTCTGAACAGAGGAGGTGTGGATTTCACTCTTAGTTCTGCCATTAAGCAAGCATTTGAGTTTGAGCAGCTCCCTCGAAATGTCTAGATGAAAGTCAGCATTTGTTTCCTCAATTGTCTCTTTCACTTCCACTGCAAATTCCTTTTGGCCCATTTATCCATTCAACAAATACTGACTAATCACTTTGATGTGCTAAGGACTCTTCTAGGCACTAGGGATCCATTATGAGCCAGACTGACAAATCCCTGTTCTCGTGGAGCTGGTGTTCTAGGATGGGACAAAGTGGGTAAGTAAAAAAGTTAATGCAACAAAGCAAGTAAAAGAGCAATGAAAAATAAAGCAGGGAAGGTGTTTGACAGTGATGGCAGGATGTGCTATTTTTAATGCAACTGAGATGGAAGTCCTCTCTGAAGATGCCATTTGATTATAGACCTGCATTAAGTGAGAAGTCATACATTATACTAGACTCAATGGTTGTAGAACATAAAGATTAAAAATCTTCTGTTTTTCTCTAATTTTTTTTTTAATTTGAGAGAGAGAGAGAGAGAGAGAGAGAGAGTGGGTAGGGGAGAGGGGGCAGAGAGAGAGAGAGAGAAAATCTTAAGCAGGCCCCATGCTCAGCACGGAGCCTGATGTGGAGCTTGATCCCATGATGCTGGGATCACGACCTGAGCCGAAATCAAGAGTCAGACGCTCAACCGATTGAGCCACCCATGCGCCCCTCTATTTTGAGACTGGCAGAATCCATTCCCACCATCTTTATAGCCCTTATCTTTTAAGGTGTAGGAAAGTTGTTGCTCTCTTCTCTCCCTCCCACATGGGCTTGCATTTATCATTCCCATCCCCTGTCGTATCCTAGTATCAGAAATTGAGCCATCATAACATCTTTTCATAGGTTTTATCTTGCAGGTCTCATAGCTGCAAATTTACATTATTTATAAAAATATTCACGTCAGAGTGAACACAAAGAGAGCAAACATTTATGAGACAGAGAGTTGTAGGAGATGAGGTCAGGGACTGAGCCGATCTGGAAAGAAGGATCACTCAGGCCGGCATAAACGCTTGGACTTTTGTTCTGATCAAGGTGGGATTCTTCTGACACATTATCTGAATAGAGTATAGGAGGACAATGGTAGAGTGGACAGACGAGTCAAGAATCTCTTTTAATAAACCAAGCAAGACATGATGGAGGCTTCGACTAGTGTCTTCGTAGTGGGGGTGGTGAGAAGTGGTTGTATTTGTGTCTTCCAAAGATACAGGACTCAGGACCTGATAATGGGTTTGACGGTAGTGAGGCAAGGTGAGTTGAAAACAGAATTTGGTACCCTTGAGACGTGAACTTGCTTGACCAGTTATGAGCTGGGAGACCTCAGGCAAGTCAGTTAATTTCCCTGAGCCTGAGAGTTCCCTTACTGAGTTATATAAAGATTAAATAGGATAGATGGCACATAGTCACCCCTCAGTAAATAAACATTAGCTTCTATCTTTTCAACCTTTCTTTATAGCACTAAACATGCTAGAGATAGTATGTTGTTCTAAGATGGAGGTCATTTTATTTTGTGATTGTTCTCACAAAGATAGGTAGACGATATATTGAAAATCAATTCTAAGACAGATAATGAAAACAATAATAGGTCATAAAACTAAAAGGTATTAGATATTCCAAAGCAGGAACATTTTAGAAACCACTTTTCTGGACCAAAACCTGCAGATTGCCCGCAGAACTGGCTATGACCTTACAGGTGGGAGCCAGCAAAGAGGCTTCCCAGGGGAGGTGGCTGTGTCCCAGTGGCAGCATCTTCCCTGAGACCTGACGCCTTCTTGAAAAATTGGGCCTGGTTTCAAAAGGGGCCAGCTTCCCCCGAAGCTGTATGCAAAACAGATATCTTACTTCCTTGGGACATTTCAACCTCATCAAATACTCAATTTTTCCCCCTCAAGATTTCTATCCAATTGTTTTTGGGCAAAGCAAACCAGCGTGAGAATGTTAACGACCTCTTCATTCTCAGGTTAACTGGTGCTCCGACCAAACATAGAGAAAGTGCTCCTTAAAAGGTGTTTTCTAGACAAGGGAAACTCTTACGGCCACCGATTGCCTTTCTAACCCTCATGACTAATATGTTCATAAAAGTGAACTGGAGAGAACAGAAAACACAGCAACATGACGGTGAAAGTGTTCACGGAGTCCACTTTACGTATCACTCACTGTTCCAAACTGCAGTCGGTTAAGCGTCCGACTTCAGCCAGGTCACGATCTCGCGGTCCGTGAGTTCGAGCCCCGCGTCGGGCTCTGGGCTGATGGCTCGGAGCCTGGAACCTGTTTCCCATTCTGTGTCTCCCTCTCTCTCTGCCCCTCCCCCGTTCATGCTCTGTCTCTCTCTGTCCCAAAAATAAATAAACGCTGAAAAAAAAAATAAAAAATAAAAAAAAAATAAAAACATTTTTCTGTTAGGAACAGGATCTCGTTAATAACAACATAGAGAGAGAAGGTGAGCTGAAAGGCAAGTGTGGGTCTGAGAGCTTATTTACACTCCAGACCTGTGTGTGGCAATCTTTACCATTGAAACGACCTAAATCCCTAATGCTGCAGTATAAAGCACACTGCTGAAGTATTCTCTGAGACACTCTGTAAATCAGCTGTTCTCTCCATTGCCAGCCAGGTCAGGGCTTCTGGATAGCCCTCAAAGAAAAACTCAAGTAGAATGAACTCAAGAGTTTATGAAGTAAAAAGAAAGGATGACAAGATCTCAGCAGGGAAATAATATTATACCTTCCATGTGAAAATTCCCAGCAAAAATATGTTCATTCCTACCTCTCAGCTCTTTCTCCTTTTCTCCCTTCCTTCACCCATGTGGTCTTTGTCCTATACTCCCAGACTCCCCTTGAAGTCTATCAAATTTCCAGACGAAAATATGTGCTCAAAATGTGCTAATATTTTACATGTGTATAAAACAGATGTATGCACGTTATGCCATAGGTCCTAGGCATTTAAGACAACACAGTTGCTAAGATTCGAGTCCTATAACCTTTATTCAATCAGTATGCTAGATAGAATGTTGTTCAGTGTCTTACACCTGCTTCAAAGTAAAGGGGGTTAGCAATGATTTAGAACATCTATAAAAATAAATGTAAATGATTTTAATAAACTTTCCGATTGATTGATCATATGTATTTTAAGACTTAGGCTTTCCAATACTATGGATTCTTTCACTGAATCATGGATTTACCCGTAGTTTGATGCTTACTGGTATTTAATATGGTATTTCTTGGTATTATTGGTATTTAATATGCTACTCATTCCTGGATGCAGTGGGAAAGCAACCTTTTGATACGCTTCAGTCATCCTTGCACTGCCAAATGGAGCTCACCGAAGCCAATGAAAGTTCAGATGTACTACAGACACATGGGATGTGCCTAAAACGAGTGAATTCTGTCACCCTCCATGCCACCTGGTTATTTTTTCTTCATTTTTCCATAACTCATCCTATTCTCTCCTTCTGTACTTTTCTCGTTCTGCTGCTTCTTTTAAGTCTAATCTGAATTTGCCTATTTTGTCACTCAACAGAGATGATCTCAAACCATTCCTCTCAGTCCTGGCTGACTTGAGGCTCAATTCCGGAGAGCTGGCTGGGGTTGAGATAGATATGTAGAGAAATGTTATATGGAACATCTGCCGTGCAAATGGAGATGCTTTCTAACAAACACCTAGTCTTTGATCTCTGTAGATCTTGTTTTCCTTTTGACTTCCTACAGAAGATCATAGCTATGAGTCTTCTTCTACCCCTTACCCTCAAACTGAACCCTGCTCCCCCACCATGCGTTGGGCTTTAGATGATTTTCTGTTTTACTATTACAAACTAAACAGTGATGAAGATTCCCGAACATCAGTAGTTCTTCATTTTTTTTTAAAACGTATCTTCACTGTCATCAAATTTCTGTAACCCACGAGGATTTCTCAGAGGGCAGCTTAACTACACAGTCATAGCTCTTAAAATTCAGCTTCTCTCTCTTGTATTCTTGTTATCTAAAATGTCTAAAGAAGCCAAGTTTTAAAATCATCTATTGCAATGGCGCCTGGGTGGTTCAGTTGGTTAAATGTCCGACTTCGGCTCAGGTCATGATCTCACAATTCGTGGGTTCAAGCCCCACGTCAGGCTCTATACTGGCAGCTCAGAGCCTGTATCCTGCTTCAGATTCTGGGTCTCCCTCTCTCTCTGCCCTTCCCCCACTCGCACTCTGTGTCTCTCTCCCAAGAATAAATAAAATTAAAATAAACATTAAAAACTTTTAAAAATCATACATTGCAATAAATTCTGTGTGATAAAGTATGTTTATAAAATGTTTTAATTAACTTTTCAAATCCACTAATTAAAGTCACACAAAGTGGACTACTAACGGAGCACTCTGTAAATACACACTCTTATGTACTTAACACAGAAAACGTCTACGAGAGTTTTGTAGGAAACTGCAGTTATTATGTTCTACTTCAGTTGTCATACATGTTAAAAGTGAATACCAAACACGTATAACTCACCTTATAAACCTAAGTATGTGTTAATCTAGTTGGTCTTTTTCAATACATAGGGTTTCTGAGTCACCATACACAATTTAACATTTGTTTTAATTTGCACAAAAAGTTTGTCAAAATACGAAATAAATTATGCCCTAGCAAAATTGCCCTAACTATGAACGATCTGGGACTCTGAACAAACTGTCAGCTTTCAGATTTGTGACATATGTGGTCGATGAGTGATGGATTAGGAGTGAAAGGGTTAAGCTGTGTGTGTGTTGGTGCACGACAGCCAGGAAGTGAGTTCAGGACACCACCGTTCAGATAGGTCAAGGCCTGGTGGAGTCAACGGTCAGGGAAACCAAGGGTTCAGAGAGCCGGGGACCTGGAGAAATGTGCCCTGGAGAATTTCAAGGAAGCAGGGTTTAAGAACACCACTTTGAGAGAGAGGCCAGACGAGTGTGCAAGCCTTCGCCCAGAACAGAGACTAACGTTACAGTCCTGAACCCCTCTCTCTAGGTTGGCGCTGTCATTACAAAGGCTGGAATTAGCCACAGGGAAAAAGATGAAGGATCTCTTTCCTTGAATTTCCGTGGCCTAGTTAAGCAGAGCCACCAGGTCACAGGATTCAGAAGGCTCTAAGAGGACACTAACGCCAGTGGAAAAATCCCACCCTGGGTTTGAAGGAGGGTTTGGAAATAGATTCAGGACAGAGACTCCAGTAGACCATGATCTGCCTGAACCTTGGCCTCCTGGCTATTGCCCACTAGCATATACACAATTTAAAGCAGTCAGCAACTGAGCGTATCAGAACGGGACCCTTAAGCCGAGGCAAGAGCGTGAGTCACAGTGGCAATGTGAGGTACAGTGGGAAAAGCACTGGCCCAGAGTCAGAATGGCCAGACTGAAATCCTAAGCCTGTATCTATTCAAAGTGGCATTAATTCATTGGTCAAGCTCTTCGAATCTGAATTTTCTCTGTTAAAAATAGTAGTAGTAAGTAAGAGTACTACCTCCTTGTAGGTTCTCCCGTGTACTAGAGACACATGGGATGTGCCTAAGTAGAACGTATGATTACTATTGCTATTATTTGAAATTCTAGGCCAGAAATAGAGGACAAGAGAAGGCTAGAGATTCTCAAATAACCAGCAAAATCCAGTGGCAATTCTCCCTCCACTTCATCTTAGTTTGTTCAATTAACCAGCTTCCCCTAACACTTGATAAGAGCTTTAGATGTCCGTAAAAATTAAAGACCTGGGGTGGTCAGAATTAATTGGGTTGGCTAAAGCCTGTAGGACCTTTTTCTAGAATCATCAGAGTTGCACAGGTGAAATCTTACAGTAGTAAGATTTACAAGTAAAAATACAATACTTGACAGGTATTGAGAAGCTGCTTGATGGGCCCACACTATTAGGTGAACTGCATATGTTCTCAAATTCACAAAACTCTGAGGTAGAAATTATGTAATTTTTTACAGATAAGAACACTGAAGGTAAAAATTGTCAGGAATTTTGTTTATTTTGTTCAATAATGTATCCTCCAGCACCCAAACAATGCCAGGCACATAATAACCATCAAATATTGTTGAATGTATACATGAAGACATTTATGGTCACCCCACCGGACAAAGGAAGAAGTAGGACTTGATATATGTGTAAACGCAAGGCTGTGAAATATGTCCCTTAAATATACATCCCTTAAATGTTCATTTGAGTAGTCAATCACACGTAAGCATTTCCTTACATATGCCTTCCTCTCTTTCAGAGGTGTGGCTTTTTTTGTGATTCTGAGTCTGCCGCAATTCCTGAAAAGATTCAAGGGGAAATTCAATAATTTCTTCAGTAATGAATTCCTGTTTCCTATTCTGCACCTACATTTATCAAGGGATCATTAACTTGAGGTGCCTGTAGGACCTTTTCCTAGTATTGTGAAATAGGATAACTTTGATGGGAATATTGGTTCAGAGGTCAGAAAAGAGGCCGGGACGAGGGGTGTATTTGAAGCCAATTTGTGTAATCTGTGTCACAAATATATTCGTAGAATCAATTAGTTCATGAAACTATGCAAGAAGAAGTGGATGGGCCATTGAAAAGTGACTGATAGGATAAGAAGAGAAGAAGAAAAACAGAGATTGAGGAATAGATAAAATATGAGCAGAGGAGGCCATAAGACATACTGAAAAGGAATAGGAAAAGGAAAAAAGAAAACGAGGGAAGGAGAACACTTTCATGGAGGCCAAAGCCAGCACGATTTTCAAGAACTGAGTGACTAATTTTCTCCAATTCAAGCATAGTCAGGGAAATAACTGAAAAGCATCATTGTCCTTACCAAGCTGGTAAAGCCATTTTGGGGGGTGGGGGGCGGGGAGGGCTAGTGGAATCAGGAACCACACCCCAGTGTGTCTCAGGAATAAATAGAAGGTAACGCAGGTCAAGTGACAGACACTATTCTTTTACATACCTTAAATATGAAGGTAAGTAGAGTGGTAATGCAGGAGGCAGAGGACTTTTTAAAGTTAGAAAGACATATACACATCAATAATCAATATGCTGGTGGGAAGGCTGTGGCTGAAGATAAATGTTCAATCTGCACACTCTGACAGAGAGAAGTCCCTGAGGGAGTTAGAGACTGGTGTGGAACAAGCATGTGATCTGTAGTGTAGTTAGCTACCACTGCCTCGAGTAAGAGGATGGAATCTTCTTGCATCAAGATAGGGGAGGGGCACCTGGGTGGCTCAATCAGTTAAGCATCAGACTCTTGATTTTGGCTCAGGTCATAATCTCACGGTTCATGGGTTTGAGCCCCACATCAGACTCTGTGCTGATGCTGTGGAGCCTGCTTGGGATTCTCTGTCTCTCTGTCTCTGTCTCTGTCTCTCTCTCTCTCTCTCTGCCCCAACCAATCATAGTTGAAGGTCAAATGACCCCTATTGGGATATTTGGTTGAAAGGAAGACTTTGGATCTCATTAATTTTGCAGCTAGCTACTATGTAACTTTGGGTGAAACACAGTTCTTTGATAAACGGGAAGGAAATATTTGTTCTGATCAGTGGCGATTGCAATCATAATGCAAGTCCATGATACTACACGTAAAATGCTTCCCTTCTACTTTTTCAATTTGCAGCAAATATAAAAGAGAACTGGAGAGGAATATTTTATAAATAAACAGTGTGTTGCAAATACAAGTACACTTTACATGGATATTGCACATAGTCTAAAAAACAGTTCAGTTACTTTAAGGTAAAAAAAAACAAAATCAAGTCAAAATCCGGTTCTTTAATGCTATAGTTGCTTACTCTATGTACCACTTCAAAAGTCAGGTCCCCCAAGACTAGTGAAAATTTTTTTTCAGTTTTGGTTGGAAATCAGAAGATTTTTTAGCTCCAATAGATATCATAAATAAACTATTAATGTGGAATGGGAAAAATATAGGACACAGTCTGAGTATTACTCATATCGTCTGGGGTTCATAGTGCCTGCACAATGGGTCTAAGATCTATTCAGAAAGTCATGGAGTGTTCTTGCCTGGCCAGGAACATTCCCTGGTCAGCCCTCATCTCATTGTAAGGATTTATTTTGAAAAGGAGGATATAACTGTGTAAATTGTTTCATAATGCCATATGTAGTAACATTTTAAAAAGAAAGTTATTGAGAAATGTCATTCCGAATTTTTACTCCTTACCTTAAAGGGAAAATGGAACTTTTTAAGGAAATGTTATTCAGAATCATTACTCTCAACCCCACTTGAAGGGAAAGGTAATTGAGTGAAAAGCCATAGTGAAAAAGCTCATCTGAAATGTCTCAGTACACTATTTTCACTCTTAGTGTCAAGCATTCAGCTTGATGTGGTTACCATTCGTCAACCATCCATCAGTCCATAAAACAGCGATTTTGAGTAAAACACTGTACTAAGATTCAGTTTCTACCCTCAATGTGTACACAGTCAAGTACAGGAAAACAACATGGTACATGTTTATAAACAATAAAATTACAACAGAGGGTGATCAGTACAGCAACGGATATACGCACAAAGCACAAAAATTGCACTGGGGTGGGGGGGAATGATTTCCTCTGTTGGAGGGTCAGCAATGCCTTTCAGGGGAGCAAACATATGGCCTGGCATTGGAGGACTGAACTTAGCTCCCTGTATATGATTAGAGACTTTTCATCATACAGACAATTGCCATAGTGCAGGATGGCAGTCACTAGGGTAGGTACAACGTCCAAATCACAGCCTCACATCCTCCAGGTTTCCCTGACTCACTCTTTTGATCATCCTTGTGTTTTGTATTTCTACTGTACTCACAGATGGGCACTTATTTCTATTTTCATTCTTAATTGCGCAATTTCTCAAATTGCTTCATGTTTGTCTCCCTACAGTAGAATTTCTGACTTCGGTTTTGTCCCAAACTGAGAACTGTGCTGTACACAATGACCTTAGATGCTACTTGAATGCAACTCCATTCATAATAACCTGTGTGTTTTCATTTTGTCACTGAAATAGAAAACAGGGCACATGGAGGAGATTCAAGCATTGTGCTTCAGTAAAGCCAAAATTCTGTTGTGAATTATTTCTAGATGAAAAACTCGAGAGCAAAATGACTCATCATCAGATTACAGTCTCAAATAGAAAGAGTTGCTAACTTTAAATAAGATAATTAAGAGAAGAGCCTACATGTTGAGCTGCACAGTTTTGGGGCCACATAATACGTTCAAAGTTATTCAATTGACTTATTTTGGTATTTAAAATGCTTACAATATATATTTATCCATAGAACTACTCTTGTTATCAAGAAAGATATACTTCAGATGTTCTTCATTTTTCTGGCCCTAACCTTTTGCTTCCCACTACGTTTTCATTTAAAGTACACATTGCTGCCTTAGTGCACAGTTATCCCAGACACTTTTTGAATAAAAATTCTTCAAGAGGAAATCCTGGCTTCATTACAATTCTCTTTTTAATCTGTTAAACTTCATCCAAATTTGCGTTCTCTAATTGCATAGGAGATTTGGAGAAACGTCCAAGAATCTCCAGGACTTGTAACCTTTTTTTTCCTTCACTTGTTTTCAAACTGCATCTGGGTTGTCAGACAAAATATTGATATAGCTTGGTTAGCTCCACTTAGTAGAATCTAGGGCAGTGATTTATAGAGTAGAGGCAAGTCTACGTTAAACCTTAAGGTCTGGAAGTTGAAGGTTTATGTTGATATCTATTTAGATGGGTATTTCCTTTCCTTGCTTATAAAAATAAAATGACGTGTGAATGGGTAAGCCAGAAACACAAAGCATGATGTTTAACATTATGCTTGCCACTTGGACGCGAGAAGGTGTGTCAGTGCTTGAAAGATTCCCAACGCGAAAACATGTCAATGCAATACAGAAGGATAGAGTAATGCTCTGAGAGTACCTTCAAGAATGAGTAACGTCCTTTTAGACTGACAGGGACAAAAAGTAAAGTTGGAGGCTATAAGTTTCATATTAGACTAGAAATAGGAAGTTCGCAGCACATCTGGAATCTGAGTATGTGTATACGTATGTATGTATGTGTCTATAAAGACACACACAAGGCATTTCACAGCATATATGGCACAGATACTATCTATGTGTGTGCATTTGTATATACAGATAAGCACATGGAGTATGTGAATTTCTAAATATATATACATATATTGCTGTCACTGCCCTCAGGGTATTGGCTTGTCAATCCGGCGGCAGAGAAGCAGGCCAGATTGGCCTTTTGCCTCCAGCAGGATGTCCCGAGGTAGAATTTTGTGTGTGGCAGGCAGCCAGTACAATACTTCACTACAGCTGGATTAGGAGGATAACACCAACAAGGCCAGATCAGGAACAGGAATAAATCCTTTTTTGTAGAATTGTGTAGGGGGTTTTAGAGATGACTTACCTTTTTTTTTTTTTTAAATCTAAAATTACTATTTCCACAGCTAAAACAGGAAGGAAACAGTTGTCATCCACAAAGGGTGAAGAAAAGGACAGTGGGGCTCTTACATAGGGCATGAACTTGAATGAGACAGAGACTCCAACTAGCAGTCCAAAGGGTTGGGGGAGGGGAGGGGAGGGGAGGCTGCAATGAGGATATTATAAGACAGGGCTCAAAGGTGACCAAGAAAGGCCTCAAGAGTTGGGATCCTAGATTCAAGTTTCCTGGCCCTATTTACAGTGCTTTTCCCCAGGAAGTTTACAGGGATTCAAAAATAGCTTCATTGTAGAGTCCAGCTTCACACAAGGACCTTGGTATTTTCAGATATGAGCTAACGGCACACACCTTAACTGGAGACAGGTTGCTGCATCCGATCGGTGACATTTAATTTGTAGTTTGAGTTTTTTACTGAGTCTCAAGGATCTGCTGAAACCAGACAGTCGTCCTCAGGAAGATTTAGAGTTTATTCTGTCAGAATGCACTTCGGTTACTATTTTAACAACTTTACAGATCTCAGAAATGATTTTAAATAATAAGCTCATAACAATACAAGAACATTTTGCTTATTAGCATAACCTTTTACCAACCACAACTATTCCTCATACAAAAATATAAGAATTTAGAATCTGCACTTGGTGGCCATCTGTTTTCTTTCTAAACATTACTTTTAAGTCCCTTTCTTTGGGTTGTTATTAAGATATTTTAAATCGTGATGTTCTTGCACAGCATGTCAGATAGAAATAATGATAATAAAATAAGTGTGTATAGCAATGTACTTAGAAACAGGAGAGAGCAAAAGAAAATTAGCGAATGTTTAATTCTAGGCAGAAGGCCAGACTATCCTAAGCCCTCTCCTCCATCTGCCCTTGCCATATTTTTTAAAAACCCACCTTTGAAAAGTATAAATGTCTTCTCTATGACAGCAGACTTATCATAATGTGTAATACACAGGTTCAGTGCAGGGCTCTAGAACCAGACAACCTGAGTTCAAATCCCAGCGCTGTCAACTTGCTGGGGGAGGTTTGGAAGGTTTCTTAACTGCTCTGTGGCTTGGATTCCCCATCAGTAAAATGAAAGTTCTATTTGTCTAACTCAGAGATTATGTGTGTGTGAGTATTGCCTCAGTTGATGTGAGCGATGAATTCAGAATAGCATCTGGCAAGCACTTAGACAAGCACAATGTAAGACCAGAAAACTGTTGGCTGTTATTATTTTTAAGAATACTAATAATTACAGCCATTTGGTTCATTAGACTGTCTTTAGTCACGGCTGTACCTTGATGCGGTCTTTAAAATCTTTATAGGTGACCACTTCTAATTGCATCTGTATTCATGAAAATGCTATTTCCTAGTACATCTGGATAAAATTTAGCTGTTCATCCTTTACTCCTGAATCAAGTATTCTTAATAGAAGCAAAGGGATTTTCTGTGGAGTCAGCACATTGTCAAATCCCAGGTTCCCCTTGGTTACTATATATTTGGACTGTGGCCAAATCCCCATTAAACTTTATATTAATCATGTTCATTGTAATCCATTGGAAAAAATGATAAGAGCCCCGGGAAGTATCTTCATAGGACTCCGTGTGTGCTTTTTTCTAAACAGTGAGCATTTGGGGACTAAGATTCTGGTTAGCAATATCTGTATCTTAATATAAAATAATTGCATCAGAAATCATTTTGGTTTTGGTCCAGCTTCAGCACCTCTAAAAATGTGCTGGTACATAGGCTACCCAGGTGCATTTTTAATGCACATTCTTATAGCAGGAGGCGTGGTGCACATGCTTTTACAAGCATAGTTAGGTGTGGACCTGCCTTAACTAGAAAACCTCACTTAATGGGAAAAAGGAGAAGACAACTGTGTTTTACAACTATCTCTTTCACTTTACATTCTTTCTCTTTTTCTTTCTTTCTTTCTTTCTTTCTTTCTTTCTTTCTTTTTCTCTTTCTTTCTTTCTTTCTTTCTTTCTTTCTTTCTTCCTTTGTCTTTCTTTCTTTCTTTTTCTTTCTTTCTTTCTTCTCTCCTGATCCCTGAAATAGTGAAAATCTATTTTTAAGCTCATATATAAAACTTTCATAGCAAGTTAAACAAAGAGTGTAATATTTCTGGTTTGCTGAGAATATTGAAACTTCAAAAATCACTAAATACTGTTGGGATTTTAAATCTACCATAATCTCCTTAAAATACATACCTGAGGTTGTCTTTAAAATTTGGAAATTTTATAGCTTTCTTTTTTCTCTCCTTAAATTGTGTGTTTATTCTAATATATATATAGATATATATATATATATATATATCTCCTTGAAAGTTTTTTTATTGTTCTATGTGATTTCTCTGTAATCAAAATGTGTGTAAATTAAAATCTTTTCTTTTCCTTCAGTATATGGCTCTACAGTAAGAAAAAAATGTATTTTTAATTTGATTATCATTATATCTATATTAGTAAACAAATGAAGATAGCAGAAATATGTTATAAGTCTGGGTAAGTGCTTACAGATGATAAACTTAATTGGAAACACATTTATTAATGACATGGACATTGTTTCATTTTCAGTTGATTCATGTATTTATGGATGAATATCACTGCCAGAATGGAACAGAATTTTATTTCTTTCCTCACTTATGAACACTGAAAAACCTTGTTCATCTGAATAGGTAGAAGGAAATAGAAGGAATTTTATTAGAACATTGTAACCCTATTCTTGGTATTCCTCTGAATACAAAGTTATGTGCCAAAATATCATGTAGTCACTTATCAAAAGTTATTTCTAGTGCTTTCTCAGCTAACAACTTGACTCCTTTAATTTTACTGAAAGCAAAGAATTGTAAACAACCTGCCTTGTGAAAGACTTTGTCACCTAGTCATTAGAAACATTCATTGCCTCAGTTTCTGGGAAGTATACCAAGAAGGCTTTACCAGTATCGATCAAGTAACTGTTAATTATTCCTGCTATTCCTTTACGTTGAAGCACTTTTTTTTTCCCAGCCCTGATACACTCAGAAAAGGTTGGGAAAATAAAAATGCTCATTTTCATTCATCTTGGCCAATATATCTTTTTAAATATAATGCTTTCATCTTATCCCCTGCTTTGAATATATTTTTGTGACAACTTGGAGCTGAATATTTGCTTCATTCCATTTCTGGAAAATGTTCACCCTTTACCCTACTTGGCATAGCTAGTTCTCATTGTCTAACCAATCAAATTGAAATCACTTTTGATAGGAAAAAGGTCTGATGTTATTTTCAAATTCAAAGATATTATGCATCACAGTGACAACATGTCTACCTCTAAGCTACATTAGGTAGGTAGGTAGGTAGGTAGATAGGTAGTTATAAGGATAGATCAGGCTTGGAGATTTGCCATAAACTTGTTACCTCCTGACCCTCCATATTTCTCAGTCTCTCTCTTTGCTTTGCTTCCAAGGGGCTCTCTAATGAGAATCATTCATTCTTTGATGATAGTTGGCAAAGGAAAATGAAAAGATTCGTGGAAGAAAATATAACCTCTGCCACCCACTTTACAAACATCCTTGAATTAGAATATATCACCGTGAGCCAAATGACCCCTCTCTAATATCACTCTTCATTCTTAATAAATATATGTTTAAAGAAGAGAAAGACCTTAAGTTTTTGGCACTTTGGTTACAGGAGGCTTCCCAGACAACAGTATTAAAAATGATCCCTTCATCTGTTATGATGGAGCTTTTTACACCATGGGGCCAGGCTTTCTTTTATAAAGTAGAAGACAGTTTTTAAAGAGGAGATATTAAGAACCAGGAAAATACTTCAGCCACAAACCCTTCACAAAAGAATATGTATATGTTGAAGGCTAGGAAATTGATATTTCTTAAAACTATTGTTGCCATGTAGACCTTGGAAAGGCACACATTCCAAGTACATGTATTCTAGGTGAAGATTGATTACAGGACTGTAAGATCTTCTGAATGTAACCTTAGCAATGGAACCATGCAGAGTTCATGCACCAGCAGAGTAAAGGACTACCTGCTTGATATGATTTTAAGGGCTTGAGATGTTTCTTTCAATCTCACTGACCTGACCCAATTTTTGATGCCTGACATTCCACTATCAAAGATTCATTTTACTTTCATCACCCATAAGTGTTCTTTCAACCACTGGAAAGATATCATTGAACCTTGTAAGCCACTTGTATCTTAAAACCTTAGTGTACATGAGATTTTAGTCCTCATCTAAAAATAGAAGAGCAGAGCACATGCAAAGATTGGCGGAGGGGGGAGGAGATAAGAAGTTTCAACTTCACTGAAACTAGACTGCCTCATTTTGGCCAGGGCTGGGTGTGCTGTGGCTCAAAGGATCTCTTGACATCAGTATATGAGTTTCTTATGACTGGTCAGTTCAGATAGCTTAACTGCATCAATAATTACAGTCCTGGTTTATCACATGCTGTTAGATTCCAAACTCCATCTAGCTTCCATACATAATTTACAACTGCTTGAGACCTTAAAATGGTCCTGTGTGTTAGCTGTCATTATCCCACTTTAGGGAACAGAAGTTTTCTTGGTCACACGGTTACTGTGTTTGTCTAGTTTCAAAATGCATGGTCTTAATCCAGAAGACTTTGTTACGGCACCCGGATGCCAGGTACCCTTTTGTTCTCATTTTTAGCTTCCACACAATTACTACTAAGAAATGTATAAAGTGAAGATGACTTAGGAAGGATTCTAATTATGCATGCTCAAGCTACCCATCTCAGGCGGTGCTCTTGTTCTCAGCTCTCTTTACTATGAGATGGGACAGTGTTTTCTTCTTGTGTGATCTAGTCTTGTTGGGTCTTGTTTCTTCCTTCCTAGACATGACTATCACCTACCTCAAGTGCCTTTCCCCTCTATTATATAGAGAAATCCTCATCTAGATCAAAATTCTATCCTGAAACCGCATACCTTTATTCATTAAACCAAAGCCTTGGCAATTATCAGACCTTACTCATTTTAGAAAACAATTTAGAAACCACTTCTAGTGTTTTTAGCCTATTCTTCAAGAGTCTCAGGCTCATCTTACAAGGATCATCATGAAAGTGTCTTCCAAAATGTGGGTTTTCCCCTTCAAAGAATTCTCAGACTAACTTCTAAGAAAACAAAATATTCTCTTGTTGTTGGCATTGCAATTTCATGTTGAATAGATAATAAGAGCAGGGAACAAGGTAGGAGATGGTTTATTATTAGTACCCTTGCTTGCTAAATAGAATCAGATTATTTAACTTCTCTTTTATTTTGTAATTATAACACCCCCCCCATCTATTTCACAAAGATGTTGAGGATCAAAACAAATTATTTGTTTTTTCTTTGTAAACAATTTTCTCTGAGAGGTATAAATAACTGTGTAAATAGAAATTATGTTTATCATAATTATTCCAAAAGGCTTACCTTTAAATAAGTCATGATATTCGGTACACAAGTCATCTGAAAATAAATTCTCAGTCTAGAAAAACATCAGTGCTTAATGATTCACTGAATAAACACAGGTAAGTGTGCATCCAGCATTGAAGCCACTGGCTTATAGGGAAAATTTTGAGTAAAATAGTATCTAAACTCTTTATTATGGCAAAAAATGTTCTTCAGAGTTTGGGCCCTGAAACTTTTTTTTCTTTAGTTTTTTTGAGACATAACTGACAAATAGCATTGTATAACTTTAACGTGTATAATGTATAGATGTGATACATTTATACATAGCAAAATTAGCATGATAGCATTGGCTAAATCGATCACCATCATATAATTAACATTTCCTTTTTGTGGTGAGACCATTTAAGATCTAGTGTCTTGGGGGGCGCCTGGGGGGCGCAGTCGGTTAAGCGTCCGACTTCAGCCAGGTCACGATCTCACGGTCCGTGAGTTCGAGCCCCGCGTCAGGCTCTGTGCTGATGGCTCAGAGCCTGGAGCCTGTTTCCGATTCTGTGTCTCCCTCTCTCTCTGCCCCTCCCCCGTTCATGCTCTGTCTCTCTCTGTCCCAAAAATAAATAAACGTTGAAAAAAAAAATTTAAAAGATCTAGTGTCTTGGTAATTTTCAAATATATAGTATGGTATTGCTAACTATAATCACCATGCTGCACATTAGATCTCCAGAACTTATTCACCTTAAGCTGGAAGTTTTTATCCTTTGCCTATCTCCCCATTTCCCTCAGCCTCTAGACTCTCTTAACCACTGTTCTGTTTCTAAGGAGTTTGGCTTTATTAGATTTGACATACAACTAAAATCCTACAGTATTTGCCTTACTTATTTTACTGCACATAATGCCCTCAAGATCCATGGTGTCGCAATTCCATATTATGTGTGTGTATATATACACATATAACACATCTTCTTTATCCAGTCATAGCTCATAACACTTTGTAGTCATCTGTTGACAGACAGGTATTGCCATATCTTGGCTATTGTGATGAACATGTAATAGACACGGGCGTGTAGATCTCTCTTTGAGATCTTTTTTTCCCCACTTCCTTTGGATACATATGGGTATATATGGTAGCTCTGTTTTAAATTTGAGTAATCTCTATCTATGCTGTTTTCACACCGTGGCCGCACCAATTCACACCAGTACCAGCAGAGCACGAGGTATCCCTTTTCTCCACAACCTCACCAACACTCCTTGTCTTTTCGAAGACAGACATTCTAAAAGGGGTGAGGTGGTATCTCATTGTGGTTTCGCATTTCCCTGACAACGAGTGATGCCGAGTGATACTTTTTTGAGGTATTTAGGTATCTTCATTTTCGAGTCCAGCCTCCTCTATTCCTTCATGCCCCACATCTACCCTCCTAAACACCGTGCACTTTCTTATCTCCAGGACATCGCATATGAGGTCTCCCAAACCCAAGATTTCCTTTCTGGTCTGTTTGGCGTACCGCCCGTCATACTTTAAGACCCAAATCTTACCTCTGTGGGCAAAGTGAACGTCGAATCCTCACTGTTCCTGCAGGGGTCCATGTGCACAGCTACCACTCTGACTACTCCTACTAATTGTATGCATTGTTGTTTTTTTGTGTTTTGTTTTGTTTTGCCAAGCAATTTATTAGGGACTTTACATTGAATATCTCACATTCTCGTGATTAAAAGGTAACTATTTCTTGATTTGTTATTCCAAGTTAGTAACACTTAACTTTGTCAGTTGTAGCTTATATTCCAACAAATGTCATATACCAACCTTTGAACAAATTAACATCCTGAAAATTCAGTTTGTGGTAAGCATGATACTTGCCACTCGAATAAATGGCAGTCTCTCTCTTTACGGAGATAACCACCTAGTGAGGAGGCAGGCATGTAAGCAACAAATAAAATTAGAGAGGCTTAATTCAAGCAGGAGAAGCCTGACGTTATCTAGAGTCCGTATACGGAAGTGGTCGTGTATACACCACTCGAGGAAAAAGGGAAACATGAAACAGGGGAAGAGCCCAATAAAGCAGGATATTATTTCTCCTGTGACAAACAGGGGAAATACACAATACCTAAACAACCAAAACTTTGAGTCACATTGCAAACTTGGGCTTGCTTTGTAAGTTGGTGAGAAATGTTACAAGGTCAAATGGCAGGTGACAAAACATTTATTAAAGATCAATAATTTTGTCAGTAGATCTGCTCTAACTCTCAGATCTCAATTAGGAAGAGTTACCATCTTGCCCTGCGAGTGTCACCTGCCTTCTAAATGGAACACACTGGGGGCACCTGGGTGGCTCAGTCTGTTAAGTGTCCAACTTCAGTTCAGGTCATGATTTCCCGGTTCGTGAGTTCAAGCCCTGCATCAGGTTCTGCGTTGACAGCTCAGAGCCAGGAGCCTGCCTTGGATTGTGTCTCCCTCTCTCTCTGCCCCTCCCCTGCTCATGCTCTGTCTCTGTCCCAAAAATAAATAAAACATTTAAAAAAATTAAAAAAAAATAAATAAATGGAACACATGGACATGAACAACATGTTTGGGATAACGGTGACCACCTGACTCTCCTCCTTCTTCAGTTGGGCTTTTCCCTTATTACTCCACTGGAAATTTTTTTTTAGGTTTTCCACGACTACGAAACAGCAGACATTTCTACCTTTCTCCCTCTGCTTCCAACTCCAAATGGAGTTATTTGACAAAATGAACATCAAATATCACAAGTCACCACAGAACAAACCTCTATCCCAATCTATTATTATTGATAGCATCCAAATTAATGAAATTACACTATAAGACACATTAACATTGTTAGATAAAAGGAAAACATGTCAAAATACATGGTATCAAAAATAACATTTTAATTAGATTTAACAAAGCTTTGCATAAATTAATAAATGACACATCAAAAATGTTATTGAAGGAAATCATAGCGCCCCTAGGAAGTTGTAAGCTGGGGATATTAGAAATATAAACATGTTTTTAAATGCTGAAGCCATGGAGACAAGTGTTGTCTAAGCTGTTTTGTTTTGTTCAGTTGGCTAGTGGGTAGGAGGGAGAGAAGAGAATCTTGGTAAAAAATGTACGATTCTAGTATATATTTAATATATACTATGACTTCTGTATACACCAAAGTTAAGAATGTGATACATGTTAATGTGTTCAAAATTGATATTTGACATTTGCTGGAAAGGTTCTATTTTCATGCCACAAAATCAGTTGTTACTAACTTGAATTCACAAGTTAGCAGATGACTATACTATCATAGTCAGAGTTTGAGATATTCCACGTACAGGGACTAATGTGGCGCTTAGTAAGAAGTGGGTAGACATTTCATACAGTTGTCAATGGCGGATTCAGAACAACAGACACACACGCAAAATTCTGCAGGCGTAGAGCAGACCATCCAAGTCCCTTCATCTATGGAAGTTAGATTTGGGTCGTAAAGAATGACTGGACATTCCAACACTCCAGCAAGGAAATTCCAGGCTCAGGAGACAGAATGTGCACAGACATGGAGATAAAGTACATGGCAGTTAGGAGGGCAGATGTGGGTGCAGAGAGAGAAGGTAAGATTGGAAAGGAGGCAGAGGCCAAAGTCTCTACGCCATGAGAAGACAATGAGATATTGTATCCATAATTTTTTTCTACAGCCCAGTGGTTTCAACCCTGGGTGTACACATGACTGAACTGGGGAAAATTTTTTTAAATGCTTATGGTTTATCTCTCTCCCAACACATGCAAACACATAGCCAGATTTTGCAAATAAAAATACCAGATACCTAGTTAAATTCAAATTTTAGATAAACACTATTTAGTATAAGTATGTCCAGTGCAAAAGTCTGGACACATTTATAATAAAAGTATTTATTGTTGACTTGAAATTCAAGTTTGAGGGTGCCTTTTTTTTTTCTTGGAACCTACCTTTTCAGAATAATCAAATCAGAATTTCTGAGGTGGAGCCTGACCACTGGGGCTCTCCAAGTGATTTTCACATGCAGGCAGGATTAAGAACCCCTGGTCTAAGGGATAGCGAGTCAAAGAATTTCAAACAAGTGAGTGACATGTTTAGAAAGATCACTGAGGGAAACCTGTGTGGCTCAGTCAGTTAAGCACCTGACTCTTCATTTCACCTTGGGTCATGATTTCATGGTTCGTGGGTTCAAGCCCTGCATAGGACTCTGTGCTGACAGTGTGGAGCTTGCTTGGGATTCTCTCTCCCCCTCTCCCACTTGTGTGTGCCTTCTCTCTCAAAATAAATAAACTTTCAAATAATGAACCATCTCTCTCAAAATAAACTTTAAAAGAACGAATGAACCAAAGAAAGAAAGAGAGAAAGAAAGAAAGAGAAAGGAAGGAAGGAAAGAAGGAAGGAAAGAAGGTAGGTAGAAAGGTCACAGAGAACAATGAATGTTCTGACCATTTTGTGGAGTAGAAGCTAAACGAAAGAGAGGCTGGCGGCAGGAATCTGCTGAGAGATTTTGCAGGCATCTGGTCAAGACCTGTATCCGACTGCAACTAAAGCTGTGATAGCAGATGTAGAGAAGAAAATGAGATTCTTGACCAGCGACTCAGGTCATGTTGACTAAGAACTCATGGAAACAAAGATCACAGTAAAAGAAGAAGATGACCACTGAATCCCTGTCAGTGTCGCCATTCCTCAGCTCCCTTCCCTCCCCCTTCCTCCACCAGTTTGGGTTTGAGCACAGCTGCATTTTATTATCTAGATGACCTTGGACTCCATACTTAACCTTTGTAAGATTTAGTAGTTCTTCCCTAAAATGGTAAGAGTAATAGTAACCTATTTGGGAACATTATTTGTAAAGATTAAATGAAATACATTTAAAATGTATTAATAGATTTAAAAGTCTCATGACTCCTCCAGGTATACTAAGTACTCAATGTATTTTGGCTGTTGTCACTATATTTTTGTGACTATAAATTTAATCTGTGTGATTCTGCTTGCTTTTCTCTCTCACATTCTCTCCTGTTTCTGGTTTCTAACTCCTTCCTTCTTCCCCCTTTCTTTTCCCTCAGTCATGACTTTATTTTATTTTATTTATTTATTTTTTTTGAGAGAGAGAGAGAGAGCACAGGGGAGGGGCAGGGACAGAGGGAGACAGAGAATCCCAAGCAGGCACCATGATGTCAGCACAGAGCCCAACACGGGGCTCCATTCCAATGAACCCTGAGATCCTGACCTGAGCAGAAATCAAGAGCTGGATGCTTAACTGACTGAACCATCCAGGTAGCCCTGACTTTTCAAATCCTGGAGTATCTAGTGTTACCTGTTTAGGAAGAGATTTGCTGAGGCCAGTTTAGACTCATTTAAGCAAGAAGATAGAACTAGGCTGAGCATGGTACTGTAACTAATTCTGAGAGGAAGTGACTATAAGATGGCTTAGGCAATCCCTGAACTATTCCATTACTCCATTCTAGATAACCAGAGTCAAAGAGCCATAGGTTCTGAGAATGTTGCAGCAGAAAGGGTCTTAAGCATGTATGAACTTACTTTGATACAATATAAATTTCAATAATAGCCACACTTAGGCACAAGATTTTTAATTCTTATAACCTGTGAAGATCTGACTCTCCATCCAGTATTCTGGAGAGGCTGTATGTGGAGGAGTCCACAGGGAAGGCTCCTCCATAATTGGACCCTGGTCAAGAACTAAGTAACAGAAGTCACTGGACAGGCAATCTGGGAAATTCACATATGGACTGTAGCAGATGACATTATTGAATGAATGCTTATTTTTATGATGTGGCAGTGGCACTGTGGTTAAATGAGAGAATGCCCTTATTTTTAGGGCTAATGCATCATAGTGACAATAACTTCCTTTCAATTTTTTTTTAACATTTATTTATTTTTTGAGAGACAGAGACAGAGTGCAAGCAGGGTAGGGACAGAGAGAGAGAGAGGGAAAGACAGAATCTGAAGCAGGCTCCAGGCTCTGAGCTGTCAGCACAAAGCCTAGTGTGGAGCTCGAACCCATGAACCATGAGATCATGACCTGAGCTGAAGTTGGACGCTTAACTGACTGAGGCGCCCAGGCGCCCCTGACAATAACTTCCTTTCAGATGGCTTAGTAGAAACCATTTGAAATAAATACATACACAGATACATGCATTCATATTTGTATTTGTGGAGGGGGGGAGAAAGACAATATGACAAAACTGGTGAGTCTAGCTGAAAGCTGTGTGTGGTATATTACTTTTTAAAAGAAAATAAATCCAAGTTTTAAGATAAGGAAGCAGCAAGGAAAGTCAATTTGTTAAAAAAAAAAATTAACACAATAAATGACTACTATTATCCAAACAAGGATGAGAAGCAGGCTCTAGAATCAGACAGACCTGAGCCCCAAATGCGTGGGGCCACCTTTTTATTAACAAGGCAAGATTGGACAAATTAGAAACCCAAGCCTCAGTTTTCCCATCTATAGGACGAGGTTCACGATAACAACAAGAAACCCTACTCGCTATTCCATGGTCACTGTTGTCATAGTTGAGTAAGATAATGAAAGTGACATGCTTAGCACCAGGGGCTGGCACATGCCAGGAGCCCACCGCAGAGTCCTCTCTTACCACTGTGACCTCAGACCACATGAGAATAAAACCAGGAAGATGTCCTGGGTTCTGTCTATGATCTGCCAGGTTCCTTACAACTGATCTGTCTGCAAGAAACTGAGACATCAGTAAAAAGCCAGACCGCTCTTTCCTGGGCCACAGAAGTACAAACAAAAAGCTCTTTTCTGTAGAGTGGGTAGCTTAAGGGTGGCATTCCCCCTCACTGTCATCTCTAAAGCCAGCAATAAACAAATCATAAAAAATGTGCTTGGAAATTTCAGCTCCACAGTAATCGCTGAAACAAAGGCAGAAAATTGCAGCTCTCTGTGTAATAACTAAGCCTCTCGTTATGTGCTGCTGTATTAAATATAAAACATTTTCATTTCCTTTGTATAGGAAATTCAATAGGACCTGAAAAGGGGGTCAACCAAGTACTGCGACTCCCACAATAAAATGTGAGTGGTGCTAATATTCCTTTTCCAACTCTCGAGTGACTGCAAATAACCAAACAGATAAAATGTAGCTTTCATAAAACTCCGAGGTTTGGTGGAGAATTAGCATGAGACTTGTACTTGCTACTTGCTAACGGAAGGTTGGCCAAGAGCTCAGATTTATGCCATGAAATTTAAATGGTTTTCTCCTGAGATTTTCTTGACAATGTCATTGTATGCGGCTGAGTTAGTTTATTGGCACGTTTGTACGGAGATTGTTTTTGGAGGAGTGGGGGGTGAGAGGGTAGGGGTGACGGTAACCTATTCCTTTAAGAAACCCAGCACTTATGGGGCTCTGGGGAATTTTAAAGCAGGGAATTTGGAAGAGTAACACATGCAAGAGTCTCCAAATGGTGAGGCAGAATCAACAACATTTACAAAATTACATTGGGGGAAAAAATAACATGGTAAGATCGCAGTTCTTTTGTTGGGGTGTTTATAACATAACACATGGCTTCCTCTCACCAGGCTTCTGAAATTAGAATGATATTGCTAGAAGATTTTGTATGGATCGGGCTTTGAATTTGCATGCAAGTTTGCAGGGAATTTTGTGCAAAGATGAAAACCCTGTCTGAATTCAGACCCAGGTATTTTAGCAGCCACCGAAAGGTTATTCACTGCGCGCCCGATACAATGTCGCTAACTAACTTAGAAACAGGAGGTCACAGATTAAAGTTAAAGAGGAAGGTTAGGCCTATGAGCAATGCAAGCAGAATTTAATTACAAAAAGGGTAGCTGAATAATGGCACACATAGCTAAAGGCAGCAATAGATACAGGAATTGTAAATCAGTTCAAGGAAGCTCAGAGAAAAAGGAAATAAAAAAAAAAAAAAGAAAGAAAGAAAGAAAGAAAACAAATCAACTCTCTTAAAAATATCCTAGGGTTAACTGAGCAAGCCTCAGTAGATCAGAGTCAAGGCTTTATCCTTTCAACGTCCCTGTGCTTTGAAAAAGACACCTCAACAGCAGTTCATTGATTTCCGCAAAGGCCGAAGACCTGTGTCATCCACCCAATTGAATTCTTTTGTGCTGTACATGTGCTTACCCTATATTGTCTGTCCCCTTACAATTTTATCTCCCCGTGTATACATTTCTCCCACCCTGAGTAGGACACAATTATTCCATTCTTGCCAACATGAGCCGTATAATCACCTCGGGAACTGACATTTCATTCATGCCCTTGCAAGCCACGAGAGGAATTAAAGGTCCGTGTCCTCTGTGTCTTTACTGTTTTATTTCTTCCATGCATTTCGAGGGTAGTGGCTAAATATCACCGCAAAAGAGAATTCATCTCAAGCTGGAACTTTACACAAAAATTGCACATCTAATAATAATTATGCTGTTTTATTTTTTTTTTTAAATGACTGTATTTCTGGACAAGGAAATAAAACGAAGCAAGGCCAACGTTAAAATGCCAAAATAGCAGAGGATGTCTGTGAAGTGGAGCTTACAATGGAACTGCCAGAAAGCTCGAGCTAACATTAGAATCATGTGAAAGTTGGCAACCCAGACTCACGTAGAGCTAAAGAAACAGTGTTTTTGTATATTCCAGTTCCTGTTGGTTCTGATCCCTTGAATGTTGCTTGGGGTATTACACTCCCAATTCCAAACAAATTTCAGCGAAACCTCAAAATATTTTCAACTATAAGAAACCAAACACGATTCCCACTAAGCATAATAAAACAGCTCAAATTTCAGGAAAGCTTTAAGAATCTCCTTAGAACACTGAGGTGTGAAAGTTCCCAGGAAAGAACCAACCATTCTCATGTCTAAGGCGCGTAATGCTTCGGTTTCGGCTTTAGGTTGATTTTCTGTTTTTAAGCAATTTCACTCCTACTCCTCTGCACCTCGCAACCCAGTGTCCAATGCGTTGGAATCAGGCTGCTTATTTTTGAAAAAATAACCCAATTGACATTTATTGGGCAGGTGGTAGCCAGGCGTCTTCTCTGTAGGGAAAGAAAATTATTTTAGGTGTTTTCCCCACTCTCCTGCCTTTCGGACTAAGTGAATTTCAGCACCTGATCCAAATCACAAAGGTCATCCATTAGCAGAAAACAGAAACTAATTTGGCTTTCCCTGGCACCTCTCATACTCTGCGATTGTCTAATAGTTTGCATGGTGATAAGTGGGAGGCTTGGAGAAGAATGGTTTGTATGCAGGTCGCGTATCAGAATGTCACCATGTTCTTAGGGCCAACCTGTAACACAGCTTCAGACAGAAGGATCTACTGTGGGAGGGTGGCGGTTAGTTTATTGACTGGCACGCTGTACAATGAATTGGTTTTTTTACTGGATCTCAAATAACTATTCTGCTCTTCATTAATAATCTTAAAACAGCAGCTACACAAGTAGATTTATGGTGGATTTTCCCCCTTTTGTCATACTGTCTTCTCTCCTCTGTCATTAGTTCAACGACTTATCACTTCAAAACGGTAGGCCTAGGAAAGACATTTGACAGTTTTAAACCAATATTTGATTGGCATCATGGTTGCAGTGACATCGTAGATATAGATGGAATGTGTGGCGTGAATTCACCCTCTGCCTCCCAATGGCTTCTTTTGCAGAAAACGAGAGGACAGATTGATTAAGAAAACCCAGAAGAATAAATAAAGGTGAGAAATCTGCTGATGCAGCCCTACATGAAGAATCGCATTACTTATTTTTAGATTTATGCTTAGAAGACAAAGAAATCTATATGAGCCCCTGCCTGCCTGTATCTTTCCTCTAAGCTCTTTTAAAAATTATATGCAAGTATGTGTGTGTATACATATATATCTATATCTATCTATATATCTATCTATATCTATCTATCTATCTAGATGGAGAGTTCAATGCAATCACTTTGACGTTATTCCAGAGAAATACTTTTTTAGTCTTTCCTATTGATTCAGAAATTCTTCCTTTTCTCACCCTTGTCAAAACTTTTCACTTATGACCCAAGAGCTGGGGACCCAAAATCAGTACTGTCCTGTTTTGAGTGTCATTGTGCAGTGATCCTAAGCGGCCCCTAAACACTTTTGTCGATATTTATTGATGGGATCCACGGGCACTCTGAGTGATCCCACTCTGGAGGGGCACCAACCAATGGCAAGGTGAACGGGGGAAGGAGGTGGTCCTGCTGTAGGCCAGAGCTGGCAAAGCAGTGTTGGGATGCTCAGGGGTCATTGACAAAATGTCAAACATTTCAAATTTCTGACTAGCTCTCTGACTAATGCCATACTAAGCAGAAACATGGCCATTTCCTCCAAGGAACCAACAGACACACAGACACATAAACACACAGAAATAAATACAGTCTCTGTGTTTTTTTTCTCTTCCATTTGCTTGCTCTCTTGCTTTATGTCTTACATGTGCATGCGCGCACACACACACACACACACACACACACACACACACACAAATAGTCTACAGGGAAATTAAGCGGTGCCAACGAAACAGTGTACTGAGAAAGTTCTTGGATAAATTAACAACGCAATTACATTACATGACATGCCACAAGATGGATGAGGAAAACTTGGCTGGTATTATGTTCTGTTTTCAAATTGCAATTTATTTGAGGGTTTTAATGGATGCCTTATTAAAACATCTCGGCCCTGGTCAGGTTTCAGCATATGTCACAGTGGCCTGTGATTGATGACACCCTCCGCTGCTTCTCTTGCACATTTGCAGGGAATTTAAGCAAAGAGGGAATGAGCTGAGGCCCAGCTTTGTATTGATCGTGTGGAGGTGCGCTGCCTGGGAGCACAGTCTAATAACATTCTCTTAGCTGAACTGCTTCACATGAAGGCATTTATTACAAGAACTAAAATGTTATATTGCTCAGAATAAAAGAATATTGTACAAACAAAAGAGTTAGCAGTGAGTGGGGGAGACGGGGAGGCAATGGCATGCTATGGAGCCAGGCCTTGTTATCTTTCAGAAGCCACGTTTCTAAGTGTTGGTGGAAAACAATGAAGAAACCAAAGGTTTAAAAGAGGTAAAAGAAAGAAAGGGAAAATGCTGTAGGCTTGGTTTTTGCTTATTTCAACCAGTTAGTCATGCAGAACAGCGGAGTTTCACGACAAAGAGAAGGCCAGGTGAGGACTGATAAGGGAGCAGTCTTAAAGTCATTTGAAAAATAACTAAATATCCAAAGAGATCATAAGACATTATTTGGAAGGCCATCTGAAACCCTTCTCATTTTATAGAAGCTGTGGTTAATTTTTAGGACAAGCTCCCACCTCAAAAGCAAGAGCTATTCGTACCTAAGGAGTAGCCATACTCCCATCCACACCGTGGAAATCTGATTTCTGTCATATTTTAATTATAAAACAGGCTCCATTTGCAATTTCAATACTTGAAGCTTTATAAAGTCTTATGTGAATTGTGAAGAAATTTATATTTAATGTTTAATCAAAAAAGCATGATTCAGGTGGATAGGTTATAGACACAGGCACGTCTAGTCATAGAAAAAAGACTAGAACATATGAAAGTTATTATTAGAGAAATGATAGTAATTTTCTTCTTTGTGCTTTTCTGTAGCATCTTAATTTTCTGCAATAAACACATATTACTTTTTAAGTCAAAAGGATAAAAAAGTATTTTAAAGATATTTTTATATCTTGATTTATAATAATTATCAAAATAGGTATTCTCTGAGAGTCTTCAATAAATATAATCTCAAAAAAAAGAATTCATTTTGCAGTACTATAAGAGACTATTTCTTAGTAAGCAGACTCTGCACTGAAAATGTAAACGAAAAAAATAGTAACAGTAGACAGAATGAAAATGTCCCTATGCAATACAAAAAAAAAAAAAAAAGAGTAAAAAGTAAAAAAAAAAAAAAAAAAAAAGCCAAAAACAGTAAGGAAAGAAGAAAGTATGTTGCATTTCCAAACTCTGAAAACATTAGGGTTTGTCAATCTCAGTCGGTCTCGGTGGGTTCAAAGGATTTTTTTTTTTTTTGCTTGACCTGCTGATTGCTATTATTTGAACTGCCACATTTATTATTTTGTTAGCCTTTGAGGGCCTATAAAAATCTCACCTAATTATATTGGAATCACCTAGCATCACAGCCGAAGCCAAAGAAGGTGAGAAAATGCCCAACAGCTTTTCCTTGAAATGGAAGGAAAAAATAGTTAAAGAACGAACAAACAGCAGGAACCAAGAACACTCAGGAAAGCCAGCTTTATGAGTCTCCCAAGAAATGGATACAGAAAACATTTTTTAAATGTTGACAGAAACTGTTAAGTTGTAAAAATGGATTTTTTAGCATTGTCAGTCGAATGCACCTTCTAATGTGCGAAATACCAAATTTACAGTCTTTGACTGAATTGTGATAGCTTTGGTGGAGTGGCGCTGGGGAAAAAAAGGACATGTTACTTACCCTCCAAGGCCTCTTTTTCTCTGGGATTGTAGATTTCACGTCCCTCTTCTAGGCCCTCTCATGGTCCCCCATCTTTTGTGACTGAATGTGTATCTGCTGATCAAAAGGGAACAACTTCCTCTCCCTTTTACTGTCGAAGTGGTTACATGATATCAGAAACTCTAGGTTCTTTTGTTCTCAAATTCTCCAGTCTTGGAGAATTACTTTATTTAATTTCATGTCAATTAGTATTTATTGAGCACTGTCTATCTGTGAGGCAGTGAACACGGCAGGTGCTCCTTCATTATGAGAGCCAGCTTGAAGAGCCAGCTTCTTCTCACTACAAATGCATACAACCCCACACCACAATTTAGTCACTCATCAGCTCCAGCTTAGAACTGCAGAACTAATGCAATAAAATCACAAGGAGGTACGGCCTTTGTCAAAGCGATGAAAACAAACATGTATCAATATTTACGCAGTTCTGGGGCGCCTGGGTGGCGCAGTCGGTTAAGCGTCCGACTTCAGCCAGGTCACGATCTCGCGGTCCGTGAGTTTGAGCCCCGCGTCAGGCTCTGGGCTGATGGCTCGGAGCCTGGAGCCTGTTTCTGATTCTGTGTTTCCCTCTCTCTCTGCCCCTCCCCCGTTCATGCTCTGTCTCTCTCTGTCCCAAAAATAAATAAAAAAATGTTGAAAAAAATAAAAAAAATATTTACGCAGTTCAGCTTGTGAGAAAAGCTATGGATAGGAAAAAAGAAAACCCACTCATGTGCTCTATCTTCGAGGATAGCTCACATATTGTATATGGCCTTTGTATGAAGTTTCCAGTAGCATAAAGGAGATTAAGAGCTCAGGACAGATGCGACAGAACAGCATACAGCAAATGTTACAACACATCGGGAGGCACTTGGGACAGTGCAATTTGCAGGAGCAGGATCTCAGGGAAGTGTGGGACACAGAAGATAGAATCATGGGGCAAAGGGGGAAAATAGACAAGAAAGTACAATACAGGAATAAAAAGAATGCTATGAACTCCTTAAAGGAATACAATGTTACATGTCAGTTCTATCTTGAAATTGGTGGGGGTGGGGGGGCTGGAGGGTGGGCTGGTGAGAGGAGAATCCTTCACAGGTCCTGAAGTCTCTAAATATTATAGCTGTTCTTTGAATAACTTCCATGCTGAGGTCCACACAACATATACAATCAGTAAATAAGAAAAGGAAACTGGGATTCCTACCCAGAGGTGGCTAAGTTAATATCACTGCCTGACTTATAACAGGTTCTATTAACCGCTCCCTGGTAAGGAATATTTGATTGCCAAAACTAATCAATATACATATAATTCACTGATAATTTAACTTCCAAGTGAATCTGTATAAGTGTGTGGTTTTCTGTTAGTCTCAAGTAATCCCTTTGCATTTCAAAGTCCCAATTGAAGAACCTATGTTTTTGGGTGCTTGGGTGGCTCAACTGATTAAGCTCACAACTCTTGATTTCAGCCCAGGTCATGATCTCATGGTTTGTGAGTTTGAGCCCTGTGTGGGGCTCTGCACGGACAGTGCAAATCCTGCTTAAGATTCTCTGTCTCCCTCTCTTTCTGCCTTTCTCTCTCTCTCTCCCTCTCAAAAATGAACTTTAAAGAAATCTCTAAAAATAAAAGGATACCGTTTTTAAAAAAAGAACCTATATTATTTAAGATTCTTGGTTGTATTAGCAACCAATTTTGGCTAAATTAGCAAAAGGCAATTTCTTGGAAAATCATCAATAAGCTCAGAGAGTCAGTAAGAATTTAAATAGCTGGAAATGGAGACAGGCATATCAGCTGAGGACTGACTGGTCCTGGACGGCCTCTGTCGCATGTCTGATGATTAATTTTGCAAGAAGCCACTAGTTCAGGGTCTCTCTTCATCCATCATAGCCTACGCTTTTTCATATTGTAGATGGGTTCCAAAAGCAGCAAGCAAAAGAGGGTAGCCTAATGTGCAAGCCCTTTTCCAGTCTTTGTTGCATTTTGTTTATGCCCTGTTGGCCAAAAACAATCACACGGTCAGGCCCAGAGTCCACGTGCGGTGGAGACACAACTGCATGCATACAGGAAAGTATAATTCGTTGGGGGTCACTACTCTAACTGTTTACACACTCAGCGTCTGGCTTCCATAATAGAGGAGAAGTGCCTGAACTCTTCTTCTGGCAAAGCTTAGTCACGATGAATTAATGGAATAAAAGGGAATAAGGGTGACATTAAGAAGAATAATGGATAATGGGTGGCAAAAATACATGATAAATGGTCACCATGGAACCCTGATTGGATTTTTGAAATGTAACTGAATCCACATAGATACTGTTTTATTCCTCTGAAAATTCTGGGCCGTGGACAGGTATCATCCATAAGGAATTCATAACTTCCCTAAAAAACCAGTTCCCCATTACAATGCATGTGAACTTTCCAAACTAGCCAAGGAAACTATGAATTATAATCTTGGTCTATTTTTTTTTTGAACAGCCATAATAAATATTCTTCAACTGATTTAGGTTACATCTGTTCACATTTCAATTCTTGTGTCTAAATGAAAAATAATAGAAGCCAAATATGAAATGTATATTTTAAAAGAAACTCACTGCTCTAGAAACTTGTTATCTTATATGTCACACACTGTTTCTTTCAGTTTGATTGGTAAATAACAGTTACTGTACATAACCATGCTACTAACAGTACATTGAGAAATGAAAATAAGTAGATATTTTCTGGCATTTTAGTGCACAAATATAACCTCTTAACCTGCAGAATCCGAAGGTTAAGTCTCAAAACTGAGTCCATTAACCTTTCTAAATGGTTGTGATATTAAAAACTGACTCTTAATAGCTATGGGTCATCGTCTAATGCAATAACCATCAGCAATAAAGAATTATGGATTAAGAACATTATCTATCTATAAAATGGTCATTTATGACACTTGTGCACAGACCATCTCTAAAATGTACAGATAACCATGGCCAAGAGTTCAGACCTAATAATATACATTATGCTTTTATTAGTATAGTTATGATATTACTGAGTTTTAAGAGAAAGTCATTACATTTATAAAAGGCTCAGGGTGTTTACCTCAAACATGAAACTAACAAAGAAAACCTTCCGAATTCTCTTTCATTAAGCTCTAACTCAGCCAGGTGGGACTAGTAGACTCAGAAGGTCAAATAAAAAAGAAAATAAACATGTTTTTAAATTGTCTGGTGTCTGTGCCACAGAGCGAATTTGGACTCATCTACATCATTGAGGAACAGCCAATATACAAAAGCTTCTGTGTCTTCTATCAAATAGAAAATTATTTGGATTGAGCTCTTTTTTGTTGTTTTTATCGTAACTTAGAAAATTCAATATACACTTACAGACTAGTTACTATGTACCATCAGCAAGGATATGCTATGTCTGAAATTCCATAGATATGAATAAAAGAAACTTCGATTTTCTAATAGAGACTTAGCCTCAGTCAATATTCCTAAGGACTTCAGTTAATTTTCGTAAGGAATTGCCACAAAATAATCTTCTGAAGAAATAGAACCATAAAAATAGCCAAAATTAGTTATAGCTTCTAAACATATTTACTGTATTAACCTGTGTTTTGTCTTCGGCCCTGCAAAAGCAAAAAACAAATGTACTCAGGGATGAAATTGCATTAAACCTTGTTCACCAGAAATGGAGAAAGACAAAGATACAGGGAAAAAAGACAAACTTGGGGTGCTGTGCATCTTCCAACATGTTTTTTAAAATTCTTTTGTTGAAACGTGTTCTTTCTTGTATGTCATTTAAAATTTGTTTATTTTGATTTCCTCCTCTACATTTAGTTAATAATTTATATCCTCACTATATGACTTGTTGGATACAGAATTAATGGCCCATATAATTCCAAGTAACAATGAAATTTTTAAAAATGCCACTGTTCAGAAACTTAAAATATAGACTTGTTAATAGAAAAATCTAGAATAGTGGATCCCTAAAATGTGCTTAAAAACACATCTCCTTTTAAAAATTTTTTTTTTACATTTACTTATTTTTGAGGGACAGAAAGAGAGCACAAGTGGGGAATGGGTAGAGAGAGAAAGAGACACAAAATCTGAAGCAGGCTCCAGGCTCTGAGACATCAGCACAGAGCCCGACGTGGGGCTCAAACCCACAAACTGAAATCATGACCTGATCTAAAGTCAGACGCTTAACCGACTGAGCCACCCAGGCACCCCAAAACACATCTCTGAGCAATCTGCAAATAAACATTCTCCACCTCATGGGGCCACTTAGGTCATCTTTAATAACTTTAATTCTTTTTAAAAGTTGCTTTCTTTTCTTCCCCTGCTTCTAGGAATCAAAGCCCTGATGCATTTACAACCGGTGCCTGCTGAAGAGAGACAACAATGTCTTTGTCAGTGAGGATCCTTGTCTCCATGGTCTAATTCAGATCACCTAGGCCATTCACTTTCCTCTCAAAGTCCTTCATGACATTTATCCCAACTCTCCACGATTCCCTGGACTAGGATGACTAATATCTGGTCCACTACATACATGATTGTAAGGCTCAAAAGCTTTGTCAAATAGAATTGCTAAAAAGAACTTCTTTTGTATTCCTCTGCCCCATAATCACTCTCAACTTACTGCTACTCAGTCTCAGGTCAGACTATTTTAAATGTTTTTATTTATTTTTGAAGGAGAGAGAGAGAGAGACAGAGCATGAGGGGGAAGGGGGGGGAAGAGCAGAGAGAGAAGGAGACACAGAACCCAAAGCAGGCTTCAGGCTCTGAGCTGTCAGCACAGAGCCCGATGCGGGGCTCGAACTCACGAACTATGAGATCATGACCTGAGCCGAAGTTGGACACTTAACCTACTGAGCCACCCAGGCGCCCCTCAGGTCAGACTATTGTAAACCAATGCCAAAGAACTTGAGAAATTCTACAGGATTGAATTAGTAAATCATATTAGTAAGTCACACGCTGGATTAAATTATTAGGTTAATAGAAAAATAATTTCCAAGACACAATGACTCTCTAATAATCATAGAAGCATAGCTTTGGGGTTTTATTCCCTCTTACAGAGACCTCATGTTTATTTGGCATGCCAGACTGTAAGCTCCTTGGAAGAAGGATTTGTATCTTATTAACCTTTGCATCCAGCATATCTAACGTGGCAATCAGACTCCATACATGATATTTGTAAATTGATAATAACAAGTATTGAGCATCCTGTAGTTGAATGTTCAGTATATTTTGACAGATTATCACTGTATAAGCTCTTGAAGTGTTTCCAATCATGTTCTCAATTGGGCCACCACATACAAACAGAGCTGAGTAGCTCGCTTTCTTTTGGTACATTTGCTCAGGATCTGTCCTGTCATGTGGCTAGTTTGCCAAATTGCTTTCACCGCAGGATGTTAAAACACCACAATAAGCAACCAAACTATGTTAACCAGACTCCCCAAAGGCATATATCCCATGAAAAAAGTAGGAGCAATGCAATTTCACAATAAGTATAACATCGTTTCAAAGTCTGTTGCCAGCAATTCTCAAAGGTGCCTTATGTGTGATCTCTTACAAATATCTGGAATTCTTTTTCTGTAGTTATCCTTGTGAGTTTTAGAATAACCCAGTGGGATTTCAGAAAAATATTTTTTTCTACTTGTTTATCTTCTTCATCTCCTTCACCCTTCCACTTATTCCTCTCCCAGTCTCCTTTTGATTTTCAGATACTGCAAATGATAGTGTAGTCGAGTTTCCATTTCTTCATATTTCATTTCCTCAAATGCTGGGCATCCAACAAGTCTTATTCTAACCACTGTCAGCTAGATTTTTTTTTAATTTTTTTAATATTTATTCATTTCTTGAGAGAGAGAGAGAGAGAGAGAGAGAGAGAGAGAGAGAGAGAGAGGAGGGGCCGAGGGAGAGGGAGACACAGAATCCGAAGCAGGCTCCAGGCTCTGAGATGCCAGCACAGAGACCGACACGGGGCTCGAACTCACAGACCAGGAGACTCTGAGCCAAAGTCGGATGCTCTACTGACTGAGCCACCCATGCGCCCCCCACTATCAGCTAGATTATTAACCAGGTATTGATATAGAGGGAAAGGGAATATGTTTTAGAGGAAGTGTCTCCCTAAAGGTGTGTACGTTAAGTCAATCGCCCTTGAATAGTTATACAGGGGATTACTCACAACAGTCCCCTTAGGGGGCTTTACTTACTTCAACAATACAGATGCTGCTAAAACCCTGGAACTTCTCCCTTGAAGTTTCCTTCAGGGCCTCTGGCACATTTTATTGGAGAGACACTTGGATATATAAATGTGAGTACTTTTTATTCAAAAGTGGTGCAGAAAATGGGTGGGACAAACGAGCTTTGTTAGGATCTCACCATAAGTCAGAAGTTGTTTTTTTTTTTTTATTCTTAGTATATTCTTAAATATTCTTAAAGTGAAGCCTTCCTTCAAATAGAAATATGGTTGTGCTTAGGTGACCTTGCAGGAGTTTCCTTCTTGTGGTAGAAGGAGGGGTTTCCATATGCCTTAAGGAACCGAATGACTGATGACAATCAGATTCACCTAAGAAGGAAGCTGCCTCTACAGTCCTTTTATGGCTTGAAGATCTTCTAAGAAAGGACAGGAAATAAAGAGCACAGATCTTTTCCACTGGGAAGCCCCTCCCTAAGAGCACTCAGTTATGGTACTTGCAACAGATGACATGGAACAGTAACAGAGGACATGAGCCTCTTCCACCTACGATTTCCAGCTGCATCTCCTGGAAAAATGATGTGTTAGTGCATGACAGTTCACTGATCTTGGCAGAGCATGTCTGTTTTGTGCAGAACAGAGGCTCAGAAGTTCACATGGAGTCTCGTTCACCTTCCTGTTCCCTCCTGTTCTTTCCTCTGGCCCACTATTCCTCATTCCAGCACCAGACAACATGCATTGTATGGAGACATTTGATAAGATATAGGAAGGAATATATATGCCAACCTTAGCATACTGCCCACGTGTCCTCTCCCACAGATGCACTAAAAGGGGGAACAGGAGTTAGGACAACCCTTAGGATATTAGGATGTCAGATGAAATATCCAGAACACATTGACGTTCCTTCCATCTTTCCTTCTCTCCAACGTATTTTTCAACAACTCAAATTGTGGGAACTATTATCTGGACTTTAATATAAAGTTATGTACTTTCCTACAGAAAATTTCTGCAGTCCATCCTCATTTTCCCATCTTTTATTTATTATTTATATATATATATATTTTTGAGACAGAATGAGTAAGAGTGAGCCAGCATGAGCTGGGGAGGGTCAGAGAGAGAGGGAGACACAGAATCGGAAGCGGGCTCCAGGCTCTGAGCTGTCACCACAGAGCCCGACGCGGGGCTCAAACCCACCAACTGTGAGATCATGACCTGAGCCCAAGTCAGACGCTTAACTGAGCCACCCAGGTGCCCCTGGGAAAGATTTTCTGTAACAAAAATACACGATACAGGCAGCTGTGCTCTCTGTCTCTGGTAATGGTGTATTAGAGATGTGACACTTGGAGCAGAATGGTCATCTTGAGACCCACAGGGATAATAGCTGTCATGCTGCGGATGGCAGAATAAGAATAGAATCTGGATCTAGTGATGTGGTGTTGCTGCTTCATCGCCCACCCCTGATATACCCTACCTTCAGGCTTAACACATACATGACAATTTTTTTAAAGTCCCATTTGTCATGGCCTGAGCTGAAACCAAGAGGTGGATGCGTAACTGAGCCACCCCGTGTGGCTTCCTATGTCCCATTTGTTTTTTAAAGTCTCATTTGTTTTCTGATGAATTGCAACCTAAAGCATACTAACAGTCGTTAAGACAATTCAACAAACACCCCCACTTTGCACTCACGAGCCCAGGAATCCATTTTCACATACTACAGAAGGCTGATCATTATCTAAGGCCCTTAAACTCCTAAGGCTGCTTTACAAGAGGCTCAAGGAGTCCTCTGAAAATCTTCACTCACTGCTACAACGGAGATGGGATCTAGCAGTTTTAAGATATGGAAAGAAATTCCTCTACTGACTTCAGTTCTCTCTCTGCTTTCTGTTTTGGTCACTTTATTACAACATTGAAACTTATTTGTTTTCTGTAGCTTCTAAGAAGGCCAGATAGCAAAGTAGCTTAAAGAATGGGGTCTGGAGTCCAAAGATCTTTATTCAAATCTTATCCCCTCTACTTTGTGCAAATTATAGGACATGTAACTGATAAGGCCACTGTTTCCTATCTGAACAGACATAAAAGAACCTCCTTCCGAAGGTTTTACGTGGAACTTAGTAGCCCTGAATGCAGTCGGCTTATATTCAGGAAATCTTTAATTTTGCCTCTACAAGCAAAATTAGACAGACTGCCAATAGACAGACTTCAGGACAATCCAGATAAAGGACTAGAGGATTGGAAGGACTATTTCTGCATGGAAGTATACCTACTTATCTGGGGTCTCATTAAGATTTCTGAGCAGAACTCACATCTTTTGAAAAAGACAGGAGAAATAAGTTCTCCATCCAAAAGAAGGTGCTCGTGGAGGGCTTCTTCACCTTTGTATCGAAAAGGACACTACTGATGAGCCCCACCAAGCTGAGATGAGCAGGCAAATTGAATACCACCCAGAAGCTCCCCTTAAGTGTGTGGGTTTAATGTCCTGTCTGCAAGAAATGGAAAGAGAACATTTTCATATACTTTGAGGAACAATGAGAAATATTGAAAGCACTGCCTTTTCACTTTGTCTTACCCACCCCCCTCCCTTTTTTTTTTTTTTTTTCAGGTCAAATAGTTGCAGCACTGAAAATCCGACAGAGTCATCAGAAGAAATACAAAAGAGGACCTCTTCTCTCAAAATAAGCTTAAGCACCTTATACAGCGGCAGAGCTCACAAAAAATTAAGTAAATAATGGAGGAACACTAACACCGCTGTG
This sequence comes from Felis catus, assembly GCF_018350175.1. Taxonomy (NCBI): domain Eukaryota; kingdom Metazoa; phylum Chordata; class Mammalia; order Carnivora; family Felidae; genus Felis; species Felis catus. Next base: position 66,733,368 of record NC_058373.1, read on the forward strand.
CATTCAATACATGATTTAAGTCTTGGAACATTTCCAAGTGTTTATTTGCAAATATGTGCTTCTGGGCGTTCACATATCCAAATTCCAATTCTGCATAATTTAAATTCTAAACATTATATAGATAATGCAAAGTTTATACAAGGGATACCGAAAAATCCATCTTTACAGCACTGACACTACATAAAGCAATATTTTCTGGTAATAATGTAAAAACCTTAAATTTTTAAATTGTTTCCTTTAAAAATAATTGCCAGGGTTAGCACGGCGAACGGTTTGACAAGGCAATAAAGCTTTTTGACTTTACAGCCCTGTGTTTCGTTTAAACAGTTACACCGTGACATTTGGTGACCATTAGGCACACTTAATCTGATAGATTCCCTGCCCTCTGTCCATTCCCACTCCAGACCCACCGACAGTAAAACAAACAAAAAAACCTTTCAGAACATTAGGACAAGTTTTGAACAAAGTTCCATTGTTTTCAGAGTCCTTATCTCACTTCTATTAAGGATTCAATAGTGCATTCCTGGAAGAGGCGATGGAAAGAATCGTGTTTAAGGGTTTATTCCAGAGGTAGGAGACAATCGTGAGTAGGGGGAAAAACCCACAGAAAAGTCAAATAGCACCTTTTGAATTCTCTTCGAGTAAATCCTAAAAATGTAGGCTATGCTAATTATTACTTGGCATGCAAGATCATTTGTACTTTATTAAGTCCCCTCTTTTCACTGGGGAGGAGACAGCTACATGTTTTGATATCTGCCTGTACCACAAGGTAGCCTTTGAGGAGTGCTGTGTTAAATAGAAGTACAAACCAGAGCCCATGTGTTTTCTGACCTTATAGGAATTTGATATGTAACTAAGCGTGGGCATGTGTTAAGTCATATTCTGGTCCAAATTAAGAAACTTGAATTAAACTGCTTCAGGAAGGATTTTTTTTTTTTTTCCTACATGTGAAACTAACCTCAGACAAAACACTGGGGTCTTGCTCAGGGGGAAACTGCTAAAATATAGCACAGAAGCACTAAAAACACCCAGTATTTGCCAAACAGATTTCACACAAGCTTCTCCAATGTAGGGCTGGGTAGTCCTGCCACTTTGGACCTTACCACTTATTTCTCTACAGGGTTTGATGTGGATGAATATAGGCTTTCTAGGATTTTTATGTGCCCCTTTATTTTTCTGATCATCTCTAAACCATGCCCTTAAAAGTAAGAGCTTTGAGAATCTCTAGCAAGTTAAAATTTATCTTTTTCACCTATGTTCATTTTCCTCTAGAACACACTTATCTTACGGGTGTTTTTTTTTTTGTTGTTGTTGTTTTTCTATGTAAAATAAAATGCAATCAGCCATTTTCAAATGCACAATAAACCCAGTTTACCCTAATAGAGTTATTATTACAAAGAGAAGCTTATCCATAGCATGTAGGTGGCTAATGAAGGAATGTACCTACAAGATATTTTGCCTGCTCAAGAATGCCAAGACCTCCAGTATTTTTTTTTCTCTAAATTCTCTGTTAAACTAATTCCGTGTGATAGGCAGATATGTCCTCCACATGCTGGTGAATTAAAATTCAGCTTTCAGTGAATAAGATTAATTGCCTCTTCAGACAAAGCTGGATTTGCGCTCCTATTAGAGAAAGGGGAGGGGGGGGGTGAAGCATGGGGCAGGGTGCCAGCTAGACCGCAGTATTCAGTTACACGTGAAATGATTTGTAATTCTGAGTAATCACTTAGGACAAGCCCTTGCACCATTTTATCTATACATGACTCTAGGCCAAAGTCAATACTCATAGTAAAATAATGAGATGAAGCTAACTGAGCCCTTTTATTAATGCTCCAAGGAGCAAATCTGATGCTTGAGTTTCTCCCATTGAAAGTATCCACTTCTTCCTAAAAAATGAACAAGTGGGTCAGGATGCCCAGTAGCGGCCAGGGTACCGGCTTCAGCAAAAATCATAAATAACCAACCCTTCCTGCCTTCCCACTTTCTGTTTGTACACTAGGCTTTACCCGGCTGCAGGTGAAAACACATGAATTTTGCATTACCTCTAGGCTCATTAAAGAGATCTGGCTCTCTCCTAATAGCTTCCCCTCACTTAGGGGGAGACACACACCCACACACACACACACACACCCCACCATGAACCTTAAGAGAAACAATGCATAGTACTTTTGCTTTCTCTTCCTCATCACTCTTATAAAGAAAATCAACTGTTCTAGCAAATGCACAGCTTGGTGACAGAGTCAGCATGCAACTGTGAGGAAAATGAGATGGGTAACCAGCTGTCCCAGTTTCCTGGGAATGGGGTTTGAGAAGGGAAAGGGGAAGGAAGGGTATAGGAAAATCTTGCTTTTAGCCCTCAGTGTTGTTTTCCCCACGTTACCACCAGTCCTGTGACCAATCTTGCAAATAGGTATTAGCTTTAAATGGCTCCCTAAGTAGTGATCAATGTATTACTCTTCTCCATGCTGGTTGAAGGCCTAAAGATCCACTAGGAAAACTTAAAAAAACAATATATTATCCTTAATGTCATTTTCTACAACTTGGAGAAACAAACTAACTTATGTGGTGAGTAAAATTGTCTTTTATTAGAAAAATCCCACAGAATATTTCCACTTATCACCTAAAAACACATCCAAACTTTTAGTTATTACGGCAAAATCTCCATATACATGTACTCCAATATAAGACAACATAGGTATACTAGAAGGACATCCACATACCTGTATTCAAATTTCAGAGGGGTCTTCTATTCGCTAGGTGACTCTTCCAAGTCTCTTGATATCTCTGACCACAGCCTCCTCATCTGCAAAGAGAGGACCACACGTTTACTGGCAAATTGTAACGAGTAAAGCTTAGTTCAATATCAACTTCATAAATATGATTACCCACATCCCTCCATCCCCTGGATTATTCTTATTATGAGAGGTGTAAACCAGTGATATAAATGGATCGTATCGAGATTTCAATCAAATGACTCCTAGTATTTCTCTAATGAGAGCTTTTGGTTGGTGACCAAAGTAGCTTTTTTCTGAATTTCACTTCCATTGGTGTGTTCATTTGTAGATATGCCAGCAAACATGAAACTTCCCTTCAAAAAGCTTGGTCACCGGGGTGCCTGGATGGTTCAGTCAGTTAAGTGTCCGACTTTGGCTCATGTCATGATCTCATGGCTCAGAGCCTAAACCCCGCGTCAGATTCTGTCTCCCTCTCTCTCTGCCCCTCCCCCGCTCAGGTTCTGCCTCTCTCTCCCTCTCAAAAATAAATACACATTTAAAAAAATTTTTAAAAAGAAAAAAGCTTAGTCACAAACCAAACAGTCATGGGAAATTGCTAAAAGGTCCAGGTCCCTACGTACTGAGTACATACCGAGTGCATATTAACTTCATTTTTCTCAGCCTTAGCTTGGTTTTCTCACACAAACTGAACTTGGAGTGGTAGTTTTTTAATGGAGATTTCAGGACACACAGTTCCTACTACTATACAGCTTGCATGTCCTTGGAGAAACTTCCAGTCTAATGAGGACTCAAGGTATGCAACACACACATCCACATGAACAAACCCATGTTTGGCACATGACTGCCAAACATATAGGGAAAAGGACCTTTAGGTAGAAGACAAAACACACAGAAAGTCACCAACACTTAAGAAAGCTTGGCATTAGGGCAGCCCGCAACTAGTCCGGTGTACGGGAGTGCAGAGAGTAAATGGAGGGAGGCGTGGAAAGAATGGAGAGGAGAAAGGAGAAGCCCCAGCCGGATGGTATTTATTGGCACTTCTAAAGTGTTTGTACCTGATCTGGAAGCCAGATCCTCTGCAATTTTAACATGACAAAGGATCACTTGGGGAGCTTGTTAAAATACAATTGAGGTCCTGCCACCATCAGTTCTAATTCAGAAATCCTGGTGTGACTCCTGAGACTCTGCTGTCTAACAAGCTCTCCAGGTGATTCCAATGGAAGGTGATACAGAAAACTCAATTTGAGAAACATGGCTGCAGGATATGGGGAGTCATTAGGGATTTATCAGAGGGGTAATATAATCAGATATATGACATAAGAAGATAAATAGTTCCTAGAGAATAAATTGGAGGACACCATAACTAGAAGGAGGTGCATAATCCAGTTGGGAAGCTTTTTCACTGGTGCAGGAGGGAAATTATGAGACACTGAACTGAGTACCATTAGATGAGAATATAAGGAAGAAGTACAAAGCTTTAGCAGGACATAGTGGCTTACTGTTTGGGAAGTGGAAGGAATCTAGCATGACTTCAGGTTTTCTGTTTTGTGTTCTGCTGATGATGATTATGTTGAAACAGCTTATGTAGGGAGATGAGTAATCTGGGGGCATAGGAGTTACATTTTTCATATGTCACGTTTAATAAAATGGTTAATGTATGGGCTTTGGAGTCAGATAAGCTGGATTTAAAGCCTACCTCTGTCGCTTAACTTCTGTGTAATATGGACACGTTGCTTCACCTCTCAGATGTAAACGTAGGGGAAAAGTTCAGGGATTTTGATGAGTAAATCAGCTAATGTAAGAAAAGACTTCAGTACAATGCCTGAAAGTGATTAATAAATGCCAGTAATTTTTATTTTTAATGTTATTTTTAATGCCATCATCATTAGCTAGCTGAAGATATTCCATAGCCAGATGAAAATATCACACAGATGATTGTTAAAACTTTATTACAGATAAGATCATCCGGAGAGAGAGAAACGAGAAAAACATTTGAAAAAACAAAGACTAATAGAGTCCAGGGGAATATAAATGCTTCAGTTAATAGATGAACTGGATGAAGCCGAGGAGTGATCACACAGAAAAAATAAACAGAAGATATTGTAGGTCAACGGTGTAGAGCAGCTTAAGGTAGAAGAAGTTATCAGCGGTGTCGCATGTTTCAAATGGTCAGGAAAAATAAAAGTCAAAAAAAAAAAAAAGTCTGCTGTATCTGACAAATGGGAAAACACTGATGACCTTAATTAGAATGGTTTCAGGGCAATGGGGGCAAACTTCTTCCCTCAGCTCTGAAACAAAGGACATAAAGAAGTGTTCAGAATGCCAGAAACCGGAGGTGCAGAATATAAAAGATGAATGCGTTCCTGTCAGAGAACACCAAGTTTCTCTCTAAAATTAGGGGGAGATCTCGGGTGAAAGCAAAGTGGTGATGCTGGGAGGCAGGGTAGGCACTAGAGGGAGAGGGGAGAATTTGGAATAAGTAATGAGGGACAAGGGAGTTTACCAGGGACTGTAAAAGCCACCCGGCCGCACTGAGGCACGACTATCTCGTACACTTATTTGGTTTTCTCTTCTTCCAAAGCTTGGGTGGGTGGTAAGATCAGAGAAGATGGATTGTGGGTTTAATTTAAATTTTACAGAGCAGATGTGGTAGAAGCACAGGCAATAAAAAAGGTTGATGTTGGAGAAAATGGAGTTAAAGTAATAGACGGAGATTTAATAGAGAAGAGAGTGAAGGCAGAGGAAAGCTGATGTCTGAGAGCACACTGACAGGACTCGAGGAGGTGGGGGGCTCAGAACAGGCAGAGAAGAGCAAAAGAACAAGGAAAGTGGAAAGACAGAACTGGGGGCTTCGAGTGTGAATGAGGGGCATATAATTTCAGAGGTGAAGTAGTCTCAGATGTTGATAAAATTGTGTGAATGGCCATGGAGAGGACTGACACGCAAACGTTTCATGACTGGCATAGAGAGGTCAAGCACTGTAGCCCCTTAGGCTGGAGCAGAGGATTGATGTTCCTCTACACAGGACCGGGGATTGGGACTGTGGAGAATTTTGGAGAAGTATCATGGGGGGGGGGGGGGTGCTGGCAGAGGGGTGGGAACATCGCGGCAGAAAGTGTTCAGCATCCAGTGTTCAACAGCCAGTGTATGCTGGGTGAACAGCAGTTCTACCACAATCTGGTGACTGAATAGAAAGATGAAGATCATTGGGGTAGAAGTTAAGGTGCTGATATGTCTTCCACACGAATGTAGACATCCTCTAGGATGACGAATGGAATTGATGTGGAAAAATACCCAAGGTTGCTTCATTCTTCAGTGAGCGCAGACAAGTGCCCTAGTGATTGGTAGAAAACATCCATGAGGAAAAACTGAGAACAGTATAATCGAATGCATCGCAATCCAAAAAAAAAAAAAAAAAAAAAAAGACGGGAATTTCCAAATAACTGTAGAAAATCAATAATCTGGAAGCCACAACTTGAAATTTAGGAAGTTGACCTCTGGGCTGCTTAGAAATATCGGGAAACAGGAGAGACGATTCAAGGTATTGTTTTTGGTTTTGTTTTTACTTTTCCTTCCCCAGTGTGTAAATCCAAAGCTAAGGTTTACTTTCTGCCTCTCAGCTTGGATTAGCTGGCGATTGTTTATATCTGCTCTTATCTTCCCTTTTAACTCTTGGCCTCTGCTTATGCAGGTAGATATTGTCATTATTGTCATTTTTCTTTGACATCCAAGTAAAGCAGGTTTATGAACCTGTTTATTTCACTGTCAATAGGAGACATTTTATTTTATTTTATTAAGTTTATTTATTTTGAGAAAGAGAGCATGGGTGTGTGTGTGTGTGCGTGTGTGTGTGTGTGTGTGTGTGTGTGTGTGTGTGCATGCGTGCAAGCTGGGGAGGGGCAGAGAGAGAGGGAGAGAGAGAATCGCAAGTAGGCTCCATGCTGTCAGCATAGAGCCTGATTTGGGGCTCAGTCTCCTGAACCGTGAGATCATGACCTGAGCCAAAATCAAGAGCCTGACACTTAACCAACTAAATCACCCAGGTGCCCCAGGAGACATTTTGTTTGCCTTTTGTCTAGAATGGGCCCATTTGAGCAGAGACTGTGCTGAGGTTTGGAAGTGATCACTGCAACCCTAAAATCCCAACCATGGATTGATCTCTCCCTTGCATTGTCCTCCTTTCTTCTCTTCCTCCCTATCCTAACTTTTTTGGGTTTTGTCTTTCTCTTTCATTATTTCCTCCTTGTTTCTCATTTAAATCTGACATCCTTCTTAGATATTCTGAGGCCCCCTCTCCCTCATCTCCAAACATACAATCTCTAAGAGAAGAAAGAAGCAAAGATAGACTCATAAATAAAACTCTACTTGTTTGAGCACCAGGGCATCTAAATCTATTTGAATAATTAATTTGCCTTTGTATCTTGTAACCCCAAATTTAGTTATCTGCTTCCGAAGTTTTGGCAATGGCCTCTGATAAATCCAATTGTCTCCCTTAGTTTCCCCCTGTAGAAAAATATCTACCATTTACTCCATCATTCTCCCAAAACCGTTAACAGATTTAATAATTTAAGCTACTCTGTTAAAAAGGAAATATAGTTTTAAAGTCAAAATAAAGCTGCTGTGACTGCAAGATTGGCATTATTAAAAGCATGTTATTTGACTGTCTAAGATTGATGCTACACATAAGTGTTTAAAATAATTTAAAATGACTTTTTGTTGTCAGTTAGAACATATAAACATTTAAATCCTATCTCCGATTGAAGATTGACCTATTTGAAGGATTTTTCTCATTTAGCAAACGCCTTATTATCTACAACATAAAGATAAAAGGATGTATTTGTATTTAGGCTTATGCAAACCTAAAAATACATAGATTTGATGCACAGAAATGGACTTAGTAAAAAGGAGTCCTTTCTACGTTGAATAAAACAACAAATAATTCTTCATATTCACTGAACAATACGTTATTAGAAAAAGAGCATCTCAAGACCTATTGTGTCTTTTTCTTCTTCTTCCTCTTTGAGTAACTCAGGCAGGAAACCTCAACATTTGATTATTTAAGAGTTCCCTTTGGAGTGGAAGTAGATAGAGCTTGATATCACTATGTATAAATAAATAATTCGAAGGTTTCTATGTCCAGATAAAATTCACAATCAGATAAGTGGGTTTCATTTTATCTCTTGTTATTTTAGTGGTGGTGAGCCTAGTTTTTCCCTCCACTCAATGGCCTATACTCCTTCCAAGATCACTCCCTTGGGCTCTCCTGTGGCCTGAGGGATGTATTTAGGATCTCATCAGCCCTTTTAATCTGATTGCCATTATGCATTTTAATCTTTGCTCCTCGGCCCTCATAAATTGGGAAGAACTGCATCATCTGCCCTCTCCCCCCACCTCCTACACCACACTCAGGCCACAGCAGCACAGGAGTTATAAATGCCAGATTATAGATCTGCTCCATTATGAAAACGTATGTGGTGACGCTTCTCTTCTGGCAGTCAACAATGTTAGAGTCAGTAAACAACTTATAACTGTATATGTCATTTAATATCATGATGGTTGTTAGTGATGGCTGCATGCTTTATAAAAAAGGTAAATGGAATTCATTGGCTCAGTTCTTAAACTTTTTTTTTTTTTTAACAAATATTTGCTTATGACCTAAAGTATGCCAGGAATTAAGCTGGGCATTAAGAAAACAAAGATGAACAAACATGTTCCCTGCCTCCAAAAAAAAAAAAAAAAAAAAAAAATCCTTCACAGTCAAGTAAAGAGGCAGTCATGTAAATAAGTTATTATAATAAAGTAAGACTAAAAATAAAGTATAAAATTCCATTACGGCACAGAGGATGAATGACTAATAAGACTGAGAAGGTCAGGAATAGTTAAGTTGGGTATCATACAGAAGACAATGTTTGAATAATCTTTGAAAGAGGAAGAGGAGAAAACAGAAGGAGGCCATTTTCAGCAAATGCACATATAAAAGAAGAAAAAAAAAAGATGACATAGTTACATACATGTCAATATTTGGCATATATAGAACATAAGATGACAGTTGGCATTGCTGAAATTGAACATTATAAAATCCTTTGGGGAAATAATGACATTTGTTTTCAGTATCAGGATTTCCTCAACTTAGTCAATCCCTGGAGTCTTGGGGTAAAGCAGGAGGAGACAGGTGTGGCTCCCAGAATTGTAGAAAACCACATCAGATTCACGATGCCTTCCAGGAACAGATAATGGAATGATCGAAGCCCAGTTCAAAGGAGTGCTTTTGGCAACTAAGGAAAAGGTAAAGGTGACGTTTCTAAGACAAAATAAAATATATATTATTCTTGCATAGCCCTATCACAGCACTGAACAGAATTTGTAGGAATATAGAGAATTGTGGTACCTAACAGAATTCATCACCAAAAACTATACCACAAGCAGAATCATTCTTTCAAAGATCCTCTTTTCTTATCACACCTTTATTCTCCTAGAGCATTCCCACTGTGACAATTCTTTGACCTCACAGAGAACTGCAATCCTTTATCCTTATTGCTTCATTTCTATTGACCAACCCCTCAGGAATTCACTTCCCTCCTTCAATAGTCCTTGTTCCAGAGGTCTTCTTTATAATGACCCTTGCAAATACCCTCAATTCCCTGGGCTCTTTCTCCTTCCATCACATCCACTTTGCAAACCCCACTGATGAATCCAGCAATGTGTTTCCTCTGGGCCAGCATCCACGGAACTAAACACTGCCGGACAAAAATCTTACAACGGGGAAAGCTGTGATCATGATTCACTGAGGGTCCCCAGCCCCAAATGTTCATGGAGAGACTCGAGTGATCTCCCTGCTCACCACCACGGTGGCTATTCAAAACCTTGGCCATGTCCCACCTACTGTCCCACTTTGGTTCTAGCACATCACCTGCTTCGTGGTTCACTGCGAACACAGAAACCACATAGTACATTCCACATTACCTTCTCATTACCAAATCTACATCTGCAGTCATCACTCATCTTCCCTCTCACTACGAAGGAGGAGCTAACCTTTTTTTCAAAATTCTATCTGTTCAGTGTCTCAGGTAACCATACCCTTTCCTGGGGTGCCTGGGTGGCTCAGTCTCAGTCAGTTAAGAGTCCACCTCTTGGTTTCAGCTCAGGTCATGGTCTCAGAGTCATGAGATTGAGCCCAGGGTTGGGCTCCATACTGAGCATAGAGCCTGCTTAAGATTCTCTCTCTCTCTCTCTCTCTCTCTCTCTCTCTCTCTCTCTTTCTCTCTCTGTCCCTCTCCCATTCACACCCTTCTCTCTCTCAAAAAAAAAAATCCCCTTTCCTATTTTTTCCACCTCTCTCTAATGGATCATTTTCATCAGCATTCACAGACTCTCTAATAGCTCTTACGTTTGAAAAAAAAAAAAAAAAAGAGAATCAAAACAGAATGTTCCCTTGATCCCACATCTCCAATTAGTATATAATTTCTCAACTTCCCTTCAAACCCAAGTTCAACTCCACCTTCCCCAAGGCGGTCTTGCTTGTACCTCCACAATCCCAGCTCCCTTTCTGATCACCATCAGTGCATATCATCAAACCAGTTCCTGCCTTATTTAACCTTTATGCCACGTTCAAACCCTTTCCCACCCTGTCCCTCCTGACATAGCCTCTTTGCTTCTGTGTTAATACACTTTCTGATCATATTTCTATTCCTTTGGTTCTTCCTTCTCAGACCCAAACAGAGCTTAAGGTGTGAGGACTTGTGTGCAAGTGGTTGATTTGAGAGATGATCCAAGGGACTTGGTAGAGGAAGAAAAGTAAGGAATAGAAGTGTGTTATCAGGGTCAGCATAGTAGGCAAGAGGGGTCAAGAGATGAACTCCTCTGAGGCCTCCTGAGAGGTGTGCAGCATGCTTCCTCTTTTTTTTTTTTTTTTCTTTTTTAAAAAATATTTATTTATTTGGGGGGAGAGCACAAGTGGGGGAGGGGCAGACAGAGGGGGACAAAGGATCTGAAGTAGGTTCTGTGCTGACAGGCTGACTGCGGTGAGCCCAATGTGGGGGTCAAACTCACGAACTGCGAGATCATGACCTGAGCCAAAGACAGACGCTCAACCAACTGAGCCACCCAGGTGCCCCTGGCATGCTTCCTCTTAATTGTCTGAATGACTTTGCTCTTCCTTGCTTCTTTACTATCACTTAATTTTTGTGGTCCTCAGGACTCAGTCCCGGGCTATCTTTTCTCATCATTTTAAAGGGGTATTAATATCTCTTCCCAATAATCTCAGACATCCTTATGCTGCAAATGGCACCCAAGTGTCTACAACTCGTAGATTTTTATCCACCACATAGATGGCAGTTCCAAATATAACTCTCTACATGGCCTCTCCATTTGGAGCTTTATCAGGCATCTCATATTAAGGATCCCCCAAATAATCTCTTGATTTTTCCCCAGTCCTGCCCCAAATCTTCTGCTTCTTTACTTTCTCATAGCTTAATAAATGGCACTTCCATTCACTCCTTTACACACAATAGAAACTTGAGTCATTTGACTACCCCCTTCTTCTCCCTTCCTATGTCCAATCCATCACTAAGTTCTACCAATTGTACTGCCAATTTCTACTGAAAATTTTTCCACCCTTTATCATCTCATTCCGCATCTAGGCGATTACAAGAGTTTGCTTCCATTTCTGTCTTCCTCCAATCCATTCTGGACATAGTAACAAGGATAACCTTTCAAAAACATGTATCAAATTGTATTACTCCTCTGCCCAAAGATTTTCATTGTCTTTATATTATCTTTAAGTTGGTAACAATTTGATTTTCTGGGGACCCATCCTGTTTTATGCCTGTTGTCCTAGCTTCATTGTCAGCAGGGTCCTCTTTCATTCTTCAAAGTATCCCATTTTGGCTGATAAATTATATGGTCACCCTACTCTTTTTTAAAAAAAAAAATATTTTATTTTATTTTATTTTATTTGTTTTGTTTTGTTTTGTTTCAGAGAGAGAGTGTGTATGCGTGAGCAGGAGAGAGAAGCAGAGGGGGAGAGAGAGAGAAAGAGAGAGAGAGAGAGCCTGACATGGGACTTGATCCCACAACTCTGGGATCATGACCTGAGCCAAAATCAAGAGTTGGATGCTCAACCAACTGAGCCACCCACGTGCCCCTGGTCACCCTACTCTTAAATACAAAATTCCCATGTGACTTACTTCAGTCTTATCACATGTTATTTTACATTAGTCAACTTGAAGGCACCAACCATCTTCCACTTCAGAGTCCTTGTGCATGCTGTCACCTCTGAGAACAACGCATTCCCTCTGAACCATCTGGCTGGCCAACTCCTCTTGCATCAAGAGTCCACTTAAGGCCACCTTCTAAAACAGGTATTTCTCAGTTTCACAACATAAACCATTTCTACCAGGACACTTACTTCTTCTGTGTCTTCTCCCCTTCACTCTTTGTGTAAATATAAATTCATTTGTACATTTATGTGTTAATACATATTTTCCCCACTATATAGTAAGTGTGAGGGCAAAAACATCGATCTGCCACTTAGTAATGTATACTCAAGCACAGTCGGGACCCCTTGTGGGTGTTCTTTAATATTGTTGAAAGAACCAAGAATGGGAGAGAGAAATGCCAGCCAAGGCCTTTTTAGTACACCCATTTTCTAAACCTGAATAAATACAGATTCTCTCATCACTCTGACCTACGAGAGCACAGTGAAGATGTTGAAAGAAAATGCCAACATAGGAGGTGCACGTACAATTTTCTAGTACTTTGTAAAAATGAATGCAGCCGTCTAAACACAATGGAGACCAATTCCACAGAAGCAATCGTTGGTAAAGAGGGGAGCTTTATTAGCTCTCTCAAAACAGGAAATTAAATGAAAGAATAACATACTTAATGAAAAATTCAGCTTAGAACAGAAATGCATTCATATGAGAATATATGCCAAATTTGTTCTCTCATTAAAGATCATAAACTGGTTAACATTTCAGAGCCAGAAGGACCATGGACACGAACTAGTTCAGTTCTGTCATCTTGCAGGGAAGGGAGTTGAGACCCAGGCAGCAGAGGTAAAATTAGCAAGTCCACGGTAATGAATGGTCTGCCATATTTCTGTATAATGAGACAGGTCTAGGGCAAATACACTTGTTATTTTCCTAGTGGCTAATTCAAAATCTCCTTAATATGTACCACTTTAGAAAATAAAATAAATATACTCATTCAATAAGAAGATAGTCTTTAGATAATCCTTTACATTAAAAACTGGGGTTGTATGGAAACCAGTTTGACAATAAATTTCATATTAAAAAAAAAGAAAAAGAAAAAAAACCCAAAATAATTATTGATTAAAAAAAACAAAACAAAACAACTCTTCTCTATCCCATTGGCCTCCTATCATGAGGAGATTAAGATGCTGTGGTAAAAAAGAAAATACACATTCCGATTTATAGAACACAATTGCAAAGGTGAGTTATTAAATTACATTTCAGGGCATTCTTTTTAATGAAACAGAGTATCAGCTACTGCCATTTAACTAGTAAATTACTTTGTTTTATTCAACTAAAACGTGTTCTTAGGTTTCTCCTCTTTGATGGGTTTTATTTTTCACTCTATGAAGAGCATATCTCTACGTCAGTGATTTTGACAGTGAACTCATAAATCCCTTAGTAAGTTTTAAGCCTTCAAAACTGACACATATTTCACAGAAGGGTACCTGCTTTAAAGAATTTGGTTCTAGCACCAGATACTGGATACTTCCTTTACTATGTGAAAGTCACAAATCCGTTTACAGAAAGCTCACACCATTTGTTTTTCAAAACAAACCAAAAAAGTCACCCATCCATCTCCCCACCCTGAACACAAAAGGTCATACCTATTGTAAGAAGTGTGCCTTCCATGGATGACCCACATCATTGCCTCCTAGCCGCAAGACGGGCTACAATGACAGGATTAACACAGGGCGTGTAACACTGCTCTATGCCAAGATAAACATCCCATTGTAACTTCTGAGAATGAGGAGCCAAACATTTTCCTTACAGACATTCTATGCCCTCAGAAATTCCTCCCTAAATTCTTCTGACCAAGTCCAGATTTGCTGGCTCAGAGATCTTACACACATAATGTTATTTGTCTGACTCTAGAATGTAAATAGGGTCTGCTGTTATGCTGTATCCTAGTTGTAATAAATATGAAAATTATTTTACATTTTTATATATGAATACTAAAGAATGCAAAGCATTTTTAGTATACATTAAAAGAGCATGATTTCTATTCAATGAAAACACAGAGCCTCAGTAATACAACAAATGAATGGAATGGAGAGATAGATATGGAAAAAATTATTTACTCATCAAGACTCTCCAGTACGTGACATTTTTCCAAGCTGGAAAACTTACCACGCAGAATATTCTCCACCCAGAAATGTAAGCCAGTATTTAGCAGTTATGTGAACAATGACTTTGAAGGCTGCGAAAAATCCCACGTGAGGTTTTCATTACAAAGACCTTATTTCATATACGTCAGGTCGAACTTAAAAATGGTAATTACATCTATAGAAGTTCAGGGCTTGGCTTTTTTTCTTAGGTATTTTGGCTTCCTTATTTGGGGGGGGGGGGGTGCGGGGAGGGAGAGTGTCTAATGATGCCCTGGAAACAATTAAGTTAAAAAGAAACAGCTAAGAGTATTTGATCGTCCTTTGATGAAGTGTGAACACTAGGCCCCTTCCCCCAAAGTAGAACTGGACTAAGCCAGCTCTGAGGGAAGGAAAGTGTAAGTAGAGGGAAAGGAAGGAACGCATTTGTTGTTGTTTCTTTATCTCAGGGAAGCTATTTCAAGTGATCACTGGTGGGAACTGCTGATAGTCAATCTCATATTTTCACTCCACATTTGACATCAATGTTGTCAATACGACATAATCGTCTCTGTCAAAAGCATCATTCATTTCCAAACTGCAGAGTTATTTACAGTCGTGTCTTCACTCAATGTAACACTACCACTCAACACTCAGCTGTCCCTTCGCTGTTTTAAGTAAATGTTTGAGCAGACTTTTAAAGAAGCTCTATTTTAGGTTAGGCTAACAACCTGAAAATGAACCCAAAGAAAAAAAACTTCTTCTCTTGTCCAAATACCATTTGGACAAACGGATAAAGTTTTTCACAAAAAAATGGCATTTCAAAATGAGTTCTGTTTGGTAAGAGACATGGTGCTGAAAAGTGACATTTATAATGACAGCAATATGGATCCCCAATAAAGAAGACGGGGTTGCATTTTGCTCTAATTATAACTTTTTTAGCTGTGTGTGTGCATTTTCTTAAGTTTGGAATCAATTATAATAATGTAGCTTTCTGTTAAGCACCTACTCTAAATCTCTGTTTACAAAAACATGGCCGATATGAGTCTTGGAACGCAACTAAATAGAAAATATTATGGGGAAAACTCAGTCTTATGCTTGTAAGCACCCAAATGAATAGCTATTTACTTCATGGCTTCTGGGCACCCACCGTGGTGCCAGAAACTGTATAGCAGAGGAAATAACAATGGCAATATGAGAGAAACTAGGGCTACTGGAGATCAAACAGTGTTTTGAAAATAAATTTCCTTGTTTCTTCCTTCTATTATTTCAGAGAAGGGATTTTAAGACTCTTGGTATAACCAGAACTCCCTATTTCCAGGAGGTAACTACGATGTCTTTTTATGGCAGGACATGATAATAGCTAAAAAGAGCTGGATGGGATTTTGAAAATTGGAAGCAGATTTAAAGCTAATTTGACAGACAAACAGAATTTTGGTGGTCTAATGACTTTCAGAAGCCATTTATCCGTAGTGCCTTTCCTAAGAAAAGTATAATTATCCCTATCAACCTGTGGAGCTCCTTTCTCTTAATATAAAATGCATCAAGTATATAAACTAAAAAATAAATCAGGCATTCTAACTACATTTTTGTCATCTGGACAAATTGAAACTGGGTGTCTTTTGAAACCAGTGCATTTTTTAAATAATAGTACCTACTACTTACTGTGAGCCTACTGTGTGCCACTATGTGTACATGATCTCATTTAGGTTTCCCTCCAGACCGTCCGTTTGTTATCATAACCCCCATTTTACAGATTGGACAACTCAGATGGACAGAGGTCCAGGGATTTTTGTAAGGTTCTGTAGTTACTATTCCTGGTGGTGTAGCTCACATTTATTATCAACATACATACTGTGATTTTTCTCATGGGTTTTCTCTTTTTAAAAAAAATGTTAACGTTTATTTTTGAGACAAAGAGAGAGAGAGGGAGGGAGAGAGAGACTGAGAGGGCACTAGCCAGGGAGGGGCAGAGAGAGAGGGAGGCACAGAATCAATCGAAAGCAGGCTCCAGGCTCTGAGCTGCTAGCACAGAGCCTGACGAGGAGCTGGAACTCACGAACTGTGAGATCATGACCTGAGCTGAATGAAGTCAGACGCTCAACTGACTGAGCCACCCAGGCGCCCCATGGGTTTTCTCTTTTAATTCTCACAACAATCTGGAGGTAGGGACTATTCATATCCTCATTTTATAGCTGAAGAAACCAATAAAATCCTAGGCTCTCAACGACTTGTGCCGTACAACATCTTACTTAGCTAGTTCGCGATTGGGCTGGGATCTGGACGTAAGTTTTGTAGTCCAAAACCAGTGCTTTTCTCATCCAACCACACTCATCACCCCAAGACCAAAATCGGAATTTGAAGCCGTATCTTTTGTTTTCAATATGTGCACAAATTCCACTTTACCTCGCTGTCCTAACAAAAGTTTGAGAATGTCAAAATGCTTGCTTATTGTCTTCGTTTCCCTCTTTGTAATTCGCTTTTATCTCCCTCTTCATCCCATGCTTATGCAAGCCTATCCAGGACTCCTTGACTGTCCATTTCATGAAAATCTTTCCTTTTATTTTATCACGTGGTGTCTGGGGCCAATGTTAATGTTTGTTTTTCATTGTATTGTGTTTTGCCCTATTTTCCTATAGCATGTCTCTTTTCCTATAGCTTTTCCTAAAGCATGTGTCTTACCAGGAGACCAGGCTCCTAACAATGTAGACTACCATAGTGCCATTTTCATCAGTTCATTTTGTATCTTGGTTTATTGGTTGGTGCCAAAGGACATCTTTCCTAGATATTCTCTGTATCTGGTTATTTTTAGGAGCCTTGCCCTCCCAATCTCTTTCACTGCTGAAGTCGATTGCATTGACTATCTTCTTTCCCCATCAACCCATTGCCTTTTTCCCTCCCATTTTCCATGTGGGTTGTCTTTTCTATATTTCATTTTCTTTTCTATTTCCATATGTTCACTGATCCTACCACAGTCCTTTTCCTCAATCCCCATCCATCATCATCCTGCTTTTCATGTACCCCACGTCCACCATTTTCTTTCTCCCTCAAAATGAAAATATTTTAAGCCCCATTTCTGTTGCTATGTACACACAGTTAAGACAACCAGAAACAACATCTCTAGCTACAGAGCAACTCACACATAGTGATAGATGTGAGTTGGTTTTAATAAACACATCTTTTATCATGATTATTACTGTCTTCATGCTTGTCTATAATTATATGTGTTATGCTTCTGGTTCACCTTCCTACTTCTTATTTCCTTGATTAACATTATAAAAATAAAAAGTCAAGTTAATAATCACTAGTTATTGAATTGTCACCTCCTCACTCTACTTATTGACAATAATTTGGAAATAGCAAACATCTCTTCTGATTATTAGGCCATCCATTTACCATGACCTGGGGCCACTTCTAAGTGATTAACGATGTGTGAGTTTGCTGCAATATTAAAAAGATCAACCTGAACCTTAACTCAAAGCATAACGACATCTTTAGAGTCTTAGAACAATTTTGCTCGTTGATCTTTTTTTGTTTGCTTGTTTCTATATGCCTACAATGAAATAAGTAAATCTCTCTCATTTCTGAATTTTGAAAAAAATAGGGTTAATTTATATAAAATTCAGTATCTATAGTTATTATGAAGATCTGTATGTCTTTTGAAATTTGTTAGCCAGTGATGAACAGTCTGGGTTAAACACACACACACACACACACCCCCACCCCCCCCCCCACACTTCTATAATTCCAAACGAGAAAAATGAAAGAATTCCTTTGGGAACATTTTACTTCTAGGTATTACATCTCTATGGGATATTTCAGAGTCCTTCTTGAGTTATCTTTCTCATTTGAGTAGTAATTTACAGTCTTCAATGTCTTTTTTAAAACTTATTTTGTCTTACTTATTTCCTAAAAGGTAGCTAGGGCAAACAATGCAGAAGTGGACTGATATTAGGATATTAAACGGTTTTCCAAGGTCATGTACTAATCTGGGGCTTAAACCCAAGTCTTCTGAATCCTACCTCATGATTCTTTCTATGCTACCATGCTTATCTAAATATTAGATCAGGGGCGCCTGGGTGGCTCAGTCGGTTAAGCGTCCGACTTCGGCTCAGGTCATGATCTCACGGTTCGTGGGTTCGAGCACTGCATTGGGCTCTGTGCTGACAGCTCAGAGCCTGGAGCCCGTTTCCGATTCTGTGTCTCCCTCTCTCTCTGCCCCTCCCCCACTCATGCTCTGTCTCCCTCTGTCTCAAAAATAAACATTAAAAAAAATTTTTTTAAAATAAATAAATAAATAAATAAATAAATAAATAAATAAATATTAGATCAGATACATACCACCAGTAGTGGGAATTAAGCTTTAATTCTTTGAATAGAAAAGGTTTTTAAAAAATATTTCATTATAATCTATTTGACCTGGTATGATGAAGTAAAATAACAGTTTTATATTCTGGTTTCTAATTTCCAAAAATTCAAACCTGAAAAAGTGACATCATGAGAAAATTGAAACTTTAATCCAAAGGACACTTCAAAATCTTATAGTACTTTAAGGTTATAATTTTTTCCCATTAATTTGTACTGTTTGATAGAGATAGTGTCAGCTAAGAGATTTCCAAACAGGACACCAAAGCACCTTTTTCTTTTCTATATGGCATTACTCTCTAGCTGTGTCAATAAAAATACACCACAAAGTAATAAGACTCCCCCCCCCCCAACTCAGAGCAGAAACATATTAAATACTTGCACATTCTTTTTTTTTTTAATTTTTTTTTCAACATTTATTATTTATTTTTGGGACAGAGAGAGACAGAGCGTGAACAACGGAGGGGCAGAGAGAGAGGGAGACACAGAATCGGAAACAGGCTCCAAGCTCTGAGCCATCAGCCCAGAGCCCGACGCGGGGCTCGAACTCACGGACCGCGAGATCGTGACCTGGCTGAAGTCGGACGCTTAACCGACTGTGCCACCCAGGCGCCCCAATACTTGCACATTCTGACACAAAAAGCTTTCAATTATGTGAGAGTACTTTAATTTTTCTAAGTAAGGGCTTCTTCTTTCCATTAAAATAATGGTTGCAAATATTTTGAAAATTTAGTTACTATGCTTTCAGATGAAATATTTATTTTATTTTTTTAGTGCTTACTTATTTATTTTGATGAGAGAGAGAGCGCATGCATACACACAGGAGAGGGGAAAGGGCAGAGGCAGAGAGACAGGCAGAGAATTCTAAGCAGGTTCCACACTGTCAGTGCAGAACCCATCCTGGAGATCGATCTCAGGAACCGTGAGATGATGATGTGAGCCGAAATCGGATGCTTAACTGACTGAGCCACCCAGGCTCCCCTGAAATATTTATTTTATAGATATGTGCAGTAATAATCATTTCCACTTTGAAAAGCCAAGATCACAAATACATTACATGTTTTATTTTTCCAAATGGCCACAGGTGTTGAGTGAAGAAGATGAGGAAGGTGGAGGCGAAAACGAGTCATAAAATAGAGGAGAAAAGCTAACCCAAGTAAAGGTGTGTCTGGGGGTATATTAATTTCCAACTGATACTTACTAAAATGCCACAGACATGGTGGTTTAAAACAGCACAAATTTATTATCTTACACTGCAGGTGGTCAGAAGTTTGAAATGGGTCTTATGGGGCTAAAATCAACATGTCAGAGAGCTGTGTTCCCATGGAAGCTCCAGTGGAGAAACCATTCCTTGCCTTGCCTGGCTTCTAGAAACTGCCTGCATTCCTTGGCTTATGGCCACATCACCCCAACCTCTGCTTCCATTGTTATCTCCTCTGACTCTAACCCCCCTGCCTCCCATTTATAAGGACCTTTGTGATTGTGACGGATCCATGCTGATAATCTAGGATAGTCTCCCCATCTCAAGGCCTTTAACTTAATCACATCCATAAAGTCTCTTTGCCATGTAGGTTTGGGATGTTAGGACATGGACATCGTGGGAGGCCTTTCTGCTCATCGCAGTGTACATAAGACATTATAATGTTTAAATCAACATAGAGATAGGGACATACTTGAAAAAAATACTCTTATGTAGAATTGACTTCTTTAAACAGGTATTGGGATCTGTGTAGGAAAAACCTGACAAGCTAATGCTATATGTTAGTTGTTTTTATTTTATTTTTTAAAATTTTGTTAATGTTTATTTATTTTTGACACAGAGAGAGAGACAGAGCATGAGGGGGGAGGCGCAGAGAGAGGGAGACACAGAATCTGAAGCAGGCTTCAGGCTCCGAGCTGTTAGCACAGAGCCCAACACGGGGCTCGAACTCACGGACCATGAGATCACGACCTGAGCCAAAGTCGGACGCTCAACCGACTGAGCCACCCAGGCTCCCCTATGTTAGTTGTTTTTAAAATCAATTCATATTTGATTAGTAAAGCTAATACCTGAAAGAAGTCTTCCAAAGTGGAAGTGTGTGTTTCCCTTTATAGAGTAGCATGTCAAAATTTTAAATTGTGAGAAAAGTGTTTTAAGCCAACGGGTACTGTGGAATATGTTAATAAAATAAATTTTCCAATTAAAATTGGCATTTATGAGTCTCTGGCTAATGGCTACTACAAGATCAGCTGTGACACCATTAGTGACATAAGCAGTAAGGAAGGCAAGAGTACATGTTACACTGGTTTCCAATCTAATGGTGTCCCAAAGAATCAGGAGTTAAGAAAATATGGTGCCACCAAAGTGAATTGAGGTAAGGCAAACAGCAGTTTTGCCTCTTATAAAACACTATTTCATCCTATGTTTTTATTTAAAAAAAAATTTTTTTTTCAACGTTTATTTATTTTTGGGACAGAGAGAGACAGAGCATGAACGGGGGAGGGGCAGAGAGAGAGGGAGACACAGAATTGGAAACAGGCTCCAGGCTCTGAGCCACCAGCCCAAAGCCTGACGCGGGGCTCGAACTCACGGACCGCGAGATCGTGACCTGGCTGAAGTCGGACGCTTAACCGAGCGCCACCCAGGCGCCCCTCATCCTATGTTTTTAAAGTTACATTCAATATCACCTAGAAATTGGGCAACTTAAAATGACTTTTTAAAAAGAATTTGAATCAAATAACTTCACTGTTTAAAGACTTGAGGCAAACATAACAGGATCATCATCAATCATCATCATCATCATCATCATTTTATTATTTTTTCACCCTAATTCTTAATTATGACTCTCTAGGAACTACCATATTTGTCTTCTTTGATAATTTTGTTCTTGAATATTTTAAATTTTGTCTTATCTCTATGTGTATGTCTGCTTGTTCTATTAATTGCACAGTACCTGCCGCACAATAAACATCGAATAAATTATATCATATGGCAAATAAATGAGCTGAGATTTTCTAAAATCCCCAACACAGTGCCTGACATGACATTCATTGAATAAATAATGGTTTATCAAGCTTTATAGATGTTGAAGAATGCCCTTACACTGGTCCTCTAAGTCCTTAGATACACATGATTGCCAAGAGTCAAAAGTACACCTTTTCACAAGATGCTATTAAAAGCTTCCATAGAATTTTGATTGCATAAAGGCCACAGTCTTGGGCCTACAAGAAAGAAAAGAGCATAGGAAGTCCCAGGGCTAGACTGAACTGGCCTAATTCAGTACTTTGGGATCTGGCAATGGCAACAGAGTATCATGGCCTTGCCATTAAACTCTGGAGACAGGTTTCATGGTTTCTGAATTGCATAATAACACAGTTGCTTGCCAACTCCTATATGCAATCTTCCAGTGTTGTGCAATTATATCCTCTTGCACGGATGCCAACTATATGGCAGCTTAATTTTAATCATGTACATTTGGAATTGAGATGTGCTTCTAGGTTTACAAGAGATATTCTCTAGTGACAAATAATTTATACTCCTTAATAAGTTTTACCCTTGTGGGCTAAAGGCCAAGGGTCCCAAGAAATGCTGCCCAGACCTGGTCTTACTATTGCTCTGTCTGTATTAATGTATGTGTGTATATATGAACATATATATGTATGTATTTTTGTACACACACACATACACATAATACTTCTCATCTTGTCCAGATATCTGCAGCACTTATGACAGCTAAGGCAAAGCCACATTAAAAGTTGGGGCGCCTGGGTGGCGCAGTCGGTTAAGCGTCCGACTTCACCCAGGTCACGATCTCGCGGTCCGTGAGTTCGAGCTCCGCGTCGGGCTCTGGGCTGATGGCTCAGAGCCTGGAGCCTGTTTCCAATTCTGTGTCTCCCTCTCTCTCTGCCCCTCCCCCGTTCATGCTCTGTCTCTCTCTGTCCCAAAAAAAAAAAAAATAAATAAACGTTGGGAAAAAAATTTAAAAAAAAATAAATAAAAGAGAATGAACATCCTCAGTGCCTATGTCAGTTTCTCTTGTAATTAATAAAACATTCATTTAAAAGATTTTAAAAGGTCACATTTGTTTTATCATGCTAAGTTCTCAATATCATATTCATCTCACTTATGTAGATTGATCACAACTTCCAAATATTTTGACTAGCCAACTTGAAGACACGTACCGCTCTTGAAATGTGTAGAAAGTATTTTAATAAAAATTTCACCTGTAGACAACACCAACCACTCCCATTTCTCTATCAACTCATAGTTAAAAGCAAAAAGCATTATATTTTTTAAGGTTTAGTCATTTATTTTTGACAGAGAGAGAGAGCACGAGCAGGGGAGGGACAGAGGGAGAGGGAGAGCGAAAATCCCAAGCAGGCTTCACACTGTCAAGCACAGAGCTTCGTGGGGCTCGATCTCACACACCATGAGATCATGACCTGAGCTGAAATTAAGAGTTAGACGCTTAACCACCTGAGCCACCCGGCTCCCCCCAAAGCAAAAGGTGCTATTAAAGTACCGTTTAGATACTAACCTAAAAAAAGAATGACCACCAAATGGCCCAAAACATCAGTAACATGAAAATATAAAATCACGATTAATTCTTTTCACAGCAGCCAGGACAAAACTGAGAAGCAACGCTCAGTGAATGGTCTGACTTAGATCACAAATCTTTATGCATGTGTTTAGGTCTAAAAACACTGGTCTCTAATTCTTAGTTTAAAATGTGTTTTACCCAGCCATTCTCTACCCAGACGCGTGGACAGCACTGCGAAGTAAGGCGCACGTTTCAAGAACCGCTTTCAGCCACAGAATCCAGGCTCTGCTATTTATCTTTGCGGCCAGGAAGGAAAGAAAATTCTCAAGTACCTTCAGGGGCTTTATGGGTACTCTGGCTTCAACTTAGTATTTCTAGTCTTCATAAAACAAGAACACTGAGGATGACACAGAAAAGGAGTCAGTTGATCCCAAATGCTGAAGTGTTTACTCTACCTTACACTTTACAAGTTTACAATTTTGGAGTCATTTGAACCACTCGTTGGCTCAGAGGTGCAATATTTTTTTAAAGTTATTTCTGACCGTAATAGACACTTTTAGACCTGCAGTGATGAGCAAGCCCCAGAGGCAAAATACAATAAAGATTTAAGGGGGCTGTTCCGTCCAGCACTGTAGCTGCTTTGTGGAGGAGAGGAACAGAGGTGGGAGGGCTGGTCTGGTGTGGGGTTATTTCTGACAAGGCTGTAGTTCCTTTAAATTTCAGTTTATGCCAGCCCTTCGGGACCCTGGAAAGGATGATCCAAGGAAAGATAAGCTTTCATCTAAGATGTGAAGGATTTTGTTGTTGTTGTTTCTATGTGATTGTTGTTCTTTTTTAGATTTGGTAAAACCAAGTGTGTTTGAAGCAGATAAAATATCCAGGAACAGAACTCAAATTACCTCTGTTATGCTCACATCAGCCCCTTGTGATGGGCTTTCTGTGCCTGTGCAAAAGATGAAGTACATTGCATTCTGTATTTCAATTATTTTCTCTGAATAAAGAAAACCCAGCTTATTCCCTTATTCCATTGTTTATTCTATATGATAAAGGACACGTAATCTATTTCTTATCATAAAACTCTGAGTTCACTGCAGTATTATCAGAGATATGTTTGCTGTCTCTAAAGACATCCATCATGGAAGTGTTTGTGTTATCCTTGTTGGTATTTCACTTTACTAGATGTATAAACTGGATTATAAACAATTCAGTTTAGCTTTCATTTGAGAACCATAGAATTTTAGTGGGTCCCAGGTTCAGCCAAATATTCTTTTATGGATGTGTTTAGCAGACGCCTTTCCTAGGGAAAGCAATTAATATGAATTTTCTCATATCCTTCCCTCAAGAGTAATAATGTTTAAAAAATGGAAGGAAAGAAGGAAGGAAGGAAGGAAGGAAGGAAGGAAGGAAGGAAGGAAGGAAGGAAGGAAGGAAATGCATTTATATATAATCACACACTATTGATAATATATACACATATATACATACATATATATGTATACATATGTATACATATAGACACACATACCTCCCAGGTGACATATTTATTTTTTCAAATGTGTACATACATCAAATGTATATACACAAATGCATATATACATATACATACATATACCCTTCATCACATTTATTGATGGTCTTAGGGACCATGGCACCCTGACAGCAGCTGCCCGCATCAGACTACCAAAGAATTTGCTAGTGTGACAATATACTGGAAACTATGGAAGTAGAGGTGAGTAGCTGAAAGGGTTCTACAACCACACAGGGACCTTTGCTCACCAACTCTCTCCTCTCAGTCTTCAACCTTTCTTTGTCCCCTAACTCCCCACTCCTGTCAGCCCAGAGAAATAAAGTCTAACCTACCCATCCTAGAAACAGAATATTTTCTTTGTGACATGTTGGTGTCCTACTAAGCCTAAGTATTTCTGCCTTTTTTCTTCTTAAAATCAAGCTCCTGCAAAGATGAGTCTTCATTTGGTGTCTCTAATATCTCACCTCCTTTTCACCCTCAACTCTCAGTAATCAGATTTCTGATCCCATCCACTTTTGAAACTAGTTCATTTTCAAACTGTCTTCTAGTGTCACATGATATGCTAATGAGTCCCAAAGGACTCCATGAAGAGAAATCCTCAGGTCAATGATCATCCTTCATCTTACTTGACCTATTGGCAGTGACCTAAAGGTATCACTTTCTCTTAGAATACTGTCTTCAGTCTGCTCTTGGGATGTTATCCTCTTCTGGGTTTCTCTCTGCTTCTGTAATTACTTCTTCTCAGTCTCCTTGCCAGGTTACTTCTCACCTTCCAGACCCCTCAACTGTCAAGTGTTATAGATATAGCTATATCTACACTACCTGTGACACTCTCATCCTGTAACAGTGCTTTAAATACCACCTGAATGATATTTAAATGGACAACTATCAATTTCTATGTCTAGTCTAGATCTATTCTCTGAACTCCAGACTCATACATCAACTATTAAACATCTCTGGTTGGGTGTCTAATGCTCATTTCAATCTAACATCCCAAACCAGGGCCTTATCTTCTTCACTCCCCACATCAACTCAGCTAATGGCGACTCTCTTGTTTCCATTTGCTCATGCGAAAACCTCTTAGCCATCATAACCTCTTCTACTGCCCTCACACTCCACAGCTAATCCATTGGCATATACTCTTGGTTCTTTTAAAAATACATTCAGCGTCTAACCACTTCTTTCCTCTTCTACCTCTACTACCCTTTCCAACCACTATCATCTCTCTCCAGGATTATCACAATGGTCTCCCAGATAATTTTTCCGCTTCCAGCCTTGCCCCATGCGGTCTGTTTTCAACACAACAGCCAGAACGATCCTGTTACCATGGGATTCCAATCACATTCTATCTCTGCTCAAAGCTCTATGTAGTTTTCCATCTCAGAGTAAAAGCCAAAACTCTGTGGCCTGCAAGATCCTGTATAATCTGGCCTGCTCTACACTGCCTCCTGCTAACTCCTCCCTCATTCTTCTCTAGCCTCACTTCTCTCCTTATTTCTCAAACTTGCTGGGCAAGTTCCAGGCTTGGGGCCTTTGCACATGTTATTCCCTCCTCCTATGACACTCTTCCCTCATCCAAATAACTCACTCCCCTGTCTCCTTGATACAAATGTCACCTCCCTGAGGCCTTTTCTAGCCACCTGTTCAAAATTGCAATGGCATCATCCCTAATACCTATAAAAAATGTATTTTTAATGTACTTTAACGTATTCAACGGTTATCTGTCTCCCCACTTCACCCTATTCCCATTAAAATATAAACTACATGAGGGCAGGGATTTGGAGCTGTGACCTACCTCCACTGCTGTAACCTCTAGAACAATTATTTGCCTGGCATACAAATGAATAAACAGAAACAGGAATGAAATCTGCACTTCTCAGACATAGGATTTCAACTAGATATTTGGTATCCAAATATCCAAAGTGTATGGCCCACTGCTGCCTCCGACGTAAATCTATAATTAAACTCATCATTTCACCCAGGAGCTCAAAACCCAGTTCTATGAATGACCAGTTACGAGACTACACCGAACCCTCAGTATTTTTTCCTAAAGAGCTAAAATTATACTCAATATTTCTTTTTTTGCTTGCCTTCAATCTCTAGTCTGCTTTTCATCTTCCCTCCCTAAGTACCTGTTCAGAGTCTCCTGCTGGATGATACTTATCATCTGAATGCCAGATGATGGTATTTCCTGCTCATTCTTGAAACTTCTCCTAAAAAACTGTTTTCCTGCTAATTCGCCTCTCACCCCCTCTCACTACCCACTCCCACATGCAACTGAGCACCTTGGGTAAGCACTAACACTGTATTTACCATATTGTATCGAGAGTATCTTCTTACCATCCAGATTTCCCCACAGATTATAAATTGTGCAACAGTGATAACCCCATATTTGTCTATTTATCATCTTTGGAATCCAAGGCCAGTGGAGGACCACATCCATGTTAGATGCTTCATATATTATTGTTGAATGACAAATAAGTGAATGAATGAAGGAATAAATGAATAAGGTAAGTTTCCAAAGAATATTAGAAGCAATGGATTAATGTTTTCTTGCATGCTTTGGTAACTTTACATGCTTTTTATTGGAAGAGTTAGTAATACAACTTACAGATCAAAGTCAAAAATTCATGATCACATAAAACATGTCTTTACTAGCTAAGCGGGCTAGAAAGCAAATAGACTATGTTAGTCTGACTTGAAGTTATCCAATGAAATTCTTATGTCTACTTTTGCAATTTTCTGGATAAAGTGGCCTCATGGCTTTCACAGCAAATTTATAGTGAATGTAGAAATATAATGCAGGTGCATAAGAGACTCTTAAAAACTAAGAACAAACTGAGGGCTGATGGGGGGTGAGAGGGAGGGGAAGCTGGGTGATGGGTATTGAGGAGGGCACCTGTTGGGATGAGCACTGGGTGTTGTATGGAAACCAATTTGACAATAAATTTCATATATTTAAAAAAAAAGAAAAAAAGAAATATAATGCAGGCCAAATAGGGTTTTTTTTGTTCGTCTCAGTGTTAAATGCAGTTTAAGATGGTCTTCAATCCTGGCCAATGCCATAGAATTATTTGCTTTTCTCCCCCTCTATACTTCACATAAGAAAGCCGAGTATTTAATCAAATCACCTCCATTACCTATATTTTCATTTAAATGATATAGAGATTAAAAAAGATAATAGTTCTAGAAATACTCTGCTCTTCCATAATCCACATTGCCACCTGTGGAAATTGTACAGAAAACTCATAATAAGTGAATCTGATGCTGCGGCAGTAAAATTCACAGTACGCTCTTATTAGGTTTGTTATTCATGTTGCCTCCAAGCACTGTATCCCATTTCTTTGTGAATATTATTAACTTTCGTAATGTATAGCATCCATCTACATTTGGTTCTAAAGAATAATGCAAAAATACAGATGCTAAAAATCAAGTGTGTAAAAGGAAAGTTAATTGGAAATATGTTATTTTTTAAAAAGGATAAAAAAGAGAAAATTTTCCTATCTTATATAAATAGCATACACATATGATTTAGGGAATGGTTACATTTATCGACCAGGTTTATCATTGTATTAAGTGTTAAGACTGATTATACATTTTCCTCCTCATGGTGTGAGATGTAGATTTTGCTTTGACTACTTTCTTTGAGTTCTGAGGTTTTTTTGTATTGAATTGGCTTTTAAAAAACTCTTTTAAAGAAAAAAAACACATAAAGAATCTTAATGTGATGTTACCTATAGTGCTCTGAAATATCGAGATTCAATTGCCCCAAGACTCTGAAGACAACCTTTAACTTTTGTCTGTATCATATGAAAGATGAGTTGTGTGAAAAATAAACTATAATGGGCCATTTACGGCATGATGAGAATTATTCCCAAAGATAATTTTTCTAATTTTTGAGTGGCATCAGCTGCCTAGGCAAGGCCAAGGGCATTAATTACAGAGAAGATGCTAGGGAGGAATACTTATGTACCTTTCATTGTTACAGAACCTCATTTGGGAGTTAATATCAGTGCTGTCTTCAATACCATTCATCTGACACTTGGTAAATGAGTTGTCAGTAAAGGTGAAAATATATTAATAGTGCAGATCACTTGAAATGGGTGCTCTTATGTGTTTTACCAGAAAATTCTCCCTTCAGTTAACTCAATATCTTTTCTGACACATTTTCGTTGCACTAAAGTATCTTTTATAGTGTGTCAGAGTTATGAATACTGATAGACCTTCTCCTAAAGTGCCCCTCAAGTTCACTGCCATTTGCTCATTAGGTTTGCTTTTTATTGCATGTCAGAAAGTGCCTCCTTTTAAGCACCTACTAATAAATGGGAATTGATGAGAACCTTATCTCCAGAGCAGGCGGTAAATTCAAAGGTCTTAAATGAGGAAGGCTGTGAGGCATCCAAGACCAGGGTCTGTGCCTGTGGATCTTGATCTGGCTTACAGGGGATAGTTTATTTGATGTTAAGATTGAAGAGGCACATATTCCTTAGCAGTACTTGAAGTTCCAAAATAGAAGCAGTTCATTTCCCCATTGATAAAAGGACATAATAATCTATCTTTTTAAAGATGTCTCCAGTATCATTTTCAATTGCAATTTATTTATATGAGCCACGTGAATTGTAACTTTATAGGAAGTGTTAATACACTCTTTCCAACGCTAACATAAAATGCATAAGGTGAAGGTGGCAGGGGTAGACGACGATGGAGAGACAAAGAAAATGGTGGTGGTTACTAACTGGCAGTGGGGGCAGGGAGCCAATGCACATGATCACTCGGTTGCTAGAAAGGATGAGGCTCCAGCAGGGGAGGCAGGGGGACTGGAGAAGAGAGTGATGTCTGTCTCAGGTTTGGGGCTGTCTTAGGCTAAGCATGCTCTGGAAATCCAACCCTGAGCTACCTAGCTTTGGGAAACTTCTGAAAAGCAAGAGCATCTCTAGAAAGCAGCTCTTTAGCTTATGGGGATGTTAATGAGCTGGCCTTGGTGAGCTCTTATTAAATGGAAAAAAAAAACGTGAATTAAGCCTGCTCATGAAATGAGATAGAGAGAAAATGTTGGCTATGTGAATTCCAACGGTGGCAGGTAATAGCTTGCTGACTCAAAGAAAAGACAGGAAATCAATAAGCCAGAAAGGTATAACTACCCCATAACAAATCATCAGTAAGAGAAGGGGAACCTAGAACCCTAAAGGTTTTCAGCAATTCTGAATTGGTTTGTCCTAGTCATATATTTATCACCATTATTGGTTTCACCGTATTGACAAAGTATTTTTAAATTAACATTTTTATTGAAACCAATTTACTTTTTTACTTAGCCTTGTTCTGTGTAGTAATGTGTGTGATATACTAATCTTTTCTAATATGTATTAAAATAAATACCTGTTAAAATGAAAAATTTAGGAATCTGTGGTCTACCTTAAAATTTCTCACACTCTGCCACTGGTACAAATCCCCTGCTTTGGGAAGCTCTATTCTAAACGAGAAAAGTCAAGTGTCTGACACAGATTTTAGAGGGGACCTGATCATCAGGGAGAGGGGAAGGGACTTAGTACTATTTGTTTGTAACTTAGACCCTGTCTTCTTTCAGAAGGACTTAGAGATGGCCTAAAATTAAGACGTGTATGCAGTAAGATTGTTAATGTAAAAAATATAAATTCCAGAACCATGTAGAAGAAACAAGAAAATCTACTGTCCCTCCAGGCTAAAATAGTTATGAATGTGGAATTAAATTTATCTCTGTGCTTTCTGGAAAGGTCAACATGATATCCAACTCACTCATGGGCTCTATGACCTCTGTTGACCTTTGTTATCTAAGCGAGATACCCATATGGAGAAACAGTATACTTCCTCTGTGTTAAGAAACTTCGAAGTTTCCTAGAATTTGTATTGAAAATCCACATACCCAGACATCAGTTTCAAACCTGACAGATTTCACTAACAGGAAGAGTGGGAGAGCTGGGTCTGTCAAGGTGAGCAGTATGTGCGGGAGTCGGTGGGGATTGAAAAGGGTTTGCCTGACAGAGGTGAGAGTGCGTCTGAGGTCTGATGTCATGAGTCTGTGGGCAGCCAGGACTGCTGACTTC
Source organism: Felis catus (assembly GCF_018350175.1). Taxonomy (NCBI): domain Eukaryota; kingdom Metazoa; phylum Chordata; class Mammalia; order Carnivora; family Felidae; genus Felis; species Felis catus. The sequence goes on from NC_058373.1 coordinate 66,763,931, forward strand.
TGTGGCAGCCATTCCAGTTGCCTATTGCTGTGTATAACAAACCACTTTAAAACGTAATGGAATAGAAACAAAAGTTGATTAATATTTCTCAAAGTCTGTGAGGTGCCTGGGCTCATCAGGACAGTTTTCACTGTGAGGTCTCTCGCGCACTTACAGGCAGCTTTCAGCTAGGACTGGAGTCATCTGAAACTCAACTGGGCTAGATGTTCTAGCTGGCTCACTGCTGATACTGGCTGTCACCTAGAAGCTTAGCTGGGCTGGAATATCTAGACTTGCCTCTGTGTGGCTTCAGCTTCTCACAGTATAGAGACTGAGTTTTGAGAAGAGATGTCTCAACAGCCAACACTCCAAAAAAAAGAAGCAGAAGCTGCCAGGCTACTTAAAGTTTATGCTCAGAATTGACACACCATCACTTCTTGTGTGTGTGTGTGTGTGTGTGTGTGTGTGTTTAAGTTTATGTATTTATTTTGAGAGGGAGAGAAAGCATGAGTTGGTGAGGAGCAAAGAGGGAGAGAATCCCAAGCAGGCTCGACACTGTGAGTGCAGAGCCCGGGGCGGGGCTCAAACTCATGAACTGTGAGATCGTGACCTGAGCTGAAGTCAGATGCTTAACTGACTGAGCACCCAAGTGCCCCACTTCTTCATGTTCTATTGAATAAAACAATCACAGGAGTCGCTCAGATTCAAAGAGCTTGGAGAAATAACTCTTAACGAGGGGATGGAAAGGTCATAATGTAGAAGAGTATATGAAATGGGAAATACTAACATGACCATCTTTGAAAAATATAATCTACCACATCTTCCAAGAGCCTTCTGCACTCTGGAATCAAGACAGGAAAAAACAACAACAACAAAAACCAAAAAGCAAACAAAACATAGGAGTAATGTGCGTTTGGGGGTTGTATTTTAGGCAAGGTGCAAAGTCATGTAGGCAATGACTCTAAGTTGCAGTGACTTTGGCATGTAAAGATATTCATTATGTAATATGGTGACAGCAAAGAACCCCAGACTAATATTCGACTCCTGGCCCTGCACTTGATTAGCTCTGTAGCCTTGGCATAGTAACTAGGCCTTATATCATTGCCTCTACAAAACAAGAAGTCAGAGTTAGATGATCTATGAGAACCCTGCCCATTCTTAATAATTAGGAAACTATGAACTCAATGCTCACTTGCTTGTTGTGGGACATGGGGAACGATATGCTGAATGAAAGGCTCATAAATGAAAAGAACACATTTGGATCAGGGTTGGATTTCTGGGAATCGATAGTTCACTTTAAATACTGTAGAGAAAGCTATTGATGGCATTGATTGTTAGATTAGTCCTTTGGCTCTAGAGTCCTAGAACTGCATTTCTTAATGATCTTCTACAACATACAAACTTTTAAGTTTTTTTTTCCCCCCACTTTAATCTGAAATCTGGCAAGTAGTCTCTGGCCCACTCACAGATTAGGAAGTTGATTATCTGTAATCAGAATAATCACCTCTTAATAGTGCCTTATAAATCAGTATCTCCATTTATTTAAAGACTTGAAGTAGGGATAGAGGATAGCCAAGTCTTTGACTGTGAATGGCTACATGTGATTCCCTACTTACTATGAAATCATATAATGCATATCTCTAACAAACTAATATATGATAACTGTGTCCAATTGTATGTAAAAGAGGACCAAGCCAGTTTACATTCTGCTTTTAAGAAAAAAATGTGAACAGCATGCAGACATATATCCTGGGCTCTGTGCAGGTGCTAAGGGGACTTGGAGCCATAGTCAACCAGATGGGTTCTCTGCAGTGTGCAACCCAACCAGTGGCTGGAGAGCAAATGTGAAATGGCCAGACATCCTCAGAATAGAGGTTGTAGAGGAGCTTAGCATAGGATATAAGCCTTGATAATGCAGATTTAACAACAATTACAAGTTTAAACAATAGAACCAACTTGCATTTTATATATATATATATATAATATATATACATATTATATATATATATAATATATAATATATACATATTATATATATATAAACAGCAGTGAGGAAGCAACCTGGACTTCTGGGGCTTCCCAAACAAAACTTCTGAATGTCAGTCCATCTCGCTCAAACCAGGCAAAATTGTCCCCTCTCTGACAACCATCCCTCATTTATTTTAAGGAAACTGACAGAACAGTTGGCATAGTCCAAATTCCCTCCTGAAATTATACAGAAATACAACTGTCCACTATCAATAAAACACTCGGTGAGTGACTATTAGATACAAGGCATTGTCCTTGAAGGCTATCAAAGGTTTTTTTTTTTTAAATTCCTTATTACTTTTTTGCCTGTTCAACAAATATTATGAGTGCTTACCTAGTGCCAGGCTCTGTTTGCTGTGGTGGAAGTCACTGGTTTTCTCACTGGGTGAGCCATATGTCTCACCCCCTCACATCCACACCCATCCATAGACACAGCCTGGTATTAATTTTCAAAGCACCAACTCTGGGGTCAGACCACCTGGATTACAGTCCTTGTGTCACCATGGACTATTCGTGTGACCTTATTTAAGTTATTTAACATCTGTAAATCATAGATAATAATGGTAACTACTTCATATCCTTATGATGTTTAAATGAGTTAATAAACTATAACTAGTGGAACAGTGCCTAGCACAATATAAATGCTATATTAGAGTTAGCTGTTACTACTACTACTACTACTAATAATAATGAGTGCCTGGCTGACTCAGTCAATAAAGTATGCAACTCTTGATCTCAGGGTCATGAGTTCAAGCCTCACATTGGGCAGAGATTACTAAAAATAAAAAATAAAATAATAATACAAACACTACTAACAGATTTTTTATTTTGTTCAAATATGAGTGGCTGTGTTAAAGGAGACTAAGTCCCAGCCCAAAGATGTATATTAACTTTGCTTGAACTCAGTCAGGTAAACTTCATTCCTCTTTCCCATAGTTGTCTTAGAAATGGGCATGTGGGTGCCATTTTGTCCAATGAAATGTGAGGACATTATTGCTTGAAGATGTAAGCTTGAAGCCACTTTGGGATATAGGACACTAGGCTAAGAACAAATACCAATGAACAAATACTTGATGATTTCATTGAGCCCCTGAATCAACCAGCCCTGGAACAATTATACGAAGACTTATTGTTAGACAACAAAGATAACAATGGGTTCGTAGAAGCCATTTTCAGTTGGGTTTTCTGTAAATTGTCACTGAGAGCATCAAGTGAAATGATGTGTCATTCTTTCCCGATCATGAGGATTTATGACATCATTGAAATTCCTTATTTACTTAAAGAAATATGAAAAACATATCTAAGACATTCTAGTAAGAAAGAATGAAAGACCATTGCAGATGATGAAATTAGCATAATGTTTACCTTAACTCAGGTGAGTGGTATTTAACTTAATACATACAAAAATTACAGAAGAGATAAGTATAAATGATATGCAATAGATCCCATTGGTCTTTCCACATAAGAACACTAAGCCCTTTTAGGTCACTCTCATTCTGCACAGAGACATAATACACAAGGGTAAATATCATCATGATTCTGCTTTATAAGATGTTGGATAGGTGATTAATTAATCCATTACTAGGTACCAACAGCAAGAAAGGTTAATTTGAGCCAGAGTTTCTCCAGTTACATAAGAACTACTTAGGCATCCTCTCTAGCCCTCTTTCTCAAAGGTTCTGACACAGCAGATTCAAATGTAAATCTGTGGGGTACATTTGGAGAAACACCAATTTAAGAATTATCTTTCAATCTCAGAGGAATGTAGATCTAAACAACATATAAAAATCATTTCTTGATACTGATCTTCAATTTAAACAAATATCATTTGCTAACAGAGGAAGAAGCCTCAAAATGAAAGTTTTAACTTTTTAGTGAGATCATCCTAATACATATTCTAAATTACATAAATAAAAAGTTAATTTTGGTTAAAAAGAATAAAATGACTTTCATTAACTAGATTTCTGTCAACTCCAACCCAATGCCCCAAATGCTTTATTGATGAGAATTTGGTATCTTGTATTTCCATCTTGAAAAACTACTTAGAATTACCAAGGCAAATTGCACAGAAGTAATTATCACCTTCACAGGAAAAAGATACACATTGAATATCTAAATCATTCATTTAGGATCCAGGCAGCACCTTGACAAAACTACGGTACGACGAATCCAGAGATACATCACCATTTAAAGTTGTCCCACGTTTGATGGAAGCATTTGTCTGAATAGTCAGATCACACATCTGAATTAGTGTTGGGTTACTGAGTTCCTAATCTTGGGTTCTAATTCCCCTGTTGCCTTCATCATTTACCTGGCTGATATGGTCATCTTCCTGTCCTCAAATTCACTTCCCACCTTCCCTCACTCTGGCTATATCCCAGAGAACTACTTTTTCCAGTCCCACTTACCAACTTCCAGCTAGGTTCAGCTGATAGAAGGCACTGGAAGGAATTTGGAGAGTATGTAAAAGGTGGGGGGGGGGGGAATCTATGCATTTCCCTCTCTCCCTTTTCCTTAGGTGATATCTATAACAGCAACTGGGCCTGCTCTATGATTCTAAATCATACTAGATATACCTGCCTTACTGGTTCCAGCTATTGTCAGGCATACCTGAAGTGACTTCTTCTTCCTTTTTTTTTTTTAAATTTTATTTTTTGAATTAATTTATTTATTTTTGAGAGACAGAGAGAGACAGAGTACAAGCACGGGATGGGCAGAGAGAGAAGGAGATACAGAATCCGAAGCAGGCTCCAGGCTCCCAGCCACCAGCACAGAGCCCGACGCGGGGCTCAAACCCACGAACCGCAAGATCATGACCTAAGCTGAGGTCGGAGCCTCAACCGACTGAACCACCCTGGTGCCCCATGGCTTCTTCTTCTGAATATGTTCCCAGAGCCTCAGATCCAAGAATTCTGTTTTCTCCCCTTAGCCCTCCAGCTTAAGAGTGATAGTGGCTATCTGTTCTTGCTAGTATCTGGGTTACCATACTATCATCTGTCTGGCTTCTCAACAGTTCCCTGTGTTAAAATTCCTCCTATCTGGAGTGGCTACATCCGAGATTCAATCTTGACTTCTCCCAGTGACTCTCCTTTTCCAAACATTGGTGATTATTCATCCTTCCTTGTATTCCAGAAGTGACCTCTATGCCCCTGATTATATGTATCCCCCCAAACAAGGTCAACATGGCTGAAACACAGCCTTGCTTTATAATATCAGCCTGTGATTAATTAGTTGTTTCATTTGACCTGTGAATAACTATGACAGACCAAGAGGGTGTCAGAATTTATATAAAAGCCATGTTATAATGAACTTCCAATGTAGTTTGCTTAACTGTGTATGACAGAGCTTTCATGGAGAGACTTTCAGATATAAACAGCAGAGAAACTTTTGACATAAAATATCCTACCTAAGAAAAGCCACAACTATTAACAGCAGATGAAGGGTAACAGAGTAAGGGAAATTATGTAACAGGACAGCTAGAAGTGGACTAAATCTAAATCTTTGAAAAGTCATGCAGGGTTAAGGTTATCACGGGGGAGAAAAGTCTAGAGATGGGCAAAAGAAATTTCAACATGTCAATACATAACCCCAGTATCGCCATATCATCTTTAACTTTTACAGCCTTTCATTTAGGACACATATGCCTCTGAATGTTCAATACTCAAGGAGAATTCTGCGGAGGACCACGTGTTTTATTTGTAATCCCTTTGAGAAACTGCAGAGCATAAAGACCTTGCTCCCAGCCTTCTGTCTTCCCGACAGAGAGGAGTTGCCAGCAGTTCAACAGAAAATGTTATCAGATAAAGGTGATGTGTCACTTAATGGCTTCCTTGCATTTGATTCTGTGTATACTGTTTTGTCTTTGAAACATACCAAGAGATGTATGTAAGCTGTCTGGCACTTAGTGATTTTATAACAACAATTTTACATAATGTGAGCGGCATTCTCGTATGCCTTCTATTCCTCTGTCCAGGCAGATGAGATCATTGGACACATTAGCCCTAGATATAGCGTCCGAACTGGACTAGTGAAAGTACTCTGTGCTGTGGATTTTCTGAAGTCAAAAATGTCAACGACCTAGCATGGAGAGTGGTGGATGAAGTCACTTAGATTAAAAAAAAAAAAAAAAAAGGCTGATTTCACTGGCTTCAGAACTAATTAATATTGAAGAAGGTAATTAGCTCATTTTCCCCCTTCACGTTTGGAAGGACTGACATCTTGGAATTTTTGGAGTAAGTGCTGGGAGATGGCTGAATGAGGGGATCATCAAGGAAAGAACTTGAGAGAGTATGATGGGGACCCCTGGGTTTGTTTTCCAAACCAATTCCCTAAATTTAAAAGTGACAGTAGAAGGAATGGGGCTTAAGATGTGTTCTCAGTGTCCCGTAGGATTATGTGCACAAAATCAAACTCTGCTTTACAATGTGGCAGTTTTAGCAATCTGCTGAATATCTCTATTTCTACCATTACATTCTGGTACCCAATTTAGAAGCCTCTTTAGACTGCAAGTATGCCGCTTAAGGGAAAGAAAAAAAAAAAGAAATCTCCTTTCTGGAATATATTATTTCTTTTTGAAAACAAAAGTTTGTGTTTACTTGTAATAAAAACATAATGGTAAAGTTCAAACAGGATCATATCACCTTTTTTTATTTTGGCAATAATCAGGGAAGACACAAAATAACTTGTAATAACGACAAACACACACACGGTTTTTTTTTTTTTTTAGACATTTCTGATGCAGAATAGTCTAAATATATATGTCCTGGCAAGGTCTACAAGTCAAAAGGGAATTGTATCTATGCTGTTGGTAATATCTTACCAGTGATAATATAAACTTCTTTAAATCTACATATAGAGTATAAGTTATACCGTAGGTCTTAAGAAGCAGCATAAAATTATTTTATGCTTTGAGATCTGGGTTCAGACTGTATACTTCTGCTTACTAGCTATGTGACTTAGGATAAGGTATTTCATCTGTCTGAGTTTATCTTCCACTTGAACAATGGAGGTCATTCTTGCCTCTTAAGCTTGTTAGAGGAATTAAATGAGATCATGTTAGGAACACGTCAGCTCATAACCAATGCTCACTTAAAATCCTCATCTGTCTGTCCTTTCCATCCTACTTTCCTATTTCAATACAGAAATCTAAATGCTATAGTTTGAACCATGTTCCCTGAAACACATTATTACAAAAAGCAAAATCAAGGTTATCACTAACCTATAAACAAAGAATTTGGTAACTGTTCCTTCTTCTGCCCTGGTCATCCAATCATCTCCTTACGTAAAGCTTCTCCAATACCCTGTATGCCTAAGACTATTACTTCTACCCCAATACGTAAAATTTCCATTAACAAAAGTATTACAAAGAACAGTGCTAATTTTCACGTTCATCCGAGACAATAGCGAAAGGCCAGAAATCTGACCCCCTTGTCTCCTATACATTGTGCCTTATAGTATCCTAAAATGTCATCACATAGGTAGTTTCCTATTCATTTAATAATGAGGCTTACTTTGAACCTGTATGTGTATACACAGTTGAGTTTATCTTTAGGTCTAATCCTGCCTGATTTTGTTCGGATAGGCTAAAACCAGATGAATAAATGACATACGGGGCTGACTATAGGTGTGTGAATGTCTGTAGCCTATGGTACATTGGGGCACTGGGGTGCAGGTTGCTGATACGCAAAGGAAGGAGTTCACCTGAAATAGTGAGAAAATAGATTGGTCAAAAATATTGGAATCATAAGATTTCAGACAAAGTAGTACTTAATTATTTACACAGCCAAAATGGTAGGTATTTCTTCCTGACTTAAAGCAAGTAAGGAAATGAGCAAAAGGATGAAGAAGTAGGGCCTTAGGGAATCTATTTTTCTTGTCTCACTCACATAACCAGCCTAGTCTTCTCATCCATAGATTATATATCCTTTCACAGAATTTGCAGCCGTCCTGAGGTATATCTGAAAATTATAAGAGTTGACATTGAGGCTTTAAACATTGACTAATGCCCTTTGGTTTTGTTATTGCTTTTGCTATTTTAAGTTACAAGGATAAAATTGAAAGACACATCTCTAGAGCTTTTGATCTTAGAATCCCAAGGAGATATTAGAAAATTGCTTGACCATTCTAGGGAATAGTAATAACTGATGTAGGCACCATGAATAGAACCATTTATTAACAGAAGATTGCAGACATGAAGAAATTTTGTTTAGTCTTCTAAGGTGTCTTCTCCTGAAGTAATATCTCCAAGACAATATTATTAAAGCATGAAAAGTTTGGGGTTTTGTTTTGCTGATATATGCATGTATGGATATACACCGGGGGGAGTGGGCAGGTGATATATATGAAGGTGGTCTACCAAATGATCAGTATACCTGACGCTCCTTATGTACTCCCCATGTCCCAACTTTACTAGTTGCTTTGGCATGGGTAGACATAGCTCAAGATAGTCAATGGTCTTCCGCTAGTCTTCCACTATGATGTATTTAGAATTCATCTCTCTATGTCACATTTAACAGACTAAATGAAGACCAAAAAGATAAAGACCTACTGCTATTTAAAAAAAAAAAAATCAATTAAATGATAAAAGCTGTTAAATACCAATATTGTCCTAACCTCTAGCACAGGGGAATTTGAGTCAGGGTAGCTGCAATCATCTTAATAGAGCAGTGCTGAACCTACCAATTGCACAAACATGGCTCACCAGCCCCCTTGTTGTTTGCCGACCCTGTGAAGGAGACACAAGTACCACAACTGGTAGGCAGATCAGAACCAAAGGCAGAGCCCTGGAATTCAGATTCTGTTTCAGAGGAGTGTTTCCTGAAGCACATTTAGGTCTTTCCATTTTACAAGGCAAAATTTGAAATTTTCTGGCCCACTCAGGTATGAGACCAAAAGGCAACAAAGCTATTCATGGCTTTTCACATGAAATCCACCTATTTCTAGAAGAAGCTTAAATTGTCATTGATTCTCAAACATGTTCAGCTTAGAAACCCAGTGTATTCTTTTTGTACTTCTGTATCTATTCTAAACTTCATCATAAGAGTGAATTTTTGGCAAAAATGGTTCAGGGTTAGCGAAATACCAAATAGGGTTTGCCACAAGTTATTTTCTCTTAACAATTTAAGCCCCTGCCGGCTCTGGGGAACCCCCCCCCCCATGTCTCTAATTCATTTACAATTAACAAAATAAAATATTTTATCAGTGGTCTGCTCTCCAAAAGGATGTTTGAGAAACTTGAATATTTTCTTTCATTTTTTATGACTATGCTGACTTGAATCCAAATGATCTCTTTTCTAACTAGTGATGCTTCAATAGAAGGGGTTCCTTTCACTTTGAAACCTGGTGAAATGCATACCCTTGTTTCTCACCTTTTACCTATAAGTATTTATGACCTGATCATTTGAATAAATTTTTAAATACTTCTTAAAATCTTACTGATTTATATGTTTTTTGAATTGTTAAAACAGGAAGAAATAAAGAACTCTGAACATGGTAAAGCACTTCCCAGTTTGCCAGTTTGTGTCAGAATAAAGACTAAATAATCACAACCTTGTTCTCTTAGAATATACATCAGATAATTTACTGTAGATGACACATGTCTTTTTCTGAGTTTTTCTCACTATTAAATATTAATGTATATGATTTAATATGGAAGAGTTGGCTTTTCCAGACCACCCCGCTTACTATTTTCATATACACCCACTCTCTACTCCCCATATCTGATTTTCTTTTGCAAATAATGTAACATGTCTGCTGCAATACTGGGAATGGAAAAACATGTAAATTATGATGAAAGTCAGTTATGTGGATGACAGTCTGTAGCCTGATACACTTAAAAATACTGTGCTAGTTGCAAAGGCACTTTCATGAAATGCTAAACCCCAAGAGCATTGTATGTGAGGAACGTCTATGGAGCTACAGAGTTGAGGTGCTAAAGCACGACAATGAGACCATCTCCCAGGAAAGCAGATTCCTTAACCTCAATCCTATGTCAAAGGGACTGACTCATGTCAGAAAAACTATCTCCCTAAACTGAATTTCTCATATTCAGTGAGCATTGTTCCTCTGTGAACATTCAATCAGCTGGATTCCAAGATGAACTATCGTAAAATGCTGTGTTCTGGAAACTGTTAAAAACCATACGTCGTCCTTAGGGAGGGTGTATAGAAATGAGACACTGAGGGGGTACCTGGGTGGCTCCATCAGTTAAGTGTCCGACTTTGGCTCAGGTCATGATCTCACCATTCATGAGTTCAAGCCCCGCATCGGGCTCTGTGCTCTCAGCACAGAGCCCGCTTAGGATCCTCTGTCCCCTTCTCTCTCTGCTCCTCATTTGTGCTCTCTCCAAAATAAATATTTAAAAAATTAACAAAAGGAAATGAGACACTGAGAACCCATTTATAAATAAATTAAGTGGAGAGCAAAGCATAGTTTCTCGAGTAATTGCATGGATGACGGAGCCAGGTGGCCTGGGTTTAAAACCTTACTCTGTCCTTTACTATTCTCTTTGGGCAAGTTACCCAACTTTTCTGTGCCTCAGTTTACTAAAAGAGAGATTAAAATCAGTACTTTCTTGATATGGCTGTTGTAGAATTTAGTAAATTAATTGCTGAAAACCAAATATATCCCCCTCACAAATAGCTCATCCATTGCACCCTCTATATCTATATTGTCCACTCCCTGCTTCTTCAAAACCACATTAAATATCTACCTCTTCCAGGAAGAGTTCCAAGATCAATCCAATTTAACTCCAATCTCTTTACTCAATCTTATATTGAAACTCCAATAGTGATTAAACTGTTTTTATGGGAATTTATTGTTTTGAAATTATATCATCACTAATATGTCTGATTTCTATCTCATCAGTTTATATGTCTGATTTCTATCTCTCCAGTTAGAAAGCCAGCTCTTGAGAGTAAAAATATTTTATTTGTCTTTTGTTTCTTGTTTCACCCTTTTTATCCATACCATGTACACATACTGTAATATTCAAAATAATTTCTTTAACTCATTCATTTCTTTAAGAAGGGCATGTCAGTAAAAGAAGGTGTTTTTACTTAAAAATTTTTAGTTGTGGTAAATACACATAAACTAACTTAATAACTAAAATTTATTATCTTAACCATTTTTAAGTGTACCTTTCAGTCTTATCAAATATATTCACCTTGTTGTACAACCAATCTTCAGTACTTTTTCATCTTGTAAAACTGAAACTTTATACCCATTAAAGATCTCCTCATTTCTCCCTTCCCCCAGTTCCTGGCAATGCTATTCTACTTTCTGTTTCTATAAGTTTGACTATTCTAGATACTTCATGTAGGTAGAACCATACAATACTTGTCTTTTCATGACTGGGTTATTTCACTTAGCATATGCCTTCAAGGTTCATCCATGTAGTAGCAAGTCAGAAAATTCTTCCTTCTTAAAGCTCAATAATATTTCATTGTGGGTATGTGTATATATATATATATATATATATATATATATATATATATGTGTGTGTGTGTGTATATATATATATATATATATATATATATATACACCACATTTTGTTTATCCACTCATCTGTTGATGTACATTTGAGTTGCTTCCACCTTTTGACTATTGTGAATAGCACTGCTAAGAATGTGGGGGGTGCAAGTATCTCTTTGAGAACCTGTTTTCAATTGTTTTGGAAAGATACCCAAAAGGAAAATTGCTATAAAAATTGTTGATGTCTAAAAAATGGAGGTATTTTCCCTGCAGTTGAAGAGATCATTGATACTTTATTTATTAATTCTATAACTAGTTATTGAATGGCAGACACTGTGCTATGCTAGGTCCTGGAGAGTAAAGATCAATAAGATGTCGTCTATACCCTTAGAGATCCCATTCACATTATTTCAACTTCATTTTGTATTAACAATAATAACATATGTGCAGGTCCTAAGAAGGGAGGAAAGGCCTCTTACAGGAGGTTGTCTCAGCTGGTTCTCAGGTCATAAGTAGAAATTTGCTAGGTAAAGAATAAAGAAAAGGCATTCTAGGGGGAAAAAACAGGCACAAAGACACAAGCTACGGAAGAGCATGGCATGTTGAGGGAATCACAAGATTGGTGTGGTGGGAACATAAGACACGTGAAAGGGACAAGGGACAGAAGAACTAGGTTGGGGCCAAAGTTAGGTCTCATTGTAAAGGACACTGGATGACAATATAAGAGTTCAAAATTTAACTTCTAGGCAAAGGAGCTTCAAGAGAGTTCCGATAGAAAAGAGTGGTGATTTGAATTGCTTTTGGGGAGATGCAGAGTAGTAGGGAAGTTCGTTCCAGAGATAGTGGTTAAGAGTCCACTGAAAAAGTGCAGGTAAGAGATAATGAAGGCCATCTTTTAGTTTGGTTATTTTTGGTAAAAGTGGCCTCGAAAAAGGTTTGGAGGGAAAACCAAAGAGACCAAGCCCTTGCTTTTCACTCATTACCTGCCACTGAACCTCGCTGAGCCTTACGATCCTATCTATAAAATATGAACAACATTGCCTAGACAATTATGAGGATTGAGCAAAGAAATGTGTCTGAATGTGCTTTGTAACCTGCCAACATTCGGTGCAAATGTAAAGTAATATCAATATTATCATTATATACTCATCAACCTGATAATTTATTTAAAACAGTGCATTATTTTAAATGTATTTTCCAACTAACAAGGTATCCTATTTTCACTAATAACACAAGGTTGAATAAATCAAACCTCATTAAAAAGAAGTCAATTTTTTTCCAGTCTCTTGCATTTAAAATGAATAATGTAAAATAGTGTGGTAGAAAAGAAAATGGAGCTGACTAATCATTTCTGATGTATGTGGATTCATTTTTTGCCCATGTTTTCTCCAAGTTCCATGACCCTTGCTATCAGTGAAGACTGCAAGTTTTAGATGTGCATATAAACCAAAAAAGTTCTTCTTGTGTAACCTCTCAGTTTTCTCAGCCACACACACACACACAAAGATGGAAATATGGAACATTTGTCAAGATGATTGGATACTGTGCAGATGGGCATTATATAAATGCAGATACTGTTGGGATATTTAAAGTACTATGGATGCAAAGGAGGGCATTTTAGTTTTGAACTGACATAGACTCTAGACACAATGATGATAATAGGAGTTAGCAAGACTGTCCATTTATTCCATGCATTAGCAGCCCCGAGTTGTACATTTCCCAGCTACACCATAGAGCAAGGTATGGCAGCCCTTGAAGGTTCCCCCCTGCCCCCAAGAAGAGATGGAAAGGAAATGGCAATTATTTTTTGAATCTAGAATAAATTTGCTAAGAATTTGACTTGGAGAAATAAAAAAAAAAAATGGGATCCTGACTACTCTTCCCCTCCTGCGTGAGGAGTCAGGAGGATCATCGTTAGAATGATTTGGAGGGAAATTTTTAGCTGAGCAAAAGGGTTACATGTCAGTCAGAAGGTAAGTAATAGGTTGTTTGCATCATTGGGTCATGTGTCAGTATTTTTGGCACATACAGTTTGAGCAAGACAGTTATCCTTGATATACAGGGTAAATTGCTTAGCATTTCAAATATGCCTTCAGTTTTGGGGAGTAAGTGGTAATGAAGTTCAAAAGGTGGCATGTTGTACCTCATATCAGGTGTGGCTGCAAGCCTGTGTTTAAGGGTCTACCATGAGAATGCTGGGTGGGTTTCTTTTAACGGCTCCATGTCTGGTTTAGTAGAGGTGCCATCTAGGATGGCATCTACTCCAAATCAAACACTATCTTTCTGCCTCAGTTTCCTTTGCCATAACCGTCTCATTTCTTTTCCCTTTCAAACACTGTAAATTGATTGTATTTTTTTTTACCTCCAAATAATAGTTGGTATTTTATTTACAATGTGTACCTTTCCTGGATCTGAGTCAACATTATGGAAACATTTTATTGCTTATCTTAGTAAATATTGGCACATTTCTGACTGTTTCCTCTCTCAATATCTGAACCTATCTACAAGGAGCTATTTCCGTCCTGCCCCCTGTCATCCACCCCCTTGGGCCATGTCCAATTGGTTCCTACAGTTAGAGGAAACTAATAACCACAATGTAAATATCCTTGTCTACCAAAGGACACCATTGGGTTGAATAATTCCCAGGGGAGTGATTCCGATCGTTTTTTCCAAAGTTACAAATTAACAAGCAAGTGAGATGATTACAAGCCTGAAGAAGTAGGTTAGTCAAGCTCAAGCAAAACCCAGAGCTGAGGCACAGTCAGCAGGGAAAGGAATGATAAGTAAGAGACTGTGTAATAGCAACTGCTGCAAGCCAGCAACGTGTGTCTTCAACAACTCGGTCCTAAGACACCAAAAACGAGTGAATGGATAACAAAGGGTAAGTGACCTCAGGCACCTGGCAGTCCCTCAGTAGAGAACACAAAAGAAAAACAATGTACTTTCTTTAAACCATGCCACACTCCTGACAGCTTCAAATTCCTTCATTGGTTTCTTTATTATTTCCCATAGCAGATAACAGCACCTGGCTGATATGCAGACAAAGAATTTGAGGATGTGTATTGCTTTGTGTTAAAGAGTTCATACATTCATCACAACAATATTCCCTTATAAGCTCCTATTTCTCTTTTTTAATACTTTATTTTTGAGAGAGTGCAAGCAGGGGAGGGGCAGAGAGAGAGGGACAGAGGATCTGAAACAGGCTCTGTGCTGACAGGCTGACAGCGGCAAGCCCGATGTGGGGCTCGAACTCATGAACCGTGAGATCATGAGCTGAGCCAAAGTTGGAGGCTCAACCAACTGAGCCACCCAGGTGCCCCTAAGCTCCTATTTCTTAAATACAAAACAAGGAGAGCACAGATGGTGGTACCACCACTCAAGTAAGATGCATAGGAGATCCTGTAAGGAGGAGGCTGCCCCCAAGCAGGCATGGGAGTATATGCTTTTGCCACCTTTGGCTGCCCAGGCACCAACCCCACTTAAGCCTCCCTTTGGGAGAGCAGCCCCTTCCCTTGAGTGCAGTTGCGGCAGGAGCTGCCCCTCACCTCCTATATGTGCGAAGGGGTTGAGGGCCAACACCTCCCTGCCTCAGGAAGCACCTGATTCAACCTCAGCCACTCAGGCACCCTTCCCCAGGAGGTGAATTTGAAGGGTTACAATGAGGTACACCAGCCTGTTTTTGCTGCAGAATTTTTACTTCAGTTCTGCGTTCCCAGTCCTCCAGAGTTTCTGTTCTTGCTGCTTTTCTGCCTGATCCTCCAGATCTCTACTGATGCAGTAGCCCCAGAGCTCTCTAAATAATCAGGAAATTCCCTTTCGGCTCAAAATAGACAGTCACTTTTGACGCTTGCAGCCATGAGCCCTGACTGATGCTATTATAGTTACCAGATGTGAATCTTGCTTGTAGTGTTATTTGGCTCCTCAAGTTCCTTATTCTATGTGTGGTGAGAATTGAACTTGGGAGAGTTCGCTCTGGCACCGGGCGAGTGACCTACTTACTCCGTTGAGGTCCATTGGATCTGACAACAAGGAAACAAGCACAAGGGGTCACAGATACAGCACCAGGGACACAGCACTGCAGGAAGTGCTCAAATGAAAGGCAGACTCCACTCAACCTAATGGATAGAATGACCTGCTGTTATCCTCTCTGTAGGATGCCATAGACACGTAGATGACTTTCAAACTTAAGAATCACTTTGGAAGCTTACTTTAAAAATGTGGTGTCTCTGGGCACCCAGTGGTTGAGTGGGTTAAGCGTCCAACTCTTGGTTTCTGTTCAGGTCATGAACTCAGGGTTCATGAGATTGAACACTGTCAGTGCAGAGCCTGCTTGGGATTCTCTCTCTCTCCTCCTTTCTTTGCCCCTTCCCCACTTATTCTCTCTCTCTCTCAAAATAAATGAAAACTTTGGGGCGCCTGGGTGGCGCAGTCGGTTAAGCGTCTGACTTCAGCCAGGTCACGATCTCGCGGTCCGTGAGTTCGAGCCCCGCGTCAGGCTCTGGGCTGATGGCTCAGAGCCTGGAGCCTGTTTCCGATTCTGTGTCTCCATCTCTCTCTGCCCATCCCCCGTTCATGCTCTGGCTCTCTCTGTCCCAAAAATAAATAAACATTGGAAAAAAAATTAAAAAAAATAAATGAAAACTTTAAAAAAAATTAATAAACAATTTTAAAATGTGGTATCCAAATCATCCTTTCAGAAATGCTAATGTAAGCGGTATGATTTTTATCCTACTTGAAAGAATCTTCCTTTCTCACTTCCCAAGTTCCCTAAAATTTCTATTAGATTTTTTTTTGCATGTGGGGGGGTGGGGAAAGAGGAAAATAGATATTGTCTATAAAAGGACTCTATTACCTAAGAAATGTAACAAATCAACATACAGTAGTGTTATATCCAAACTATACTTAGCCTGCTGGCAATTATTTATGTAAGCTTAGAGAAAGGAAATAAAACAAATGGATAGAAAAACTATACACAGTGCAAGCATTCTTTCTGCACTCTATAGGACAGGACACATGCTCTTGGTCAGCCTCAGCATCACTGTGCCTTTCTCTGTGACCATCTTACCAAGTTGTAGGTGACTCTAGTATCTGAAGATGTGTACCTTTCTAGCAACATGGCCCCCAAACATGAATCAATTGCTGTAATAGGTATTCAGTCAAACAAGCAATTATCTGTTCTGAGCTGGCAGAAAAAAATTCCACAATGGATTTATTAAGAGACCTCTTTAAGAATCTTCCAGGGTAATTTTGCTAACGGTGATTTTCAACTACATGCTAACCTCGGAACTTGATCTCCTAGTAAGAGGACTCTGCTCTTAGCAAATTCAGTCTTGAGAGAGGCTATCCAGTGTAACGTAAGGGTTAAATGTTTTCACTTACAGCCACATTGAGTTCAAGTTATCCCTCTGGCATTTATTAACTGAGCAACTTTGGACAAGTGGCTTACCCCTCCACGCTCAGCTTCCTCATCTATGAAATAACAGTCCCTCCCTCATAAGGAGGGACTCCAGGTTACACAGTGTCAAAACCACATGCAAATCTAATTACTAAGAAGGATAGGATCCCTTCCCCACCTTCCTCCATTTCCCAGAGTCCTGCAATATTTCCTGTGTTCCACTAATACCGCCACATTCAAATTCAAGCAAAGTGAAAACAAGGCAAATGCTGGAAAAACATCTGTCTTGCTTTCTCTTTGGCAACCACTGTGTCTGTAAGCAAGGTTCCTCACGTGGGCTGAAAAATCCAGGAAGTCTTTTAGTTACAAAATTATCATAGCAGGAACTGTGACTTGGGTTAAAACTGGGTGCCTTCCCTGACCACCAGCCTAGGTTGGGACCCCCCCCCACCCATCATATGCTCTCAAGGCATCCTATAATTCTCCGTGGTGATATTCATCACCATGTCATTTAAATAGTGTCTGTCACCCCTCTGTCTCTGCCATCATTCAGCCCCAATGCCTTCGAATGTAAACTTCAAGAGGACTTTTCCGGTCCTATGCCATCAATGCTTAACACGGTGTCTTGAGTAATGCAGGCACTCAATAAATATTTACTGAATGAATGAATGTGTGAATGACAATCCTACACATGTATGGATTTTAGATATTTTCTATTTTTAAAGTAGAGGCTGAGTAGAGAATGGGACCGATACTCATTTCGATATTGTCAGTTTTAAAGCCAGCCATATGCTTCACCATACTAAGTGTTCACTCAATTCATCTGAATTCAACAAACACTTCTTGAGCACTACCATGTGCTACAGGGATCGGGATACAGAGAAACTCGACGAGTTCGTCCTCCTCCACATCCTCTTTTCCTGTCAAACACACAGGAGGGGGAACTTCATATTGTTCTTTCATAAAATGAGCATTTGTTGAGCAATTGCTGTGTGTTGTAAATATCCCTAGCTCCATATTTCTTACTTGTGCCTGTTTTTAATGGTATAGACAGGGATGTGTAGTCTCTTGCCTGTGAACAATTATTCACTTGCTGCATGGGGGTAAATGGGTCCTTCTGGGTCTGTCACCTGGGTCTGGGACAATGATATGTCGTTTTGTACAGACCAGACAACATTATAATTAAAACCCTCAAAATCTCTTGTGTTTCTTACTCTCCCAAGTTCTTTGCAAGTTTAATGGCTCTCTCGGGGAGCTCTCTTCAAGTATTAGTGATCTGATCATTTCCACCTGTGGCTCTACTATCTCAACATTCAGCTTGCAGGGTTGCGATGACAGGGGAACAGAGACAATGAATAACTCACATTGAACTTCTATTCTTTGACCCAGACAGAAATCATATCTAGATCTCATTGATCAGGAGTCACAGGTCCTTAATTTTGTAATGGATCCAGAAAGGAGAGGGGAACTGGATATGGTTAAGCACCACCAGTCTTTATAACATTGTTGTATTTTATTCTTATCAGAAGCAATCCCTGTCAGTGGAGTAAATTGTGAGATAATTGTAAACTACTAAAGCTAGACTAGATATTAAAAAATATCTTCCTTTCCCTATCTTATAATAATGTAAACTAAGGCTAAAAGATCGTCCAAGCTTTCGGAACTAGATAGAGGTAAGACGAACTAGAAACTAGGTGGCCAGAATCCTTATCCGGTATATTCCTCCCACTGCATAATGATCTTCTCACAACACTGTCTGCATGGTACTCTATGTGTCCTCCCCATCAGTAGAAAGCAGAACCGGATAAAAACAGAGCATTTGTGGTTCATCCAGAGCCAAGTGTCTCATGTCAGTTGATTAAATACAGTAGAGCCTTCTGTCTAATTTCAGCAGAAATTCCAGTTCCTTAGACTTTCCATTTTCAATGCAGTATGTTATTTTCAAGGAGAAATTCAGTAGCAGGGACTGAATTTGTTGAGCCCTGAGGCCTGGATTTTAAATTTTATTAAGTATGTGTGTTGCCCTCCCACATCAAGCACAGATAGTTAACTTCTGGTTTGGAAAATCTGCTGGCATTTATTGGGCATATATGAACTGGATTGTGTCCCGTAGCACAGTGAGCTTGATTTACAGCTCATTCTTCTCTACGTATCATTTTTACTGGGGTTGGAAATAGATTTAAAATTTGGTAGTTTAATTTCCCATAATAGCTGAAGACACAGTTGGCAGAGGAGAATTTTTTAAAGAGAATATATTTAGAATTACCTGAGTGAGGGTTCAGTTCATAGGAGGACAAAATATACAGAATTGTCTGTCTTTTGTCTTTCCCCATAGCCTCTTCTTTCCACATACCTATACCAAACATGCTTCTCTACCCAAAAGCGCCTGCACCCTGACACCAGAGGTGACAGAGAAGACGGTGGTGACTAACCTGTTCTTGGTTGGAGGTGGGAACTCGTGATCCCTTAGACTTGACATCAACCAAACCCCAGAGCTCTCTGTTACACATGTATGCACTCTGATGTGCCTCCAAAACCCTTTCAGGGGCACGGCAGCCAGAAACACATCCTCAGACCATTTCAAGTCCCAGACAACAACCATTTCTGGACCTTTCCTGGGAAACATTCTTCTGTCCTCAAGAGCACCTTCAGTACAGCCTCTCCCATGCAGCCTGCAGCCTGAATAGTTCTGACATCACTCCATTTTCTGTAAGTCACTCCCATATTAGCAAAAAAAGAAAAAAAAATGTTTAAAATAGAATGAGGTCTCAGTTTCTTCTTCCTTTTCAAATTCTGCTCCTTTAGCCCAACACCCTCCAGCTGTGCAGGGAGATCAGTGACTTTTTCAGATTCAAGGCCAACATCAGTCTGAAAATTGGCTGGCAGACAGTGCCAAGAGACCAGGCAATTGGCTAGTTTCCTTTGATGACTGTATACTTTCCCCTCTCCTCTGTAAACCAATGAGCTTTTGAGTTGGACTGACTCTCCCCGGTCCAAGCCAATGCCCAAAGTGCGCATTCTAGCATGTGATTCCACAGGCTTTTGCTTAGCAATAGGACAGCTAATGATAGACTTTTATCACAATGTTGTGTGAATTAACTGGGAGTAGAGCAGGTAAGGTTTGTCAGCATAACTAGATAATTTTCAAAAGAGTGTCTCTTCATGTAGCCCCATAGGAGCACAGCATTTGTCTGAGAGAGATTATATTTATCCTTGATCCTGACCATGCCAAAGACCTTGGTCAAGTCATTGAACTTCCTAGGTTATACCCCTCTGAGCTACAGAGTGGAAATCCTAATATACTTGTTTTTCTTTCTCATATGATATGTGAGGGTAAAAGTGAGACTTAGTTATGAAATGCTTTGAATAATTATAAAATAAGGTATAATAATGACAAGCTCATTCAGGTTTGTGGGAATATTAAACAGTACAACAAATGGAAACTTAGAGTATTGCTGCATTACTTAGGATTATATCTGGCTAGCTGTGACTGAAAACCTAAAACAATAGGGGCTTATGCAAGAAATAAATTCATATTTTTTCAATAAAGTCTCAAGGAATAAAGTTTGTTGCTAGTAAAGTGGCTCCAGAAGGGTACCCAGGCTCTGGTTGGTTCTGATATCCCTGCAATGGAGCCCTTGTGCTCACAATGCAAAATCGTTCCTAGATCTCTAGTCATCACATCTATAGTTCTGATGCCAGTAAAGAGGAAACGAACAATGCAAAAGAAAGGACAAATAGTATATGCCAGCTATCTTTTAAGGTAATATGCTGAAAGCTGCCATACAACATTTCCACTTACATATTATTGGCCAAATTTTAGTTACATCATCCTATTAGCAAGGGAGGGTGGGAAATGTCTCTTTAGATGTCCACGTGTCCAATCAAAAATCAAGAAGAATGAGTTTTGGGGTTGGAAACTATCAGTTTATGCATCACCTAATAAAATTAAACGTGCACATACCTTATGACCCAGAAAGTCCATATTTAGTATTTAGGTATATGCCTAGGAGAAACTCCTTCACACGGCTAGACAGAAAACCGTATAGGGATTTCCACTGTGGCACTGTTTCAAATAGTCAAACAGCCTGTCATACTGAGAATGAATATGTAAACTGTGGTTCATTCTTAATATGGAACAATGTACATCAATGCACATGATTTAAAATCATTAATTTTAGGGGCGGCTGGCTGGCTCAGTCGGAAGAGCAAGCAACTCTTGATCCTGGGCTCGTGAGTTGGAGTCTCACGTTGGGTGCAGAGATTACTTAAGATAAACAAACAAACAAACAAACTTAAAAAAATCATTAATCTTATTTACTTAAATCAACCCAGATATAACTCAAACAACTTTGATGGGGAAACTGCAAATTACAGAAATCTGTATGAAGTATGATACCACTTATGCAAATCTTAAAAATACATGGAGCGACTATCTTTGAAAGTTAGCAATGAAGGAAGCAGTGTAAGACAAAGTAAGTTAGAAAACTTCAAAATGACGCCATGATGCCACTGAGGAAGTAAGAAGACATACAGTTTATGTCATGATTTTCCCAACATTTGCCTCCATTTTCCTAAAATGGATTCTGATCCTCAGTTCAAAACATATCATTGAAACCATGACCAAGGACTTATTCTCTGCTTTCATAAAAGTTAAATCTTTTAAAGTCTTTAAAATCTTCTTTACTCCCAGAGAAGAATAACATTCTTTTTTTTTTTAATTTTCTTAATGTTTATTTATTTTTGAGAGGGAGAGAGGCAGAGTGCAAGTGGGGGAGAGGCATAGAGAGGAGACACAGAATATGATGCAGGCTTCAGGCTCTGAGTTGTCAGCACAAAGCCCAACGTGGGGCTCGAACCCACGAACCTTGAGATCATGACCTGAGCCGAAGTTGGATGCTTAACCAACTAAGCCACCCAGGTGCCCCAAGAAGAATAGCATTCTAGCTCAACCTGAGACCACACATATATACCTTGTAGGCAGGGATTTTTGCCCTAATCAGTTTTATATTCTCAGGAGATGCATAGTTCAGTAAATCTTGGTAAAATGGATGAATAAATGAGTGAATCTCAGTCAACCGTTATTTGTCAATATGTTTCAGTGCTAGTTCCCTGTATCCATATTTTCTAGAAAGATCTTTCCTTAAGTGCTTGCCAGTTATCAGAGCAGATACTCCTTACCTGAAATTACTTCATGGTGGCTGTGTCATTCCCTAGTATGCTCAACTCCATGAATGATGGCATGATCTCCAGTTCTTTCAGACTGACTTTTTTTGACAGCTACTCAGAAGAATTCTGTCAAAAAGAATCAAGATATAGCCCAGAGAGGGGTCATAAAAAAGATAGATGAAGAAATACTATGTATTGTTTATGGGTAAAAATATATTTATAGAAAATGGTTAAAATATGTCTGGAAATGGTACCAACTTCAAAAGAGTACCTCAGGATAGAAGGACAGGGGGAAAGGATGGGAGAATTGGTCTTTAACCGCATTCCATAATATCTTATTTAAAGACAAAGAAAGCTGTGAAGCAAAATGACAAATCGTAAACTTCCAATAAATCTGAGCTGTGGGTTTTTTGATATCTGTTTTGTTATTTTCATCATGTTTGAAACATTTCATATTTCTGAACAAAATATTCAGTTGCAGAATATTAGGAAAAATGTGGTACAGTCTTATTGATGGTAGTTGCTGTTTCTGATCGCATAACTTTTGCAACTGTAAGGTAGGTAACAGATGAATGTATAGAATGGACGGTAAAGATCCACCCAAATGAGTGGTGCACATTTGCTGAATTGAAAAAGTCATCTGGAAGGAATTTGGGGAGAAATGCCATCTTCTGGAAGTTTGCCTGAACAGAGGAGACAAACATTAGCAGAATCCAGAGCCTCCCCTCCCCCAACCTCCATTTTTGTCCTTTACTACTTCAATCTCTATGCTTGGTGACACAGATTGTCTTTCAAGCTTCAGTCATTCCAAATATGTTTTCACCTAAGGACTTTAAACCTTCTGTTCCTCTTGCCTAATATACCTTTCCCATACAGCCCCCTCAACATTCAGGGCTCTGTGTAAAAGACACCTTGCCAGGAGGCCACCTAGGATTGCCCTAGCTAAAGTTGATTCCTCAACTCCTACTCCAGCAGTACCTATTTCATTATTATGCTTTAAAAATTTCCTTCATATTGGTTGTCACCATCCGAAATTATTCTAATGATTTCGTTTCTATGTATTTGTCTTTCCCCACAAAGTGTAAGCCCTATAGGAGAAGGTACTTAATTCGTTTTGTTTACTGCTGTATCTCCAGGATCTAAAACCATGCTTGGCACTAGCTGTTGAGTGAATGATACATGTCAGAAGATGTGATAGCCTCTAAAACCAGGGAGGAAAGGTGAAAGGTTTTTTCCAATTAGAGGAATTAATAGCCTAGAAGGCCTTAATCTCAAGAAAGTGTAGTTTCTGTTATTGATTTTTACTTTAATCGACTATTTTAGAGCAGTTTTAGATTTACAGAAAACTTACATAGAGTTCCCATATCCCCTTACAGAGGGGTCCCATATACTCCTTTCCCCACCACACACATATCTTGCATTAATTTGGCACGTTTGTTGTAATTGATGAACCAATACTGATACAGTATTATTAACAGAAGTTCATAGTTTACATTAGGGTAAGTCTTGATGTTGCATACTCTATTGGTTTAGACAAATTCATAACATCATGAATCCACCGTGATAGCATATATAGCATAGCTTTGCCGCCCTAAAAATGGTTTGTGCTCCCCCTATTCATTTCTCCTACACTTCCCTTAAACACCCCCCCCCCAACCACTGATCTTT
The DNA here is from genome assembly GCF_018350175.1 of Felis catus. Taxonomy (NCBI): domain Eukaryota; kingdom Metazoa; phylum Chordata; class Mammalia; order Carnivora; family Felidae; genus Felis; species Felis catus. Next base: position 66,787,641 of record NC_058373.1, read on the forward strand.
TTACTGTCTCCATAGTTCTGCGTTTTCCAGAATGTCATACAGTTGGAATCATATAGTATGTAACCTTTTTAGACTCGTTTCTTTCATTTAGCATGCATTAAAAATTTATCCGCATATTTTCCTCTCTTGATCACTCATTTGTGTTTATCACTATTGCAAAGTGTTAACATTTAAATGTAAAATATGTATTTATTTTACCACAATGGGTCATAATCCATCATATATATCTACCATAGTTTGTTTATCCATTCCCCTACTGAAGGACATTCCAATTGATTGCTTCCAATTTCTGGCAAAAATGAGTAAAGTTGCTATAAACATTTCATGTGTAAGTTTTTGTGTGGATATAAGCTTACAACTCATTTTGGTAAATACCTAGGGATATGATTTCTAGATCGTATGGCAAGCCCCAGTTTTTGACAGAAACTGCCAAACTGTCTATGAATGAATGACTCGACCATTTTGCATTCCCACTGACAACAAATGAGAGTTCCTGTTTCTCCACATTTTCACCAGCATTTGGTGTCATCAGTGTTTTGGCTTTTAGCCATTCTCACAGGCATGTAGTGGAATGCCATTTTTGTTTTAATTTAAATTTCCTAATGACATACAATGTTGAGCGTCTTTCATATGTTTATTTTTTTTATCTCTCTACCTCCTTCCATGAGGCGCTTACACAGATCTTTTAGCCATGTTTTGGAAACTGAATTGTTTCTTTTACTTGCTGAGTGGTAGGAGTTCTTTGTTTTCGATGTAAGTCCTTTATCGGATATGTGTTTTGCAAATATCTTCTCCCAGGTCGTGGACTTCTATCTTAAGACTGCACTAGTTTTTATAGAGTCAGTTTCTCAATAATTTTATCTGATACACTCCTAATGTCCTCTGAGAGTCCAAGCATGCCTGTCTATGTGATTGCTTACAACGCCTGATTTCTGTCCCCCTCCACCGATTTTGCCTCCTGGCACTCACATTAGGAGGATGGGTGGGAGAACAAAACTGGATATTATAACAGTTCCAGTGAATACATCATATGAAAGACACTGTTTTAAAATTGCCTATTAGTTAACAGAGGGCTTTGTACACATCTCTATTCCAGAGGATGGGGCAGAGACCATACCTATAAACAAGGTGCAGCTTATTAATGTTATCTCCTTTGCATGATATTAACATCTTCTGATTTCATTGCCAGAGATTCTTCCCTTTGGCAATCCTGTGCTGCCCCTTCCCATCCTTCAGAAAGGGGGGAATTCAGGAGACAATACAGTTACAGTGAATTTTCACTGGGAGAACACAAGTTAAACTTAAAACTAGTTCATCAAGAAAATTCACTGATAATTATTGTGAAAGAGAACTTTTCTGCTTATTTCAACTGGGGATTATTTTGTGTTATGTTATGTTATGTTATGTTATGTTATGTTATGTTATGATGCTATGTTATGTTATATTTTTGTTTTAGAGAAAGCACATGAGCTGGGAAGAGGGACAAAAGGAGAGAGACAGAGAGAGAGAGAGAGAGAGAGAAAGAAAGAGAGTGAGACAGAGTGTCTTAAGCAGGCTCCATGCTCCATGCAGAGCCCACGGTGGGGCTTGATCCCATGTTCCCACAACCCTGGGATCGCAACCTGAGCTGAAACCAAGAGCTGGATGTTCAACCAACTGAGCCAACCAGGCGCCCCAAATGGCGGTTATTTAGGTACATAATAATCATTTATTGACACAAAGACTTGTATATAAAGAAACTGCTTTCTTTTAAAGTTTTAGCTTTAACCATCCTCTGACTAAATCCTAAATTAAAAACTTTCCACTGATTCCTAGCTTGTTGCTAAACTTCATCTTCCAAATGACACGGGACTATGTTCTTGGGCTTGGGTGTAGAATTTCTCCCAATAGACTCCTATATGTACAAAAAGCATTCATGCAATCTGAGGGATTCTATAACAGATCCCCAAAGAGGATCTCTTTCCCTTATGCTTTTTTCCCCTGATTTCAGGCACAGTAAACTAGAGTTTACAAAGGAAATTCCTTTCCTATGCAAAAATCTGAAACAGCAGCTTTTTATCATTTAATAACTTAGCATTAGTTATTTTCAAAGGGGAAGAAGATAGGTGTTATTTTGAAAAGGGAAAGAAGCCAGTGAAAAAATTATAAACATTGTTTAGTTTCAAGTTTTTGAGGGAGCGGTATCCACAGGAACCAAAGTCATCTGAACGTCCAAAATGGGTACCTTTCTCTGATGGAGTAGACACCTTCCAGGGCTCACTTAGAGAATTTTCAGAATAGCCTCCAAACAAAACCTATTTTCTCCACTGACTTGCCTCTGTGCCTGAAATCCCTACCAGTTCTGTTCTTCCGCTGGGGTCTGCATTCCTTACAAGAAACCTCCTACTCCCTGCTGCCCACAAAGCAGCAAAGTTGACAATGTACAAACACATGATAATATTTGGGCAAGTAATATATCAGATTGTCATCATTCATTCTTTTGGTTACTGAGTAGTATTCCAATTGTGTATGTCCCACAGTTTTGTTTGTCCATTCATCAACAGATGGCTATTTGGGTTTTTTCTACTTTGGGACTATTATGAATAAAGTTGCTATGAACGTTCATACACAAGTCTGTGTATGCACGTATGCTTTCATTTCCCTTGGATAAATGGTTAGATGTGAGATTGCTAGATCGTAAGGAATCTGAATTTTTTTTTTCAAATTCCCCAGTTCTGACTCCTGTTTGCCTTCATTTGGGGCCTTTGTACCTCTTTTGATCTCAGTTAGTTGGGTCCTTCTTGTTTGTCATCTGCCCAGCGGACCTATTTTTACCTTCGTTTTTCATTAATGCATGGACTTGGGTTTACCTACTTTGTTCATACTGAAGGTTTTATGCTCTGACACTTATTACAAACCAGCCTAAGCCAATTTGGTCACATCTCTTTTGACCTTTTGGTATATAATTATAGCCACACATACAGTTTCAGTTTCTTCAGTAAGAGCAAGTTCCTGACCAAAGTCTCCCAAACATGCTGCCATTTACTAAATAAATTTTTGCTAACAAGCAGACACAAAACAGTAGGCACAGCCTGTGCTATAAAGTCAATTAAGACCTAGTTCCCTGTCCCCTTAAGTATGCCTACCACACTGTGCAGAAGAGACTAAATGGAGGTAGATGGGTCAATATTCTAGAAGCAGGATTTTGTGGCCCTGATAACCTACAGTAGTACTAATAGTAAGGTACAGTGTAGAGCTGCAGGCACCAACCTTCAGAGTTCTGGCTAAACAGGGCCTGCTAGATTCTTAGATTTGTGAAGGATGGAGATTGTCTCTAAACTATTCTATCCATTCCACATACCAAGAATATTATTCATTTCACCAGTGAAAGCTTACATGGTGCTAATTAATGGACCACAAATTTCACCAATGAAAATTCATTTCTAGCTTTCACACTACCACCTGGTGCTAATCAAAAACAAATATAACTGAAGCACTTGTAGTATACACATTTCATAATCTGGACCTTCTTATATCACCTGGTTACCTGTGAAAATTGAATTTCTGATTAGGACAGTGTACAGCATGTGACCTAAACTAAGCAATACCTACATATATCACATATGTCACTTGATATTTGCAGAAGTATTTTAAAGTAAATTATAAACATCATGACAACTCTTGGGGCACTTGGGTGGCTCAATCAATTAAGCATCCGGCTCTTGATTTTGGCTCAGGTCTTGATCTCACTGTTCGTTCATGAGTTTGAGCTCCACATCAAGCTCTGTGCGGATAGTGCAGAGCCTGCTTGGGGTTCTCTCTCTCTCTCTCTCTCTCTCTCTCTCTCTCTCTTTCTCTCTTTCTGCCTCTTCAGCATGTATGCTCTCTCTTTCCCTCTATTCCTTCAAAATAAATTTTAAAAATTTAAAATAAATAAATAAATAACATAACATAACATAACATAACATAACATAACATAACATAACAACATAACACTTAACAACTCTCAAATGCTGCCTTGGAAATAACATTTATTGAGCACCCAATATATGCTAGGCAGTCTGCTAGGTGTCTTATAATTCCATTTATATTCCTCATCTAGAGAATTATAATAACTCAATGAAGTAGGTAATATTGTGAATTTCTGTTTTACAAAGAAGAACTCTAATTTACTCCAAACAATTTGAAGCAATAAAGCTGTAGTTCAAATCTAAGTCTATCTACCTGCAAAGCAATGTTTCAGTCATTGTACAGCTTAAGAGATATAAACACATTTTTTTAGTATCTACTCAAAGATGTAGCTAAGTCACTGTGTATTAATCTTTCTTCTACTTTTTGGTTAATACATCTGGAAATCTTGGAGAATCTGTTGACAGCACTTTATCCCCATCAAAATAAACATACATGACCAAGTTTGTCAATAACATCAGGAAGTTTGTGAAAACTTCCCCTATCTTCCCTACGCCCAGCATGAATCTCAGATTAAGAATCCCTACAACAAGTAATGTTAAATAGTTCTCCACTTCAGATTGTAATATATACTGTTTGCTCTAGTTTTCATGTTTGTACTTCTGAAAGTGCTATTTGTTTCTAAGTTAGAGAAGCTATCCACCCTGTTTCTAATGGGGCTTCCGATTTCTTCATTTTAAATGGCACCTGGATATAGGAAGTTAATCAGCAACAGAATCCCCTTCTTGGTGACTATACCTTTAATCCTTCTTGGTGACCACACCTGGTAACTATACTTGAAAGATACAGTTTTCTCTGTATTTATACCTCAGAAACTATACTTAATGACTCTGCCCAAAGCCACTGTAGAAATAGGGTCCCTAAGCCAAAGGCCACATCCCTGACTATTCAGGAGTCCAAATGTCCAACAGGTCACTTCAGAAAACTGGCCACAAGGTAGCCTCCCTTCTGTCATTTGAGCATAAAAGCAAACCTGTATTTTTCTGTCTCCTTCCAGATTCTTCAATGCCTTTGACATTGTATGAACTTTCCTAAGCTAGGCATACTGCCAGGGCTCTGTGTCATGTGACTGAGGGCCTTCTCTAAATAGAATGCATGAACCACTCATTAGCATAATTTAAACATTAATTATGAAAACAGTCCCCCAAATGCCATGAAAACAAATAAACCACTGAGCCACTACTGAGCAAACTACCTTACTGCTGAGGCTCAGACAAACAATAGAATGATTAGCAAAAACACATTACTAGACTCAGTTATATTTCACACAGTATTTGACAATACATAGGGCCCACCTCTGATTCCCCATAAATAAGATATACAATTTAATGGTTCTCTTTTATCTTACACATCATAGTGAATCTGTGAGAACATCACTTAACCTCTTCAATCCATCTTTCAACTGCTGTTTGCTTACAGATAAGAATGAACACAAATGTAACTGTTTTTATTTTATTCTATGAATATGTACTTTTATGTTGTCTCTGATAAAGTGAAAAATACATATCGATATATAGAGAAATTGCTTTGCCATATATAAACAATGATTTTAAAGATTACTGAAATACAACCAACTACAGAATTCAGCATTTTTGGTAAATGTTGAATCCATTTCAAGGTATTTTATTATTTGGGATTACTAGAAGGACATCATCACAGCCTAGTTTTTCCAATAATTTAATTTTAAGGCATGTACAGAGATTATAGCATGAAAATGAAGGTATAATGCAAACAGCACACCTGAGTTTTATACTAGGTAGAAATTAATGAAAAGTAATCTAGTGTTATAATTATTCTCTGCTAACAAAAGAACTTCCTTTTTAATCATTCGATACTGATTCTTAAAAGAAGCCAATAGCTATAAAGTGGTGATCAAATATGTTTTGGCAAAACTAGATACAGTAAGCACTTTGAGAAGCTAATTTCTTCAAGAAACAATCGTTTTTCTTTTCATCTAAATTTTCAAAGCATTTTGATCTTAGTTTTTATCTCATTTACAAAATTTAAGAGTCCATAGTTTAATCAACTTCTCGCATACTTAAAATGGGGGCAATAATAGTAACTACTATTGTTGTAATGCATGTTAATATCCTGGCATGGAAGATTTCCAGGTTCTGCTCCAACCTGGAAACAGCCCAGAACTTGTCACTCCTGTCCTTATAACAAGAAAAAGCTGAACAAACTAAATATCAACAACTCTTGGGGGCCCATTAGATAACTTAGGCCACAAGGCAAACCAATATCCACAGTCTGGAAACATAGGCACGTCTAGGGAGATACAGCCAAGATCTGCTTGCCTAAAACAGAAGCAGCTGGAGCCATACACTGGGAAGAGTACTTAAATGATTATTTTGATGAATTGTGGAGGATGAATTTGGATTAATGTAACAGTGAGAAACTTTTGGGACTTCAGTCTTAGGATGGGCCCCACACTCTCAAGATTTTTACCCCCATCAATTTCACTAGGTTCTCATGGTGAAGATCAAAGAAGTTCCCCCTAGTTCATCGCTCTGCCTTTAGCAGAGATCGGGGAAGAGTAATTTTAGTGTAATAATCCCAGAGCCTTCTCGGTAACAAAGGCCTACTCTCCAGGAGAGAAGACTTTGCCAGGACATTTCTCCAACACCAGCCCCCCAATAGGCTTCCTGTCTCATTTAAGTAAAAAAAAAAAAAATCCATAGGGTCAAGGCTAGGGAAATAGGTTAGGAATGCTATAGCCAGGGAATAAAATGGGGATGGGGAGAAATATTTGTGAAGGTCACAGCCTAGGGACACAGGCCGACTAAAAGACTCAAATTTAATCATACAATATAGACTACTTCCCTTTCCCCATATCTACTCACCCCATCCACAGGGCTCCTGTTGGTATATAATAGTAGTAGATTATAACTAAAGAACTGCAAGATGTGAACTCTAAGGAGGATTATTTAGGGAAGCCTAAACTCAAGAAGAGTGACAAAAACTAGGACCCTGGAGAAATTGAAGCCTCTGGCTCCTGTAACTACAGCAAACATGAATCACAGCTACTACAGCACCTACTAGGCAGATTAGCATAAATCTTCAAGCTAAATTCCTATTTCCCTCAGTTCCTATTACTCAGTACAGCATGTCTAGCTTTCAACAAAAAATTACCAGGCTAGTGGGAATGCAAAATCGACAACCACATTGGAAGACAACTTGGCAAGTTCTTAAAAGGCTAAACATAGGTTTACCATAAAATCAGCAATCACACTCCTGTGTATTTACCCAACTGATCTGAAAACTCTGTCCACACATAAACTTGCATATAAATGCTTATAGAAGCTTTATTCATGATCACCCTAAACTGGAAGCAACCAAAATGTCTTCCAGAAGTAAAGAGATAAACAAACTGTGGTTTATGCATACAATACAATACTACTCCACACCCACAAAAATAATTAGCTATCAAACCAGAAACAGACATGGGATATTTAAAAGCATATTGTAACTGAAAGAAGCCAGTCTAAAGACTCTAAATACTTTATGATCTTCTATAAAATGCAAAACTATAGAGATAATAAACAAATCAGTGTTCACCAAGGTTTCAGGAGAGCTGTGTTAGTTAGTAGGTGAAACAGGGTTTTTGTTGTTGTTGTTGATGTTGTTGTTGTTGTTGTTGTTATTTTGTTGTTGTTGTTTTGGGGGGGGCAGTCAAACTGATCTGAATGATATTGTGATGGTGGACACATGACATGACATACTTGTCAAAACCCATAGAATTTCATAGCACAAAAATGAACCTTAAGATATAAAAATTAGCCAAAAATATCATTTGGAAGGTTGGAGGCTCCAGGATGGAATGTACAATGCAACATAACAATTTAACTGTGTTACAAATATATGAAATGACCTCACTGAAGGAAATAGGGGGGAAAAGATGCCTACCTCTATAACTATAGAAATAAGTAGAGTCTGCATGACTAAAGGTAACAGAAACTGTATCTAAGCATTGTCCTCTAGTTGATTAAATTGCTTCCCATGGAGGTATAGGCTACCAATTCTGCAACCACTACAGATAAGCAACAGGTGGAGGCTAGAAGGACCCATTGTTTAATGGATTAGAATTGGAAACATCAGTATGAATTTATCTTTAGGTTAATATAGATACTGACAGTAATACGTAAAAATATTTATAAATATGTGCATATACAGAGGCTAGTATATACATACATATCCTTGCTCTGTCAGCTGAGAGGGGCAAAAACAATACTCAGGTAAGCAATTCACCCAGATCTTGGTTTCTAATTCTCCAACAAAAGGAAGCTGGGATCCTGGAGAAATGGCTGAGTCTAGGACTGAAGCAGGAAATATATAAGATGAGCCTGAAGCATCTGTAGTGCAAGAAAGTAAGAAAGTGTGCAAAAAAGAAAATAATAATAATAATAATAATAATAACAGAAATCCACAATAATAAGGGCATGTTAAAGGGACATGGGAGTCAACTAAAAGAGTTCCCAATTGCCAAAGCTGGAACAATTAAAGCAAGAAAATAAATAAAGTAGCATTGGATCATAATCTAGTGTATAAAGCAAATATCCACAAATCCATACCAATATAACAAATGATTGAATAAGTAAATAAACTGAGGAAAATAGACAAATAACTCATGTAGAAAAGTTCCAAATAATTTATGTAGATATTTCACCCTCAAAGTGGTAGCATAACTCATCATTTATTAAATGAGTGTGGTGAATAGTGACTTCCTTCCAAAGAATACAGTATGGAGGAAGGAAAGAGGGGATTATAACTTTACAGTTAAGAGAACTGATACACACTACCTCAGCCAGAGAGTCAAGGTCAACATCAACAATGATGTCACTTTGATAGTATGTACCCTTGACTTGATATATGACTTTAGCTCTATTGTCTTATTTCCCCAAAGCCCATTACCCCAGTCTAATCATGAGAAAAGCATCAAATAGTAATAGAGAAACACTCTACAGTTGATTATATCTGTCAAGATCATTAAAAACAAGAAGAGTCTAAGAAACTGTCACAGCCAAGAGGAACCTAAGAAGACATGACAATTAAATGTAACATGTTATTCAGAACAGGATCCTGGAACAGAAAAAGAACATTAGGTAAAAACCTAAGGAAACTTGAAAAATGATTAATTTTAGTTAATAATGTGTCAATTTGGTTCATTAATTATGACAAATGTGCCATATTAATGGTACATTATAATGGTACAAATGTATCATTATAATGCATCTATTATTAATTAGTAATAGGTGGAATGGGGTACAGGGTACATGGAGACTCTCTGTATTATCTTCCTAATCTTTCTGTAACCTAAGACTATTTAAAAAAAATTTTTTTTTGATTTTAGAAAAGTATATGGTGGCATCATCTCCCTGCCTCATGGGACGTACTCAGTAAATGTCAACTATTATTATTTACACAATGAACACTAAGTTGGCAGGGATCTCTGTGGTCAAAGAAAAGTTAGATGATCATTAGAGATTTAAATAGAATGTTGACTGTAATTAACCTGAACAAACTGGAATCTAAAAAGAAATGTTAAACCATGCATTGGCCATTACCAGACTCTCATTTTCTTTAAGAGTCAACCATAGAATAAAGTAAGAATCAGAATATGAGGTAGAGGAAAAGCAAACCCTAAGTGATTTTCTTTCTTCCCCTAAAAAGGACAAATGAACAATACTGCCTCCTGTAACAAGGCCCTGTATTGCTTTCAAAGTGATGTCATCCAATCCACTCCAGAAGGCTCAACACACCATCCTGTCAGAGTCGTTTACATTTTCATAGTGAGCTTCTGAAGATCTAAAGATCCTTAAGATATAAGCAGACATCCAATATTACTGTGGCTCAGATAGGCTCTGGAAAAGTATGGGAAAAGATGAGCGATGTGAATAAACATGATGGAATATTTCATTGGAAAAAAAATGAAGTATGTGCTTAAAAAATGATTCCTATGTCTGGGCATTCATCCCTTTTCTCATTTATCAGATAGATCCTTTTGAGAAATTCTGAGTTGTTGAAGAAATTGTAATTGACAATTCATTTATTACCAGGGCCATGCAGCCTGGGGTTGGGGGGTGGGCAGGAAAGTGTCAAAGTTTTATTTTCCCTTTATTTTACAAATCTAAGAAACTCATTCAAATCCTCATAGCTTAGGGTGAGCCACATAGGCGAATTTTCACCTCTGAATTCATTAATTGCTAATATTTGACTCCAACACTGCTGGTGTCCCTTTGGGCAAATTAACAGACTGGATTTAAAGGCTTAAAGGCCCTGGATTTAAAGGTTTGTTGCACTGTGAATAGAAAAACAAGTGCACAACCTTATTTTCTGCCATTGCCTATCAAGGTCCCTCTTATTTTAAAATTTGGTAGGTTAACTGGGGGCACCTGGGTGCCTCATTCGGTTGGGCGTCTGACTTTGGCTCAGGTCATGATCTCAGGTTCCGTGAGGTTGAGCCTCGCGTCAGGCTCTGTGCTGATAGCTCGGAGCTTGGAGCCTGCTTAGGATTCTGTGTCTCCTCTCTCTCTGCCCCTCCCCTGCTCACGCTCTGCCTCTCGCTCTTAGAAATAAATAAACATTTAAAAAGTTTTAAAAAATTTTGCAGGTTAACCAAAACTACCATCTATGTTTAGATCTTTAAAATAAATACTAAATTCATCTATTAATGATGAAGTTCAGATTATTAAAGGAACTGGCTTTTAATATTCTGAAAAGGAATCTGTCCATGAATAAGTCCCTCTGAATCTCCATCTCATCAGGATGCACAAAAAACCAGTATGAACACAATGGCTACAATGGCCAATTACATGCCTGTATCAGCCTGAATTATGAAGCCAGTCAAGTTAGGCATGGGAAGGCTGCATTTGTCACCATACAGGTGCCATTCTAGAAGCAGTCACTTTAAACATGATGCCAATGAATCCTTGCCAAAGGGAAAATTTATACTAGATTGAAATATATTCCCTCCTCTTTCAGGTATATTTGTATTTTGATAGCAATGCCTAAAGACCAAAAACAAACAAACAAAACCCAGAAACAAACAAACAAACAAAAAACACCACAAAATTTAAAGGTGCAACTGTTTATTCGGGGAATTTTAGACTGTCAGATGATGAAGAGAAAGGAAAGGAAAAATGTTTGGAATAGGTTTTGAATCATATCAGAGAAGCAGTCTCCTAGTTTGTATCTCCCAATTATTTCCCTCTCTATATAGTCTCTTGCTACATGAAAAAACTTGACTTTATTTAAATTGCATTTATTGTACAGAGTTTCAACAACATTGAATAGCATTTTAAGAATAAAATTTATGTATAACTCCATGTCAAGCACAATTGTTCTAAGGGTTTTTACATAGCTATATTTCATTGTAATCAGTAAATTTACTTCCTATACTTTACACTTGCCAATGTATTCATCCATTCAACAAATATTTATTAAATGCCTACTATGTGCCAGGCATCATTCTAGGGGTTGAGATACATCACTGAACAAAACAGACAAAATTCCTGATTTCATGAAGCTTATGTTCTACTGAAGGAAAGATATAAATAATAAATATAATATCTAAAAATTAGATATGCTATATTTTTAAATAATTAAGAAGGGCAGGTAGGATTGGCAGTGAGGATTGGGAAGGAGGATATAATTAAAAATAGTATTGCTGGGGTAGACATCCTTGAATAGTGACATTAGAGCACAGGCTTGCAAGAGGTAGTCAAACACGTAGATATCTAGGGAAAGAGACTTCCAGACAGAGAAAATAGTCAGTGCCAATGACCTTTGTGCTGTGAATGTGGCTTGCATGTCTGACTAGCAGCAGGGAAGTCAGTGTGGCTGGGGCAGAGTAAGCAATAGACAGGGTAGAGGCAATGTCAAAGATAATGAAAGCCAGAAAACGTAAAGTCTTGTATACCATTGTAAGGGCTTTGGCTTAAGTATTATGCAGTTTTAGACAAGTGATTAATCATTACAAGGCTCAGTTTATATAATTTGTGAAATGAGGAGCAATCAACTAAAAAAGAGGAACAACTTTTAATCAATAATGGAGAGGAAATGGGATAATAAAAATTAATACTAAAGAAAGCAAAAAAAGAAAGGAAACAAAAAATTCAGAAAAGAGAAAACAAATAACCAAGGTAGTACATTTAAACTCAACCATAAAGTAATGATGATTACATTAAATGTAAATGGTCTACAAACTCCAATTAAAGAGCAGACTGTTAAATGAGTTAAAAAGCAAGACCTACCTACATGCAGTCTATAAGAAACACACTTGAGACATAAACCCCAGAGGGGTTAAAAGTAAAAGAATGGGAAGAGATATACCAAGTTAAATTCAACAAAAAGGAATTTGGAATAGCTATATTAATATAGACTTCAGAGTAAGGAATGTTACCAGCATAAAGAGGTACATAGTACGATGACAAAGGAGTCAATATATCAATAAAACATAACAATTCCAAAAGTATCTGCACCTAAAAACAGAACTTCAAAATACAGACAGCAAAAATTTATAGAACTTAAAAAAGAAATATATAAACTCACAAGTATTGATGAAGATTTCAAAATCCCCTTTCCAATAACTGAAAGAACAAATAGATAGGAAATCAGCAAAAGGGCTCAAACACTGTTTGCCAACTTAACCTAATTGACATCTGTAGAACACTGCAGTCAAAAATAGCAAAATAGGAGCGCCTGGGTGGCTCAATGAGTTAAGCATTGACTTTGGTTCAAATCACGATGTCATGGTTCATGGGTTCAAGCCTCACATTGGGCTCTGTGCTGACAGCTCAGAACCTGGAGCCTGCTTTGGATTCTGTCTCCCTCTCTCTCTGCCCCTCCCCTGCTGGCACTCTATCTTTTTTCCCTCAAAAATAAATAAACACTAAAAAATTTTTAAAAATAGCAAAATAGACTTTTTTCAAATGTACGTGGAATACTTTTACCAAGACAGACCATTTCTGAACCAGAAAACATCTCAATAAATATAAAAGGATTGAAATTGTCAATGTATATTCTATGACCTCAAAATAATTATAGCAGAAATCAATAAGAGAATTATATCTGGAAAATCCCCCCAAATTTGGAAATTATATAGCACATTTCTGTATAATGCATAGGTAAATTAAAAATAACAAGAGAAATTAGATATTATTTTAAACTAAATGAAAACAAAAACACAAAATATCAAATGTGTAGGATGTAGCCAAGCATGTATGTTTTAACATATGGCATAAAATATGTATAATAAAAAAAAATAAAGATCTCAAATCAAATCTGTTTCTACTTTAGAAACTAGGTGCGCACATGCATGCGCGTGCGCGCGCGCACACACACACACACATAATAAAGCCAAAGAAAGCCAAAGAAAGAAAACATGCAGGGTAACAGCAGACATTAATAAAATTAAAAGAAAGAGAAAGATATCAATGAAAGTACGAGCTGTATCTTTGAAAGAAAAACAAAACAATATAAATGATAGACTTCTAGCGAAACTAATCATAAAAAAACTAAGGAAAAGTAAGTACTGATATCTAAAATGATATATGAGTCATAACTACAAATACTACAGACCCTAAAATGATATAATAAAATATTTTATTTTTAAGTTTATTTATTTATTTTGAGAGAGAGAGAGAGAGAGTGAGTGGGCATAAGTGGGGGAGAGAAGCTGGGGGAGAGGGAGAGAGAATCATAAAGAGGTTCCACACTGTCAGCCCAGAGCCCAACACGGGTCTCGATCTCAGGAACCAAGATCATGACCTGAGAAGAAATCAAGAGTTGGACCTTAACTGACTGAGCCACCCAGGTGACCCAAGAAAATATTTGAAACAACTTTTTTGGCCAATAGTTAACAACTTGGATAAAATAACAAATTTTTTGAAAGGCATGAAGTTCCAAACCTGACTCAAGAAGAAAAAATAACCTGAATAATCCTATAAATTTTAAATACATTGAATTCATAGTTAAAAACCTCCCCACAAAGAATACTCCAAGCCTAGGGGGCTTCACTGGTAGATTCTGTCAAACATTTAAGAAAGAAATGATAACAAATCTACACAACACACTCCCCACAAATAAAAGAGAACATATTCCATAATATTCAATGAAGCCAGAGAAGACATGATACCAAAACTAGACAAAGCCATTAGAAAAGAAAAGTAAAAATAGGAAGAAAGGAAAAGAAAGAAAATATGAAAACAAGACACAGTTATTCCCCATGAATAGTAGCAAATTGAATCTGGCAATATATAAAAATATAATGCATCATAATCCCATGGAGTTTATCCAGCAATACAAGGTAGTTTGAACATTTTAAAAACAAAATTTAATGTACCATATTAACAGACAAAATAAAAATTATATGATCTCAATAGAGGCAAGAAAAACATTTGACAAAAATCCACATACATTCTTGATAAAAAAAAAAAACTCAGCAAACTAGGAATAATAGGCAAAGACTTGCTCAATTTGTTAAAAAGCATTTTTGGAAAACCCACAGCTAGCATGATACCTAGTGGTAAAAAACCTTGTAATATGAAAACAAGGAAAAGATTCTTCTTCTCAGCACTTTTATTCATGTTATATTGAAGGTCCTCGCCAACAAGGAAGAAAAGATTAAAAAGAAATTCTTTGCAAACTTTCTTTGCAAACAATATGATTACCTATGTAGAATACCTTAGTCAACATCAATTTTATTTATTCATATATATATATATATATATATATATGCAACAAAAAATTGGAAATGTAGAATATCTTAGTCAACATCAATTTTATTTATTCATATATATATATATATATATATATATATATATATATATATATAACAATTGGAAATTTCTATTTAAAAATACTATTTACAGGGGCACCTAAGTGGCTTAGTTGGTTGAGAAACCGACTTGATTTTGGATCAGGTCATGATCCCAGGGTTGTGGGATCGAGCTCTATGTCAGGCTCCATGCTTAGCATGGAGCCTGCTTAAGATTCTCTCCCTCTGTCTCTTTCCCCCCCTCTCACATGCATCCTCTCTCTCTCTCTCTCAAATTAAAAAAATAAATAAGTAAAAAATAAAAAAATACTATTTACAGTATTAAAAAATGTAAAATACTTAGGAACAAATTTTACAAAAGATGTACACTGAAAACTACAAAATATTGCTGAAAAAATTAATGATGATTAATAAATGTAGAGACATATCATTCTTATAGATTGGAAGACTCACTACTATTAGTAGGTCAATCCTTCCCAAATTGATATATAGATTCAATTCAATTCAATTCAATTCAATTCAATTCAATTCAATTCAAATTCCAGCAAGAACTCTTTTCCATTATGAGTAGAAATGTAAAATGGTACAGCCACTTTGAAAGACAATTTGGCAGTTTCTTATATTATAAAGTATAGACTTAACATATGACCCAATAATTGTACTTCTAGGTACTTACCCAAGTTAACCAAAAACTACATTCACACAAAACTCTGTGGCAGCTTTATGTATAATTGCCAAAAGCTGGAAGTAGGCAACTCAATAATAAGACAAACAATTCAATTAAAATAGGCCAAAAAAAAAAGAATTTGACCAAATAATATATAGGAATGCCAAATAAGCACATGAAAATATACTCAACATCATTAGTCATTAGGGAAATGCAAATTAAAGTCATAATGAGATGCCACTACACACCTAGTAGAAGAGCTAAGATTACAAATACTGCCACTGCTAAGTGTTGGCAGTGAACCTACATTACGTGGCTGGTGGAAATGCAAGATGATTAAGCCACTTAATCAGGAAGTCACTGGCAGTTTCCTAATAATGCTGCTATAAACATTTGCTACATGTATTTTCATTTCTCTTGGGTAATTTCATAGGAGTGGAAAGGCCCAGAGGACTTTTCTAAGTGGTGGGTAATGGGCCACAAGGTAGCAATATGAGGAAGGAAGTACTTTCCCAGAATTTCCCAGAGTTAGGAAAGAGCAGAGACCAGCAAGGCAAGAAAGTGAAGGGGGATCCCTGCAAAACCAGGAATGATGAGGGAACTGGTGTGGAAAGGCAACAGCTTCAGACTTGGGTAAAATAAAGGGCCCTGTTCCTTAATATAAACTAGGGGGGATGGCCCTGGAAAGGGGCTGACAGGGGGCATGAGACTCAGTTAAGTTGTAAGCCTGCAATTTCTCCCAATCAGTTCTGGGCCAATAAGCAATCTCATAAATGTGATAGATATGTCAGCACCCACAAAAGACATGAGATCTCATCCTCCAGAATATCAGCATGCATGCCACTCAAGAGCCACAAAACTTAATGCGGTTCCAAGAGCTCCAGCTGCCACGGAGAAGGCTTTCTAGGCTGTCAGTCCTAGAGATCCAAAGACACACAGGAACAGTGGGCTGTGTGATAGACTAGCCACATGCAGGAAACAGTAACTTTATTGACTAGAGCATAAAGTGTGGGAAGAGGAAAATAAGATTGGGGAGTAAACTGAGGCCAGAATAAGGAAGCTCCTGACCGCTCTCCTTATGGTCCTATTTGTATTGTAGATTTATATATTGATAATTGCATATTCTAGAATTTCACAGTTGGAAGAATAGAGAGGAATCTTTGTTAATAAATATGTAATTGCATAATCAAAACATTATACAGTGCAGCATAGCTGTGTCTAATTATTTTTTAGGACACATATTGTTGTTGGCATTCATTATAGGCTGTAAGCACACTAACTAGACTTTACTGTAGGGAATCTGAAAGACCGGCTCTATCTTCTGTATGCATGAGTCCTAAATTACTATCTGCGAATGATTTAGAAGACAGAACTCAGTTCCCTTTGTGTCTTTGCTCATACTGTTTCCTCTGTCAAGAATATCCATTCTCTGTGTCCCTCCATACCACATCTTATGGTTTAGTGGTTAGGAAAGTGGACTTTAGAGTCAGACAGTGTCTGGTCACATAAGAGCTCAGTAAATGTTAGCTGTTTCTATAAATACCCATCCTTCAAGCTCAAATGCCAATCCCTTGATACTCCCCCCTCCTCTTTGCATGCCTCCACTTCTCTCCTTCCCAAGCCATAAGGACTCTTTCCTTCCTGTGAACATACATATCGCTTTGCCAATATCTACTTTTTAGCTGGAATTCTGATAATCTATGTACATTCATTATCTCCCTTGTTAGATAGTGAGCTCCTTGAAGGCAGAGTCCACCCATGTTCCACATTCATGTCCCTCATTGTGCCATTGTGCCTGAGGGGACACCTTAGAGTAGGGGTCATAGTAAGTATTTATGGATCATGATGTCACGAAAAGGCACGACTTCGCTTTGAAAGACATTTCCTACTCTGAGTATAAAAGCTGAAATTTGGTAATATATGAAAGTCAATGATCATCATGAAAATGTTTGCAAATGTATCAGGATTCTAATATTTGAAACTAATCTGCCTTCCCCATACTGGGATCATCAAATGGAAACGATATACAAAGAAATCTGCACACCCATGCAGTGTATGATAGCTATACTGATTCTGCAGAGATGAAAAGGAAAAGCCATTTCATTTTGTTTTTGCTGAGGAAACATATGACATTCATCAGTATAATTTTATGAGAGATAATTTTGAGAATCCTACATTCTTAAAGAAAACCCTAGTAATTGTTTTTATTTATTCTAAGTTACCAGAGGAAAAATTTATCACTAATTCCTCAATTATTTCATTATGCAGCACTAATAAACAAAAGTCTTGACATCCCCATTATGTTTAGCAAAATATAATCTAATTTAATAAATAATTTTGACTGAAGTGATTATTTACTTAAAACATAGAATATGCAGAAGGAACCTCAAATCATATTTTCCCGGTGCCATATAATAAAATAATTGTGCAATTAGTAATAAACCGCATGCAAGAATGACAAATGTTTTATTTAAAACTTGGGGAACAAAAGCACATCACTTGCGCTTTTTCCAAGCGAACAAAATCCTATGGTATATTAATCAAAGGGGCTGTTTTATGCCTCTGGCAGCAGTGTTTTAAAGTAAACCCTTAATATCAGATCCCAATCCCCAGTTTCAATTTGCTTTCAATGGAAAGGACATTAGAGTTTATAAAATACTCCTTGATTACTTTTTTGAAGGCCTGAAATCTTGACATGTCCGTGACTTGCTCGCACTGCATCAATATACAGTGGTTGAAAGAGCAATACCCATCGCGAACATTGCCACATTGACTTATAGAATCATGCCCTTGAGAAAAAGCCAGAGAGAAAAAAGGAGCGCCAGGCAGTGACAAAAATGAAATAGAACTGTCATCTGGCAGTTCCTCATAGTCCGTCAAGGAAACTATTAAAGATGTACAAAGAGCCAGAGAGCGCTTGGGTAAAGGTTGTGAAGCCAGCGCTTCAAGGGCAGGTCACTGCCAGCGGCTGGGGACTCCGTGAAAAGCCGGGCGGGGCCCGCTGAGGGGGCGCTCAGGCAAAGGGATGAAGCGTCCCATCCCAAGGCGTTTGGACAGAAGGAATTTAAAATACATTGTAAATTAACTCTTAAGTAGATCCTTTCTCTAGCAGCAGTTATCACGGAGATTATCTTGGGTCTGGCTCAGGAACTACATTTAGAGCCTGCCTCGGGTTATCGAAGCCAGGTTCAAATATCAGTCCACCCACTGCTGGTTTGCAGCATCTTTGCCAAATTATTCAGCTTCTCTTGGCCTCAGTTTCCCCCTTTCTCACACGTAGGAAGTATGAAATCAGAATCTGTCCTTTACCTTTTTCCTCCTTCGCACCGGCTCTATTCCTTTATCCAACATTCGGCTCATTTCTGTGCCCACACGTTTCTGTGTCCCCCACATTTGAGAGCTTCCTAAATCCTAAAGCCATCAGGTCAGATATGCTTTGTTGGCCAACAGTTACTTTGTCTGAAAAAAAGTAAGAGGTCCTCATGAACACGAAGAGGATTTCCAGGAAAGGTCTCCACCTAACCCGCACCACACACACACACACACACACACACACACACACACACACACACACACATTCTGCCCTGAGGTCACACAGATCAGATTTCTGGGAGGGAAAGTCAAAGCTCCTGAGGCCTTTGTTTATCCCTCAAATTATTCTAATAGAATTTCACCTAGGAAAGAGGGAGCAAATGATATCATATTCAGACATTGAGGAGAGGTATGTGGAGAAGGTGACGCCTTACCTTCTCTTCCTATCACCCAACATAGATCCCTATCACTCAAAAAAGAATTGGGGAAATTACCTAAAACTGGAATACGCTCAGCCATCACACTATGTAAAACATTGCTGAAAAATATAGTTTGTCCCTAAATCTCATTATGAATTGGGATTTAAAATAAGTAAATAAGACATTTGAATATGCAAGGCAATGGAAAGATATAATTTGTAGAAATTAAAAGATCAGATTTAGTCATATGTAGTAATTAAATCCCTAAATGAGTATGAGAATAATGGAAACTCAAATTTTGTTGCATTTTTTGTTATTTAAAACAATCACATTTTTCTAGTCATTTAAACTCAAAATCTGTGAGAGAGAGAGAGAGAGAGAGAGAGAGACCACTCTGTTAAACAGGCCTCTTCAGAAGACATTTTCCTTCTGGATGCAATTAAAGTGTTCACATAATCTAAGAAAGGAGGAAACTTTTTAAAGCCCTTTTTTGATTGTGGGGGATGGAGAAGATCTTATCATGATCTCCTTTTCCATTGATGGTCTTATAGTCATTTTAACTCTAACATGCTATTATTTATCCCAAAAAATGCATTTCTTTCCAAATAGAGACTGCCATGTCCAGAATAATGTTTGGCTTTTCTTCTAACATGGTTTTCATCCTTAGATACACTATAGTTTAGGGGGCTGTTTCAAAGGTATTTCTTTCATGATTGTCATTTCCAAAAAAGTGTACTATAGCTTAGAGTCAGAAGTATATTATAGATTTATAACAGTAATGATTTCTACAGTTTCACTAATCTGTCATGCAGATGGGACATATCATTTTATTCTGGGCCTCCCCCATATTCTTTTGGCAAGACCGAACATACATTATTTCAACCCAAAAGATTTTTTTTTCTCATAACATTAGAAGGTATGTTGTAGAATTCAATTTACAAACTTGGCAACAGATATAACTACAACAAATAACATAATACCAAAAACATCAGTTACAAAAGCACACTATAAAATGAGTAATTTCCTGCTGACTGGCAGGTATAGGAAACTGCTACAGAATCTAATTTTGTTGAACAGATCGTCAGGGGGCCATCACCACAATTGTCACTAAATCTAAATACTTTTCCTAGTGACCAAAGCTTGTGCATTTAAGAGAATGGCCTCTTACAAAAGAAACTGATACTGCCCTCTAGAATTTACTTTTCATGAGGAATGAGAGACAACACGTGTACATGGCATTTAATTCACATATCATAGTTTTGTGGGTTTTTTTTTTTTTTTGGAGAGTAGTGCTTTTAAATATGTTCCTTTTTTTTTCCACCCCCCACTTAATGTAATCTACAAACTCTTGTTTCTGCTAAGACAATACAACTTGTTCCTGACTGCTCAATGTGACCATAAAGAGAGCCAGATACGTATGAGAAATCAGCAAAACTATAAAGGCCACTGTTCCTTTCAATGATCCCCTAATACTGGAGTTTGCATTTGTTCATAATCTTGCCCAATTCCCCACTATCCTGGAAATCGTGTGTATGTGGTAATGATAATAATGGGGATGAGAAGGAGAAAGAGAAGTAATAAAAGGCTTGCAGGTATTCCACATACCTAATCATATTTAGTACTTATGAAAACTGTATGGCAGAGATACTCTTATTCTCCCCTTTTTACTAACGTGGAGAGTAAGGCATGGCAAGTAACCCATGTGAGGTCCCACTACCGATAAGCAGCAGAATCAGGATTTGAACCGCACACCGACTGCAGAGCCTGGGCTCTTGTTTCCTACGCTACACATTTGGAGACACAAGAAGTGCACACACAGGAGGGTTCATAAATATCGAAGCAGAGCTCTCCAGATCCATCCTCGGATAGAAACGTTGGACCGGGACCATATATTCTTATGTTACTGGTATAATGTGGGTAGTAACTGTAAAGGTGATTTATAAAAGGAGAGCACGATGTAAGTTGGCATTATTGCAAGAAAATGTTTAAAGAAGGTGGAATCTTAGAAGAAGCAAAATCTAGGCTGAGATCAGAGTGCAGGAGTGAGAGATCACGCACAGGAAATAATGCAAATATAGGCACATGGGTGCAAGTTGGACACATAAATCTTTGGTGGAAAAGATAGCTGTTAAACTGCCTCAAATTATCCCAATCTGGATAACATTTTATTTTTACTCCAAATATTACATGGGATATACTTATGTTAAAAACTGATATTTAGGGGCGCCTGGGTGGGTTGGTCGGTTAAGCGTCCGACTTCGGCTCAGGTCATGATCTTGCACTCCGTGAGTTCGAGCCCCGCGTCGGGCTCTGTGCTGACAGCTCAGAGCCTGGAGCCTGTTTCAGATTCTGTGTCTCCCTCTCTCTCTCTGCCCCTCCCCTGTTCATGCTCTGTCTCTCTCTGTCTCAAAAATAAATAAAAACGTTAAAAAAAAATTTAAGAAAAACTGATATTTAAATTTATCTGGACAGCTGGTATTTTTATTTGCTAAATCTGACAACCCCTCATAATGCTTAAATTTACCTGATTTTTTTTTTTTGTATTGTCTATCCTCCCCTACCCCCATGCTAGAATATAAGCTCCTTTAAGCAGAAATTTCACTTGTCTTGTTCTCTCACCCTACCCCCACCCAATATGTATAATAGTGCTTGGTACATATAGATGTTCAATAGACATTTGTGAATGAAAGGGAAAAATATTTTTTCGGTAAGCATTTCTTTATTTAATTCCAAAGCTACCATGTCTGAAAGCAGAGGGAGGAAAGGAAAGGAAAGGAAAGGAGAGGAGAGGAGAGGAGAGGAGAGGAGAGGAGAGGAGAGGAGAGGAGAGGGGAGGGGAGGGGAGGGGAGGGGAGGGGAGGGGAGGGGAGGGGAAGGGAGGGGAGGGGAGGGGAAGGGAGGGGAGGGGAGGGGAGGGGAGGGGAGGGGAAGGGAGGGGAGGGAGAAAGAAAAAAGGGAGGGAGGGAGGAAGAAAGGAAAAGATACTTAAGGCTGGATTGAAGAATGAGGGATGAGGCACAGAAAGGCACTAAGCATGAAGATATAAACCTAGTAAACAAAAGGAGAAAATGCATAGTCTTTTGGAGGGGATTTGGAGCAGAAGAGCAGAAGGGAGGTGGCGGGAGGAAAATGAGGAGAGAAGCCCTTACCTGGAGGAACAGGAGGGAAGGCGACAGTTATTGACAGAAGCAGGAAAGGGGAGGGGACCAGTGTCCGTTTGTTTTAATAATTTTACTGTAATGGCAATGCAAAATCTTAGAGTTCTGGTTAAGGACTACACTTTTTAAAAGAGAGGGAGAGAGGCCCTCTTAAACTCCTGGGGAACATGATGTAGATGGAAAATGACATGAATAGCAACAGATGTTCTCCTTATAACTCTTTTTTTCCCCCCAAAATACCAAGATGGATTAGAAATGTGCAAAACAAAAGAGTCAAACTAACCCAAATTCTTCTAATTCTCTAATTGCAGAAACAGGGCTGTAACCAATTTTACTTTTTTTTTTCAGTTAAAAAAGAGGGAATAATTTTATCCAGACTAGTATTTCCATCTTTCAGCCTATGAAATATAATATTGTAGAGTTACTCTTAACTAAAAAAGTCAAATTTCAGTTGGGTACACATTTAGGCTGTTTTAAACAATGGTTCTATAGATGTATTTAGAGGTTTCATGACCAAAATTGAATAATGCAGACTTTCCCCAATTCATTAATTTGAAAAGCCAAATTCTTTTAAACTATTCCTCTCATAGTATTTTCTTACATGTTTGGCACCTGCCATTCTTCATTTATAGGAGAACCTAGTGTGAGATGGCATCTGATTTAGCACAAAATGGTACATTACACAATTTTAGCTTTATATGTCAACATTTTATGATGTTCAGTAAATGCCATTATGATTTCCAGATGTTTCACCACCTGAATCAGATTTAAATCAGGGTGAAATCTTTGATACAGATGCTTGAGAAATAAAGAGGAACATATATGTTCAAATATATATCATCTTAGGCCAAGCTCAAAGAATAACTTCTCTCTAGCCAGGTTGCCCGTTTCGAAACGCACTTAAAATATCCTCTACCATGGAAGTGTATCCTACCCTCTCCTGTTTGTGTAAGTGCAGCAACATTTGCCCCCCTTTCCCCTGGGGTCCACCGATGGGATTAGAAATGCTTAATGTCATGAGCACTACTGGTAGACAGAAGTGACAACTCAATTAAATCAAATTACCAAATAACTCTTGGACAACTAGTTCGCGTGAGATAAAGCGCTCCGAAGGTTGCAAGGAGTGATAAATACAACCCCTGCCTTCAGTGAGCTCAGAGCCAAGTTGGCAAAATGACAGGGAAGTATGACCATGTTAACTTATGACAATATTTAATGAAATATCAACTTAAAAGACAGAGGAAAGATATGCATATATGCATTTTGACAATAAGCTGAGGCAGAAAAGAGCCAGCAATTGAAGTGGAAGGATAATGGCAGAGGAGAAGTAGAAGAAAAAAAGATGAGAAGTGGAGGAACTCATCTCACTCCTGCCTGCCCATGTGTTAAAGTATTCATTGCCTAATTCCAACTAGTTGGCTTAAAAATTGAAATGCATGTCTTTGTTTTACTATTGCTTTTGGTCAGTACTACCCGGAACTAGTCTATACACTAAAAATATATAACAAAATAAATTATAAAGGATGACAAGACCACCTTTGTGTCTTCTTCCTAAATCCAAAAGAGAATCAGAAACACAGTAGGTGTTCAATAAATGTTGACTTTGTTAATTAGTTATCTAAATGGTGAAATATTATTATTGGTCTAGGAATAGAAGTGTGATCCAGGCATGTATATATCACATAGAATTTCCCAAAGCATATTCTATAAGATATTAATTCAGTTACACGTACCACTGGAGACAGGGAGGCAGTTTCTGATTTGAAATATATTGACGAAACATACATACTCATACTCTCTTCTTAGATCTTCATTATACTTGTTACTGTTAAGAGTTTGATTTGTAGTTTTTCCAGTTCCAAAGTGGAAAGTTAAATTGTCATGCAGCTAAGACACCTGAAATTTAAAAGTATACACCAGCTTTGGTACAAATAAAATAGAGAAGGGAAGAATTTCATAAAACTTCAATCTTATTTACATATAATTATTTGATTACTACATATTTTATGGATAATACAGTCACTCTTGGCACTCAAGAAACACATGAATCATGGAGATCAGGAAGTCAGTCATTTGTGGCTTTAAACACATTCCATCTTACCTCCTAAAATACATTTTTGAAATCTATATAATAAAAAAATTTAAATAGTAAAGGATATGTCAAGGTGGAGCTCTCATGTACTATACGCATATGTATAGTATACATATATTTGCAACATTCAGCCCATCTTGGCACTCCTGGCTAATTTGGACAATAACAAAGTATCAAATTTACCATTCTAGTACAAGTATATGTGGGCCATACTCAACATCATATAAAGTTCAATAGTGTTCTGCAAACAGGTACAGAACAGTCCTGATCACAGTGGTAAAAAGTCAAGAAGTCACTTCTCCTGCCTCATAAATTATGTGAAGAGGTCTTTCATTTAAGATCTGCTGTTGTAATTAAGCGTGCTATTTAGATACTTTCAATTATCTTTTTGATTTCTGGAAACTTGATACTTGGTAGTTGACAACTATGCCCAAGCATTAAGACAATTTACAAATTACTAGTTGAAATCTTCAATTGCAAGTAATTGTGGGTGATGGGGCTTGATGCTTCAATGAATGGGATAGAGACTCAGCTTTTGGTTTTCTGTAGTGTTTAATTAGCTGGTGAGAGATCCATATATTTTTATTTTTATGTCCCCTGACCCCTCAACCGAGAACTTGTCATTAATTGTTTGGAGCAATCTTTCACAAAGTGTGATTCTTTTGATGTATTGACAAATGAACCATGTCTGTTTTGATTCTGTATTCCCAGTGCCCAGATCAAGGCTAGGTATATACTAGGTGCTTAATAAACAGTTGTATATAATGATGGATGTTAATTAATCAAAGAACTGCTAAACCAGCAGAAAGACTACCCATCTCTCTCTCTCTCTCTCTCTCTTTTTAATGTTTTTATTGTTGAGGGAGAGGGAGAGGGAGAGGGAGAGGGAGAGGGAGAGGGAGAGGGAGAGGGAGAGGGAGACAGAGCATGAGCTGGGGAGGGGCAGAGAGAGACACACACACACAGAATCAGAAGCAGGCTCCAGGCTCTGAGCTGTCAGCACAGAGCCATATGCAGGGCACAAACCCACGAACCATGAGATCGTGACCTGAGCTGAAGTCAGATGTTTAAGCGACTGAGCCACCCAGGTGCCCCTACCCATCTCTTAATATTAGATTACAGTGGTAACAGTGCTTTGTGATTGCGCATTTCTGAAACTGGCACCACAGCATCTTCCTGGGTTAACTGGGAACTTCCAGAGACTCAGTATCCAACTTGTTTATCTGATATACTTTAGGATTGTAGAAAATGTCTGTGGAAATTTCATAAAGACCATGTGCAAATCCCTACCTCTGCTTGACTATTTATAAAGACTTGAAACATGATATTAGATAGCATCCCAGGACCTTAAACTAGTTTCCCAAACTTTAATCATTAGTGGACCAACACCATGATTGCTCAATCCCAAAACTCCAGAGCATTTTACAGTTGCAATTGCAGCTTCTACAGCACGAATGGATTGCCATAGCACCGCCTATGTTATACTTATCCTAAGCACTATGATCCATAAAATGCACTGAGTTCAACAAACTTTTATTAAATAAATATTTTCTAGGTGCCAGACATCATCTGCTAAAACTAACTATAACTGACAGAGCATTTCTTCTTGGGAACTCATATTCTGGAGTAGATACATTTTAAAAATGTAATATGTCATTAGGGGATATATGAGCTATATTTTGCCATAATAGTGCAACATAACAAAGCACTCCAATACGGAGTGTCTTAAAAATAATAGGCATTTATTTCCTTCGTGAGTCTGTGGGTCATTTATTTAGAGCTTGGCTGTTCAGCTCTTCTAGTCTCCGCTGAATTTGTTCATATAACCAAAAGTCAGCCATCTGCAGGCTGATCTAGAATGCTATAGCTGGGATCACCAGGGTGATTAATTCCTGCTCCATGAACCTTATCCTCCGGAATATATTCATAGAAATGGCAGAAGAGTAACAAACGGAAATGAGCACAAGCTTTTGTGAGATTCTTCCTGTGTCATATCTGCTAACATTCCATGGGCCAAAGCAAGTCACAGCCAAGCCAAGTGCCAGTGACAGAGAATACGAAGTCACATGGCAAAGGGTGTAGCTACTAGATGGGACGACAAATGGGGGCCATTTCTTCAGTTTAATACTGTGCATGAAACCTATGGAGAAACACAAAGCAGGGCAAGGGGATAGAGAGTGAAGGCACCAGTGAAGGGGCCAAATTGGGTGACATTTCTGTGCAAGAGACTTGAATTCAGCAAGGGAGAGAGCTGTGTGGATAGGTGCCAAAGAGAATTCTAGCTAGGGAAAGGAAAAGGAACTCCAAAGGCCCTGAAAGTAGTGTATATTCAGCACGGTTGAGAAATGGCAAGGAAGCCAGGGCAGAGAGAAAGGAAGACAGTGGTAGGAGATGGAGTCTGACAAGCTGCCAAAGGGAAATGAGCAGCGCCTATGGGCCATGGCAACGGTTTAGTTATGGGCGACATGGGAAGAGCCCGGAAGATCTTGAGCTGACGCAATCAGTATCTAACTGAATGGCAGGATCCAGTTTAGGTTTTTAAAGCTTCTTTCCCATTCCCGTAAGAAGGAGCAATGGCAGGGGGCAAGGGTAGAAGCAGAGAGGTCAGATAGGAGACTGCGGCCTTAATTCAGCAGCGACATCATGGTGGATAAGTCATGGGTATGGTATGAAGATGGCGAGATGGGATCCTGGTATTTCCAAGGTACTGCTGACAGGATTTGTAAAACCTCAGGTCTGGTGTGCTAGTTGGCATTATAATACACACAAACACTATATATACACATATGTATATATATATGTATATATATACACACATATGTGTATATATACACACATATGTATATATATGTACATATATATGTATATATGTATATATATATATATGTGTATATATATGTGTATATATGTATATATATATGTATGTACATATATATATATGTATATATATATATGTGTATATATGTGTATATATGTATATATATATGTATACATATGTATGTATATACATATATCCCCTAATGACATACATATGTATATATGTATACATACATATGTGTATATGTATATATACACATATATACATATGTGTATATGTATATATACACATATATACATATGTGTGTATATGTATATATACACATATATACATATGTGTGTATATGTATATATATACATACACACATGCATACACACACAATACACACAAACACTGTGTGTGTATGTATATATATATATATATATATATTCAATTACTCATTATATATTCAATACATATATATTCAATTACTTATTAAAACATGTACATAGTTAAAACAAAAAGCATTAATCCTTATTGCACCTAAAGTCATGTCATGTACCTCCAGAAGGTGGTCCGTGAGAACCATACTTTAGGAAATCCTGTCTTGCCTTTAGACAAACATTTATATTAGTCACTCACATTGAAACTCCTAGCATGAATTAAATGGTCAAAGACTCTTGGATTAAAAGGTCACAGGCTCTTAAATGTTCTCAGTGACTCAAAATAGAAACTCAAAACAAATGACACATTTATTTTACTGGAACCTTATAAAAGAAAAGTTCTCTTTTCCTCCATTAGAGAAAAAGCAAATGCTTTCTTTTGTTGATTTCCCCATTATCACAGAAATTTCTGGCACTGATTCCTTGCATCAGGAGATGTTTCCCGAATGCTTAATAACCCAGTTTTATTTCCTTGGTGTATTATGTTCATAACTGATGAAGCAACCCAAGATTTCTTTTTTGTAGGAATAGAGGCACACACAAGTTTCAAAGTTATAATCACCTACTGCTGTTGGGAAAGGTACTATGTAAATGCAAAGAGAACAGAGTACCAACCCCTCCCCCTAAAAATGATAAGAATATAAATATGTTTTATTCTTGCCGTCACTTTATTTTATTAAAACGAAAAGTCGTTTCATAGGTATTAAATTTTCATTTTGCCCCAGAAAAAAAAGTGAAATTTTCTGCAAAAATTATAAATTTCCACAGCAGCAACTTCATAAAAATGTATGATCTTGCCCCTCAGGGTGCCTCCTCACTTGTTTGAAATGAAAAGCTGTTTGTACTCATGGTTGGAAATACACACATCAGGAAAAATTAATCATGCAAATATTTGCAAAGTGGGAACAGTAATTGTCGGGAGCCTCTGCAGTGAGCTTCTGCATAACACGACATATGATAAAAATGCAGGGAGAGAAGTCCAAAGGACAACCCATTTGAACAAAGCCAGGATGAAGCCCCATCCATGGACTGACAATACTAGCAAACACATCCTGGATATGCTCCCTAAGAAACTAAGTTTTGACAGTCATATTGCCAAATATTATCAGAGATAAAATAGTTTTTATTAAACACCTGCAAATGGTACAATGGTAGACAAGATTTAGAAACGAGAACTGGCATGTCTTGTGGAGGGTGACTATTTGCTCTGGCAATGTTCTTCGCATCTTTATCTAGGCCTATTATTATGAGGCTTCAGATTTATGTTGCTTTATAGGTTTCAGAGGAGAAGGGGTACTGTTTTTATTTTTTGTAAGTCAGTTTTAATGTTAATGGGAATTCTAAGTATAATTTAAAATGAAATGTAACTGTCATTACATGAAAGGATAGGACAGTTGACTGGTTCCATTAGCAGAGTATTACCATGATCATTGGGAAGGGACTTTGCTGACTCATATGATGGCTCATATGAATCTCTGCCTACAGCTCTCTACCATCCCTCTGCTTATAAGGGAAGGAAGGAGGAAGATAGCAAATCAGAGGTTCCTGGTAGAATTGACTGCATTATGAGTGGGGTTCAGCGAAAAGGAAAACGTGGAGCTCTTTGTTAAAAAATTATTAAGAATCTTGGGACACCTGGGTAGCTCAATAAGTTAAGCGTCCAACCCTTGATTTTGGCTCAGGTCATGATCTCATGGTCATGAGATTGAGTGCCACATCAAGTCCTGTGTCAGGTTCCATGCTGGACGTGGAGCCTGATTAAGGTTCTCTCCCCTTCTCCCTCTGCCCCTTTCCAACTCATGCACATGTGCACACATGCACTCTCTCTCTCTCTGAAATGTTTATATATATATATATATATATATATATATATATATATATATATATATATAGTTTATATATATATATAGTTTATATATATATAGTTTATATATATATATAGTTTATATATATATAGTTTATATATATATAGTTTATATATATAGTTTATATATATATAGTTTATATATATATAGTTTATATATATAGTTTATATATATATAGTTTATATATATATAGTTTATATATATATATATATATATATATATATATATATATATATATATATAAATCTCAAGATGGGATCAGGAGAGCATTAAGCAAGCATGGGCCATGTCTACCAAACAGATGAAGTTAGTTTTGATTCCTAATATAAGAAGTATAGTCCTCGGGGCGCCTGGGTGGCTCAGTTGGTTAAGCGTCCGACTTCAGCTCAGGTCATGATCTCACAGTCTGTGAGTTTGAGCCCTGTGTCGGGCTCTGTGCTGACAGCTCAGAGCCTGGAGCCTGCTTCTGTGTCTCCCTCTCTCTCTGCCCCTCCCCTGCTCATGCTCTGTCTCTCTCTGTCTCAAAAATAAATAAAAACATTTAAAAAAGTAAAAAAAAAAAAAAGTATAGTCCTCAAACAACAATGTAATGGCACCTTTTTTATAGTCAGGCCAAACTGCTAATGGGATATCTCCTAGCTGGAAGGAGAGGACTGGGGGTTCACTCATATAGGTGGGTTCAAGAAACATTAATATAATAGAGTTTTCTGGACTGGGTATTTTGAGAACTACATAATTTCTGTGCTGTCTTTTAATTTTCCATTTAAAAAGGCCATCTTGGAAAAATATAAAAGCCAGCATCAAAATTGCTAAACGTTAGAAGTCTTTTGTACCTTATTAGAAATTTCAGGGCGCCTGGATGGTTTAGTTGGTTAAGTGTCCGAATCTTGGTTTCAGTTCAGGTCATGCCCTCACAATGGGTGAGTTTGAGCTCCGCATGAGGCTTTGCGCTGACAGCACAGAGCCTGCATAGGATTCTCTCTCTGTCTCTCTCAAATTAAATAAACATTAAAAAAAAGAAATTTGAAGGTCATAAGCAACTGCTAAGTCACTGGACAGCCTTACCTGCACACGTGGTCATAGCCGCATTAATGCCATGCCTAAGAGGCTCATGCTAAGCTCTCTCCTCTGATTCCTACTGAGCCCAGATTTTCTCATCTTCAATAATTTTACATAAACATCTGTTATCCATTTCAGATAGATGGCCCAAGGAAGGTATGAGAAATCACCAGAAACAATAAAACTCCATCGCTCAAAACAAAGTAAATCGAATGACAGAATAGGCAAAATAGTACTTTAGGTATAGGCTTTTTGTTTAACCCTCCACTTGTCTTCCGCTTTTCTTTTAGTGATATCACGTGATTTCCTGAGGACTCAAACCACTAGCCACCACTACACAGTGAATCCACCAATTATAGTGATGGCTGCTTACGGTGATCAAGCTTTCTTGATGTGATGAAAGTCTACCAGTATTTGAAGAGAGAAAAAGATATTCTGTTCTTTGCAATGAGTCAACAGTAAAAAATCAGACCGAAATTTCTCAGTCAGGTGCCCCTTCATCTATCCAATCGGCTCAGGAACACCAATATCCTCACCTAAAAGTCAGAGAAGTGAGAGATAAGATGTTCCTCTCACCTTCCTACTTGTTGCTCAGTGTATCTTCAAGACTGACCATGGTGACCAAGTTGTGCTGTTTTCATCCATAAGGAGGGGGAGAAAACAGCATGACCTTCCCCTCACCCTCAGCTCTGGCGACCCTCTGATTGTGGTGTCAAATGGATTCTAAACAGTCAACCCTCCAGTATCTGCGCTGTCAGTCGTCTGGTGTAAATCTTGCTCTCATGTTCTGCTGGAACAATTGAGCTTGATAGGTGGGCACAATTAACTATCTTTTGTTTATTTTTACATCCTGATGCAGCCTGCCCATGCCAGCAGGAGGACTTCCAATCTTAACACTCAATTACCTTCTCCAACCAAGGAGAGGTATGAAAAGTAAATAGAGCCAGATCCAGGAGAAAAACCAAATTTCACCTAAGCTGATTCGTCATACGAACTCTCAGTCAATTCTAGTTTTTGGCACGGAGTAGAGAGCAGGGAACAACTGTGTGTAAGGAGTGGAGAGATACACAGTGCTCAGACCAACATTGGTACATCGCCGCACAGCTTCCTGATGAAGCCTGTTGTACAGGCATGACTCTGCCAGAACAAGGCTGACTCCAGAAATAACGGGCAGCCGAGAACGAAGTCACAATATCCTAGATTCTGTTAATTCCACAAGCATCACTATCAGGAATCTCCAGGACACTGGGTACAAACATTTTATTGCATCTGATTTTCGCTTCACTAAGCTTGTGGAAAATTCTTTTTGCTGAAGATCACTGATTTCAGCTTGCTGTAACTCTTCATAACATATAGGTCTGAGTTGAGGAGGGAGATGTAAAGCTAAAGGGAGTCAAAATGAAAGAAGCAGTCTCAGCCAGCAGCCTCAGTCTACATCTTCCGCATGAATAAACACCACTCAAGCAGCTCCTGCTTTTTAAACTATGGAATACTGAGGCTCCTGAGTGACTCGGTTGGTTGGGTGTCCAACTCTTGATTTTGGCTTTGGTCATAATCTCAGGGTTTGTGAGTTCCAGCCCTGTGTCAGGCCCCGCACTGACAGCATGGAGCCTGCTTGGGATTCTGTCTTTTCCTCGCTCTCTGCCCCTCCCCCACTTGTGCTCTCTAAATAAATAAATAAATAAATAAATAAATAAGCAATTAAACTATAGAAGACATAGTGTTATGGGCTCTTTCTAAAATGATTGCTTAGAAGTTTGGGACTTAAACTTCTATCACTGATTCAAAGTATTATAAATGCCCAGAACAGCAGACCAATGCTTATGATTGAGGACACCTGTGATGTCAAATGCACATTCTGATACTATGTGATCCTGGATCATTCTTGGTGCTAATCCCCTCCGATCAGCTAAATAATCCAACAAATACACAGATAGACATTGCCAGTCACAGGCTCTCATCCCAGAAGAAAACTGTCCCACCATGATAAAGTCCTGACTTATCCTCACCAGTTTAACTGGAAACACCAGAAGTCCATTTATAGTTTGGTAGCTTATTAACTAAATTAACTGATGTCTGAAGGCTTTTATGTGTAGAGGGGAATGCCAGATTGCCCTGAGGAAGGGCAGATCAAATCACAGAAGATAGTGTCATGCTTCTAAAATGTTATGCCCACTGCCTTGTTCTTCTCACCCACCACTACTTATGACACAATACACTTTTCAAACTCGCTAAAAATGCAGCGACAACGTTAATCATCCAAACTAGACCCTTTGACTGCAGAGCTGAACTTTCCTACAGGCAACGCTGCAGACTTCTGAAAAGTTCAGGGATCTCTCTAATTAAATGTCTAAAGGGAAAAGAGGGGATTTAATACTTTATTTTGCCAATCCAAAAACATCAGTCAGATGGCCATAGCCCTTAGCATCACTGGGGTGGCCATAGCTCTTGGCATCACTGGGACTGCACACCTACGTACTCTATCTTGTTAGGAACTTTTTGGTCTTTCATATGACAATGACTTGCAATGTGTAGTCACTGTCTCCTGGCAGGGAGTAAGGCGGGGAGAGAGGGGAAAAAAGCCAGCAATTACTGTGCAATACTCAAATCTGCCTGCCAACAGGAGAACAGTGATTTGTGAGACACATCAAGAGGTGCTGGCAAGATCAATCTTCGGAGATCCCTCTGATAGAGGAATAATGAGTTGACAAAGACCAATGTTCAGTTGGGTCCAAGCCCAATAAGATTACTGTTCAGCATCATCAATATTGTCTCTGTTTGGAACTGACACAATCAGACTGGAATCAATTGTATTTTCCACAGCACTGTCACACATGATTTTTAACTTTGGCTCACGACTCTGTAGAGGAGCTTGCAGATGTTGGCAGATTTTTGCTAACTTACGGATGTCATTATTAAGTAGGAGTTGCACCCCACAGTAATTTGTGGTTCTGCAGTCTTTCTCTGAGGTCTGTACATTGAAGAGGGAAGACAAGGAGGAAGAGAAGGAGGAGATGAGAGGTTAACGAGATTTTTCTGTTAAGTCCCCTCCTCTTGTTTTTGGTGTGTGTGTGTGTGTGTGTGTGTGTGTGTGTGTGTGTGTGTGTGTGTGTAATGACCAAATACCATATGTAAATGGGTAGGCTAGTTCTTAGCTTCAGCTTAATTTAAGATGGGGATCAAAGATTTTTACTGAAACACAGAATCATGAAAATTTTTCTGCTATGAAGCAACATAACAATAAAATTGTTATATTTCACCATCAAAAGACAAAGGGTATATGTAGATGGTTCTGTATAGAAAATATTAGAAGTTGTTCAAGGAGTTGGAAAGTGTAATAAGCAATCTGATTTTTAAACAACCCCTGAAGTCTCCTCCAGTGTGTTTTATAAGTCATTATTCCCACCACAGAAAGCTATCAACTTTGTGTTTCATGAGATCCACTTGGGCCTTTAGCCTTGCCCATATGGGCGTCCTAGGCCTCTGATATTAGCTGATTGATCTAGTCATCCAGAAACACGATGTGGCTCATGGTCATAGAATTAAATTCTGGACAATTCAAAAATGGACAGAGACTGGATTTCTCTTTTGCCACAAGTATACATAACAATGGCTCTGCTGTATTTTCCCCATTGACATTCATCTAAATGTAAATTTTGTGAGAAGTACTGTAGAAAGACAAGGAAATTTGCAGTGTTGAATAGGCTTAGGTTTTACCTAACACACTCAGATTTAAACCATTAAATCTGTCAGAAGTCCTATTTCATCAGATATATAATCACAGTCACTACAGGGTCTCTCTCCAGTCCAGGAGGACACCAATGTTCTGGATTCTATGCAAAACAGATATTTATAGTGGCCTCTCTGGTCTCCGGTCACCCCTGATGTAGTCTTTGTCCAAGCCCACATGGTCCCTGAGAGGCAGGTGTGAGCTTACTCTTCTTAGGCAGGGTATCTTTGTGGAGCCTGGGAACCTTGATACCTATGATCCAGTCGTCTTAGGTGGATGACACAGTCATTTCATCCTGATGTCCTGCCTCCACCCCAAGGCTCCATGAAAAATTGGAAGCACCAGTTCCAGAGTATCCCAAACTGCTGCTGCTGCCCCTCTCAGAGAGCTCCCCCTTCCCTTTCAAACTCACTGCAGCAACCATCCCTCTTCCTTCCAGGGCTCTCACTTCTCTCCATTTCCCTGATATGACCCCCTCAACGAGTTTGGTTCAGAAAGCAAAGCCAAAACGGTACCTACCAGTCATTGGGTTCCTTTGATTTGCACTCCATCACAAAGAGCTAGAGAACAAGACGGCCAGATTGGCATCTCAAAACGGGGTTGGAAAAATAAGAAGAAAACATAAATTAAAAGCTTAGTAAATGATCCTGTTATGCCTGCAGCTAGCTAGGTGGCCTTGTGAAACTTCCACTATAATCCCAGATTTTTTTTAAAAAGTAGAAAAATAAGACTTGTGAGCACAAAAGGAGGGCAGGCATACGAAAAAATTTTGTCGATGTGAAAATATTAGCAGTGGCAGTTACTTTTTGTTGTTTCATGCTCCTTGCAAAACAGGTAGTAATTGACAGCTGATAGGTGGGAGAGAGAGAAGAGAGTTCCGTCTTTTATATACTTGATTTCTTAGGTGGCTTTGATCTGATCAGAACAGACTGCTCTATCGAGCTTCGTGCTGATACCCTGGGGATTCTACAAAGGCCTCACGCTCAGCACTCCTCTGGTGAACTAGGAAATGCCAGTTGCCCCATTAGACAAACTCCCAGAGGAGCAGCTCCTTTCTCAGGAGGGTCCTTGACACCAGCTCGGCCTTAAATATTATGAGCTCTAGGGAAGGAGGCGAGGGCGGGGGGAAAAATGTCAGTGTGTATATTTGGCTTGAATCTGTGTGTGTGCAGCATTGAAGACTTGAGTATCCCTGGAGGGTATTTAAATAAATGCCAATGTTCAGGGCTGGCCTTATATATAAGTGGATGGAGCCTCTGACTATTTGGTTTAAACACAATAAAGCATCACCGACTGAATATGGAACTCCTATCAGGTACTTTTCTAGTTCTGGAAATACTTCCTTAAGGAAATACTTAATTTAACTTGCATCAGATATTGCTAAATACTAGCTAGCTAGCTAAATAGCAAGGGTTGGTTTATCTGACCAACACACAGCAGGATTTTGTGTCTTGTGGATTCAGGAAGGAGGAAGAGTACATTATCACATAAAGAGAAGAAAAGTCCAAGCACAGTTGGGGAATGGAGTGTGGTAAGTGCTGAGTGAAACAGGTGAAGACCCGAGCATCTAGGAGACAGGTAGTTGTCCCAGGCACCAGGTCTAAGAGCAATAAAAGGAGAAAAAGTGCCAACTGGGGGCAGAAAAGAAAAAATAGGAAAGATTCTCTGTCACAAATGTTTGCCAGGAGCTTTCCTCCATTCTCATTCAATTCAACAGAAATTAATTAAATATGAGCATCACACTCATATTTTCAACCCATAAAAGTGTGAAAACATGGTCTGAAAGGGTTATTCCAATGCTAAGAACCAAATATATGGCCGGTAGTTTAAATCCACCATTTATTGGTCACATATTCACATCATTTACGTTTTCTGAGTCTCCATTTCTTCTGGAAATTGAGGATAATAGTGTCTGTTGGGTAAGACAGAGCAGATCTAAGTACATACTGAAAGGATCCAACCATTTCCGCCACTGATAACATGGAGGAAAAGAAACTACTGACTCCCTTCCACCCTTCTTCTGGCAATAAGATGTAAGAAAATAGGCTAACAAAGAATGGAACCCATGACAAACCAAACCCAGGATCCCTGCTGGGTCTGTCTGCTGCTTAGACTCCAAAGTGGAAATCATATTTTAAAGACTACAGTCGTTTCCATGGGCTTCAGATGTTTTTATCAACAAATCACTGGTGAGCAGCTGTGATGAAAGTCGCAAGGAAGAGTCAATCCCGTGTAGGGACCGACATTTACAAACGGTCCTTACTTTCTACCCTTTCTGCTTTTCTGGGTTCCACCCAGAGGGTGAGACTAAGGATTGAAATTAGGACTGTTCAATGAACCACTCAGCACTTTGCGTGACTTACTGTAGAGTAGTTCTTAAACTATAATGTTTGTAAGAATCACCTGGATAAAATGGTTTTTAGATGCACAGGATTCCTGAAGCCTTTCAACCTGCTAGGTTTTATTTTCTCTCATGGACTGTCTAGAAAATATCCTAGGATTAAGAACCATTGCCTCTTCTGCTGCAATTTAATATCATCATTTTCTGTACAATATGCCAAATGTCTTGACCTGTATAGATATAATTTGGTGTTACTTTTCTGAGGGTAGATGGCAAAACAGCATTATAGAAAATTTTTCAGAGTTACCCTAGTCTTAACATTACCCTGGAACCTCGGTTTTACTAGACAGTATAAACATGAGAATAAAACACAGATTGATCTATTATATATTCAATTTTATGCTCAAATAAAATAATTAACATGTTTATTTATATGTATATTCATATTTCCTCAAATAACAAAAAAGAATTGGATTTTGTTAGTGACTCTGCTCACGTCAGCATATAACTCCTTTCCCAATTTTCTGCATCTGCTATGACCAGCCTCACAGAATATTGTTCTAACCAGAGAAGAGCTAAACTGAAAGAACCCAGAGTGAGGTAGTATATTTATTCCTTAGCTCGTGATTCTGTGCAATTCAATGGTCCCCCCATCAAGTCATTTCCTCTGCGCTCCCTGGATCTGAGAGGAAACCTTGACAGTTTGAAGATCTCCTATTGGCCACACGTCCTCATTCTCCCTTATAACACTGGGAGCTGCCAACATTAACAATAAGAGAAGGTGAAGTTTCTCATATGTAATAGCTCTCTGTGCTTCATTTTAGGGAGAGGCGGGAGAGCACAAGGGTTAAGTACACGGCTCTGGAGTCAGGCAGTTCCGGTTCAAACCATCACTCTGCCATTTATTAGCTCCAAGACCTCTCTTTATCTCAATTTCTTCATTTGTAAACTGAGGATGCTAATAGTACATGTCTCACAGGAATTCTGTAGGATTAAGTGAATTAATACATGCAAAGCACCCAGAACAGTGTCTGGGACATGGAGAGCAACAATTAATGTTAGTTATTTTATGAGAAAATATAGGTGCTGTGTTAAGAAATTAAATACTTTATATATGGTGAATCCTCATTATGGATATTAAATGTTATTATTTATTAAAATGCTAAATTAGGTCTTAAAATTAAAACCACTAACAAATTACACTTAAATAATTTAGGGCCTCATAATAATAGGAGAAAAGATTTCTAGGAGGAGTATGTCCAAAACTTTATTTTTTTTTAATTCTACAGAGAATAGAGAGTCATTTCAGTTAATTGAGACAGAATAAAAATAATGGGGAGGAGGGAAAAGCAGATCCAGAACCACAGACTGAAAGGAATTCCGGACTATGAGAAAAACACATCGATCAAAGGGGAAGTCGATAAACGGGCTTTAGGACAAACACGAAGGGGTCTAATATCACATAATAGGGAACGCAAGATGGTGTTGCAAGACCCATAAGCAGCAAGAGAAGAAAATCTAGGTAATGGGGATTTATTCATAACGTAGATAGGTCTTGGGAGAGATCTGCGAGCAGGTCTGGGAAGCAGGGGGGGTCTGTGAGTGGGTATAGAAAACAGGGTCCCAGCTCAGAGCTGGGATATACACTCAAACTTCTGCCATTGGAAGGGGATCTGACAAGCTTGAAGGATTCAAGTCTTCCTATGATGCCAAGGCAGGAACTTGGGTCTAGGGATGAAGGAAGATTGATTTATGAGAACTGCACCATGAGCTGGTAGCTAGTTCCTAAACCAGTGGTGAATATTTAACCAGATCTCAGAGGGAAGACCTGACATTTAGAGTTTACCAATTTCCATAGTATAAATCCTCTTGATATGCTGATTTCAAGCCACCTGTGTACCACCCACTAGATTGCAAAATTTCTCCAATATTAACAAGTGGCTCTCGGGAGCCAGAAGTCAGCTCCAGCACACAACGGAGCGTGGTTTTCAGAACTGGGGGAAAAGATTAAAGACAGATAAAGAGTCAGAATATCAAGGCTGAATCCCCAGATGATGAGCTTGACCTTCTTCATTCATCTTGGTAAAGGTCAGGTTTGATCCTAAGAGACTGGACAAGGTTGAGCTTTCAAGAAGGGCAACCAGGTAGCCCTCCTGAAAAGAAAAGTGAGCAAGCTTTGACACAAGCTTTGAAACAGCCATGCTCTTCCAGTACTATTTTATTTGCTTGGCTTGGACCAGAAAATGTGAAACTATGTAACCCTGTGCTACCAGCACTGGCTGGCCAGCCAGTTCGGGCTCAACACAGAAGCCTGGGCCAGCAACAAGACACTCGCCAATTAAGCATGACCATGGTAGAAGCTCTGAACTGGTAAATGCTCTGCCAGCAAAAGACATGTTTTCTGATCTCTGTCTCATAAATTATTCTACTTTCTTCCACAGTGAAGTCTAAAAATAATTGGTGACAATAGCATTAACAGCATTACTAGGGTAACTTCTACGTGGCTGACATTTTTCAAAGGCACTTTACTTTGTGGTTTCCATTAACCCATATCAAAGTGGGATTCAAACATTATTCCTTGGAGCCCAGGGCCCTATGGAGGGCCACTGAAGAGGGGAGACAAGGCACAGGCCCTGTGGCTTTGCATTCTTTTTTATTTTTATTAAGTTTATTTATTTTGAGAAAGAGAGAGAGAGAGACGGCAGGGGGGTGTGTGAGGAGGGCAAAGAGAGGGAGAGAGAATCGCAAGCAAGGGCTCTGCACTATGGGAGCAGCTCCTACATGGGGTGCGATCTCAGAAACCATGAGATCATGACTTGAGCCAAAATTAAGAGTCTGATGTTTGACCAACTGAGCCACCCAGTTACCGTGGGGCTTTGCATTCTTATCACTACTCCAGCAGAGCAGTTCCACTGACATCTATTTTGTACTTAAGTTTCATGTAAGGTTCTTTTTCAGTTAGAGGTTCTACTGATAAAACAATTTTGGGGGGGAACAACAAACCTTTAAAAAGTCTTACAAGATTGTTATATATTTTTTCTTCTTATAAAAAAAATCACAAACCTATCTCAGGTAAAAGACAAAAATCACTTCCCTAAAGTAAGTACTGTTAACCTTTTGTTGTATACCCCCCCCCCTTAAGTGAACATTGAACTAGGTTTTATTTCTACATTTACCAGGGGAGGAAATTTATACTTGCCCACAATAACACAAATAAGCAGGGATCCTAACTTAAGTCTCTCTCCTATAGTTCTATTGGGAAAAATAGGCAGTTACCTCTTATTCCCTCAGACAAAGACCATGTAAATTGGTCCCTTTGTCTTTCTGTGAAGTCCAGTGGTGCAGCTAATGACAGCATTCACATCTGCCTAGTCTATTACTTAGATCGGAGTCAACTGCCCCCCCCCCCAGAGGAGGAAGCCCCACACTAAATTCCATAACACATAATACATACTCATGGAAAGAGAGCAGACCAGATAGATGGTTTACATCCTGGCCCCATGGGTTCATATAGTTCTTAAATGTTATCTCTTCCTTAGGCCAGCCTTTTATCATTAAGCATTAATACCATCTAAAAGAGATAAAGATTGTTATAAACTTTGAAAGGTTTCAAGAGCAAATAAATGCTAGCTTATCAGCTTCAGAGTCAAAGAATATTAAAATTAGATTAAAAATATACAATTAACCTAATGCATTTTGAATTTGGACTAATTGTTTGAAATTCAAAAGGACCCCAGGATATTTTTCACTTGAAACGCAGAAATAAAAAATTCATACTAAACAGGCAGAGTTTGCCCTTAAGGTTGAAAACATTAATCATCATGCATCTAACTGTTAACTGTAAAAAATCATTTTTCTTCTGATTTAAAGAGAATTATTTAGTGAGTGTTTTTAACTTCTCTGCTTTCTCAAGCAGAGGCGGTAACACGGGGGTCAGTTTCCGGGCTCCTCTGCCCCTGCACGGCTCCCTTCTCTACAAGGAGCTGTCTTTGATTTACAAGGGAGCTCCTGGCCCAAAGAGGAATACACAAAGCCCAGGAAAAAATGTGAGCCTGCTAGAAATGACATTGAGATTTAGTTACTAAATTTAGGAAATGATTGAACAGCCTGTCTTTCTAAGAAGGTACACATTAACCCTAAGTAAACATGAACTTGAGGTTACAGGTGAATCAGTAGAGATGAGTCTTCACAGAACTTTTCAAGTTTTCTGAGCATCTGTCCACAGAATTGGAAAGATCATCAAGCTAGAAGTAACCCCTTTACAGAAAATGTGGACTCTCCTTAGGATAGACAGGAATGTTTAATATCAGGAGTGAAATAGAGTCAATTAAATATACTTTATAGCCCTTTTGTGTAGCTTTCTCATGGTGCCAAACCATTTCAACTACCTGACTGGCCTGTAATTGTGCTTGGGCTCTTTACTATTGAAATTTCCTTGGGTGGGATCCAAGATAACTTTCCAGACATAAAATTATTTTCCACAAGTAATCTTGGAATAAGGCTCAAAAGTATTCATCATCTCTGATTTGAGGCTTGATATTTGGCTCACCAGAGATAAGACAATTTCAGATTCTTTTTAGACCTGGTTCTGGATAACATCCTTGTGCTATAGTACTGTGGGTGACATCCTTCCCCTTTATAAGTATGAATTTCAGACAAATATCTATTGCCAATTAGAACTTTTTTTGTCTTTCAAAATGAAACATAAAAA
The DNA here is from genome assembly GCF_018350175.1 of Felis catus. NCBI lineage: Eukaryota > Metazoa > Chordata > Mammalia > Carnivora > Felidae > Felis > Felis catus. The sequence continues at coordinate 66,828,960 of NC_058373.1, forward strand.
TTTACTAAAACTGATCGTATGTCAAAGCTAATTTTCAAGATGAGTCTACTATCTTTCTCTACCTGAATATTTGGAGCCATGGAGTTTGCTGTAAAATATGAGGACTTCTAGACAAGAAGTGTTTAAAGCCACTGCCATTGATCCCATTTCATTGTTCTTATTTATTTATTTATTTATTTATTTATTTATTTATTTATTTAAAGAGACAGAGACAGCCTGAGTGAAGGAGGGGCAGAGAGAGAGAGTGAGAGAGAGAAACCCAAGAAGGTTCTGCACTGTCAGCACAGAGCCTGATGCTGGGCTCCAACCCATGAAAATGCAAGATCCTGGCCTGAGCTGAAAGCAAGTCAGTCACTTAACCAACTGAGATACCCATGTCTCATATAGTAACATGTAGTAATATGTTCATTTTCTAGGCTAAGTAATTCTGACTAAACCTCCTCTTGAGGAAGTCCAGAGAGCTGAACAAAACACTGCTGGGAAAAAAAAAAAAGGAAAAATAGAAGTATGCTTAATAGTTAGCAAAGTAGCAAAACTTAATAGGCCTGAATCTGGAGAAAAAGAGAGACCCAGGGTAATGACTGCATTTGGGGGCTGATTTTCCTCTGAAGTCATCTGTTAATTCAAGAATGGGACTCCTCATAAGTATAGGGGACCACAATGCTCCCTAAGAATGCAAGTCCAGAGGTCTCTAAAAAGAAGAGCTCTTTGAACTCCCCAGCTTTGGGTTAGGATCTGGAGGAGCTGTATTCTCATAGCAAGGGTAAACTAAAATTAGGTAAGACTCAGAATGACTACACATCAGCGTTAAGGAATCTCAATGCCAGACACTGGATTAACTTCTCTGGATGCAAATGCCTCCAGCATATTTTCCAGGCATCTGGAAAAAAAGCAAATAAAAGCTTATCTAGAAGACATCATCCTAGTCTCCATATTATTTCTGTGAACAAGTTTTCACATATAACATCCAGTGCACCGAAAATAAAATAAAATAAAATAAGACTAACCAGGAACATGCAGAGACAAAAAATATCAATTTTTAAAAGTAGCAAAAACACAAAGGAGAAACAAATTCACAAAGGTACGGTATAGATCCTACAGATGTCTTTAGCTATAGATGCCACAGTTAAAAGACTTGAAATTTAACATATTTAGTTGAAGTCTAAAAACCAGAAAAAAGAGAGTAGGGCAAGAGCAATGTTTAAAGGCATAATGATTGAGAACATTCTAAAACGGATGAAAGACATGAAGCCATAGATTCAAGAAGCCCTGTGAACTACACACAAAATAAATTGAAAGTCATCCCACATGATATAATAGCAAAATTACTGAAAAGATGAAGACTGTAGTCAATTTCTCAACAGAAGACATGGAAGCCAGAATAAAATGCAACAATATCTTTAAGTTGTAAGGAAAAAAGTTACTGTCAATCCAGATCCTAGTTTTCTAGTATTATTCTTCTAGAATAAAAATTATTCTCTTAGAATAAGAGCTAAATGAAGGCAGTTCGGACAAACTAAGAAAGTTTGTCACCAACAGACCTATAATAAAGAAACACTACAGGTTTTCTTTATATGAAAGAAAATAATCTCAGATAGAAGACTTTCAAAACCATGGAAATATTGGAAATCAACAAAATATAAACATTAGAGTAAATATTAATAAATATTGACTACAGAAATAAAAACTGAATTTGTTGACATATATACTACCAAAAGAGAAAGAAAAAATGCAACTAAATTATTCAGAAAGAAGATACAAGCATGAATTAATATTAGACATTTGGAAGTCAAGAATGCATGCTGTAATCTCCAATATAATCATTAAAAACGCAGTAAGTAAATTTATAGCTTCTATTATAGTAGGACCAAAATAAAATCATAAAAAATAATTACCCCAAAAGAAAATAGCAAGGAGAAAAAAGAAACATGGAACCAATGCACAAAAAGAAATCATTTGAAAACACAGTAGAATAAGCCAAATATATCAATAAATAATATTAGATATAAATGTACTAAATGCATCAAGACAAAGATTTTCAAGTGGTTATAAATAATGAGACCCAAATAAATACAATTCTTAAAAAGATTCTTTTTAATGTTTATTTATTTTTGAGAGATAGAGATAAAGAGCATGAGTGAGGGAGGGGCAGAGAAAGAGAAAGACACAGAATCCAAAGCAGACTCTAGGCTCTGAGCTGTCAGCACAGAGCCCAACACCGGGTTCAGACCCACAAACGTTGAGATCATGACCTGAGCCGAAGTCAGAGGCTTAACCAACTGAGCCGTCCAGGCACCCCAAGTAAATACCATTTTTAAGATATATTTCAAAACCGTAGGATACAGAACTGTTAAAAATGAAAGGTGAAAGTTAGGTGTACCCATATTAACATTATACAAAGTTGATTTTAAAGCAAAAAGCAGGGGTGCCTGGGTGGCTCAGTTGGTTGAGCGTCTGATTCAGCTCAGGTCATGATCTTCTGGTTTGTGGGTTCGAGCCCCGCGTTGGGCTCTGTCCTGACAGTTCAGAGCCTGAAGCCTACTTTGGAATCTGTGTCTCCCTCTCTCTCTCTCTGCTCCTCCCCCACTCATGCTCTCTCTATCCTTCAAAAATAAATAAAACATTTTTTAAAAATTAAAAAAAAATAAAGCAAAAAGCAGTACTAGATGTAAGGAAGGATACTATTATGGATAAGAAGTTAATTTACCAGAAAGATGTACCAATTCTAAATGTATATGCACTTAATATAGCCTCAGATACATAGAGTAAAAATTGACAGAACCAAGGAAATAGACAAATGAACAATCATAATGAGAGATTTTTCTCAGTAATTGATAAAACACATAAAAATAAGAAATTACATGGAAATAGTTCACAATAGGATCATAAAGAAACATAATCGAAATATATAAAACACTGTAACCGCCATTTCAAGGTACACATTCTTGTCAAGCATATATAAAATTTTCCTCAAACTGACTATATCTTGGGCCATTTTTAAATGGCCCAAGATTTCAAATGAATGAAATCATACAGAATATGTACTCTGATTTCAGTGTAAATAAGCTAGAAATCAGTAAAAGTAAATAAATAAACTAGAAAATCCCCACATGATTGAAAATTCAGCAATATACTTCTAAGTTACTCGTGGATCAAAGTAAAATAAAAATAGACATTAGAAAATATTTTGAACCAATTGATAATGAGATTATGGCCTCCCAAAACATACGAGGATGCTGCAGAAGCTATTTTTAAATGGAATTTATGGCTTTCAATGCATATGTTAGAAAAAAAGAGAAACTAAAACTTAATGAAGCAAACATCTACCTTTTGAAATAAATAGAAATTTAACCTAAAAAGAATAGATGGAGATATATAAAGAAAAAAGGAGCAGTTGTCAATTAAATAAACATGTAATAGAGAAAAGCAATAAAATAAATTGTTTTTTAAAGACTAATAAAATTGACAAACCCTGATAAAGCTAATAAAATTTTTAAATGGTAGGCATAAATAACCAATGTCAATATTACATAGTGACATCTCTACAGATGCTATAGATGTTAACAAGATTATGTCAGTAACTTTGAAAATTTAAGTTAAATGAAGGACATCTAGAAAAATTAACTTAAACCTGACCAAAAAAATTTTAATTTGAATAGACGTCCTGTTATTCACAATACACTAATTAGAGGATAAAAGAAAAACAAACCACACCATTGGAATATCTGGAACCCATAACTAACAGAGGGCTCCTTTATGTAACACAAAACAATTAAAACTCCAACAAATCAACAAAGACAAGATAGTCACTCACAGAAGACAGACCAATAAATATATGCATTCAATTCCATTAGAAATAAGGGGGAAAGAAATGAAAACCACAAAAAGACACTACAAGAATGACTATGACATTAAAAGAATGAAAGTAACTGACAATGGTGAGGACGTAGGGAAATGAAGGCTCTCTGCTTCTAACGGGAGTATAAATTAGTACACCCCCTTGGAAAACCAGGTGGCCATTCTCTTCTGAAGACACAACCTATGTGTCAGACGTTTCTCTTGTAGATATCCACCCAACCAAAGTGCATGCCTGTGCTCACCAGGGGATGCGTGAAGCATTGTTTATGACGGTATTATTTGAAATAGTTCCAAACTAAAAACAAAAACTAAACTTCGACTTTAGGTGGTCAAACTATAAAGAAAAGAACAAAAGTAAGGATGGTGGTTACTGTGGACGGAAGAGAGGGAGAAGACAGTGATTGGATTTGAAGACTGGATTCGAAGACACTGCAACTGATGCTTGTGCACCTGAGTGGTGGCCACCTGGAGGTTTCCCTCCCGGTAAATCACTGAACTATACCTTTTGGCTTCATGATTTTTTTTCTATATGTATATAGTATTTTAAATAAAAAGGATCAAAATAATTAGTTCAAAGACTAAAAGAGTAAAATTAAATTAGTTTTTACTCTTGGAAATGGTAATGTATGCATTCTTTGTTTTTGCTGTTGTCATTCGAATGAACAGATCCCATTTCATAGATAATTTCAGAACATTATAATGTTGGGCAGCTCACAAGCAGCTGGCGATTGGCATTTCTGAATACAAGTCTTCAGAAAATTCTAACAAATGCAGTTTCATTTAAGTTTGCCCTGTTCTCTGCTAGAAATGGAGTAGGGTGTTTGGGTTAATCACATACTCTGAATAGTAGAGCTACTGTCTATATAATACATTAATTATGTAACATACATTACTGTCTGTACCATACATGTTTCTAAGATGTTAGAATCCATTTTTAAAGACCACTGTATACAAACAATACTAGGCACAGTCAAATATTAGTAATTAATAAAGCAAAAATTTACCTCATTCGAGTCCCTTTAGGAGAATCATAATAAGTATCAGTTGTCATTGCACTGTTGATATACACGAGGACCAAGTAAACACAAGTTTTGGTTGATAGAATCTGAGGTAAGAGTATTTCTAGTTAGTGTGTTGAAGAACAATTGTAGTGTCTCCTTACCTGGAAAACTGGTTTCACTTAGACAGTATTCAAAGCACATTTTGCATTGCGTCTCAGTGACAAAAGAATTGCCTTTCTTCTCACCTCTTTCCTCTGACAGTACAATAATCTGTCCCAAACTGATTTGTGAAGCCTTATTAGTGTATGAACATGTGTGCACACATGCCCATACACACGCATAGAAAATGTTTGGGGTTTACGTTTACACAGATTTTTAGAGCCTACACCTATTCTCTATCTCTCCCAAAGACTTTTCACAATTTCTGTTTTAGAAGACATAGGAACCACGCACAGAAAGATAATGAATAGTGTTGTATATACAGCATGTTATATAATAGATATTATAGTGCTATAAATTGAAAGACAGTGTTACTATGTGTCTGAGACATTACAGTTCTCATATTAAAGGGAAAAAGGTAATGTAAGTTACTCAAGGGATGAAACTGGGTATTCTCACCTTTGGCTGCTAGTTTTATACCAACTCTGAAAGCTGTCTGCGATTTCTAATTTTTGTGCATAGGTCATCTTAGGTTTTCTTTCCACTTGGTTTCAAAAACAAGGGCCTTAATCTTAATTTAACCTAAAATTTATAGAACTAGCCCCTCTTCAATATCAGCATCTAACCCTCCCAACACACACACACACACACACACACACATGCACACGCACACACTGTCATGGGGGAAAAAATCTACTTCTAACTTAACTTGCCACATTTTTATTATCGTGACTAAAGCACACCGAGAATTTTTAGCCATCTTGTAAAATTTCAGTGACAGTAAAAAGTAAAATAGTTCAAAGGCAGGGTGAACTGACTCATAAAGAGCCCTGCCTCAGAGAACAATGGTAAATGGTGTCCTTCCAAGTTCAGACACTAAGAAAAGTTTGAGCTAAATCCAGATGACTTAAATTTTTCTCATGGAGAGAAAAGCGAATTTCCTCTACCTGCACTGTTCTATTCCTATAACTAAGTTTGACATGGCCCTCGTTTAACTACAATAGAAACAAAGAGAGGAAGTTATGCTTGGTATCCTTTACATTTATGTCTTCAAGGTTGTTTGGAAATCTTTTAGGTAGTTTTCCTTTCTCCAAATGTTCTCTTCCGCTGCTGCTTTAACTGGAAGAGGTTTGTTTGTTTTGTTTTGTTTTTTTCATTTTATATACTGTACATTTCCAAAGTATATATGGTTCTGGGCATGGTGTTTGCTTTCCTTAGAGATATGAATCGCTTTTGTTCATTTACCTTCTTTGAAATTCATTTCTAGTAGCTGCAGAGCTGCTGCTCTGAGTGTTAATAGGCTTCTAACATAGCTGTCATTTCAAGTAATAGGTGCCAAGCTTTCAGCAGCTTATTAACACTTATAACAGCAACCCCTATACTAAACAAACAAATTACACAGAGGAGGACACAAGCAAAATTAGTGTGTATAAATATATATAGTCATATGTATACATACAGACAGTATATACTTAGGACTCATCAACGTGTTTGGTTCCATACATGATTAGCCCAGAATTGGCACTTTGTTTTTTATGAATATTCACAGGGAGAAAGAGTGGATCGGTTTTGTATTTGGTCCCAAATGTGAGACGAATACAAACTGGTATAATTACTGAAAGATTTCCATCCACTCAGCCCAGCGATGCTCTCAAGCCCGAAAAATTGCAGACTTGTGGTATTTCACATCATGGGACTGTGCTAACGTGATCTTTCAGCGCCACTTCATGGGGGATGCTGCAGAGGAAGAAAACGTGGAAAGAAGCAAAGAAATACACCAACTGGCAAAACTACTGAGAAAGAAAGAGATGCAAATACGAAAATGTGCTTCAGAGAGTCAAAATTTGCATTTGGAGATGAACACTGGACCAACTCTCTACAAACACAAATATATTCTTCCAGATGCAGGGGCAGACATATGTACAGATAAACATGAGAATGTATATTCACGCACGCTTGATATAAATATGCATAAATACACACATACGCACACATATATACACATATGTATGTATCTAGAGATACACTGTCCTTTACAAGTGTTTGTGTATTTAATGGTTTCATAAAAATTCTTAGCAGCTTTCTTGAATACAGATTTCAATAAAGGCTCTAGATTTTACATTGTAGTAAAAGCTGACCTTTTTTTGAGTACGAAAAAATCCCAAAGCAATTTATAATCACGTCATCTGGAGGTTGTAAATACGTTAAATTCAACTTTTAAATCGGCGGCATAATTTTCTAAAATTTACTAAAATTTGTAGTGTTAAGGAGGATGGCTTGATGGCCTCTAGCTCTTCTGCAAGATTTAATATGTGCCTCTTTTACTGTCACTAATAATGACAGGTGGCATTAGTAACTGTTCAGTAAGTACCAGTGCTGAGCTAGCAACTTTATAAATTGCACATATTACCCCAAATGTTTCTAGTATCTCCAGACAACTTTCAAATCTGGGGAAGTGAGAGAAATTCAAAACAAAAAAGCCAAATTTAGTGATAGAATTGGAGCTAATTAAATAATGATTGAATTTTCCAAAACAAACAAATTCCTCCCCAATAGTATTTTTGCTGGACTAGATATAACTTGACATCATAATTTTCTTGGAAGGAAAATTATTTTTAACCCTCTAGTTAAAAGACTAGAAGTGATTTTAAGAAATTCTATTACAGAAAACATCCAGATCATAGAGTTCAAACCTAGGACCATACGAACCTCTTAACGCCTACTTGCCATAATGGCACAATTCAGAGGAATCATTAATGACTGCTAGCAAGGAACATTCACTTTTCAAGGTGGCTATAATAACACGTACTTAATGAAATCCCTAATTTTGAGGCCTGTTCCAGGATTCTCCCAACTGCATTCCTCATGTTAGCTTTTGTCTTACGCCGTCCTTATGTAGCAACAAGTTTGTAATACCACCTTCAAGGAACTCTTCTTGGGTTTAGTACTTCAAGTTGTTTTCTATACATAAGGGCCCTTTGAAAACTGAAGAATTCCTTTTATTTGATAATCTGGAGGCCCTCTGGTGAATTATAGTCCTCACAACTTCATTCACTTCCAGACATCTCAGATCATACTGGTATGCATCCATGTTCCTCACAGCATTATTCAGTGAGCTATTTAAAGACCATGTCCTCTAGGGGCACCTGGGTGGCTCAGTCGTTAAGCCTGGGACTTCGGCTCAGGTCATGATCTCACAGTCTGTGAGTTCAAGCCCTGCATCAGGCTCTGTGCCGACAGCTCGGAGCCTGGAGCCTGCTTAGGATTCTGTGTCTGCCCCTCCCCTGCTCATGCTCTGTCTCTCTCTGTCTCAAAAATAAATAAAACACTAAAAGTTTTAAAGACCACATCCTCTAGATGCAAGGTCCGTGGGAGGAGCCTATCTTTGTTTCCCTATGCCAAGTACATTACCTCGTACCTGAGAGCTGTTCCATAAATGTTGAATTAATGAAAAAAATCAGTGAACAAGGACCAGGCTACTCTACATTTACTAATCTGTCTTAGCTCTTACTGCTTTAATCAAATCCAATTTTATTTTCCCATAAATACCTGCTTCTGGTTCTAACAACGATCTGTTCCTTAAGCTAGAGCCAGAAAGAGAGGAGTGTCTGAAAGTCAGGACCTCATCTCTAAGAACTTCTCCCGTTTCCTTGTCTGAGTAAATTGATGCCTACAAAAAATAAATATGCAGTAGGGTCAGGGCCAAGGGTCTTTTTGTATGATTTTAGTAAAAACATATTTTTTGTAGAAAAGTATCTACAATTGCCTCCCAAGAGTTTGGTCAAGTCACCCCAGAATTTGGTTTCCAATGACAGTTATACGATATATGTGTGAAAATAATGGGCAGTGGTTTCAGATTATGAATGTTATTTTGGTTGACATTCCCAGCAACTACCATGATTTTAAGATGGTAAAGCAAAAGTAAAATAAATGAATAAATGAATAAATGAATAAATAAATAAATAAATAAATAAATAAATAAATAAATAAATAAATAAGAGAAAAAGGAAGAAAACAAAAACAAAACAAAAAAAATCGAGCTATATTTTTTACAGAAACTCCTCAAGCCAGTGTGGAAAGACTGAATGCCACATGACCCATAAAATATGAACTTGCAGTTTTCAATCAAACTGAGGGGAAGTTGCTCTATGTTTCCACTGGAGTATTTTTAATAACGTCCCCTATAAATATATACATGCTTGGACTCTATGATTATAACCTAGTAATAAAGGTCTGTAGCAAAACCTGTTTTCCACCTCAACATTGTTTATGCTATTTTAATAAGTTGAACAAACTTGGGAGACTAAGAAAATGTCACTTTTCCAACTCTGCTAGGGAGAAATCTGACAACTGCGACCTAACCATTGAAATGCTGCAATTTGTTAAAACGCTCCTAATCATTTTTTTCTGACTTTTATTCAAAAGCTAAAGTATGACAGAGAGAGAGAGAGAGAGAGAGAGAGAGAGAGAGAGAGAGAGAGAGAGAGAGAATTAGGTTAATGATGATTAACATATTGCAGGAGGGAAGGTTACCATGATGTTTAATTTCAAAGTCAAAGTGCTAGGGAGTTGGTACCTTCACAGAATCTCTGATCATGGGAGGGAACAGCAGTTTGAAAAGAGTGCAGAAAAACATCGCCTTTAAAATAATGAACAGCTTTCCCAAGTCTTCCCATGACAGAAAAATCACCCATATACCATACGTGTATACAATTCCCAGGGGCTTAGAAATTAATTTAGTGACGAATGATTATACCCTGAGTGATAAAGGTCCAGTACTACGATTATCTTTATGGATAATTGGGGCCATAAAATAGTTCTAAAGCACCTTTTATTCGTCATTTGTTGACAATTCAACCAACTCTCCTGTCTGCCATCGTCCAAATTTAATGGGTCCCTATCGAAGTATGCAACACGCGCGTTTGTACGAGAAGGATGTCTTCATATTGTTATGCCATTGCATATCCTTTACTTCCTGATGTTGTTCATCAGTCTACCTCCTGCTCTTTTTTTCTCTGACACCTCTGAGATGGTACCCATAGCAACACCTCTGAGAAGAAGGTGAAAGTGAAGATGGTGAAGTCATCCCCAGCACTCACTGCTGACAATGCCAGTCATTAATGCAGCAGCTTCTGCCTACTCAGATCTCCCTCACTCCTCTCTGGTCTTGTTTGCCTCCAGTAGCAGCCACAGAGCTTGCTCACAGAGATCCAGAGACTTGCTGTTAATGATTTGTCACTTGTTTAGAACACCTCAGGATGGCAGCTCTGTATAATCTGCCCTCAATGGCACTGCCAGGTTGCATTAGGAAACAATTACCCAGTTTATGACTAGTAAAGTAGGCACCAGAATTTCCAATTAAACTCCCATGTTTCCAAAGAAGCCTGGATGCCCCTATATTTGAGGAAAGGAAGACACAGCACCTATTCTCTCCTTCTTAAGAATAAGCCATGGGAGAATCAGTGCCCTCTAGATTAATAAACTGAGAGCGACAGAATATAGAGAATGATTTTATGTGAATTCATTTATTAACTTCTCATCCTTTGTTACGATCTGGGTAAAATAAAACAATGGACACAGTTGCCTAAATGTTTTTATAGTAGAGAACCCCCCCCAAAAAAAAAAGAAAAGAAAAAAAAGCCTAACACGTAGCTTTATTACTTCAGTCACTGCCCTCACTTTGTGTTTATGAACCCCCATGTGTATAAAAGCACATGACCTAGAAAAAAAAGAAAACAATGATTATGGAATTCTTTCTTTTACATTTTGAATAGATAAATTCTAGCATCTGTAGATTTTTATCAAAATGAGAAGTATATTTTACTGTAAAAAGTATCCATTATTGAATCCTTAAAATCAAATATAAGCTTGTATAAATTGACTAATTTAAAGTGTAATTACATTGAACAGATCTTGACTTTAAATACACCCTATGGATTGAAATCATTATATTTATTGAAACAGAATAAGGTTCGTTGGTTTGTTTTTCATAGCTAAGAAAGGTCAAATGTTATTCAACTTCAACTCCAAAAAGTTACAGCCTGGAGTTTCCATTCAATGGGTCTCATAATATCATATAATGATAATAATAATAATAATAACTTAGAAACTTATTAAAAATTCCAGAAGAGTACACAGATATTTAACAAAGGTCTGTGTATGCAAATATCACATACTCTCACATCCTTATTTTGTCCCCTTCCCAAAGAGGAAGAAAACTAACCATTTATCAGTGCAGTGTGAAAGGAGAAGATTTATCATTTTAAATTTTTCATTGCAGATGGTTTTCATTTTAAAAGGCAGGGAAGCGATTTTTTTGAAATCATTTTTTTTCCCTAATGCAATTGAGCCAGACATTTCTCGTAAATCTTGTTGCTTTAGTAGACAATACTCAATTCTCTAAACTTTATATGCAATAGCCAAGCCTCTTTTTTTTTTTAGATGCCCGTCTCCCAGGCATGAAAAAAAAGCCACTTGAAAGGTGGCATCATACCCAAAGTATGATATCCAAAGGCCACTCCCCTTTTCCTTAGCTCATTAGCTCACAGTTCATCAAAGATATTCATCTTTTTGCCCAAACAAGATTATAATTTTCAATGAGTTTTCAAAGATTTCTTTCTTCCTTTTTTGGTAAAAAGCAGGAAAATAAGTGAGTCTGCCCATCAATATTTCTTTTGAGTAAAATGGCAAAATGCATTCAGTGATGCACTGAGTTCACTGAGTCAGGGAACCAAAACAAAAAGCAAGCCATGGGGAAAAAGCAGGAAGGGAATGTTGACTTTGTAACAAAACAAAACAAAACAAAACAAAGAATCTAATATTGGATTTGAATTTCTTGCATGATGTTATTACCCCCTTTAAGGAAGAACGATTTAGCATTTGTGGTATAGCATTGGATACTTTTATTGGGCAAATGACACAGTGGTACCACGCTGACTAGATTCACTATCATTCATAAAGTACATTTGTTGTCAATTTTTGAGGCCCAAAACATGCCTAAGATCAAAATGCTCATTTAAATACCATCAATTGAAAAAATACCATCATCTTTGCATGAAAGGTTTATTCATATACACATGAATAAATATAAATATATATATTCATATAAATATATAGAGACTATCTTCTAATGGGAGATTCCTTCCCATTTGCACAGATGAAAACATGTTGCTTTTTCAGATGCTGAGTTGGGCCTCTTATGACCATTTATGTTCTCAGCTTCGAAGATAACATGGATTGGATAAAATACAATCACTGTTTGGCACGTACTTTGTAAGCTCCTAGTGGGCAGATCCAAAGATGAAGTCTATCTAAGATTTTACTAAATCAGTATTCATGTTTGCAAATATTTCAAAGAGATGCAACTAACAATCAACATTTACACAAAATCCTTTCTCTTAGAGTCAACAAAGGTGGCACAAGGTGGTCAATCTCTCCTAGATAGGGAGGGGCACTGGAATCTTAGCCCCCAATATCCAGTTCAGTGCTGCTCATGTTACTACCTGTGGCTTCATATAGAAGTGAGTGAGTGCTGAACATATTAGAAATGTAGAAAATGATCTTTAATCGACAAGGACATCTTAAAAAAGAATTGTCTTTAAGTTTATTCCAAAGATCATCTGTCTTAACATTTGTTTGCTCTAGCATAGAATATGCTTCTGCTGTATCTCTTTCCCTTTTACACGTGTATGGTATTTTATTATTAAACTATGAAAATTACTGGGAAAAATAATGCCATTTTCCAAGGCCTCTTTCCCTACAGCCCCAAATTATAATATTATTTGCAAGAAATTTTTCTTAAATACCTGGAATGTGCACCAAGGTAATGAGTCGATAGACAAAAATCCTATCATCCAAGAATACATTCGTAAATATCATGCTGTAAAGTGTAAACAGGAAGATGAAAAACACCCATAATCCCATCACTAAGATACTATACATCTTATGTGACATATTTTTAAATCAAATCATATTTGATATAAAAACCCACCCTCTAGGATTTAACAGCAATCCAGCACAGGTCACCTTTTATTTCCCCTCCTTTAGGATCTTACACAGAAACTACGATTTACACAATCCAGCAATTTGAGAAGAGGGATCTCTGTCTTTCAGTTATTTGTAATCTCCATTGCAATGATCACAGTTAACTCAAAGGTACCTTCTTGGTTCTCCTCTTCAGTGCTACCCTTAGTCATGTGGATGTCCTGGTGTAGCTTAAGTTAAATATTCTTTCAAAGCCTAATTTTTACATTTGTATAATGTTCCACCCTATCATTGTGCCATGATTTCTTCAACCATTCCTGTATTGCTGACATTTGCATTCTTTCAAGAATTTTTATTATTGGTAGCCCTATACAACACTATATTTATAAATAGCTGAGCCTATCTCTATTTCATAAGGATAGATTCTTAGCAGTGGCATACCTGTATTAAGAAGTACACATGGTTTTAGGGATCTTTATTCAAACTTCAGAATTACTTTTCAAAAGTGATGTGAACGTGTTAATAATTTAATCCTTTCAAAATATGTGTAGCAAATTTCCCTGTCCACCTTTCAAATAGAGGCTTTAAGTTTTCATATAGTTAAATCTATGCATATATTTTCTTTGTATTGTTTTCCTTTGTTTTATGCTTAGAAATTCTATATCCTGAGATCCAATATTATTGTTATATTTTAAATTTAATAAAACTAAAATCTATTTGCTATAAAGAATGAACTTAGAATTTTGTTTTTCAAAATAGCCACCTTTTCTTTTTCCCAGTAATTTATGGTATTATTGTTAACATGAAGGATCCAAATAGCTCCATGTCAGGACTAGGACTTGGGTGAGAGGAGTAAGGGATTCACCGCTGGGGCAAAATTTAAGGGGGCACCAAGAAACCTCAATAATCAAGACAAATAATACTGTGATAAAGTATTTTAAAAAATCAGAACTAATGCAAAAGTTCATAATGAGCAGTATATCAAACTTCTAAGTATAGATAGAATCAAGTACTATAGCTTTCTGAGATTATTCTTTACAATAAAAGCTAAATGAAGTAACATGATTACTAGCAGTGTCCCTAATATTTCCAGAGATTTCTGTGGAGACTTCCATTCTCTGGGTGCTCAGCTCTCATACCAAATTCTTGCTCAATTGCCAAACCCTTCTAAGCATCTCATCCCTGCTCTACAAAGCTTCGTTCTTAGCACGGACACAGTTCCTTCATCTTTATTTCCCAAGGCACTGCTAACACAAGGCTGTTATGCAGAACAGGTTTTTACTGAAAGTTTGGAGATAATTGAGGGAGAGTAGAACATAGAACGGGAAACGCCCTAAGATTCACTATAAAACATAATTGTGTCTGAAACTCCATAGTGGGACTCGCCAATCACTGTCACAATGATTTCTCCTTAGATTGGCCAGATGCTAAGTTGCTTTCTGCTTACTGAGTTCTCTCACCTGTCATATATGTCTCCTGAGCTCAGCAATTATCAGCCTTCCTTTCCCATCTTTTTTTTTTTTTTGTCAATTCAAGTTATCACAGGAAAACTGAAAAGTCTTATTTCTTGGCTATAGATAGTAAACTCCCAGGTACTGGCTTTTATATTAGATACTGTTTGTTTGTTTGTTTGTTTTTTAATCTCTATCCTCTTACCCTTAGCACTTCAGAGCTCACTGGCCTGACTTCTAACTGCCAACACCTGCATTTATTGCCTGAGGCATTATCTGGCCACCAAAGTTTGTTTGATCCATAGGAAGAGCAGGTTGGAAGTGCCCAGAGATCCATGCCTGCCCTTCTACCAACCCGGCACTCCTTAACCAATAACTGAGAGAATTTGTTGTGTAAATATTCAAGTTTTTTCACCTTCAGGAATTTGGAGTGGATTAGTCTAGGTGCATGTTTTATACTGACTCCCAGATTTCCCAAGCAAGATCAGGCTCCACTTGTCCACAATGGTAAGGTGCTTGAGAACAAAAACTCTCTTGGCTGTCTTCCCTCCTTGTCTTATTTCTCTATTCCCCTGCCCATATTTCCTAGGATTACCTCCCGAATCAACTACTTGTACTAAAAATTTATCTCAGGGTCCACTGCCTAAGACAGCATTCATAGCCAAAAGAGCAGTCTGACCTATGAATTTCCCTTTGCAAAGAACAGACAACTTTGGAATCAGAGTTTGTTTTACAATGGCTTAAAGGTTAGTGGATTAAATCCCTTGGTTGAATTAATTTCCCACCAACACTTCTTAAGCAGAAGGGGAGAAGATGTTGGGCAGGGCTTAAAAGAGATATTTTTTTATTCTCATGCTATTTAAAGCAAATTCCAGGGTATGGACTCTTTTTATCTTTCCATTTCACCTAAATTCTAGTACATATATATCAAGGTCTTTTCCCCCTGGTTTCCATGTTTATTTTCATTGATCTATATGGCAGCACCATATTTTTTATTATTATAGCTTTTCATCACATTTTAAAAAATTGTATATAATTTTAGCTCTGATTTCTGTCTTCCCCTTTTATTTTCCTGTTTAGTCTCACTCTTTCATTTTTTCAAGTCAACTTAAAAATAAAAGTAAAATTTCAGAAAAAAAAAATCCTGCTGGGATCTGGAATAAAATTGAATTAGAAATAGAATAGAAATTAGCAAGAAGTTAGTCTTTGAAAAATTTTTCCTTCTACTTTGGAACATGGTGTGTCTTTCCATTAATTTTAGTCGTCTTTTATGTTTTCAGTAAAACACGGGTTATTGTTTCAAATAATGAAGCACATCTTTCTTATTGCAAATATGAACTTCATTTGGCTGCAAATATGAAGCACATATTTCTTAAAGTGATATAAGACCTAGAGTTAAAAATAAGTAAAGGTTAAAAAAAGGTTGTTTCTTTTTATAGAGGATTTAATCACAATATGATGCAATGAAATGAATACTTTCCCCAAGTATAGTGATATATTTTCATTTATGGATAAAAGTTCAAAAAGTTATAATTTAAAAATGGCTTCTAGCAGATGGGCAGTTTTTATCCATTTTCAGTGCAGTCTTACTATCAAAGATCTGGAACCTTTGATTTCAGAGACCTTCAACAGGGTAAATGATGTAACACCAACGTTATGACAGATATTTTTGATTTTTGAAATTTCATATGTTTACACTCTTTTCCAAAACAAAGGACGTGGAGGATAAGGTTAATTAAATAAGAACCAAGGAGAGGAGAAGGAAACATTTGTTTCTTTTCCCACAGAAATCTTTATTTAGATCCAGCCTTATTTCATTTAGATACTTTTGGTTCTGAGTTCAGTACTAAGTGACTCTGCTTAGTAGTGTTTTAAAAAAAATCATAAGACTACACTATGCCTGAGAGATCACTAACTCTAGAAGATACGAACCCTGAAAAGCATGGGGCAATGCAGTCAACTCACAAGAACTTCAAGTGACAAGTTTTGCTCTCATCTGCTTGAGAGAATGGACTTCAAAATCTGCCTTTGCCTGTAACTCACTGTGAGATAGTAATCAAATTACTTAGCCTCTCTGGGCCTCTAGTTTTTTAAGTAGAGCAGTTATAAATTCTCTTTCAGCTCTCAAATCTTTGGTCTGAAATGACTCTGAATAGCTAAATATGGGTGATTTTCTAAGCCATTTATGTTTACTCACTTGCAGCAATCCAGAAAAAGTACTTACTTTTAACACCTTTATTGGAATATAATTTACATACTATAAATTCGTATCACCCATTTAGCGTGTATGATTCAATGGTTCTTTTAGTCAAAATTCTAATCGCTTCCTCAATTCGGATAAAGTGGGAGGGGTTGTTTAGACCATAAATTCCTCTTATTAAACATATGGCCAGTCAAGTTCAGTAAACCTGTTGGTAGAATGAGAAGATCTCTCTAGCCATATTTTCTCAATGTGCTTTCATTTTATTTGATGCATTTCAAATTCCTATATCAGACATAATACTTAAACAGAAGTCTAAAAACATTTCAGAGATAAATTAATGTATTGGGGGGATACGCAGGGTCCTGCTTAAGACATTACGATAGGTAAACTAGTTCGAGATATAGTTAGATACTCACATAGTAAAGCTCAACATCCTAACAACAGAAGAAAAAGAGGTATTTCCAAAATTAAACTACCCCTAGTCTGCTATGTGATCCTTGGCAAATCCTCTATGCCTTTATTTTCTCATTTGAGAAAATGCCATCAGTTATACTACAATTTCTATTATTATTTTTGTTTTAATTTTGAGAGACAGAGAGAGATAGAGCATGAGTGGGGGAGGAGCAGAGAGAGAGGGAGACACAGAATCTGAAGCAGGCTCCAGGCTCTGAGCTGTCAGCAGAGCCTGATGCAGGGCTTGAACTTGTGATCTGGGAGATTGTGACCTGAGCTGAAGCCTGACTCTTAACTGACTGAGCCACCCAAGCGCCCCTATTATTATAACATTGATAGACATTTTTATTAAATAAATATGTCTTTATTAATTAAACATCATACAAAATTAGGGACTTCTGGGAAGATGGTGGAGGATCCTGAGCTCACCTAATACTATAGACACATGGAGACAGATCACTGCCACTAACTCTGAATGCAACTCGAAGACTGGCAGAGCAGACTTTCCACAGTTAATCACAGACAGGAGGCCACACTGAAAGGGCTACGAGGGGTGGAGACCTGGTCGGGAACCAAACTCTCAGTGAGACTAACCACAAATGGGAGAGACACCACATGGATGAAGAAGTGAGAGGTATAGAGTCCACACCCCAGGCATGAATGACCTACACTGGGAAAGGAGTCCCCATAACATTTGGGCTTTGAAAACTAGTGGGGCTTAGCTTTATGAGGTTTTATAAACAGTGAGGTTTAACCCCAGGTACTTTAAAAACTATCGGACTTAGCTCTGGGAGAACCAGAGGCAGATCAAAAACTGAGTGCTCAGCCTTAAAGAGCCAGCGTAACAGACAATCCTATTGAGATACAACACAGAAGCAGCATTTTGAAAAGTACCTGGAGTATATGTGAAGGGGTTTATTAACTAACCTCAGAACATGTGATAGAGGAGCCAGGATTGTTAGGAGACTTCTCCAAGAAGGAGAGTGCTGTCAGGGACAATTTCTCATGGAAAGCTTTCCCCCAGCTTGATGCTTGTGGGAGCCAGCACAAACACTTCCCACCTACCTTTCTGGAACTGAAAACAGTGCCCTCACATTTTTCTATGGATTTGCCCCATCTGACCCACCCCACTCCACAGGTGTCCCTTGAGCACACACTGCAAGCAAGCCCAGTAGGGACTGGCACCATTCCAAAGTGACTCCCACCTGGGGGAGAGAGGAAGCTAACCACACACACCAGTGCACTTGCAGACCCACCAGCCAAACCTTCTATTTGGCAGTGCAGAGAGTGCTCTGTCAATCGTAGCGCTGGGCACATGGACTGGGAGCAGGCATTGGGTCTCACTGTCAGCCCTGCCCATGAAAGAAAGCTTCATCAGGGGGCAGTGCAGGGAGAGCACCCAGCAGTTTGATATGACTGCAGCCCTGGCAAACAGGCTGAGGGCAGGCATCTTGTTTGACTGCTGCTACTGCCCAACTACAAGCCTGCACCAGCCCAGACTGGCCCCTTAATGGCACAGGGACCAAACTCTGCCCAGTGTGCCCACAGCAGGCAGAGTGAGCCATTGCAGCTGACTGAACCAAAGGTAAATGATGCTCAGCCACAACAGCATAGTGCACACAATCCACAGGGGGGAAGCACCTGGGTTTGGCAACCAAGGGACATCGTGCTACAAGGCACCACAGAATTTCTTGTTCGTAAGGCCACTACTTCCAAGATCAGGAGACACAGTGGACTTCCCTAATGCATTAAAAAACCACAGAGTTAGACAACATGAAAAGACAGAATAACATCTCTCAAAGGAAAGAACAGAACAAAATCACAGCAGAAGAATGAAATGAAATGCAGATAAGCAACATGCCCAATAAAGAATTCAGCGTAATGGTCATAAAGATACTCACTGGACTTGAGAAGAGTGGAGGACCTCAGTAAGACCTTAAACAAAGAGACTGAAAATATAAAAAAGAACTAATCAGACATGAAGAACTCAATAACTGAAATTAAAAATATACCAGAGGAAATAAATGGCAGATTAGAGGAGGCAGAAGAACAAATCAGTAATCTAAGAGACATGGTAATGAAAAGCAACGACACAAACAACAACAAAAAAGAATGAAAAAATGAGAATAGGTGAGGGAACTTAGTAACATCATCAAACATAATAGCATTCTCATTATACGGATCCCAGAAGGAGAAGAAAGAGAGAAGGGAGTAGAAAATTTGAAGAAATAATACCCAAAACTTTCCAAATGTGGGAAAGTAAACAGACATTCAGATCCAGAAAGCACAGAGAGCCCCCCAAAATTAACCCAAGGAGGCCCACACCAAGACAAATAATAATTAAAATGATGAAATGTAATGATAAAAAGAGAATTTTAAAAGCAGTAAGAGAAAAGAAAATGGTTACATACAAGGGAAACTCCATAAGGCTATCAGTTGATTTTTCAGCAGAAACTTTGCAGGTCAAAAAGAAGTGGCATGATATATTCAAAGTACTGAAAAGAAAAAACTGCAACCAAAAATACTCTATCCAGCAAGATTACCATTCAGGATAGAAGGAGAGATAAAGAGTTTCGTTGACAAACAAAAGTTAAAGGAGTTCCTCACCACTAAACCAGCCTTATAAGAAATGTTAAAGGGCAATTTTTAGAAAGAAAAGGCCATAATCAGGAGTATCAAAATTATGAAACAACAAAAAAAATTCAAGGTGAATGTAAACATACAATAAAAGTAGTAGATAAATCATGTATAAAACCAATATGGAGGTTAAAGTACAAAAGCAATAAAATCAATTATATCTACAAAAATCAGTCAAGGTATTCACAAAATAAAAGGATGCAAAGTATGGTATCATATACATAAAACATGGGGGTGTAGTAAAAATTCAGTGCTTTTAGAATGGGTTCAAATTTAAGCAACCATCAACATAATATAGACTGCTATCACATGAGATGCTATTATATGTGAACCTAATAGTAACCACAAATCAAAAACCTATAAGAGATACACAAAAAATAAAGATGAAGGAATCCAAGCATAACACTAAATAAAACCATTAAATCACAAAGGAAAAGGGCAAGAAAAGAAGGAACAGAGAAAAACTATAAAAATAACCATAAAACAAGTAACAAAATGGCAATAAGCACAGACCTATAAATAATTAATTTAAATGTAGATGGACTAAGTGTTCCAATCAAAAGACAAAGGGTGACTGGATAAAAAAGAAAGACCCATCTATATGCTGCCTACAAGAGACTCACTTCCGACCTAAAGGCACACTCAGAATGAAAGTGAGAAGATGGACAAACATTTACCGTGCAAATGGAAGTGAAATGAAAGTTGGATTAGCAATACTGATGTCAGACAAAATAGATTTTAAAATAAAAATTAAGAGCCTAAGAAGGACACTACATAATGGTAAAGAGAACAATCAGAGGATATGATTGTAAATATCTATGCTCCCAACATAGAAACACCTAAATACACAAAGCAGCTAATAACAAACATAAAGAAAAAAGTTGAAAGTAATACAGTAAAAGTAGAGAACTTTAACACCCCACTTAACACCAATTCATCCATAATCCAGACAGGAAATCAACAAGGAAACAGTGGCTTTGAATGACACATTGACCAGATGGACCTAACAGATATATTCAAAACATTCCATCCAAAAAGCAGCAGAATACACATTTGCAAGTGCACATGCAATATTCTCCAGAATAGATCACATATTAGGCCACAAAACAAGTCTCAATAAGTTAAAAAGACTGAAATCATATCATGCATGTTTCCATACAACAATATGAAATTAAAAACCAATCACACACACACACACACACACACACACACACATCTGGAAGGATCACAAATACATGGAGGCTAAATAAATGCTACTAAACAATGTATGTGTCAATCAAAGAGGAAATCAAAAAATATATGGAGACAACAAAAAACTATGGTTCAAAATCTCTGGGATGCATTAAAAGTAGTTCTAAGAGGTAAGTTTATACCAATACAGGTCTATTTCAAGAAGCAAGGAAAATCTCAAATAAATAAGTTAAACTTAAATCTAAAATGAGCTAGAAGAAGAATAAATGAAGCCCAAACCAGTAAAAGGAAGGAAATAATAAAAATTAGGGCAGAAATAAATAAAACAGTTAAAAAATAGAACAGATCAATGAAACCAACAGCTGGTCCTTTGAAATGATACACAAAATTAATAATCCTTTAGCCAGACTCATAAAAGGCAGAGAGAGAGAGATAACACAAATAAATAAATAGAAGAGGATGAAACACTTTGAAACTCATTTTAAGAGGCCAGCATTACCCTGATACCAAACCAGACAAGGACACTAATAAAAGAGTCGATGAGCCAATATCCTGAAGAACATAAATGTAAAAAATCCTCAGTAAAATATTAGCCAATTGAATTCAAGAATACATTAAAATGATCACACATCATCATCAAGCAGGATTTATTCCGGGGATCCAAGGATGGTTCTACATCCACAAATCATGGATACACCACACTAACAACAAAATGAAGGATAAAATTCATATGATCATCTTGATAAATGCATCTTGATAAATTTAATAAAATTTAACACCCATCTATGATAAAAACTCTTAATAAAGTGGGTATAGGGAGACCACACTGCAAGATGATAAAGGCCATACATGACAAGCCCTCAGCTAACATCATATTCAACTGTGAAAAACCAAAAGCTTTTCCTCTAAGATCAGGAATAGGACAAGGATGTCCACTCTTACTCTTTTATTCAACATAGTACTGGAAGTCCTAGCCAGAGCAAGAGGCAATGGGGGGGGGGGGGGGAACGCATCCATGTTAGGAAGATGTAAAACATCACCACTTGCAGATGACATGATATTACATACAGATAACCCTAAAGACTCCACCAAAAACTGCTCACACTAATAAATTCAGTAAGGTTGCAGGATACAAAGTCAATAAATCTGTTCCATTTCTATACATTTATAACTGTCAGAAAGAGAAATTAAGAAAACAATCCCATTTATAATTACATCAGAAAAAAAATACCTATGTATACATTTAATGAAGGTGGTGAAAGACCTGTATGTTGAAAATTGTAATATGTGAATGAAAGAAATTGAAGACACAAAGAAATGGAAAAATATTCTGTGCTCATAGATTAGAAAAAATCAGTACTGTTATATGTCCATATGACCCAAAGCAATGCACAAATTCAATGCAATCCCTATCAAAATTTTAATGGCATTTTTTACAGAAATAGAAAAAATAACCTAAAATTTGTAAAGAACCACAAAGACCCTGAATAGCCAAATCAATCTTGAGGAAAAAGAACAAAGCCGGAGACATCATGCTCTCTGATTTCAAACTATAGTACAAAGGTTCAGTAATTAAAACAGTATTACATTAGCATGAAAACAGAGATACAGATCAAAGGAACAGAATAGAAAGTCCAAAAATAGATCCACGCATATTTGGTCAATTAATTTACAAGAAAGGAGCCAAGAATATACAGTGGGGGAGAGGGCAATCTCTTCAAAAAATGGTGTTGGGAAAACTGGACAGCCACAGGCAAAAGAATAAAACTCAACCAATATCTTACATCATACACAAAACTTAAGTCAAATGGATTAAAGATTTGAACATAAGACCTGAAACCATAAAACTCCTAGAAACAACATAGGTGCTAAGCTCCTTAACATAAATTTTAGCAATGATGTTTTTAATCTGACACCAAAAAACAAAAGCAACAAAAGTAAAAATAAACAAGTGGAACTTTATCAAAATAAAAAGCTTCTGTACAGCAAAGAAAACCATCCACAAAATGAAAAGGTAACCTATTGAATGGGAGAAAATATTTGCAAATCATATCTGATAAGGGGCCAATAGCCAAAATGAATAAACAACTCACACAACTCAATACCAAAAAATCCAAACAATCCAATTTAAAAATGGCAGCAGATATGAATAAATATTTTTCCAAAGATGACACATGGGTGGCCACTAGGTACATGAAAAGATGCTCAGCATTAAACATCAGGGAAATGCAAGTCAAACCACAATAATATCTCAAGGGGCACCTGGGTGGCTCAGTTGGTTAAGCATCTGACTCAGTTTCAGTTCAAGTCATGATTTCATGGTTTGTGAGGTCAGCCCCATATCAGACTCTGCACTAACAGTGTGGAGCCTGCTTGGGATGCTCTGTCTCCCTCTCTCTCTCCGCTCCTTCCCCACTCGTGCTCTCTCTCAAAATAAATAAATAAACATTAAAAAACAGTAATATATCACCTCATACTCGTTAGAATGGCTATTGTCAAAAAGAAAGGAAATAAGTGTTGGTAAATATGTAGAAAGAAGGAAATCCTTGTGTACTGTTAGTAAATTGGTGTAGCCACTATGGAAAAGAGTGTGGAGGTTCATCAAAAACTTAAAAAGAGGACTACACCATGCAATCCAACTATTCTACTTCTGGGCATTTATCTGAAGAAAGTGAAAACAGCAACTCAAAAAGATATATGTACCCTATGTTCATTGTCGCATTATTTACAATAGCTAAGATATAGAAATAATTGAAGTGTCCATCGATGGATGAATGGATAAAGAAATTGTGGTATATTTACAGTGGAATAGTAATCAGCCATTATAAAAGAATGAAATCTTGTCATTGGCAACAAGAGGGATGGACTTCAAGGATATCACGCTAACTGAAATAAGTCAGACAGGAAGACAAATACCATATGATCTCTCTTACATGTAGAATCTAAAAAACAAACAAAATAAAACAAACACAACACTGAGCTCATAGTTACAGAGAACAGATAGTGTTTGCCAGAGCTGGGGGTCTGGTGAAAGGGGTCAACAATAATGAGCAAAAAAATGTAATTAAAAACAGATTTAAAAAATGTATGTGGGGGTGCCTGGGTGGCTCACTCAGTTAAGCGTCGGGCTCTTGATTTCAGCTCAGGTCATGATCTCATGGTTTTGTGGGTTCAAGCCCTGCATCAGGCTCCACGTTGACAGTGTGAATCCAGCTTGGGATTCTCTCTCCCTCTCTCTCTGTACCACTTCAAAATAAATAAATAAACTTTAAAACAAATTAAAATATATATGTGCGTGTTTTGCTGGGAACCAGTAGCCACGGTTGGAATTTTATGCTGAGATTACAGAAAAGAAATAGAAAAAAATTTTATTTGGTCAAATGACATAAAAAATTCATATTCTTAATTACAGAGTAATTTATAAACAAATGCTTCCATTTATTTTTGTGGTACTCCTTTACTACATTTATTTGAACTCCCCTTGTACAAGAAGGTTCTGGATATGTCCCACCATATTCAGGGAAGTCAAATTTAATTTCATGGTTGAACTGCATTAGTTTGCTCAGTAGCTAGGGCTACTGCTCTTCACACTGGGATCTCTGGTCTGAGTTGAGGTAGAGAGTGAGGTCAAAGGAAATGGGTAGTAGTGAACATGGGGACCCTGAGCTGGTGGCCACTTCAATAGGAGGTCCCACACTGGTCATTGCTGTCCTTGCTGCCACACCGAAAGAAGAAATTCAAAGGTGTTCACTGAACATAGATGACTTTCCGAACCATGTGGTCTGAGAAGTGAACAGCTCCTCCCACCAGTGATCAGTAAAATAAATACTTATCGAGTGCCCTCCCGTGGGCAAAACGCTGTGGCATGTGCCAAGATGAAGGACAGAAAGTCCCTGGTTTACAAGAGGGTGGGAAGTGTGCAAAAGTAACCTTAAAACAAGGCAGATTGTGAGGTGCGTTTTAAGAAAGCAGAGGAGGGGCACCTGGGTGGCGCAGTCGGTTAAGCGTCCGACTTCAGCCACCTCACGATCTCGCGGTCCGTGAGTTTGAGCCCCGCGTCGGGCTCTGGGCTGATGGCTCGGAGCCTGGAGCCTGTTTCCGATTCTGTGTCTCCATCTCTCTCTGCCCTTCCCCCGTTCATGCTCTGTCTCTCTCTGTCCCAAAAATAAATAAACGTTGAAAAAAAAATTTTTTTTTAAAAAAGAAAGCAGGGGAGACAAACCGAGGATTCAGAGAGGCTTCTTGAAAGAGTGGAGATTTGAGCCAGGGTTTCAAGGTAGACAGACCTTAATTAACTACCTTAGTCTGAATTAAGTCACAGGACTAAATAATTTCTTTTAAGTTTTTTTTTAAGTTTATTTATTTTGAGAGACAGAGAGAGCAGAGGAAGGGCAGAAAGAGAGAGAGAGAGAGAGAGAGAGAGAGAGAGAGAGAGAGAGAGAGAGAGAGAGAGAGAGAGAGAAAATATCCCAGGCAGGCTCCATGCTGTCAGCACGGAGCCCGATGTGGGGCTTGAATCCATGAACTGTGAGATCATGACCTGAGCCAAAACCAAGAGTCGGATGCTTAACTGACTGAGTCACCCAGGCACCCCCCCCCTTTAAAAAATTTTTTTTTAAGTTTATTTATTTTGAGAGACAGAGCAGATGAGGGAGGACTAAATAAATTTTAATCAAAGGCCTTCATCCTCAGTAAAACATTTGCCAAGTCTCCTATGTGTATACAAAGGAAATACGAAACCACGTACTGGAGTATATTGTATTTGTGGAAAACCCCATAATATGAATATAAGAAAAATTAAAGCACAATAGTGAATGTAAACATGAGAAAAGTTACCCCCTCACATATCAAACCTAATCCCCACACCTAAATATGCAGATACAAACACTATCCTATGGCTTCCAGCAGATACACGATATGGGAATAAGAGGCTGATTTTTTTTTTTTTAAGAAATCAAACAACAGCTTCTCGAGCAATGCAAAAGTTACAAAATGCGTAATCAAGAGCAAGAAATTTTAACCTGGAGTTTAACGCCCTGGAAATAGTTGGATCTCGATTGGCAGTGATCTTTTCTGACCATTCAGCTTTCATGCTACCATTTCAAGTTCTGGGTCAGTGAGCATACCACCCTCCAGGCCACAGCCCCACCCTCACTTGCCCAGGATGCCAGTGATGTATGATGCTAAGTCATCATATAATGAAGAACCAAGCACTCAGCCTTTTCTAATTTTCACAGAAAATGAACTTTAATTCAAAACTATGCCTGGCTAATTAAACTTTCCTGTGATCTAATTTGCTCTAATTATTTCCATAAATTGAGATGTAACAGGGGTTACATAAAATTATCGTAACAGAAAATTGAGTTTGAGTCTGAATTTTAAGCAAAGATGAGGTTTCTGAATCCTTGAAACCTGTTGCTGAATTTAGATACAATTATACAAAAATCAGAACTGTACAAAATAAAACAAAATAAATTAAAATTAAAAAAGCTTTTTTTTTCTTCCTCTTGAAAATCCTTACGTCAAGTTTCACCCTGAAAATATTCATGACTTAGGTTATACCACACAAATGAGGCTGAACAAGTACTTTGATGTAAATCCAATGAAAAACAGAGTCATCTAAATTCAACACATTGACCATTCAATACCAACTATAAGCCAAACTACCTCCTACTTCCTAACGGGTATAAAATCTAGTTATATGCTATATTAGAAAGCATGAACATTCTCTATCAAATTATATTTTCATATCTCTCTGGCATCAGAATGGCAACTTTTAAAAAAAATTTTTTTTAATGTTTTATTTTTGAGACAGGGGGAGACAGAGCGTGAGCAGGGGAGGGTCAGAGAGAGAGCGAGACACAGAATCCGAAGCAGACTCCAGGCTCTGAGCTGTCAGCACAGAGCCTGATGCGGGGCTCGAACTCACAAACCGTGAGATCATGACCAGAGTCGAAGTTGGATGCTTAACTTACTGAGCCACCCAGGCACCCCCAGAATGGCAACTTTTGAAAAAGGTCCCCCACTTTTTTTTTGTCGGAGGTAAGGAAGGGAGAAGACACCTCCCTTCAACCTATAGAGAAATGGAAATGGTTATCACAAGTGCAAACATATTAAACTGAACCACAGAACTTTACCTAGAGTTAGGACCAACTCTCCAAAAAAGATAATGAACAGAATGAGTTCACACCCCAAGCTATCAAAACGACAAGAGTTGGGACCTTAGTATGTATCCTTCATTTTGGCTAACTAGATCACATTTCCACTGATGTTGGTGTATGCTTTATAGTAACACAGGCCCTGGATTCCACCAATAGGAATAATTGCCATTTGCAGAAGTCTTAAGAAATTGCCTGATAAAAGTTTTTTTAATCAATTAAATAAATATACCAAATTAAACTCATCTATATTTTTAATGTACCTCATTGTAGTTCATTATGGAAGACCCCCATATGTTCTGTATCATTAGTGAGACATTCTCAGCGGTGTAATGATGTAGTGCGTACACATGGGGTAAAGTAATGCATTTTTCACTTCTTCTGCACATTTCATTACAGGATGGAGATGCGGCAATTTTCCACTGAAGATTCCATTTTGGTGGGAAAGGGAAATAGACCTAGAGCCAGTGCTGTGTCCAATTTCTCTAACTTCCTAAGTCAGAACTGCTGAGGGTAACTGTTCATCAGCAGTCCTCTCCCCTTCAAGACTCAAAAGAGGAGGGATAGAGGCTGCAGTTCCTAGCCCTTTTTCTTCAAACAAACCAGAGGTGTTGGATTTCTGAGGAAAATGAATCCACTCATTCTTATCGGCCATTTTTGCCAATATTAATCGCAGTTCTGATGCCATAAAGGGGAATTTCAGTTTACAGAAAATGGGAGATGTGGGACCCCATTCTTTTCCAAAGTTAGCTCGCTTGAGTATTTGGGGATGATCCATTAGCATTTACATTTTCTTTTGCTTCGTTGGTGTAACCAGATCTTTGTGAGGACTTCATCCAAAAGGACTGCTCCAGAGGAGTCTAGAACTCTGCAGGGCAAGATAAAAGGCTGCTGGATCACAGCTCATAAATAGCTGTGCACTGATCCCATGGCTTGTTTTTTTTAAATGAAAGATTACAAGCCACACAAAGATACAAAAGTGAAATGTTTTCCATGGGATGTTTCAGGAGCCCATGTGTTTATAATTGCTTCTTCTCCATTTGCTGAGTCTGTTTGCCTTCTCCCTTTTCAGTTATCCACAGCAGGGAAAGGGCTTCTCAGTTTGAGTGTTGAACTGGCTGTGAACTATCCTCACCCACCTCCCCCAACCCCCTTGTCACCTTGATGCACGTAGGCAATGCAGCTGCAACATGAGCCCCGACTCGGTCTTCCCTGTGCCCCTATCCCTGACCTGCACAAAAGTCAAGAATGAAGTCCTTCAAGAAGGAGGTGTGTTATTACACATCATTTTATTAAACGACTCCCTGCTGAGGGATGGTCACATGGGCTCAATTAAGTGTTTCTGGTGATGTTTGTGTCTGTGTGTTGTGGGTTGATAGAAGATAACATGCTACATTGTACCCAGCCCTATGCACTTTCCCTCTCACCATTTGCAAATATCTGATCTGTAATATATTTTCCGTTTCTAGGTAGGGAAGAGAGGAAGAAAGAAGGAAAAGGAGGGGGCAGAAGAGACTCCCCCACCATCGTTGGTGGGAGGAAAGGAGAAAAAATAACAGCGAACAAGCCAGCAAGATCCAAGCATCCGCTAGGTGCCCCTTTAATAATAGGACAGGGAGACAATGATGAGGAACGGTCGCTGTTTTCTGTTCAGCATCACCTCCTCGTCTGACATTAAGCTGATGTCTACGAAGGCCACAGCAGACCCAGTTGCATCTGCACTCCTCAAGCTGAACACTTGCAAGGGAGTCAGGGCACAGATGATGCAACGGCTGTATTTTGTTGCAACAAGAGCTGATGAAGAACAAACACCCTGGCAAGTGAATGAGCTGGCTTCTCTAAATGCCCACTCCAGTGTCATGTTGTCTTTTCTTTTTTTTTTTTTTTAATTTATTTATTTTGAGAGAGAGGGGGAGAGAGAGAGAGAGAGGGAGAAAGGGGGAGAGAGTGAGTGAGAGAGAGAGAGAGAGAGAGAGAGAGAGAGAGAGAGGAGAGAGGAAGAGAGGGAGAGAGAAACCCAAGCAGGCTCCATATCTAGTGTGGAGCCTGACACAGGGCTTGAACTCACAAACTGTGAGATCATGATCTGAACGGAAACCAAGCGTTCAGCCACTTAACCAAGTGAGCCACTCGGGCTCCCCTGTCCTGTTTTCTAAAGTAAATTTCTCTTCACTGAGGAAGGGGCCCTTAAAGAAAAATCACTACCGAGGCCGAGCTGGAACACAGGACTATTCGCTGCCTCTCTGACAGATTTCCTGTCAATTCCTCCAAAGTGCACAGCATCTACCATGCAATATTCTGTGTGGAGACAAATCATGAGCCACATACAGCTGTGCACATTATCTGGCAGGCAGATGTTGGATTGGGGCTGCAGTTGATACAGTTCACGTGCAGAAAGAGAAAGAACAGTCCATTTGTGCTAATTCTCCTCTTTCTTAACAAGTTCACTATTTGAACCAGACCCTCCACTTGGTTTATCTGTAAAACGTAGTAGATTCAGTTTCTTCTTGATGTTCTCCTGTTTCAGAGAGGAGTTAATCGGGTTAAAGGGTCTGGCCTTTAGCCGAAACCTTTGATTCCAGACTTTAAACAGGAATGCTCTCATTTTCCCCCTCGTCTCCATAACTATGTTCTCGGGGGACTGGGGAGGTTGAAGCTGAAATTAGAGGACTACAAGCACTAACACCTGCTGCCAGTTCATTGGCTTTTGCTGGTTTTACAGCAGCGTCGGGTGCTTCAACAGTTTGTGCAGTAAAAGATGGAGAAGGGAGCAGTGGCCCTGTCATGGCGTGCCATTTTTTTCTCGGTGGCTCTTCTCATTTGGCTGCCGTCGCAGCCACGCTGTGACCGAGCACGGCTGTCCTCTCTCTGGCTTCTAACTCATTACCAATGCCTGCCAGAGTACGACCAATGGAGGTGGCCACAAACGCCTTCCTCATCGGAGGGAGCCAGACGTGCATGAAGGGGACTTTAAGTTATTAAAATTATTTATAGATTCTCCTTTTTCATCAGCACACATAGCTGGGGTGGTGATGGAGAAGGCCTACTCTCCTGGCCTCATGGAAATAAAATCCCCCCACGTTTCAGGGAGGCCTCAGACTTACGTGGGAAAAGGGCAATGTCTGCAGGGTCACTCCTGAAACAGCACAAACAAGTGGGAATGGATCTCAGCTGGGACTCTCTAGTCTCAGAGATTAGGAGAAGTGGGAGAAGAAGGGAGGAAACGAGAGGTCCTGGAATCTGACACATGAATCCTACTGCCCCCTCCATGTTCACCACGAAAGACTCTAAAGGCAGAGAGGGGACCAGTCCCAACGTCCTGCCCCCACTTAGAGCTGCTCCTCCACAGGGAGGGCAAGTCCCAACATCACCACGGCAGCGAGGAAGCACGTGAGACGGAAGCATCCACTTCCCCGTCCTGCTCGGGCCTGGCTGTGCAACCTGCATCAAGTTACAAAGCGCCCTCCTTACAAGGATTTGCAACATTAAAGGGCCTCTCCCAAATTTTGAAACTACTTCTGCTCTCATCCATCTCTCCCTTTTCACCCTATCATTTAAACTCAAGCAACCTCTTATCATCTGTGCCCTTCTATTTTCTGGAAGCGCCATTTATGTCCTATTCTCCAATTTAGTATTCTGTCCTAAACTGCTGTTTTTTTAAAGGCATTTCTCAATCCAGGTCGCTGGCACACATGGGGCCCAGCCCAGTGATTGGTTGTCTCTCCCATTTCATGTCCAGCAAATTGCTTCCTCCTCTCAGCAAGATTTCACTCCGTCTCTCTCTCTTTGCTGAGTTTTGAAACACACACACACACACACAACTGAAACAGGAACCCTCACCGGACCACTTGATGCTGGCCAGGAACATCCACAATGAAGACATTTCTACTATGGGTTTGCATGCAAAGGTAGTACCTCTAAAAGCCCCACTGTCCCGAGATACCTGGGTTAGAGCTGCCACAAATCTCCGAAAGGCAGTCCTTTCTTTCAGCTTCCTTTTGCGAGGGCTGACGCTGAGGCACAGAAAGAGGAACTACTTTGCCCAACTTAATGTCTTTCTCTTAAAACATTTATTTAAAAAAACTTAAAATTTGCTCTATACATGTTACAACATGAATCTCTAGTCCCTTGGTTTAGAGGAGAAGCATATAGCTGGAGGGTATGAAGCCGGTCTTTCTTTTAAACCTGTCCTGTCCTAAATTGCCTCTGGATTGTCCTCACCTGGAGGCTGAAGTGCAGGTGGGCAAAACCCTCAAGTCAGAGGTCAGCTGAGAGCATACCTTTCATTTGCACGCACTGTAATTTGGGGAGCCCTGCATCGCAGAGGCAGAGCACAGGGCTTTGTACGTAGATGACTCCCTTTATTTTTATTTATTTTTATTTAACATTTATTTATTTTTGAGACAGAGAGCATGAACAGGGGAGGGTCAGAGAAAGAGGGAGACACAGAATCGGAAACAGGCTCCAGGCTCTGAGCTGTCAGCCCAGAGCCCGACGCGGGGCTCGAACCCACGGACCGCGAGATCATGACCTGAGCCGAAGCCGGACGCTCAACCGACTGAGCCACCCAGGCGCCCCTAGATGACTCCCTTTAAACGGCGGCTGCAGATGGGGCGCACAGCAAGAGCTGTTGTCAGGCAGGGTTTTCTCATCGCCAGTGAGTGTTTCACACCACAGGGTGGATGATCACTTTTAAACGGATATCCTATAAGGATGGCCTTGGCAACACGGGGTGATTAACCTCTCATCTCTGGGTTCTGAGCCTGATTCAGTGCACCACTGGAAAGGCATTGGGTGGCCCCGTGTCGCTTGGCTCTTCCCGGAAGTCGCCAGGTCTCAGGTTTGAAGGGAAGCTGTGATTGGCACCAAACCCAGAGCCAGAACTGGGGGCACGTGGCAGAGAAGGGACAGAACCTCAGATGAAGGTGTCCCGCCCGGTACTATCTCTCGTTAAACCTCCGTGGTGAGCATTTCCACACAGATCAAATTCACCCAAATTATTAAAGAGCTGAGAAAAAAAAATTCCCATCACAATTACATGGATGTTCTGTCAACAGCAGTAACAGTAGCAGTTACAGAATAACTACAGATAATTACAATCATTTAATTCAAAGTACCAAGTCACTTCATGCAGAACATGACTCATTTATCATTATTGACCCTAGAAGAAGCAAATTTACCCAAATCAATAAAGGTTCCAAATATCCATTAGAGCAGACAGAGATTGGTTACAAGTGTTAGGTGCTTCTATATACCTGGATTAATAGGGGGAAGTAGGTCTGGATGCTTTTGATTAATGAAGAGATTTTTTTTTTTTTCCTTTCGAGACAGTTATTTGAAACAGAATTGACCTTAATTTCTCCTTTAATTCATGTTATGGAAAGTCAGTTGTTTTTGTTAAGAAGTTTCATTCCCATTAGTTGCTGAAACATAGTGTAATTACAAAGAGAAGTAATCTATAAACAGGTAGAGTTCAACTTTGTTTTTAATGGACTCTTCGGGGCTCCCTGAATATTCATGTGGCAGAGATCCATCTGGTGGGAATGGGCTGGAGTCTGGTGGGAATGTCCAGACATCACTGGGCTTCTCTTTTTAAGCCACTTCTGAGAGGCGGTGCCTGGGTGGCGAAGTCGGTTAAGCGGGCGACTCTTGATCTCGGCTCAGGTCATGATCTCACAGTTTGAGTTCGAGCCCCGCATCAGGCTCTGCACAGAACCTACTTGGGATTCTGTCTCTCCACTCTCTCTGTCCCTTGCCCACCTGTGCCCTCTCTTTCTCTCAAAATAAATAAACTTAAAAAAAAATAAATAAACTACTTCTGTGAGTTTCTTCACACTCGGATAAAATTCACCCAAATTATAAAAGACGAGAGGAAAAGTAAATTCCCATCACAATTATAGGGATGTTCTATCAACAATGTTAGTAGTTGCAGCTTTATTTTTTTTCAACGTTTATTTGTTTTTGGGACAGAGAGAGACAGAGCATGAATGGGGGAGGGGCAGAGAGAGAGGGAGACACAGAACCAGAAACAGGCTCCAGGCTCTGAGCCATCAGCCCAGAGCCCGACGCGGGGCTCGAACTCACAGACCGCGAGATCGTGACCTGGCTGAAGTCGGACGCTTAACCGACTGCGCCACCCAGGCGCCCCATTAATAGTTGCAGCTTTAGAATAGCTACAGATAATTGCAATCTCCTTGTCGTAGAAATGAGAAGGTTCAGGCTGCTTTTGAGAGTCTGGTATTGAAAAATAAAATTGAATGTGGATGGAGATTGGGATAATAATAAGTCAGTTCAGTCCCTGAAACGTCAAGTAGTTCAAACTGATTCCCAGGTGTTTTACAAACATTACCGCACTAATCCCAATGCTGAGGGCTGGTGGGGAGGAAGGGGAGAATTGGAGGGAAAACCCTCCTACCTCAACGAAACACACACAGATTGGAGCATGTCTCACCCAGCATCCCAATCCAAGTCCCCAGGATAGAGAATTCAGGCTTCCGTCATAAGTGGACTAGGTTGTGAAATGCATTAGCATAAAATTAGCTATCGTGTGAAAATAAAAGGTTATGAGTCTATTTGTTCAGCAGTTGTCAAAATTGCAAGATTTCCTTCATGACAGAAATTTAAAAAGATGAAAATCTGTGAGTGTCATCCCACAGGAAGTCTCAACAGTACAATGTCAGATTGTTCTTCCATGCTGCTCCCCAAACCCTTAGTCCCACCACTTCGTCCTCGCCCCAGTCGGCTGAGGGGAGCGGGGGCTGGCTTTTCCAAGGTCACCCAGTCAGTGAAGACGGAGCTGACATCCGAGTGCGCATGAGTCTGGCTACAAAGGCCGTCCTCTTCCTGCCATACCTTGCTGTCTCCGGCAGAGTTCAGGCGGTCCCTATCAGGGCAAGCATTCGGCAAAGAAGTCATCTGGAAGAACTAAATCAACATTCCAAAATGGGGTTTGAATGCTTCATACCCCCAAGAAGAATAAACGATCTTTCCCACTCCTGTGGGGGTCTCTCAGGATCAGGTGCGGCATAGCCCACACTTTACATTGATTAGTTCTTGTAGAGAAGCCAAGTTCCACAGCCCTCTCGCTGAATGTGGAGTTTAAAATCCTTACTTGAGGAACTGAGAAAACTCTCCCCAGCTAAAAATCCAGCCCAACAGGAAATCCAGGTACCGGGCGGGGAAGGGAATCAGCTGGAACCACTAAAGAAACAATTGCTTCCTTAACGCCATCTGGGGAAGAGAAGCTGGCGTGGAGGCTGAGAACATGGAAGGAAGCTCTAAGGAAGAGGGAAAAATGCACAAGAAGCATAAGTCACTGGGACTGAAAATTTGTTCCATTTGTGTCTCTCGGCAGGAAGAAATAAAGAAATGCTGACAAGGCATGCCAGGCTGAATCCCCTGAGCAGTTGGCCTGGTTGACTTTGTGTGATGGTGGGCCAACCTGTGTGCCTGCAGGCTCACACCACCGTAGCTCTTCAAACACATTCTATAGATCCCGCTAATAAATTCCGTTTGGCTGCAACCCTTTCCCAGTTCCAGGCAGTCGCCTCTGAAGTGTAAGTGCAGCCTGTCTTGAAGCCAGGCTACTGCCACTTACTGGTGATCGGTACCTCTTTGGAAAACTAATCTACGCTGCATTTAAAGGCAGGAAGCAGAGTCTGAATGAAAATGCAGTACCATGGCTGGAGGACACAGCTCTCACACCTTCTGCAGCTCCAGAATAAGTGCTATGTTTTAAAAATATATATGTATGTGTTGGCAACATTGAAAAGGGGGCTAAAAAAACATCCCCCACAGAAGTGAGAGCAGCAGCAAAAGAAACGTTAGCGCCCTGCTGACGGGAACAATAGAGCATATGGACATCACACTGCGCTTGCCAAGCAGACGAGGGCAGGATGATCAAAATGGAGTCAATCTGCTTCTCTAATAGCAGAAGAATCGCCTGCGTGAACAGTGTCTCCAAGTGTGCAACCAGGCTCTTTAATTGCCTAAGAAAGGAGAGAGGGTTTGGTTCACATTGTAGCCAAGCGTACTCCTTCCGCGGGGGGTCTTGATCTCTGGGCACTTTTTGCCCTGAGTCTCAGGTGGCCACCACGTGTGGATCTCCACTCCTGAGCCCTGGCACTAAAGCAAAACATCGCCTGGCAAGGGCTCTCGCGCCAGAAACCATTCTTGACTGTCACTGAGGTGGACCTTATTCACCCCACATCATAGAATGAGGTCTACAGAGCTCGGCTCAGGTTAAGGCAGCTCACTGTCCACCCAGAAAGTTCCCAGTGCCTGCATATTTCCTTCCAAATTCAATCGGTCCCCTTCAGGAAAGGTACTAGCATAAAAAAATTACAAATCTTGAGGTCAATTTTTTTTCTCCATTTAGTTACAACGGTGATTGGAAGGGGAATGCAGAAGGCTTGATGCAGCCCCTCACCTTCTCAGAGAACCACCTGGAAACATGGGTTGAAGAGCAAATGGCCCTCCTTATAGCCATGAGGACCTTCAACCCAAAAAGCACACAGTGAGTGTAAGTTGAGGCCTTGGGTCTTTTACTCTTTGTGACTAAATGTTATACACTAACACAACTCTCAAATTTACGTTTAAAGCACAGACCCCTCCCCTGATCTCCAGACTCATGTATCTAACTGTCTATTCAGCATTTCAACTTGGTTGTCACACAGGCATTCAAAATTGTGCCACAAATACATTATATCTCTTACTCCCCACGGCGTCCTCTGCAGTCCAAAGTAGATCATGTTTCACCGGACTTGACTACCATTCTTTCAGCCCTCAGCTCCCTACCATCTATTTCCTAAACAAAAGCTAGAGTATGTTTAAAACACTAATTGTATGACTTTCCTTTCCCACTTAGAATCTTTCGATAATTTCTCATTGCACTTCCATGGGAAGCTAGGCTCCTTTCCATAACATTTGAAACCCAGACAACTCCCTGTACCCTCTAATTTAATCTTTTCTGTACAGTTCTCTCCATCATACACAGAGCTGCAGTCACAGTGGCCTCCTTCCAAACTCTTTGAGCCTGCAAAATACTTTCTACCTCAGTGCCTTTGGACAAGTCAGACTGCTCCTCCCCTTCTCCTTCCATGGTTCCCTTTTCCTCTTCCCTCTGCTCACTGCTGACGTCCCGTCCCTCAGAACCTTCTGTGATAATCCTCTGTAAGCAGAGTTTCTGTATCCCTCCATAACTGTTGTCCATCCCTGGACAATCTCCCACATCCTCCCAAAAATTCCATGAGAGGGGAGAAGAGCCCAATTTGTTTCACTTACCACTGTCAGCTCATTACCTGGCAAATGTCCGATGCATAATAGCCACACGGTAAATTTGAGCTAAATGAATGAATGTGCCAAACGAGAAAAGGGAGCCGAAAGTGTTGAAAAAGGAAGACAAGAAACAGAGGAAAGAATAAAAAAAGAAGGTAAGTGGGCATCAGTATAAGCTTAGATGAGGTTAGGCAGAAACAGAAAATGTTGAGATAGCATGTGCCAGGTGTGGAAGAAGGAAAAATCTCAGTGTCAGTGTAGTTTCCTGACAGATATAATTTTAACATACCAAACACACACACACACACACACAGAAACATGTTATCTCTACTAAAAAGCATTCAATATAAATAACAACCTTCAGGCAAATTAATGTGATCATAATTGCGTTGGTCAAAGCGATGTTTACCACTGTAACAGATAAACCTACAAATTTCAGTGAATTAACACAGAAAAAGCTTATTTCTCACTCTCATAAGAGTCCTTGTGGGAGTTTCTAGTTGGGTAGATCTCCTTGGAGAGATCAGAGACTCCGTTTCCGCCATCTTTAACATGTAGCTCCCAATGTCACCCTGAGGGCTTACTCCACTCCAGCTAACTAGAAAGGGAAAAGAAGATGAAGGGTCATGAGTACGAAGCTTTTATGGGCCAGGCCCAGATGTAGGGTATGTCATTTCTGGTCACATTCCATTGACTGCATCTCAGTTTCATGCCTCACCTAACTGCAAAGGAGGGCCAGGAAATGGACTTGAGCTTTGCGTCCAGGAAGTAGAGGAAATGGGCCGGTGATCTGTGTCACAGTATTCTCCAACTTTGAAGGATGCCTTTTAAATATTTTATCCAAGTTGTCAGTTATGTGAAAGGAAACGAGGTTTACAGCATATGACTGGTAACCCTAAAAATAGAATGAGCCCATTTAGTACATATTTTGTAAGAAAAATTTCTTCAGGTGCCATAGGACACCTTCCCTGAGGTCCTAGTCAGTCTCCTATATTCACAAGTGAGCTGCAGGAGACAGTGAAACGTGCTCTCTGCTCGAGTCCTTAAAGTGTTAATGTGCAAGGTCTGTGTGCAGAAGGCAGGCTGCCATGGATCTCACTGACTTTGGCAGCGACTCTGGGGTTATATTTTTCTCAGGGATGAAATATTCTTGGATAATTGTTCCAACATGTGAGCCCCCCACCCCCCATTTTTTTTGTAGAAAAGATTTCAGGAAATAGAGACAGACAAAAAACCCTACTAAGTCATCTAGTCCATCTCTTGAGAATCCAAGCAGATTTATACCCTTCAAGATACTTCACAGGATAATCCACTTGTAGGTGAAACATCCAGCCGTGGACCTCCCTGTCCACCTGACTTGATGGTGCATGACACACAACCCCACGCACGTGCACACTCACTGTCTCTCTCGAACACAACCTGAATAGGCTGTATGGGTGTTCGTAGACTGAACAGATGCCTACGTAATATAGTACGAGGGATGCTGCAAAAAGACACCATGTCCAAAAATAGCTCCCCACCTAGTGTGTAACACTTTCCTAAAATTCTGTTATGAAAGCATACATACTATGAAACTCTTACCTTTGGGTGAGTTAGGTTACCAGACCCCTCTCCTCTAGGACACCTTGCCAAGATCAGAACATTAATACTTTAAAGGTAAAAAAAAAAAAAAAAAAAAAAAAAAAAAAAAAAAAAATATATATATATATATATATATATATATATATATATATATATGGAAAAAGCTTATCACGGAAAATAAAACCCTGTCCAGGAAGAGGAAGCCAGGCAGGCAGCTCTGGGCACCTGCAGATAGGAGCTAACTGTGCAGAAAAGACATTTATGTCATTATCAAATGCTGATGTAGACATTCAGGTCTTTCACTTATATTAAATTCAATTATGGCAATTCAGTTCTGCAAGATCAATGAATAACTATATTTTATTCCATTTTAACCTCTGAACAGATTCTTCTAACCAAATCATGGA
This sequence comes from Felis catus, assembly GCF_018350175.1. NCBI lineage: Eukaryota > Metazoa > Chordata > Mammalia > Carnivora > Felidae > Felis > Felis catus. Next base: position 66,867,318 of record NC_058373.1, read on the forward strand.
ATGAATCTGTATATATATATATATATATATGGTTGAAACAGATTCATTTTATATATGAAACAGATTCATATATATATTCATATATATATATATATATATATATATATATATATATATATATATGGGTCTTAGGCCTACAACTCTCTCTTGAATCATATTCTCTTCAAATCCCCCCATTTCCCAGATGAGAAACTGAGGCCCAGAGGCAAGAAGATCCCACAGTGTCAGAGCTAAAAACTGTAAGTCAAGTCTCTAGGCTTCTCATTCACTGCTCTTTGCATTGTGTGATGGCATTTGGTATTTATGGTCTTTGCGCAGTGCTGGGCACTTTGAGTTAAAAAAAAAAAAGAATATGGTAAGTGTCTGCTCTCAAACATCTTATCTTTGGGGGACAGTAGACCTACACCTACTAAGTAATCAGGGGGAAAAATGATGTTAATGGGAAATACGTTTCCCATTCTTGATGTTTCCTTTCTATCAATGCAAAAGTGTACCTCTGGGCTTAACCCTGCCCGTGGGAGGTAGAGTTCCTTATCTTACAGTTTAATTTAGACAGGATCACTGGGCCTGCATAGTTCTGCTCCATCCTTCTTCCTCTTGTGAGCAACCCTTACTGAACAGAGCTCAAGTTCACCTATGTACCTCCATCCCCCAAGTCTTACCGACTAAGACAAAGTGAATGAGTCTGCCAATATGGAGCTTTAGTTACAAGGCCCAATGTATTCTCATTCTATACTAGGTTCTCCAATGCAGTCTTTCTTTTTTGTTTTGTTCTTCAAATCGTTTACTTCTATATTGTGAAATAAAAGTGCTTTATATTGGTGGAAACATGGACAGTAATCTCTCGAAGGTTTGGGACTCAAAATAGGGGTTGGTTCTTTGAGAATGTGGGCCTTCAAATACCACTTTGAAAGCATAGATGGAAGGGCACCTGGGTGGCTCAGGTGTCCAACTCTTGATTTCAACACAGGTCTTGATCTCACAGTTCATGTGATCAAGCCCTGTATCAAGGATTCTCTCTCTCCCTCTCTCTCTGCCCCCCTCAAAATAAACAAACATGAAAAATTAGAATAAAATAACTAAAAGCATAGATGGGGAGGAGAAGAAGCTGTTACAATAAGGAAAACTTCAACAGACCAATGAAGACACTGGACTGAACAGACAGAGAAGAGAATTTATGTTGAGGAAGCAAAGCCTAAAATTTCACAGTTAGAAGAAACTCTCCAAATCAGAGGTTGAAAACTTCAACCTTCAAGAGCGTTCAGACTTTAACCTGCAAGATCCAGGGAGGCAAAAACATAAATATGTCCAACAAATAATTATGACAATAAAATAGGTTGAGTCTGTGGCAACTAATGAACTCATGAGTTCGTGTTCCATCTAAATGTATGTAAACTCTTTCTTTAATTTTTTATGGTAATGAATGGGCCAACCAAACAAAAAAGACATCTATGAGAATATCTCATTTTCCCTTCTATATCATTCCTAAAAAGTAGGTGTCCAACCTATGCCAAGTGATACCACTTCCAGAGGTGGGCCAGGCTATTTAGGTTCTGCTTTGATGATCAGAAACTATTCTCTCACAGAAGCACATCTTTCTCCTGGAAACTCACACCAGTCCTTGTTAATTTCATCCTTAAGGTTGTACTTCCACTCACACCCTTCCCTGGAACATCAGAAATCAGTGTTCTGGTCTCCTTCTGAGTGCCTCCTTAGAATATTTGTTTCATTCCTTTCACCATCCTTGCTGTTTACCTTTGAAAAAACATTTTATTCTATCTGGGTTCTTATAAAAAATGTTTTTAATGTTTATTCACTTTTTGAGAAAGAAAGAAAGACAGAACTGCACGAACAGGGAGGGACAGAGAGAGAGGGAGACACAGAATCCGAAGCAGGCTCCAGGCTCCGAGCCGTCAGCACAGAGTCCAATGCGGGGCTCGAATTCACAAACCTTGAGACCATGACCTGAGCTGAAGTCTGCCACTTAACTGACTGAGCCACCCAGGCTCCCCTTTCTGAGTTCTTTTTAAAATGTGGTTCACAACATTTTATAGGATACAATATTATAGGTATTTAGATAATATAGGTATTAAACTTGGTTTCACACCAATGCAAGAGAATATGGAATTATAACTTCCCATTGTCTACATTATTTATTCCTATTGATGCCACCTAAAATCATATTGCTTCAAAATGAGGTTACTATTGACTAACCCTTCAGATCACCTTTGTTGACGATGCTGGAAAGCCATGTAGCCTACCTTATACTTAAACAATACAATACAGGTTTTTCATGTTCAATTTCACCTAGTTAGGGCTGGTCCCTTACTCTATTAAACAAAATGCAACCAACGTTTGAGTATCCATTGTGTGTCTCTCATTTCTTTGGTGCTAAGAATTAGAAATAAATGAGATAAGGGGCACCTGGGTGGCTTAGTCAGTAAGTGTTCAACTACTGATTTCAGCTCGGGTCATGATCTCAGGGTTGTGAGATTGAGTCCATGCTAAGCATGGAGCCTGCTTAAGATTCTCTCTCTCCCTCTATCACTCATGCTCTCTCTCTGTCTCTCTTAAAAAATATGTATATATAAAATTCCAAGCCATCAAGTAGCATACAGGCTACAAGGACACTAAGTAGTAAATAAAAGAAACCACAAAATGATGAACACTAAAGTGGAATGCTTATGGAAAATGCTCTGGTAACAAAGATGAGAAAGCATTTAATCTTATTAGGAGGGTTAAGTGCATTGAGGAAAACTATAGAGAGACTATGACATTCAGCTAGACCTTGAAAGGTGAATAAGAGTCTTTGTTTTATTTTATGAAAACTTTATATTTTTTAAGCATAGTTTAAGGTTCAGAGCAAAATTGAGGGGAAGGTATAGATATTTCCCCTTAGACCCTCCGATTACCTCCCCCCATTATCCACATTCCACACCAGAGTGGCACATTTGTTACAATTGATACACTGACACAAAATAATCACCCAGAGTTGTAGTTCATCATTCATTCTTGGTGTTGTACGTTCCACAAATTTAGAAAAATGTATAGTGACATGTATCCACTATTTTGGTATCATACAGAGTATTTTTATTGTCCTAAAAATTCTCTGTGCTCTGCCTATTCATCCCTGCCACCTCACCACCCCTCCTGACCCCTGGCAACCTCTGATCTTTTTACTGTTTATAGTTTTGACTTTTTCAGAATGTCAGAAGTTGGAATCATACATTATGCACCTTTTTTGATAGGCTTCTTTCACTTAGTAATATGCATTTAAAATTCCAGCATGTTTTATATGCTTGATAGCTTTATAGCTCACATTTTTAGCACGGAATGGTATTCCATTTTCTGGATGTATCACAGTTTACTAATCCATTCACCTAATGAAGAACAACTTGGCAATTTCCAAGTGTTGGCAATTATAAACAAAGATGCTATAAACATCCATGTGCAGGTTTTTGGGTGGACGTAATTTTTCAACTCACTTGGGTAAATACCAAGGAGTGTGATTGTTGCATTGTATTGTAAGAGTAGGTAGGAGCAGGTTTTCCCAACACTTGTCCAAATTTGGATTAAAACTTTAAACTTTTAGTCAAAAAAAAAAGAGCAAGGAGGAGCTTTTTTTAGAAGTAGGAAGATGTGCAATACAAGATTATTTCCAGATTACGAAACCCCTTGAAAATAGTTATCAAGGTGTGAAAAGGCTGGACACGTGAAGGAATTGGGCAGGTTAGAGCATAGAGTACATGGAACATAATGGGGAGAACTAAAGACTGATATTCAAGGCTGAGAAGCACAGACTCCAAGCTGAAGACAACAGAGAACCATCAAGAGCTTATAAAGGAAGGGAGTGACAAATCTCCATCTTGTTGATTCTGATGCACTCAAGCAAAATATTCACTATTCCTTTCAGACTTTTGCCATCTGCCTATTTGATAGCGACTTGTATATTTTGTCCAAGTCATTGATCAAAATGTTGACAGCCCAGACAGGAGAAAGGTGTCCATTCATCTGGCAGTAGAGGGAGGGAAGGCATGAGAAAGGAAGGACAAGTGTGTCATGCTTTGAACATGAAAGAATGTTTATTGACAGCATCTTGGTAATGTAGGATGATGGAGAGTCAGAATCAAGGATAACCTCAAGGTCTTTAGCCTGGATGAATGTGAAAATTGTAGATCCAGAAATAGTGAGATCTTTGGAAAGAGAAAGAGGTTAGGGGAAATGCTTGGATTCCGGATTGGGACCTAGTGACTGTCTGGAGTCAGCAGGACCATAAGATATAAAGTCTTGAAGCCGATTATAATTCCAGTCCTAAACTTGGGTGAGAGATCATTGCCGAAAATCTAGATTTGGATGAATCTAGAATTCACTTGGATGAATATCTGAAAACCCGATGGTGGACAACATTTTGGAGAGGAGCAAAGTTAAAAAGTTAAAGATAATTAACTCAACATGATTTATTTTGCTCACATCTATTATATTGCTGGATGAGTAGGTAGGTAGTACAAACAGGCTTATGAATTTCTCTTATCCATCTTTAATGATCCAGGAACATGTAGAGAAGAATATTAGATGAGCTGAAGAAAATTTCAGACATTCAAGGATTACCATTCATAGGCTGAATCTTCTCTGCATAGCTGTGAGTCAAAGAAATTTAGGTAAACCCAGGCTGTGCTCTATGTTCTGAGTTTAAAATGATGTTCATCTGAAAAATGAATTTCCTTCCTCAAAACGTTTTGCCATCACAGAGAAAATGGTGCTGATAAAAGCCAACCTAGAAACACAGGGATGCCAATTGTATTTTATCTGTATTTAATAATGTATGCTTTTATTATTTACCACAAAGCCATGGAAACACTAAGATTCTATTTATTATTTTGTCATTGAGATTTTATTAATCTTCCTTCAGCTCAGCTTTTTTTTCCAGATTGGGACCTATTGACTGTCTGGAGTCAGCAGGACCATAAGATATAAAATCTTGAAGCCAATTATAATTCCAGTCCTAAACTTGGGTGAGAGATCATTGCCGAAAATCTAGATTTAGAAGTCACCCACTTGGATGAATATCTGAAATTTTTTTTTAATTTTTTTTTACATTTAGTTATTTTTGAGAGACAGAGAGAGACAGAGCACAAGTGGGGGAAGGGCAGAGAGAGGGGAGCACAGAATCCGAAGCAGGCTCCAGGCTCTGAGCTGTCAGCACAGAGCCCAACGCAGGGCTCGAACTCACAAACCGTGAGATCATGACCTGAGCCGAAGTCGGACACTCAACCAACTGAGCCACCCAGGCGCCCCACCTTCATCTCAGCTTTAACCCTTGTTTCTGATGGAGTGAGAAGAAGGTATGTGTGTATATGAACACACAATGTACTTCATTTTGTTTTGCAAGCAGTTCTCCACTGAAAAAGTGTAATTTTTAAGGACTGGTTCACAGTGCAAAATGTTGCCAGAAACACAATTTCTTTATTTCTTACATATCTCCATCAGGAAACTCATCTCTCCAATCACTACAAAGTCCTAGGAAAAGGTGGATTTGGGTATTGGTTTTTGGAAAGTGACTTTACAATTAAATTGAAATTCTGATACACAATTATTTTTCCATTCAAACATTTCTTTACTCCCAGGATCCCCCCAATGGGCATGTCCATGTGCATAGACACACACTGTCCCATTGCATCCTCTTACTTGAGATTATTAATTTGATGGTGAAGGGCCTTCATTAATATTGTTCCCCTTTTGCAGAGGTCAACTCTGCTCAGAATCACCTTCAAAATAGCTTGGCCAATGACTAAATTTATAAATTTTAAAAGTATTGTCAGTCATCATCAAATGCATTTGTCCATTTAAAATGAGTTTTGTTTCAATGCACTTTGCTACCATCCATGGTAATTGGAAAGTCAGTCTGAGATATCTTCTAATGTGCTTTTTAAAATTGACCAAGGCTGCAGAAGCAGCTTCTTAAACCCAATATAATTAATTTCTATCTGTCCAACCTGATCACTGTAGGCTGACAGTCTCTCGTTTTCTTTATTTTTAATGTATGTGGGTTTTTTTTTCAGTAGAGTACACAGTCCTTTCATGTCTCTTTTTTCCTTCTGCAAATTGGCATTTTCTGTCTTCTAGGAGTCTCATTATCATCCAATGATTTTTCTCCACTTCTCGATAAAGGCACTAAACTGGGGCACCCACAAGAAAACACACACCTACCCATATAGTACTTTTCTTTCTCTGCATCCTCCTCCATGTGGTCTTTATGGCTTCAATAGCTCTCAAGTGTCAACAGAGACCTGAAACTTTTCAACTGTTGGCTGCCTATCTCATTCACCCTGCATTCCTTCCAGGCAGCATCCTAAGTAGAATGGAATGTCGAAGCACCTGATTGGCTCCTGGACAGAGCATTCATTCTCCAGGAATGCCCTGTAGATACCAATTGAAACTGTATCATCCATAAAAGTAATCCATAGACCCATTTGCTTTTCATTTTTGGCTTATGATAGCAATAATGACTATAACACAGGGCCCAGGAATTGATGACCAGCTGGGGTTAATGGCCCTTGGCTGCACTGTGGGCTATCAACTCCCCCAGCTGGTCATTAATCCCCAGGAAATGCCCCATACCTTGATCGTTATTACTTAATTAATGCCTCTTTCACTTTCGGCCTAAGTGGTCAGAGCACTGTAACCCTAACAGCAGCTTGCAGTGGGAACTGCGTGTTTCCACTCAAATACTAACATTCCCTATGGCTGCATACATATTTTAAATTTTCCTAGAATAGCTGATTATGTTTGCCTGGGGCTTTACCCCCTCTCCCCTTACAAAAGGGGAGGGTCATAGTGGTGAGGTATTTTTCAAGTGAAAATTTGCTACTTACATACCGGAGCTAGGAGGTCGAGGTCGGAAGGAAAGTTGAATGTGTCCATCTTGCCTTTTGTTTTTAGGTCATCAGGATAGGGTTTTTTTTTTTTTTTTTTTTTTTTTTCCTTTCAGAGATCTAAATACAGAAATAAAGGGGAAGACAGAAGGGGACCATCACTTCTGATGTTGTTTAGTACAGATTTCACAGTCGTTGAAATGACATAACAATGGAATTTATTCTGCTGTTGTAAAACTCCAAGTGCTTTCATAACTAGTTAAATAACACCTGAAATAAATATTCTCATAGTATTAACATTATTATGTATCACATTTTCAGAGATTGCTGTAAACTATCAGCAAATAATGAGTCACCAAGCTGACAAAGGAGGTAGATTTTGTTTGGTTTGGTGTGACTGGCAAACGTGACCAAAGAAAAAATCTAAGAAGAGTTTTGTCTGAGCACACAATTACCAGAAGGGACAAGCCAGATGCTGCATTGGGTTAATGGGGTTTATATACAAAGACCTGCCTGTTCATGAACTAGATACCGACCCCAAGCGATTTTAACTTCTTCTGTGTCCAGTAAATGTCTACAATTATTCTCAGCAGAAGCATAAAGAAATGCAGTCCTTCTTTCCTTTCTGTATTCTGAGAGAAGCTGATGTTATCTGGAGAAATATGTTTGTAAGAGATTAGCAGTGATTCATGACCATCAGAGGCTCAAGTGTGTAGAACAACTTAGAGATCATTTGGGAAGATCCAAACTGTAATGCTTTATCTTAAAGCTTACTTAGAGAATCACACATCTGCAGGATGAATGTTATAAGTAGAAATGTACTCTCACCACTGGAATCCCTGAATCTTAGGACTGGACAAAGCATTTACGGTCTTTTGGCCCCCTGACTCAACTTCATACAGGATTAAGCAAACACTAACTCCCAGAGATAAAAATCTATCCAGAATATAGTTGTATGACCACTTCCCTAAATGTATCTTAATGATAAACTGTTGTAACTGATGGATAATTTTTCCTTGTACTCAAGTTTGAATTCATTTTCTATTCTTCTGTCTTCAGTTCAGATGGAAATTCCTTGTCTAGGCTTGAAGATTTTTATTAAATTGCCTTCTCTTCTAGGCCCTTAAAGAAACAAAGTACCAATTCCTTTAGCCTTTCTTCTAAAGTTTTATTCCCCTAAAAATTCTCATCTTTGTGTCCCTGTCACCTTTCAGGTCCCTAAGATCTGCTTTTGGTTGTATGTGTGTAGATTTTGTGACAGTCAAATGTTAGGATCTGAATAATGCAAGGTATTAATCAAGGATTGCCCCGTGGATCATGATGGCTGCAGTGAATCACAAAATATTAGAGTCTACATCTTTTGCTTTTGATAACTGTCAAATACCCGAATGGCCTCACTATGGGCACCCTACCTCATTTTTGCCAACTCTTCTATTCTGTAAGCATAGGAAGAGTATTTACTGTGATTGCACATTGCACTATGCATGGAGTATACAGAGATTCAAACAACAACAACAAAAAAAGGCAGAGTCCATGCTAGGATGGAATTCACAAAATGACTGCAGGAGATTCACAAATTGACACAGTTCAGATCAACAGATCTGTGTGTATCAGAAAGTTCGGAGGACCATGGAGGCACATGGGAGGGGCACCTGACTCCACCTGAACAGTTAGTGACCTTCCCTCACCACCAGAAAGGTAATACGGGAATTGAATTGTAAAGAAGGAAAGGGAGGTAATGAAAAGTGAAAGGAAGACTATTCCAGGGAGAGAGAGCAGCATTTATAAAGGCACAAAGATGCGAAAATAGGTGCTTATGACAAATGGTCCCGATGTTGTCATTGTTATTGGCTTTATGGCCTCTACTGCTTACTTAATAAATTTCCAAGTTATTTCTTGTTGAACCTTCCCAACTCGGATCCTTTTCCTCTTTCAGGATACCATTTTCCACCTGCCTCACTATAATCCTCTCATTTCTGCAGCTGATTTTCTGGGCAGGTCTGGCTTCCAGGTTTATCTCTGTCCCTGTCTGGTCAGTCTGATAAGCTCTGTGCTTCCATTCAGAATCCCTGCTTAGCCCTACCCTGGACATCTGTGAGGTGGCATTAGTCCAACATTTATACATCCCAGACTTGTACCTTTTTGTAAATTACCATGTATTGTTGATTCGGGGTCAACTCATATGTCCAGTAACACAGTTTATTCTATTGCTATGCTTAAATCCAGCCAATCTTTTCCAAATATTTTGTTCTTTTGTGACTTTAACTTATTTCCAGGCTTAAGCTTCCAAGTGAGTTATGTTCACCATAAGAGAACTGCATGACATCTACTTCATCATTGATGAAAATATTAAACACTAATAAGAATGTAGAATACTCTTGACTGTGGAAATTGTTCACATTTTATTTTCTAATACTGGGTTATGATTGAAGCAGTCTTGCTTACATTTCTTTAGTTACATACCATATAAAATTGAAGATGATTAAGAGATTAAGTCTACAGAGTAATTCTAAATATTCCATACACTCTATTTAAAATTATAATTTAATTCTAAAAGTTAAAGCATTACCTGAAATATGTAAATTATTATATAGCTCATAGGTTATGATAGCAAAAATATAAATTCAGCCATACACAAAGGATTCATTTAAAAGCATTTAATAAACTTTGTATTTTAGAATAATTTTAGAGCTATAGAAAAATTTCAAGAATGTTAGAGAGTTCCCATATAGTTTACACCCAATTACTACAATACATTTGTCACAACTAATACAATAGTGATACGTTAGTAACAACTAAGGTCCATACTTTATTTAGACTTCCTTAGTTTTTGCCTAATGCCCTTTTTTGGTTCCAGGATTCCCTCCAGGAAACTGCATTATATTTAGTTGTAAAGTCTCCTTAGTCTCCTCTAGACAATGGAAGTTTCTCAGACTTCTCTTCCTTTTGATAACCATGAGAGTTTTGAGGAGTACTGGCCAGGTATTTTGTACAGCGTCCTTTAATTTAGGTTTGCCTGATGTCTTTCTCATGGCTAGACAGAGGTTATGGGATTTAGGAAGGAAGACCACAGAAGTAAATTGTCATTCTCATCACATAATATCAAGGATATATGCTATCAAAGTGACCACTGATTACTGATGACTTGACTTATCAACATGGCTTATCATTTACACTTGACCACCAGGTGAAGGTACTGTTTGTTGATTTTCTCCACCGTGAGTTATTTCTGTCCTCCTTTTCCATACTTTACTTTGTAGTAAAAGTAGAATCCATATAAGCATCTTACACTTAGGAAGTAGAATTATGTTCCACCTCCTCGAGGGGAAGTATCTATATAAATTAGTTGGAATTGTTCAACAGATACTTTTTTAATGTACAAAATTCATTCAGTAATAATGTATATAATCTATTGCTATTTGTATTTTTAAAAGAACAATAGATAGGTCAATAGATAGGGATAGAGGTGTGTAAAAGACTATGGAATGAATATGGAGGGACACATAAGAAACCAAGAACAACATTTGTCTTTGGGAGGAGGAAGTGAAACAGGATAGGAAGACACTTCATTTGCAACTGAATATAATATACAATTTTGTATTTCTAAAATTTACTCTGTCCTATTTTTTAAGTCTTTAAAATGTAAAATGTAATCATCTTTGGAACTAGGTAAAAAAAAAAACAGTGGAAAGGAGAAAGGAATACTCACATTATTTTATGGATATTGTTTTTATAATGAAGGAGAGTATCAGATCAGTGATCTCAGTGATCACTCTTACCACCTCAAGATAGATCCCAGTGTGTTCACAAGTGAAAAGTCAATGTTACTGGTTGGCTTTGTTAATGAATAGTGTATAGAATTGTGTGCCTGTGTTTGGTTGTAGCAATTGGGCAAGAGAATCGATAGCCTGATTAAAAACAGAAAGCCCAGGAGTCTTCTAAACTTACAAAGTTGATACGCTATTTTAGTACATGTCACTGAATGCACAAACTATCCTGGTCACCACATTTACTAGGAGAATTACCCTCCACCTAGGTTTCAATAAAGATTAATATTGGCATTGATAAAGAGAAACCCTGGGCTAGGTTATTCCCCTGAAAGGTGCTTTTCTCTATTTTGTATGACCAGTGATTCTCAAGAGGTAAATAATTTGAATTGTGTCTCACAGATGCATTACAGCAAAAGTGTCTTTTTTGTTTTGCATTTGTACTGGAGTAAGCTTTCACCATTCCACATAAGATATGATTTCACTACATTTGAGACTGGGGTTATGTTGCTCAATGGGTCATTAAAGAGAAGAAACTAAAGGACTAAATATAAAAAAAAGATACTCTTCTATATTGGGGAACAAGATATTATGGCAAGAATTAATACAGATGAAGTAAAAAGAATTATCAAAAAGAAGCCTAAATAAAAGGGTCTGACTGGAAAAGAGAGAAGAGGGAGAGAGAGAGAGAGAGAGAGAGAGAGAGAGAGAGAGAGAGGGAAATGGGATAGTCTGAAAAAAAAAAAAGATTAGAATTGACCATTTCTGACTGGTGAGAAGGGAGAAATAGACAATGAGAAGAAAACAGATCCATTAACTCCCTGAGAGCAGGATTCTTTGGATTTTATATAGCTTTCCACACAGAGCTTTGCATAGATTAAGCTCTGTTTTAATATTGATTGCTTGGCTTTCTATAGACTGTGATGGTGTCTAAAGATGCAGATTTTTTACATGATACATAACTAGTCAAAGAGAAAAAGGAAAAATTCTAAGACTGATCAGGGAAAATAGGTCAGAGAAACAAGCGTAGACTAACATGTTTTTAGAAAGTTGGGCTGTTGGGAACAACACATTTTAGACTTTTTGGTCATCTCAAGAAGGCAGAGCTTCCCTTCAGTTTAATGCATATGATCTGAAACATCTTTTTAAAATTATATCCACGATCATTAGTTAGACAAAGCCCACACTATATAAAATTCTATGCCAAATTTAAACTAATAGCAAATGAGCTCTCTCTGCTGTCCCTGCCATACATAGTATAATAAACTGGCTGTTCTTTAATTGAGAGGGGACTATAACTTAATCCCTATGCCAGCCCACTATAAAATTTTATCAGTGCTGCTCCAGTAGGGGTGGATACAGAAGTAATGTTGTCTCCTCCTAATATGTTATTTTAGATCAGTGTCAGATTCACAATTGGAACTAAAAACTCTTTTAAGATGAAGCCCTTACTCTACAACTTTAGCAACAATTGCAACAAATTTAGAATTTATATAAGGCAGAGTCTAGCAAATTAGGTGCCATTTGAATGAAAGCATTGCATACCCCTAAAATCCTAAGTGAATAACATGTATGGGGGGGGGGATGATTATCTGATTGAAAAGGGCAATGTCATTTTAATTTCTAGACAATGTGTTAATTACTAGGATATATAGTGACTGGCATACAAATTATCTTAGTCATATTATATTTTAAGATACAAAATAAGCATTTTTATTGCAATTATACTATCAAATGGTATTAGGTCATATGGATTTTGGTCTAAAAACAGAATGTATTCCATCTAATGTTTCAGTATTTCTAGTAGATAAGACTATGTCATTAGGAACTACATATTGATTTTAATTAGAACAGGCATGCCACCATTAATATGAGTTGTGATGCCACTAAGGCAGTCGTCGAGGGAAGATTAATTAATTAATTGTAAATTAATTAATTGAGAGTGAATCAAATCAACCTAGGAAAATGAATACAGAACTTGGGGAGGGGAGTTAAACTCAAAACAGATTGAAAACCCAAGACAATTTAAATTGTTCATCAAGGCTGGAGAAAATTAAGCAACTCATTAAAAGAAAGTACCTGTTGTTTTTGAGAAAGTAAAGTAATAATAAAGCAATAAATCCAGTTCCAATGCAGTCTTTAAAAATAAGATATGAAATTCTGAAAAGTACTGAGATTTTTCTCACTCCATGTTTTAGACCCAGAAAAATTGTCTGTAGTATGGGGTACTCAATAGCACTCATCACAAATTTAACCACTTCATTTCTGTTCATGGTTAAAGAGGAAACTCAGATGCTTAAAAGGAAATGAACACACTAAGTCGAAGGAAAAATCTATTATAAAAAGAGAATTGTGCCCTTTTTTATGGGTTTCCCTCTAGTTACTGGCTTCCAGTGTTTATGAAACTCAGTGTTTCAGGACTGATCAACATAGATGGTTGACTGAAAAGTGAGGTTGATATTTGGAGAAGAAATATTAAGTGTAAACAAACTTTACAAATTCAACTATGCACATTGTACATATAGGTGGGAAAAAAACTAATAATAAAAATATATTAAAATGAAAATATTTGCATTATAGGGTGATGTTTTTATTTTAAAGTGTGTTTAATATTTCTGTGCCCTCCCCCTACCCACCCTGCCACACACACACAAATCAGAAGGTTTCCTAATGAACAATGAAGGATTATGTGTCAATTAAAACCTATTAGCTGGAATTGGGGTAAAATATCCCAAAATGAAAATTAAAGTCACATGCGTATCATTCTGATTTAAAAGGAAACAAAAGAAAACAAACCCTGTTTTAGGTAGTCCTCACTTAAAATTTTTTTTTGTTTTAACGTTTATTTATTTTTGAGAGACAGAGAGAGACAGAGCACAAGCAGGGGAAGGGCAGAGAGAGTGGGAGACACAGAACCCAAAGCAGGCTCCAGGCCCTGGGCTATCAGCACAGAGCTGTATTCAGGGCTTGAACTCAGCAACCGCAAGATCATGACCTAAGCTGAAGTCAGACGCTTAACCAACTAAGCTACCCGGGTGCCCCCAGATAGTCCTCACTTATGGACAATGACCTTCTAGTGATGAGGAATTAAAAATGAATGCCACAAATAAAAATCATATCTGCCTTGGCTGTACCTGCTTACAAATAGGATGTTACGCCTGCTAAAATATGAGCAGACACCAACAGTGATAATCAGCGCTATACTTTTTTTAAAGTTTATTTATTTATTTATTTATTTATTTATATGAAATTTATTGACAAATTGGTTTCCATACAACACCCAGTGCTCATCCCAAAAGGTGCCCTCCTCAATACCCATCACCCACCCTCTCCTCCCTCCCACCCCCATCAACCCTCAGTTTGTTCTCAGTTTTTATTTATTTTGAGAGAGAGGGAGAGAAAGAGAGAGAGTGAGTGGGGGAGGGACAGAGAAAGGATGAGAGAGAGAGAGAGAAAGAGAGAGAATGCCAATCAGGCTCCATACTGTCAGCACAGAGCCCCATGTGGGGCTTGAACTCATAAACAGAGAGATTATTACCTGATCTGAAACCAAGAGTCAGATGCTTACCCTACTGAGCCACCCAGGCACCCCAACAGTGCTCTACTTTATTAGATCTTTGTTATATGATCAATGAACAGAGTGGTAAAGTGTCAAGTGGTGAGAAAGGGGAATGCCTATATTTGCTCTTAACAGGTTTAGGGGCCACTTTGGTCAAACGAACACACTGCGATACAGCACAGACTTCTCTGACTTAACCTTAAAGGCAGGGTATGATATGGACCTGCCTATACTAACTATCTATAATCACAGAGAGTCAGCTGTACTTTGTCCTAGAATAATTGACAGTGAACCTGTAGTAACTGCAAAAGGGCACTGCAATTCCTCACATATGAATTAGTTTGCTAATTAAACAACTATTTATTGTGCATATACTATGACTCATGCACTGCTTAGGAGAGTGGGATATATTGATAAATATATACTTCTGTCCTTGAGAAATTCATATCCTAGCAGATTGACACAGAAAAGAAAACAAAGCAAGATAAACATAATAAATAACTAATGTATTATATTAGAAATAAGTTGATGAAAAAGAAAAGGTAGATCAAGATATGGAGAACTGGGAGAAAGGGTATAATTTTAAGTGGGGTCAACAGGGTAATAATTGAGAAAGTCATATTTAGAAAGTTCTTGTTCCAGATAGAAAAGACAGAGAAACATTCTAAAAGGAATACCGGCTTGGCATGTTTAGGGAATGGCAAGGTGGAATAGATAAGTAAAAAATGTTAAAGAGGAAACAGAGGCCCAGGACATGTAGACCTTGCAGACCACTGACAAGACTGACTTCTTCCCTGAGTAAAGGGGAAAACCACTATATGGTTTCAGGGCAGAGAACTGATATCGTGTTACTTATACTTCAACAGGATCACCATCCCTGCTCTCATGCTGGTAAGGAGACAAGGGCAGAAGCAGAGAGACCAGTTAGCAGGAGACTGTGATCATCCAGAAGAAAAATAATGAAGGATCAAATCAGAGTGGCCCCTATAAAGACAAAAATGCTATTTTGAATCTATTAAGATGGTAACACCAACAGGATTTGCTAATGTAGTGGATGTGGGATATGAAAAAAAAAGGAGGGCATATCAAGGATGACACTAAGGTTATGGCCTGAGCACTTGCAAGGTATGGCATTGCCTTCACCTGAGATGGGGAGCAAGTTTAGGAGGAAAAGTCAGATATTCAGATTTGGGCATGTTGAGTTTGAGATGTCTACTGGAGATCTAGGAAGAAATATAAAGTAGACAGCTGAATTTATGAATCTGGAGGAAATGGATCTGGACTAGATGTACAAATTGGGGAGACTGGGCATAAAAATAGTATTTAATGCCATGATATTGGGTATCACCAAGGGAATGAGGGTTGACAGAGAATTGAAAGGGACTAAAGACTAAGCACTGGATCAAACCAGCATCTAGTCTTTGAAGAAAAGAGGAGGAATAGACAAAAATGATTGACATATTTGGAGCACCTGGGTGGCTCAGTCCTATGAGCATCTGACTTTGGCTCAGGTCACCATCTCATGGTTTGTGAGTTTGAGCCCCCACATCGGGCAGAGCCAACTTCAGATCCTCTGTAGTCTTCTCTCTCCCCCTCACCCTCCCTCTCTCTTTCTCAAAATGAATATTCCTCTCTTTAAAAAAAAAAAAGATTGATGGATTGACAAGGAAGGTAGGGAGAAATCTGACAGAGTGTGGCGTCCTGGAAGCCAAGTGAAGAAAGTGTCTCCAGGAAGGAGTAATCAAATAAGTTGACATCTACCTGTGAGTCAGTGGAATAGACTCATACAATGTGGAACTCACTCATTAGAATTAAGTAAACCATCAGTTAAATAAAGATGGCTTATCAGCAAAGTTTCATATGATCACAAGCTCTAGAGTTAGACGAGGATTCAAACCCCAACTTCAACACTCACTATCTTCACTAGTTCCTTCATGCTGAGACTGGTTTCCCAGACATCTGCCGCACAGACTTTCTGTTAAATTCAGTGAAATAATTTGTGTAGGATCACCTACACATAGGATCACCTATGAAATGCCATTTGAAATACAATGTGTAGTACAAATAATACAAATATTAATATGAACTCAAATACTATATTCATTATATAATTATACTGTTCGTTATATGTCATATGACTTCTGCTATTTGTTATATTACTCCTAATTTATTTACTCATCTGTTCTTTTAGTTATGTATCAAAAATCCTTTAGCATTTACTCTTTGCCAAGCACTGACACCTAAGAAAACAAACATAGACAAGGCATGGAATTTATCATTCCTGTGATTTAAAGTACACCAGACTCTGCACCCCATACTGTATAGAATCTATTCCTCCATTTTATGTGAGGAATTTGAGCAGTGTCTCTATCACTTACCAGGTAGGTGGCCTTAATATAAACAAGCCACTCAAATTTCCTGACCCTCAGAAAAATGGAGACACATTGTCCCTATTTGCAAGGTGGTTAGGAAGATTAGCAGATACATTAGAAATTTTTGCATCTGTTACTAGGCATCCACAGTATAGATCTTATTAGTACTATAAATTCTGTCCATTCTGTCAAAGAGAATATGGACTTTCTCGAAGTAAATAATTCATGGCTTTCGCTTTTACTGGAAGTTGACAAGTCTTTAAGACAACATACACTGACACCCTGATAAACAATATTTTATTTATTTATATTTACTTTACCCTGTCTCATTTCACAAAGAATTTGAGATAGTTTCAAAAGGGATTATATAGGGATGTCTGGGTGGCTCAGTCAGTTAAGTGTCCTGCTCTTGATTTTGGCTCAGGTCATGATCTCACGTTCATGGGATCAGGCCCTGCACTGGGCTCTGTGCTGATAGCGTGGAGTCTGCTTGGGATTCCCTGTCTTCTCCTCTCCCTCCAAGACTCACGCTTTTTCTCTCTCTCAGAGTAAATAAATAAACTTTAAAAAAACCAAAGGATATTATGTAAAGTGACAATAATGATAAAAATATAAAATCAAAAATGTGTACATACAGAACATATACATGCTTTCATACTGCTTTAATTTTTACTGTGCATTTCAAATTGAATTCTGAGCTTCCTGGCAGCCAACGCTATAGGAAAATATCAGTTAAACAATTCTCATTATCAACAAAGAAGATTCTGGATTTTCATTAGAAAAACAAAGCTTGCTTAGCATTAAACTCTAAAAGATATTTCTTAGTGCAGACTTCGTATAAGATAAAGGGAGTGATAAAGGGAGTGATACACGTTGTAAGTATAATTATTTTTTGTAACAAATGTAGTTATGCATTTTATAGAAATATTTCTTGTAATATTTTTAATTAAAAATTGATTTCTAACGTAAAAAAAACAATTGAGTAATAATTCTGTGAAAAGCTGAACCAACACAGTCCAAATGTGGTCATAGCAGACTACCTGATAACCTGAAAATGCTCTCTAGTTTTCTGTGTGTATCTTACCACCCCTAACATCTTTATATGCATAAGTTATATGTACACATGTATACACATATATGTTTTGCTATATTTACACCAATTTAGAATTTTAGAGGAGTAGATGAGCCTTAAATTATCCGTAACAAATATCATTTCTCTTGGCAGATTTTCAGTGGCAGCTGGATGGTAGACAAAGACCTAAGGATCTGTGTTCCGTACCCCTAGATGAGAACGGAGGAATATCTTTTATTTGTTTCCAGAGTAATTTTCTTTAGAAATCAAACTAACGTGGTAAGTTTAACATTCTATTAGAAATACTGTGGCCTCGGGGCGCCTGGGTGGCGCAGTCGGTCAAGCGTCCGACTTCAGCCAGGTCACGATCTCGCGGTCCGTGAGTTCAAGCCCCGCGTCAGGCTCTGGGCTGATGGCTCGGAGCCTGGAGCCTGTTTCCGCTTCTGTGTCTCCCTCTCTCTCTGCCCCTCCCCCGTTCATGCTCTGTCTCTCTCTGTCCCAAAAATAAATTAAAAAAACGTTGAAAAAAAAATTAAAAGAAATACTGTGGCCTTTACAGGATTTTCACACTGTGGACATCCGGGGGGGGGGGGGTTCTCTTACCACCACATGACATTAATTCTCAAGATGGTTTACAGACAATAACCAGAATTTTTCTCAGGGAGAATTTTTTTGTCAGTTACCACATGAACAAATATACCTTTGAAGTTCCAATGATAAACTCTGTTGAAGATGTATCTTTCCAAAAATATAACACTATAATTTGCTTTATGTAAACCCAGGTGTTCATAAAGGCCTCCTGGGCCTGGTTCGCATATGAGTATCCAGGCATTGCTGCTCGCAATTCTCTTAGAAATTTCTAGCATTCTAGCTTGCAAATATATTTCCCTTTAGTTGTTGACTTTTTTGCTCGGTTGTTTTTGTTGTTGCTGCTGCTGTTGTTGTTTTTCCCTCCCTTTTAAAAGTTCTTGGCCAATCCTGGTTTTCCTTTAAAGATGCACTTGATGCTATTGGGGAAGTGTCAGAAATAATGAAGAAAAATCCTAACATGCTGTCCAACTGAAGTCCATCTTTTGAAATGAAAAACATTCATAATGAAAATGAGTTGACAGCTTACTTGATGATATTTACAGCTGGATATGACGTCAATCGGAAGGATAGTACAGATCAATTTTAATGGCAAGCAGCTAAGCACGCTTATTGATCTGGCAGCTTGCTACTCTACAAATGGCAAAGACCATTAATATGCTAGCACCAGGGACATGGGAGAAGCATAAAACAACAAGTGACTTTGAGCCTTTAAAGTAGATAATTTAAGAGTGCTGATTTGATGATCACAAGGGAAAGTGTGAATTCATGATTTAACCCCCATTCACTACCTCTCAACTAAAAATTGATCGCCATCCTAGGAGTCATATTTCATTTGAGAGAAATTTAATATATTTCATAATTTCCTCCTTAAGCCCTTTGCTTTAAGGGATGCCATTTGCTGTCTGGCTAATCCTAAAGTAGATTTTTTTTCCTGGAAGAACAGAATCATTTCTGCTAGAGCTGAGTGACCACGTATGTGAAACATGAATCAAAAGCATATAAGAATATCATGTATCCCCTCGTCTGTTTCCATATTTCCTTTCTACCCTATAAGGACAATAACATTAGTCCCTCCCTGGAATATAAAAGTGGCTAAGATCATGTCTATTAAGTGCTGCTAGGAGACATTTATTTTAGGAACAGTAAAAGCTGTCAGTAGTACCCGCACAGTAGTCAATATTACAAATATATATCACTTGAATGTGGCCGCTGCTATTGAGACTAAACTTTTCCTAGTCCGGAAGAGATGTGAATACCCTGCTGATCACCAAATAAACTTTTCATTCAGACATTTCACATTGTATTTTAATATACCTAATGGAGCCTAACCGAATGGATGTTAGGTGGGCTGTCTGTAATAATGAACTTCCTAACCTCCAGAGATGCAGTACATCTGCTCAGATCAAAATGTGTTATTTATGAAGCTCCCACACTCTGGAGACATATGTACAGTACCAATGTGAAAATAACAAGTTTCAAACTCTTCAAATGGTTCCTAGCCAGCCAGTGAGGAAGCATTAACCCTCACTATGTGGAAGGAATCTTTCTTCAAATCTGCTAATAGTTCACATCCTTAGAAATAGTATCTGATATACAAAGCCTTATACTTGGTCACTCTTGGAAGGGAAAATAATACATTTCAACTTGAAGCGCTTTGTGCTTTCTTGCATGAATCCAAATGGCCCATGAAGGTAAGAGTAGAGAGGAACCAAGTCAGAAGTTCATGGTGATTTATGACCTCTTGTAATCAAGACTTTTTTCCTTTCCCTTCTTAATGTTAACAGACTGAAATCCCTTTCTGGTGTGGTCTTATAAGAAATAAAAAAAAAAAAAACTATTGATTTCACCAAGATTCATATTCTCTGAACCTATTGGCTAATGCTCAGTGATAACCTTTGTAAGGAACTTGAAGCTTCCAAGCCATTTATAAATCTTAGTCACAATCTCCAATGGAAAAAGGCAGTTCCAAATAACATCCTTATAATACTGTTAGTGCTCTTTTGTTTTCTAAATACCAGCCCTCCTTTTTCTCCCCATTATTCTCCCTATTATTTTGTTTGCTAAGATTATTACTTCATTCTGTGGAAAAGTTTAGGTAAAACAGAAACAAATTCTTTCACTGAAAACACATATGCTATTAATATTTTCTGTGTGAATTGAATGTGGAAGGAATCCCTAAAATGTAGACATAAGGATAACTAATATTTATATTGCTTCAGAACAGTATAACATTCAATCACTTACCACCAGAATCCATCGAAGAGCTAAATGACTTAACTCTAACAAAGCATCAGAATATGAAATGCATATCTCCTATATTAAATAGGAAAGGTGTTAAAATGATTAAATATGATAAAATAATATTTGTTTAATGTTAAATTAAACATTTTAAATTTAGAACATTTTTTAAAAAATATTAAAGATATTAAAATGGAGAATCCCAAATACAGTGAGTGCTGTTCAGAGCCTGCCCAAATCCCCTTCATGGGGTTGGTGTGAGTTGCAATGAGTATTGTAAAATAGCCTTTGACTTAAAGAGAACCACTCCACCTGGGAAATTACACACACACACACACACACACACACACACACACACTCACATACTCATAGAGACCAAATCTAGTATACATACATACATACTTAAGAACTCCCTGTGGGATCAAGCTTAGAACCACATCCTTGCTCAGATCCTTTCCCCATCATATTCTCCTTCCTCTCTTCCTTTCTCAGAAGAGCATACTCTCAATCAACAATATGCACCCAAATTCCTGTCTCAGGCTCTGCTTCTAGAGAACCCAAACAAGATACCAGCTAAGTGCTAGATTCCCAAATACAAGAAAAAAGATATTTCTGAAGCCTTTCCTTAATAAAGAAAATCTTAGCAACAGTTTTATTTTATTTTGTTCTGTTTTTAATAGGCAGTTCTGGGAAAAAGGTTGGTGTAATAAAGTGAAACCGTGGCAAGTGGCTGAATAATTTCATACACAGAATTCCAATTTTCAGCTTTGGAAATTTTAACTTAGTATGGGTTCCTACTTCAATACCTAGTCTTTTGACATCCCCTAATGTTCCGGTGGTAGCTTTGCCGAGGGTTCCTTCTGAACTCAGCACATACAGATCACTTATCTTCCCTCCTTACCCAGCCTCTCTGCCACCCTATTCAATATTTTATGTTATTTTATCCATCAGCTCTAGGACAAGGCTTTGAGCAGTACTATATACACAGTGGGAATTATTAAATATTCGTTAAAGCTACTCGTTTGGCTCTATGAATCAGTAACTGAGGTCTATGAGAGAAAGCAGGAAAAGAGCTGTCCATTTAACTAGAGCTAGGGTAACTGTACAGCTAGACAAAAAAGACTTGGAAATCACATATTCTCATATAGGTTCTAAGGCAAGAGACGGAGACCCATTCCTAATCATTGTCACTGGCTCCAAAGAGTACTAGAGACAAGGGAAGATGCCAACATTAAATTACTCGTGACTCTTCTTGACCCCAAAAGGAGAATATTTATTTCCCTTCAATTCACATATGCTGCCCAGAACTGAGCTTCCTGGAATTTCTATTAAGAATCCAGATTACATAGCAATAATTCTCAGGTGCCACAGTCTCTGCTAATACTGAGCTCCAAAAGAAGGACAGCAGAAAGAAGACAAGTCACAGGGCAGTCTAGAGCTGTAGAGATTTGGGGACAGTTTGAATGGATATGAATGAAGGATAGAATTTAAAACATGTGGAAATCATAGTTCAGAAATTTAGGGTACCAGAAATATATGTTATCTCCTTTTTCTGTAAGCTAACCTCCTTTCTCTTTCAAGTTCTATCCCTTGATTCTGACGAGTTGGCAGAAAATTTAATCTCACTATTTGGCAGGTTGGGGGGCACCCATTCCTCTTTTACAAGGTTGGTTAAGTCCCACGAGATTTACATGGGGCCGGAGATTGAAAAGACATGTGAGTAGGGATGTAGGGAAGGGAGTGATGGCTGGCAGTCACACAGTTTGTGATTGCCCTGTCCCTGATTCCCATTCATCAGGCTCACTGGACCAGTGGGTCTCCCTATGGGGCCTTACCTGAGCATATCTGTGAGGCCACTTAGGTGCATATTTCTGCCATGCCCACCTTGAGGTCATACCAATTATTCAGTCTGTTGGACCCCTTTCACAGGAGTTTACTGACCTCTCTATTTTCGTTACTATTCTGTATCTCTCCTCCTCCTCCTGGCCGGGGGAATCCTTTCTATTCTAAGGTGAAAGCACTCTCATTCTCTTAATGTTTGCTTCAAAAGCATTCTCTTTTTCTTGTAGTTTCAGATGTCAGTAGGCCTCAGTTTTGGAGACCCAAGTTTTGCCTGCTATTTAGTGGTAAATTTGCACTAAGGAATATGGGTATATTCCACCCTTAGTCTCTATATTCATTTATTTTCTAAGGATCATGCTATCTCCAATTAGAAAAGCTATTGGTAGTCAATCACTTTCTTATAGATGACAAGTTAGTTTCATGATTAAAAAAAAAAAAAGAAACAGTTGACAGCCCAATTTGAAATTTATGGAAGTGTGCTCATATTTAACTTTTCTTACTTATAAGTGGCTCTCTGTTTCCAGGGAGCCCTGTGAAATACTCCATTTAAATGTTCACACATATTACTCCTATATGTTAAGAGTCTGTTGATGGTAAACTATCTTGCACATCAGAGAGTACCTGCCAAGTAAATCCTCAATGTTTCCAGAATAAACAAATGGAAATAGGACTATAGATGCCTGGCAAAGCTTAGGAGGCAAATAACATGGGCAACAAGTTCAAGAGATACTGGCTTAGCCCTCAGACAACATCCAACACTGGCTAGGCTGGTGCCACTTTCAAATCAGTTTCAATAGTTACCCATGTCATAAATGCAAACCAACTCTCCACATCCAGAGAGGAATCCTTTTTACTCTGTAGAGAACAGAATTCTCCACTCATGGGGGAAAAAAAAGAGTTAAAATCTTTTCTGTTTTGAACTCCCAACTAGTAAAGTTTTTGAGAAATCCTAAGAGAGGGAACGGAACCAAGTCGAAAGTCATTCCCTTTTCTTTTTGATTTATTTCAATCTCTTTTCACAGAGACAGCCATTGAGACAAGTATTTTTTATGTCAACTCACTGAGGACTTGACTGCAGCCATCGGAAAGACGCAATAATTGATTTCAATAATTAATTCCTGCTTACTGAAGTAATGTTGCTTATGCGCTCTTCCTCGGGCCCCAGTTAAAAGGAACTCAGAGGCAGGAGTGCATAAACAGCTACATTACTTTGGGGAGTGAAAGTCCCCTAACATACTGTAGATTTGGGAAGAGCTTTTAGGCCCGGGGCTATTTGAAGTTAATTCCTAGAGAGTCTGCTGTTACCTCATGTTGTCCGTGATTTTCTAAAACCAATTCAGAGGGGCAGAAAGCCAAGTGGAGAACTAGGCATCTTTGCAACAATTGATCTCAGCTCCATCAGAAAACCCATCTTGACTGTATACCAAAAGTTCACTCAAAGACAATAGAGGGAGAGAAAGAACTCTGGAAGGGAGAGTGTCAGGAAGAAGGAGAGCTGAAACTAGAAAAAGAATCAGAAATGAATCCCATTTCTGATGTAAACAAAGTGGAAAATGCTACTTGGGAAACCAAATGACCCTTGGTCCCTTTTCATTTAAATGATTTCTAAAACCCAGAACCACTTCTAACTGTAGTCAAAAATGTTAAAACGGAGTCATTTTATGGTTCTTTCAAAAGAGCTAAATAGGTTGTGCTATCTCGTATGCCTAATATAAACAGAAACTAAACTGACTCCATATGACATTATTTTATTGCTTCCTGTAAGATATTCCCATACATTTTTTAAAATAATATTTTGTATGCCTTAATACAACCACATAAAAATAAAACTCAACTCAGATGCAATGTTTTAGAATCTTTATCCTTAACAGAAAGGCTGTTAGATACTCAGATCTCTACAAATTTATCACTTAAAATTTACTTTAACCACCTCCCCCATCTCAGATTATATACCCAGCTCCCCTTGCCCCAAACTGTCACAACCCAGGCTTTCCACTAACCGGGGGATTTACAATCCCAAACTGATTGGGATGTCAATGCGTTATTGTTAATGAAGGCCTTTAAAGGACTGGAAAGCACAAATGGAAAGCAGGCCCTTATTAGGCATGGACCATGCATAGCCATGCCCAGGTACAAGAACCGACCTCTTGTTACTACCTGGTCCCAGGGCGATAAGGTTCCTGATGTAAAGAACAGATTAAAAGTAAAACTAGACCAGATGTTTTTCCTATTAGATGGATTAAGTCAGACCAAACCTAAAATTAGGAAAACACGCAGGGCTGATTTACAACCGGGCTGTGATGGTAGGCTACACTGGGAGCTGTGGCCAGTGGCTCCAGAGCCTGCTCTCCATTTATTAATGGGGCTCTGGGAGTGGGGAGGCCTCACCCCTGACTGCTCTAAAAATGCTGAACGAGGGTTCCAGCCTGGTGATGAAAGGTGCTGTCTGAAGGGGGACCCCTGGCAAAAACAACATGAAAATCTCCTTCAAATACCACTGATGGTACAGACCGGAGAGGGAAAGGCTAAGCTTTACTATCTTCTTTAATAAAAACATCTTAAATATAAAAGTATCAGATAGCCCACCTCAAAGCATTTTTTTTCTGAAAACACAATCTTGTTATGAGTATGAATATCAACTTTATCAAGTCTCATGTGGACCAAAATCAGACAGTTGAACCCCAAAGTGTTTCTTTGTATGCTGAGCTCAGAGAGTTTCTAATGGAACAGTGCTGTTGTAAGATTTTACCAGATTACCCTCGCCGGGTAAGAGTGAGGCTACATGTAACAAAATAGGATGTTCAGAAACTCTGCTGAAACTGTTCGTCCTTTGACCAGATGTAGCTCCTTGCCAAAAGCTTGATGCAAGAAAGAATTGTTTGAAGAATGGCCTGTTATCTTAAAAGTTTATTTAAAACTATAAATTTGAAGGAAAACTTACAAATGTGCTTTTTCAGACAGTGGATTGAGTGCAGTATCAAATAATCCTTTGGACAGGTATACTGTTGGGAGAGTCTGAAAAAGTAAATTTTCCTAATTCTGCTAAAGTTGTTCAAATCCTAGGTACTTTTCAGCATTTTTCAATAAGATTTGTTATTACCATTGTGTGTTTTGTTTTTGCTTTCATCCTCCATCCTCAGAACCGGGCTTAACGTAATAGCAAGGCTTTGTGAGTACACATTCAGACCCAGATTGGAGTTTAATAACCATGATTTCAGAAATGTCATGTAAACTTCTATGAGTCTCAGTTTTTAGTTTTTAGTAACCATGAGGTCAAACATGCATCTTACAAGGGTGAAGATAAGAGAATGTCTCACAAACCTTGATAAGAGACTAATAGCCAGCAGAGGACATGTACATGGCTAGAAACTAGATACCTAAGCTGGACCAGAAAGCAGGAAGGTAAGAGAAGGACACTGTCGTGGCTTCTAGGGAATCAAGAAACCGATCCGAAGGAAAAATAAAGGGACACTAAAAAGAAGAAAAATCTCTCCCTCTCTCTTTCTCTCTCTCTCTCTCTCCCTCTCTCTCTCTCTCTCTTTCTCTCTCTCTCTCTCTCACACACACACAAGCTGATAGGGTGCTCTCTCTCTCTCTCTCTCTCTCTCTCTCACACACACACACACACACACACACAAGCTGATAGGGTGCATAATTCCAGCTTTGCCCCTTTTTGCTACAACAGTCAGCTTCAGATAGCAATCTCTATAGGTGAAGTAAAACGACATGACAAACACTGTACTAAAACTTTTAAACAGGCATTTGGGAAACCTGTCGTTTGTGTTCATAAGCTGTTAGCCAGCAGATGGAAAAATATTACTTTCATAGGAACAAGGGTCACCACCTACTTTATGGAGCATGCTGTGTCAAAAATGTTGTGCCTTTATTTTTTGTAACTGAGGGGCCACATCAGAAGTCCCAGTACAGTAACAAGAATATTTGTTGTACTTGACCATGTTAGTTTGGGTCTCATGTATGTTGCACCAATGATCAGGCACATCATTTTGAATTATTTTCATTTGCAGAACACCAGAAATGAGATCTATTCTAACATGGTAGACAGTGTCCCAAAATCAACATGGTTAACGCAAAGTTAAAGTGTGGCAGTGACATAGTAAAATGCCTACACTATCATAATGTGCTGATGGTGATGTCACTTAATGTAACTTAAATTTGTCTTTCTAGCTCAGCTCTAGACATTTAGTATGATTTCAGTTCTTTGAGAAAGGAACTCTAATTCTCCTAAAAAGAAGACATCTATCACTAGACAGTCCAAATTAGAGTAAACATATACTAAAAATATCAATAATTTGTAATCTTACTTGGACTTAATATTTTCTTCTTAAGTCTAGAATTCCTGCAGCCTTTTCTAGCTTGCAGAGTTAAGTGCAAATTTATGTCTACTGTCAAAACACTTAATCCAGCTTTCTACTATGGTATAAACAAATGTACTTGTCAAGTGTGAGTTGGGAGTCATGGAGTTGGGGGAGAAATGGGCCATGTATTTATGCGTTTGTAAAAATTCTCTATGAGACTGTCATCACTCAAAAACTATTGTTTCCTTGAGGATGAGTTATCCCATCCCTAGGAGAAATGGCTCTTTGATTTAGTTACAACTGAATGTTTCTGCAGGTAGCTACCTTAAACATCACACAACTGAGAAGTCCATTTGCAAACTAGTTTTTCCATAAACTGCATTCTCGGTGAAAAAATGCTAGTTAGTTCATAGCTTGATGTAATACAGCTGTAAAAAAGATAAACATGTCTGTAATTTCTTGGGGATAGTAGTGTATAGTGTAGATTTTAAAGAACTATCATGAAAAATCGGCAATTAATTGATCTGATGGGCATGTTTTTTCCATTAACATTTAGCGTATTCCTATATTTACCTTATAAAACAAATCATTTTAAGAGATGAAACATATTTGGTATCATATTTGTGAAAATTCCAAATTAAAAATCAAGTTTGAGAGAAGGTGTAGCTTTTGTGCTCTTTTTACAACTGTTGCCACAGTAATCACATGGCAGAATGGGATCTTATGAACCACCCAAATATCCCCTTGCCTGTAGACATGACTCTACTTAAACCAGAAAGATGACTGTTCATGCTGTTATTTAAAACCTCAGAGGAAGCATATAGTCGTTAGATTATCGTGGTAACTATGCAATATCTGTGAGTAATACATACAACTGCCTTTTTATGGCTACTGCATTAAGAGTATTTCTGTTCATTCCATTTTAAATTCTATTCGAATATAAGTGTGAATTCACTGTTAAATAGATACATAACCTATGTAACTCAAAGGAGAATAGAATGTCAAAGAGTGAAAATTGTTCTACATGAAAATCTTGTTATATTACTTTGGCAGTATTAAACTGTTAAATTAATAAAAATGTTCAGGTGTAATTCTCTTTACGCAGTGAAGTACTTCTGAAAACGTCTGCAAAATGAATCACACTGAAACCTTTCTATCTAAAGGAATCATAAGGTAAATACTTTATAAAGTAAACAATCTTTTTCATGAATTCAAGTGTATTTTTTCTAAGGCTACACTCACCTATATTCAACTTTATTTTCATATTTTAATATTCAAGTTAAAATATTAACCAAATTGTATTCAACCCTCTTCCACTGGGCCAATAGGAAGTCAAATTTTCAGTTTTATATTTTTTACTATAGGGTCATTATCTCAGTCTGTTCATCCATTCAGGCTGCTATAACAAAAATACCATAGGCTGGATGGCCTAAACAACAAATATTTATTTCTCACAGTTCTGGAGGCTGGGAAGTCTATGATCAAGGCACCAGCAGATCCAATGTGTCTTGTAAGAGCCTGCTTCCTGACTGGTGGATAATTGTCTTCTTGTTATGTCCTTACAGGGAAGCTAGCTAGCTCTCTCATGTTTCTTTATAGCAGGGCACTATAAAGGGGCCCCCGTTGTGTGGGCCCCATTCTCATCACCTAATTACCTCCTACAGGTCCCATCTCTGTACACCATCATATTGGAGATTAGGGTTTCAACATATGAACTGTGGAGGACACAAACATTTGGCCCATGGCAATTGTTATGAAGTTATTTATTTTTCACAAGGTATAACATCATCTGACACAATATTCAAAAAGTATAAATGGGACTGTGGTGAAAAGTAAGTCACCCTTTGTTATGGGCTGAGTTATGGTCCCCTCCACAAAATTCATATGTTGAGGGGCGCCTGGGTGGCTCACTTGGTTGGGCCTCCGACTTCAGCTCAGGTTGTGATCTCGTGGTTGATGGGTTCAAGCCTCATGTCCAGCTTTGTGCTGACATCTCAGAGCCTGGAGTCTGCTTTGGATTTTTTGTGTCCCTCTCTCCCTGCCCCTCCCCTACTCTCTCTCTCTCTCTCTCTCTCTCTCTCTGTCTCTCACAAATGAATGCACATTTTTAAAAAATTCATATGTTGAGTTCTAACCTGCAGTACCTCTGAATGAGAGACAGGGTCTTTAAAGAGGTGTTAAGTTAAAATCAGACCATTCAGATAGGCCTGAATGTAATCTGACTAGTGGCCTTCTAAGAAGAGGACATTTGGACATGTAAGGGATGTATACTCACAAAAGGAAAACAGTGTGACAAGAAAGTGGCCATCTATAAGCCAATGAGAGACGTCTCAGAAGAAATCAAACCTGCCATCACTTTGATGTTGGACTTTAAGCCTCCAGAACTGTGAGAAAATGATGTATGTTGTTCAAGCCACCCAGCCTGTGGTACTTTGTTATGGTGGCCCTAGCAAATTAATCCACCCTTGCCACTCTCCTCCTCAGCCGCCTAGCTCCTCTCTCTGGAGGCGACAACTTTAACAGACTCTTATCTAGTGTCCAAAATAGATTTTATGCTCTACATCAGGCAAATATATGATACATGCATCCATGAATAATGCTATACACTCTACTTTGGATCTTTTTTTTTCATGTACTAATGTATTGTGAAGATCACTTCATATCAAAATGTGCTATTTGATGGCTACATAATATTCTTTTGTTGGAATATACTATAACTTATTTAGCCACTTCTCTATTAATGGATATTCAGGTTGACTCCAATACTTTGTTATTATAATAAGCATTACAATAAATGTTGGACATATAGTTTCATTTGTGTGAGTATATCTGTAGAATACATTTCTGGAAGTGGAATTTCAGGGCCAAGAGATATGTGTATTTTATATTTAAAACAATTGTCAAATGCCCACAGCAGAAATTATACCAATTTAGACTCATGCTAAAACAATGTATGAAAGTGTGTATTTTCCCACAGTCTAACCAGCATTAGGATGTATAAAACTTTATACGTGGTTTCCCATTATAGGTTAATAGTATTTCTGTTATTATGAATGAAGTTAAGCTTTTAAAAATCTTTTTTAAGAGCTATTTGGATTATCTTTTCAGTAAACTGTTCATGTTCCTTTCCCAGTGTTTCATTCAGTTGTTGGTAATTTTACTACTAATTTGATAAGTCTGTACATATTAAGAACATTAGCCTTTGCTCTATATGTTTACAAATTATATTTTCACAATTTACTATCTGTCTTTCAATTGTGTTTTCCCATGCGAACTTACAAACTTATTTAAGTTTCTAAATTTGGTGTCAGGTTTAAAAAGGCTTTATTTCTTCCCTGAGATTTTGTTTTTAATCTATTTTCTTCTAATAACATAATGAGTTCAACTTTTCATTCAAATCTTGGACCTATATGAAATGTATTTTGTTGAAAAAAGTAAGGAGTGAACAATTTTTTTTTATGTTTGTCTCATGGTCCCAACACTTCTCATGTAATAAGTAACTTTTTCCTCATTGATATACAATGTCACACTTATTATATATCCACTATATTTTGAGCCACTTCTGAATATTTGTTCTGTTCCATTGATCTATGTGCATACTCATTTAAATGATAATAGTTTCAATTACTGCAGCATCATAATATGTTCTGACATCTAATAGGATATAAATCTCCTCATGACTTTACTATTTATGAATTAACCTATTCGTGCATATTTATTATTCCAAAACATCTTTTAAATCAGTTTCTCTAGTTGGCAAGAAAATTTTTGGATGCCGTGAAATGTCTAAATTATTTTAGAAGTAATTGATACCTATAACAGATTGTGTGTCTATGTAATACTGAAAACTTACTTTCCATATATAGCATTTTTATGTTTATATTAGTAGCATGTTGTTTTCTTTATATAGATCTTACACGTTTATTGTTTTGTTTAATGCAAGGTATCTTACCATTTTTAAAATGGAATATGGCACATTCTGGGAAAACATACTGAAATCTAAGTATAAATGCAGAAATCACACATCAAGACAGAAAAGAAGTTATCAATATATAAAAATTAATCAAATAGTCATCAGACTATTCAGTTGCAACATCTGAGGCTACAAAATGGTGGAATGTCAACTAGAGATTACTGATGGAGAAAAACTAGTCACATATCAATATGGAAGATAATTTTAGACATACAATAAATCAGAGGGTAATTACTCAATCCATATCAATAATACATATATACATACATACATACACACTATAACCAAATAACAAATGAGCCCAAAATCAGACTTCATAATAAGGAAAGATGAAGAGAAGGAACTAAGTTGAACAATGAATTTGAAAAGATGGATAGATAAACAGAGATAGATTAATAGAGATATACGGATAGATAGATGCTGCAGGATAGCAGGAATATGTTACATGAGTTTTTAAATGCCTTTTGAAACTAAAGAAACGTATAGTAAAGAAAATTCTCATTATAGTCCAGAATAAAAATTACTAACCATCTAATTGAAACTTAGACCTGGGTAGGGATAAAAAGAGGAAGAAATAATGTTCTAAAACTTGAGTGGGGTGGGATAAGGGAGGAGTGGGAGATGTAAAATTATCCCAACAATTTCATTTATTTTTTTTTATTTTTTAATTTTTTTTGTTCAACGTTTATTTATTTTTGGGACAGAGAGAGACAGAGCATGAACAGGGGAGGGGCAGAGAGAGAGGGAGACACAGAATCGGAAACAGGCTCCAGGCTCTGAGCCATCAGCCCAGAGCCCGACGCGGGGCTCGAACTCACGGACAGAGAGATCGTGACCTGGCTGAAGTCGGACGCTTAACCGACTGCGCCACCCAGGCGCCCCCCAACAATTTCATTTTTATGGAGAAGTAAGAAACCAAAGGAAATAAATTATCCTGCTTAATAACATGGTTTCTTCTTTCTAAGTAATAGCAGAAAAATATGAGAGCTGGGAAGAGGATGTAGCCATGAATTAAATGGAAAATCAGAGAAGAATTTTCAATTGAACCATTGGGAAAATAATAGAATAAATAGCAACTTAATCAAAGCAATGAAAACAAGGAAAGGGAAAGAGAGAGGAAAAACAGATTGAATAAATACATAAAGTATGATGAGAGGCATTAAATCAATAAATTGGTCATCACACTAAATAGACTAAATCTCCCATTAAAGATAAACACTGTCAAATTAGGTCTACAAAAGAAAATCAAGTTCTATATAGTTATATTACTCATGTAATATATTTAAACTGAAAAAGAAAAATTGAAAAGAGTTATAAAGCAAATGCAAACCAAAAAATGAAAACATATAGTAATGGCAATATTATTAAGAGAGGTGCTAGAATTCAATAACTTTAATAGTTGTAACATGCTTAAGTTTTGTTCACATGAATATGGGAATGGACTAAATAAACCTAAGCAGACTTTAGCTGCAGGATGTCTCTCTTAGAGTCTAGAATACGCTAAACACCTGATGATATTCCAAGGGGGAGTGTGGGGGGGGATAATATTCAGTATTTACAAAACTTATTTGGTTGCTTTTGTGGAGCAAAGACAAGTAGTCTGCGGATTTGCTGGGGCCCAGGGCAGGGATTGGGGCATGGGAAGGATTGCCACAGAAGTCTCTGAAGTATAAAACTGCAGTATCAGCAGTCAGGTTGTTTTCATCGATCTCATGGAACTCGGTAAGGAAATGAGACCACTTCTGATTTTTTAAATTTTGCTGTGCTCCTTCAGGCTAGGTGAAACTATCTAAGAAAAATATGGAAAGTGTTTAAATACTCCACATTTTTTTTTGCCATAGAAAACTTTGAACTCATCTGGGATGGTGCTGAAGGGAAATATGGCAATGGATGACAGCAAAAACACAATTTAAACATGACTATGGACACATCATTCATAAAAGTGGAAGCAATTCGTTAATGTCTTAGTGCCAGAGACAGAGAAATCCAAACCTCCATAATCCATATCACCAACTAAAAACTGAACTAGTTTAGTCTGTCTTTTTTCCCAGTGCTTGGAATGGTGAAGAGCAATCTCAGAGTGGCATTTCTAAGGATTTTGACTTGGAGGAACACAAGAGTATGACGAACCAGGTATCAAGAAACTTAAGGACATATGTTAGGGTAGCCTAAAATAGAAGGGAAAAAACCAAATAAAGGAAAGGCAAATGACTCATATAAAATAAGTGTTTATTTCTTAATCACATGAGTTTAAGGCAGGTGTCTTCTTGCCCTGTGATGATTCAGGGCCAAGGCTCCCTCTACTTTGTGGCTCCACAGTCCTCTAAGTCCTGTCTGTCACTGGCATCCAAAAGCAGAAAGGGCTGGAGGTCATGGAGGATATATACCTGCTTCTTAAAAGCCTTGGCACAGAAATGGCACAGAACACTTTCACTTTTTACTCACTTGAACCCAATCAAATGGCTTCACCTAACTGCAAAGAAGGATGGAAGATGTACCATAGTTGGGTTATTGAAAAGAAGAAAAAGCATAGATTTTAGCGAGCAGCCAGCAGTCTCTGCCACAGAAGATGATCTTCTATCAAGAAAGACATTCAAGTTCAACGTGGTACTCTGCAAAACTTATGGCAAATAGTACAAAATAGTCCCTGGAGGATGGTCAACTGGGGATGCAAATAGAAGGAACAAGTATACTTTCCATGACCAAATAAATCAATAAGAGGTATCCTACCATAAACAATAAGAAGAACATCCAGATTCAGCAGCACAATTGAGGACAGTCACCAGCACGTTTAATGGAACCACGAGTGAACTAATAGAACTGTCTCTACGATGCATTGAGGCCCAAATTCTATAATATAGCCCAAGGCCCTAGTGGCTGTCTACGTAACTAGTTAAGACAAGGGAAAGAGAAAGAAAGAAAGAAAGAAAGAAAGAAAGAAAGAAAGAAAGAAAGAAGAAAGGAGGGAGGGAGAGAGGAAGGAAGGGAGAAGAAAGAAAGAAAGAGACGGAGGGAAGGAGGCAGGAAAGGAAAGGAAATGAAATGAAACGAAAAGAAAGGAGTATATAAAGAAAGATGTTTAATGCTTTTAGTCCTGTGTCCACATACCTAATAAATATATCAACATTAGATATCATATTTCCTTAGCAAAATCTAATGCAGAAAAGATTAAGACTGGGATACCACATGGTCCTTGTCCATTTCACCAACCTGCATCAGGCCACTTTTTCTTGGAATCTGCAGTAGGCCAGCCTGATTCTGCTCAAACCCTCATGACATTTTTCTCTATATTTTCTATTCTTGGCATTGTGTATAATAAAATGAAGAAGAAACTGAAGGAGAAGGAAAAAGAGTTTGATCTCACTCCCTTTAAAACATGGAAGTAAAGTTAAAAGAAGCAGACAGGTAAAAAGAGCACAGCACCAAACTCATT
Organism: Felis catus; assembly: GCF_018350175.1. Lineage (NCBI taxonomy): Eukaryota > Metazoa > Chordata > Mammalia > Carnivora > Felidae > Felis > Felis catus. The sequence continues at coordinate 66,901,353 of NC_058373.1, forward strand.
GCCTCTAGGAGCAAAAGGTTTTATACATGTACTATATCTTTGTCTTACACTCCAGTCTTAACTACATGCACAATATTGTTTGACTAATTGGACATGAACTATCAAATCAGTCAAAGAAACAGTCTAATCCATCAAATAAACAGCTTGACTTGGATTGTTTTGATCATTCAAAATCACATGTGAATAGAGCTTTAAAAACAATAAGGCTTCTGGTCTCAAATCAGGAAAGCAGAAAGCTAAAAAGAGTTTTTTCACCTTTATTTTTTTAATGTTTATATCTTTATTTTGAGTGCGTGAGAGAGTTCAGGAGCGCAATGGGGGAGGGGCAGAGAGAGAGCGAAAGAGAATCTCAAGCAGGCTCCATGCTTCACATGGAGCCCGACAAGGGGCTTGATACCTCCCGACTGTGAGATCATGACCTGAGTCAACGTCAAGAGTCAGATGCTTAACCCAGTGAACCGTCCAGGGCTCCCCTCACTTTACAGTAAGAAAAAAGATGAACAAACTGTATAAAGTACTTTTCTTGAACCTATCAGAGCACTGAGTTAGCAGGACAAACAACTAACATCAAACCTAGAAGAAGAGAAGTACTTGCAGGAGGAAACAGGAACAGAGTTTTTGATTACCTTTGAAAGACACTCACAAACACCAAATAACCCATTAAGAAGATTAATCTAGAAAATTTCTAACTGGTTGACTGGCTCAGTCAGTGGAACACAATGTGAGTTCAAGCCCCACATTGGATGTAGAGATTACTTAAGAACAAAATCTGAAGAAGAAGAAGAAGAAGAAGAAGAAGAAGAAGAAGAAGAAGAAGAAAAAGAAAGAAAGAAAGAAAGAAAGAAAGAAAGAAAGAAAGAAAGAAAGAAAGAAAGAAAGAAAGAAAAAATGTCTAACAAATGCTGAAAGCTTCATATGGGAAAGTGTGAAAGTATAAAATCCTACAGGGCCATACACATAGAGGGTTTGCACCTTCTTGCAGGTTTACTCCAGGAAGCCGCAAAGAAAGTAAAAAACGAATCCTAAATAATCTTGTCTCATGGAGCTGGCTAGGGGAATGAATGGAAGCCATTGTGAGACTCTTCCCAAAGGCATCTCCCTTAAGGAAAAACAAAGCTTCAGTATGCAATGGAAAGACATCAAAACCATAACCTGAAGACACTGGGAGAAACCCACTGCAACTGAGGTAGGACAAAGGTAGAGAGAAGCTTTCTTCTTGGGGAATGTGTATGAATATTTGCTGGGAGTACATAGCATGACATCTGGGCCTTTCTAATATTGAGATTTAATCAAAACGTGAGAATATCTCCTTTCCTCACCCACCATCATCATGCTAAGTGTGTAGGGAAAATAACTGGAATATAGCTGTGGGAGCAGCCAGAGACAAAGTGTCCTCTGGAAGTGGGACAAAGGGAGATTCAAAGCCTAAGGCAGAAATGAGTACAGGAATTATACAGACAAATTGGTGCAATGAGGGTAAACATAGCAATAACAAACTCCAAACCCAGCCCAAACCCTAACTGATTTAACACAAACACTTACACTAAAGGCCTAACAAAAGGAAGGTCATGCCCATCTCTAAAAGCATTAAAAAAAATGTACCTCAGTATCAATGGTCCTATATAATATGTTTGCCTTTCAACAAGAAATTATGAAGCATAAAAAAAGGCTAGGGAAAACAAAAGAGACAATAAAATCATCAGAATCAGACTCAGATATGACTAGATGTTTGACAATAAGTATAAAACATCTATGATTAATATTTTAAAGACCCTAAAGGAAAAAGTAAACAACATGCAACATTGAAAAGATAATTTCAGAAAAGAGGTAAAAACTATAAGAAATAATCAATAAAAATGCTAATAATCAAATACACAGTGAAAGAAATAATTTCTCTGACGACTTTAAAACTAAATTTGATATAGGCAAGGAAAAAAGTTGGTGAACTTAAAGATATGTCAATAGAAATTAGCCAAACAGAAATACAAATTAAAAACAAAAGGTGGAGGAAAAAATACAGAGCTGAGAATCTAACATCTATGGGATACTTTCAAATGATCTAAAATATGTGTAATTAAAATCCCAGAAGGATGAAGCAAGACAGTAAATGGGATAAAGGAAAAATATGAAGATATAATGGCCAAGAATTTTCCCAAATTCGTAATGACATCAAATCACAGATCTAAGAAGCTCAGAGAACAACAAAGAGAATAAAAAATTTGCAATAAAAACACACCTAGGCATGCTGTATTTAAATTGCTGAAAACCAAAATAAAAAAAATCATAAAGGCAGTGAGAGAGAGAAACAACTAGGATAAGAATTATATCAAACTTCTCATTAGAAAATACACACACACACACACACACACACAAAGAAGACAGTGGAGTTTTACATTTGAAGTATTTAAGTCAAAAGAACTCTCAACCTAGAATTCTATGCTCGGTGAAAATATCCTTAAAAAATTAATGACAACTAAAAATTTCTCAGAAAATAAACCAAAACACAGAGAATGCATTTTCATCAGAACTTTTCCAAAGGAAATGTTTAAATAAGTTGTTCAGGCAGAAGGAATATGATATAGGACAGAAAGTTAAATCTACACAAGTAAATGTAGAATGCAGAAATAAGTGAAGGTAAAATATATGTTTTCCTAGTTCTTATTTTTAATTTCTACAAAAGTTAAATAACTGTTAAAATCTTTACTGTTGACAATGTGTTACGTGTTTATACTATATGTAAAAATAAAATGAGTAACAAAATATGACACAAAGAATAGGAAGGAGGAATTGGGAAAATACTATGAGGATGTAGAAATAACATGAGGCAGTATAGAATTATTAAAGACAGACTTACATAAATTAGAATTCACATTGCAAATCATACTGAAACCATTAAAATTTTTAAAAGATGTCTAAATAGTAAATAGAGGAAATAAAATGGAATTATAAAAAAATGTTCACATAAACCCCAGAGCACAGAAAACAAGGAGAAAAAGAACAAAGAACTATAAAACAAAATAGTAAAAGGCTAGCAAAATAGTAGATTTTAATCCAACCACATCAATGATCACTTTATATTTGAATGATTAAATATACCCATTAAATAAAAGATTGTTAGACTGGATAAAAAGGCAAGACTCAAGTACAAGCTATCTCAAAGCAACCCACTTTAAATATAAAGACACAGATAGGGTAAAGGTATAGCATGCAAACACTAACCAGACGAAAAGCTGGAATAACTATATAAATTTCAGATAAAGCAGACTCAAGGGAAATTAAAATATTGTTAACTAAAGGAAAATGAAAAGACATTGTCAAAGTCTGTGGGATGCAGCTAACATAGTGCTGTGAGGGAAGTTTATAGCATTAAATGCTCATATTAGAAAATAAGTAAGATTTAAATGAATAACCAATCTTCCAACTTGAGAAACTAGCAACAGAGAAGCAAATTAAACCTGTAGAAAACAGAAGTGGGGACATAGAATTGCATACCACTTTATTTAAATGTTTTGAAAAATCAGCTAGGATGTTTACAGACTCAGGATGGAAAGCAGATAGTAACAAGTGAATCTAACTGTATTACAAATGTCTATGACATAAACTCACTTAAGGGAGTGATGGGGCAAAAATGAGCTGACCTAAGTAATCTTATAAAGTACTTGACATTGGAAAGACAAATAGAATGGTACATAAACACTGTACTTTAAATGGTACATTTTCCCCCCCACCACAGGATGATGATTTAGCAATTCTGAAACTATACATATGCCAGGTTTGAACAAATAAGCAAATAAATTGATGTTAATGGGAGACATATTTCTTGTTGTAAGAGAAAGAGATTGCAAATAAAGTGGAAGGGGCAAATTTGAATGAACCCTATTATGCTGGATTAGAGTTATAGATATCAGCATAAAGTCATGTTTATTTTAATATACTGATGGATAGATAGATAGATAGATAGATACAGACATGTGAATGTATGTAAATATACATGAAAAATTTTCTAACACTGCCTACTGAGGGGGTATAGATGCAGTCATACCCCAATAGCAATGAGCACACCCAGCAGTTACATCTTGTTTTCTAAACACCACTCTCCAATCAGAGGATCCATTCCTCCTTGGAGAAAGGCTGATTCTAGAACTGGGACAGAGAAAATACAAGATGAACCTGTAGCATCTTGTAATACCAAATAAAGAAGTGCTCAAAAATATAAAAATAAAAAAGAATGGGAGCATGTCAAAAGGATGTAGGAGCCAACCTAAAAGAGTTTCTATTGGTTAAAGTATTGCTTGAGCATCAAAATTCATAACCATAGTATTGTGTTATGACCAAAAAATAAACATATACCCTTAAATCGATACTTATATAAATACATGATTGAATGAATAAATAGATATATAGATAAATAAACTAAAAGTGACAAATCTTTGTGGAAGAAATTTAAATAATATGAATGTAGATAGTCCTCCCTCTAGGGAGTAGAGCTTAGTTTCCCTCCTCTTGAGAATAAGTTGCTCGCATCACTGCCAATGATGAGTATAGAAAAGGAAAAATAGTACAGTTCACCCTTAAACAACACACCGCAATGATTTGAGTATAGAAAAAGAAAAATAGGACAGTTCACCCTTAAACAACACAGGAGTTAGTGGTCCTGACTCCTCCCACTAAGTCAAAAATCTGCATGTAACTTTTGACTCTCCCAAAACTTAACTACTAATAGCCTCCTATTGACCAGATGTCTTACTCATAACATAAACAGTTGACACATATTATTTTGAAAGTTTATTTATTTATTTTGGTGGGGGATAAGTGCAGAGAGAGAGAGAGAGGGAGAGAATCCCAAGCAGGTTCCAGTGCAGAGCCTGACGTGGGACTTGAACTCACAAACCATGAGATCATGACCTGAGCCGAAATCAAGAGTTGGACACTTAACTGACTGAGCCACCCAAGTGCCTCCAGTTAACACATATTTTAAATGTTATATGTACTATATGCTGTATTCTTATAATGAAATAAGCTACAGAAAAGAAAATTATTAAGAAGATCATAAGGAAAAAGAAAAATCATTTACAGTACTGTATCATATTTATTGAAAAAGATCCATGTATAAGTCGTCCCATACAGTTCAAATTCATGTTGTCCAAGGATCAACTGTTACACTCAAGAAACCTATCAGACATTACCTTAACCAGGTGATCAAGGTGAATATCACCATTGGTAAGTCATGTTGATACCATGTACTCCCTGACGTGATGAGAAGGGCATTTCATCTCTATGATATTCTTCCAAAAGAACCACAATCCCACTCTAATCATGAGAAAACAGACAAATTCAAATTGAGGGATATTTTACAAAATACCTGACTCATTCCCCCGATCTGTCAATGTCGTGAAAAATAAGACCTGAGAAACTGCCATGAGGCTCAAATAAAGAGACATGAGGATTAAATGTACCATGATGCCGTGGATTTGTTGCTAGAATAGAAAAAGGAGTGGCAAATTCTGAATAAAATCTACTAATTATATCAAACCTATGTAACTTTCTTAATTTTGACAAATGCACCATGATTATATGAAAAGTTAGCATTAGGGGATAATGAATGGAGCATACGAGGAATTCTCCATACTATCTTTGCAACTTTTCTATAAATCTAAAATTAAAAAGTTTTAAAAACTATCTGCGATGCATGACTCTATAATCTGAGTAAAGTTTTATAATAAAAATGCTAAAATGATATTAAAACACACATGAAGTTGTGCAAAAGAAACATTTTTAATAGGCTGCCCATATTTTAAATTACTTTGACACCTATAGAAGTGTTCTAGGTAGTGTAGTGTTTAAAGCTATAGTTTTTTTTTAATGCAGTTTAGTCATAGTGATAAGCTCCTTAAAGCCTACATAATGAGGGAAATATTTTTTGCTTTTTTAAAAAAAAACCTTGCTGTGATTGCATGCAGTGATAGAGACGGCTTTAAGAATGTTTCACAGATGCTTCAAATCATTCATTTCTCATAAACATATGGGGTCTATTCTTCCGTCACTGTGCGTAATTCCTATTGACATTAATGGGAACTATGCATGCATATCTCTATAATTTGGCCTCAAACAAACTGAAAATCATCACTATTGAGATGAGAACCAAAGCAATCACACAAAGAGAACAATTGACTCCTTGAAACTCAGATTCTAGGATCTCTTGTCACAAGAAATTCCAGTCATAGAGAATTAATCTGTAGTGATTCCAACACCATAAACTACAATAAGCCAAAATATGATACAGATATATTTTAGGGCACGGTATCTTCCTGAAGATAATAAATTACCTTTTTCAAGTGTAGGACAGAAATAGCTAAACATCTCATAATACAACTGAACAAAAATTCCAATGGTACAAAAATAGCTATAAGCTGCTAGGTGGTAACACTATGTGTTATATGTTTTAAGGACTTTTATTCAGATCTCTATAAATTGACTGTTCATTTGTTCCAATCTCCTTATACAAGATTATATCCCTAGTTTTACACCTCAAGTTACATGTAGAATTTTTTCCTATTTAAAATTTAAGGTTACAACATATATTCACCAAGAAGGAAAGTCTCAAATTAGGGAGATTTGTTCACTGTTCCACTGTCCCATTTCCACACCAGAAAACATAACAAAGTTCCTAGTTGTGTATCTCAGCAGTGTCACTTTGGCCAGATTCCAAGATGTAGGAGGTTGCCTCAGATCTCAGCGGGAGGCAGCCATTATGTGTTTGGGGGAAGCCATTCGAAGCTGGCAGGTGAGCCAGTTCTATCACTGAGGAGAAAGTACTGCCAGTAAAGTCACCTTGTGACAAGTGTCTCCCTGCTGTGGGTTAACTTCCAGAAAGAAGGTTTGGAGAACACATAACCGTTCACAACAAGGAAATCAAACAAAATAAATTGGGCATAATTTGACACTGTTAAAATAAGAAGTGTCACCAGCGCTGCTATGAAGTAGGAGTTATGAAGAGCTTCTGCCAAGATTAAACATTTAGTTAGACAATAAAATAGCTTGCTGGTCAAGCCAAAGACATTATTCTTAATGCTTAAACTGATGGAGACTAGTGAATAAGTCTTTTTGACAAGAAGGGCTGCCAAAGAGTAGCAACTGGGTCTTAAGAGGCATGCATGTGTTCATGTAGTTGATAGGCTCCAAGCAGAGAGAAATAGAAATACCACAAAAAATTTAAAAAAAATAGAATATGGTGGGTTTTTTAAGACATTTTTCAACAATTATAGAGAACTGACCAGAAAAAATATTGTGCAGAAACCGTTTTCTTTTCCAAATCCACTTGGCTCTTAGTATACTGAACAGAAATATTTACACATTATAGTTTTCTCCTACCAAAATACTGTCATTCAATTTTCAAACAAACGTTTCTTCGGTGCATTCCCAAATGGTTTAAACTATATGTAAGAAATGCCCACTGGAAAGACGATGGGAGTTCTATGAAACAGTTCGAACAGAAATATTGGCAGAAATTAGCAGAAAATAGAGCCATGAAGTAACCAGAGCATCGCCAGTGCTTATTTCACCTTTGGGCATTCCTCTCCCACTTACCAACAAAAATAGCCCACACGTAATTTTGTCTGCAGGTGCCCAAGCCTCTCATCCAATCAACACCTTCTTAGGACAAAGCTCTATTTCTCTTATTTTGATTCAGTAAATGCTAGTTGATTCTAAATTGCTATCAAAAAGCAAACAATTTAACTAAACGAAATCACACTAAGGTATGAATCACTAGCCTCTTAAGTTGTTCATCCTCAAGACAGCGTTTCTCAAAATCTGATTCCTGGATCTCACGCCATGCTAAACATTTACATGTCTCGGCTCATTATTGAATCAGAAGGGCTGCATATGAAACCGTTTCCTGGGTGATTGTTATGGCAGTGATGTAGGGAATCACTGTTGAAGAAAGCCTTGAGAGAACTCAAAAGACTGGGCTGGGACTGCAAAAAGACTAAGGTGGGGGCAGGGGTGTGCATTGGGCTCTGCTTTAACAGCGCTGAGCTGCTTGGAATTCTCTCTCCCTTTCTCTGTGCCTTGAAAGGACACTTTCAAATCATACTAGGAGTCACTGTCTTGGGTGTGGCCTTGAGTCTGGGTGAGATTGGAATCATTATTGATAAACTGCTGATTTAACTCCTTCAACACAGAGTGTAATACTGACATTCAAAAACACATGGGCTAAACAAAACCATAGCCTTTTGCCACATAATGATGCCATAAGTTACAGTGAAAATAACTCCTGTTTTATTTTCTTTGATATGTGAGCAAAAAGCAAATAAGAGCTAAGAATGTCATATAACTTCAATTGTTAAAATAAGAACTCTTAGATTATGATCTAGCCATCTGGCAATATGTTTCCTCAAATGTATCCTGCACTCTCCTGCCTCCCTGCATGTGTCCAAGCTGTCCTTTTCTCTGCCTCAGTGAATCCTGCCTACCAATTTAGGACCCAACTTGAATGCTTTCTCCTTTCCTTGAATCTCCACCTTAGATTCATCTTCCAAATTCTCATGGTATTTGATCATTTCTATGAAGTCATGTAGTACTTTCTAACATATTAATATTATATGTTTACATATGTGTACCTATACATATATGTCATATGCGTATCTTCCATTCTTGAATAAGCTGCTGAAGTAGAGTATCCTTGCTATGCTAGATGAACGAGACACAAAAAAATGAAGCAGATTCTAAAATATGCTTCAGGGGGTGGTGCCTGGGTGGCATAGTCGATTGAGTGTATGCCTCTTGATTTTGGCTCAGGATATAACCTGATGGCTCATGGAACCAAGCCCCACATAGGGCCCTGAGCTGAGCTTGGAGACTGCTTGGGATTCTCTCTCTCCCTCTCTCTCTGCCCCTCCACTGCTCTCTAAATAAATAAATAAATAAATAAATAAATAAATAAATAAAATATGCTTCAGGGACGAGTATCAGGAGGAGGCAGGGAAGGAGGGAAGGAGCAACCTCAACAGTCACAGAGGCAGGAAGGAATTTTACAACTTTGCTAATGTAACCTTTGCTTCTACACAGACCACCTATTAGATGAAGAAGGTGGATTTCTATGGGCTTCTTCCCGTCTCATCTTTTAAGAACTTACCCACATAGCCTGCATTCACCTTTGTCTGAACTAGGTAACTTGCTCTATGTGGGATATATCTCATTCTAAAACAGATCTATCTAATTTCATACCCATGCATACAACTGGACATTCCTGCCAAGAGAATATGAAACTCAAAACTCAATAAAAATGTATTGGGGATGCCTGGGTGGCTCAGTCAGTTGAACGTCCAACTTTGGCTCAGGTAGTGATCTAACAGTTTGTGAGTTCAAGCCCTGCAAGGGGCTCCTTGCTGTCAGCTTGAAGCCTGCTTCGGACCCTCTGTCCCCATCTCTCTCTGCCCTTCCTCCACTCGCGCTCTCTCTCAAAAATAAAATAAACATTAAAAAAAATTTATTGGGCACTTACTATATGCTAGATCCTCTTTTGTGTATTGAGGATACAGCAGAAAATGAAACAAAAGGAGCTGCAGCCACCATGGAATTCACGTAGATCTATGATAACATTCATGTGGTGATAAATGTGACAAAGAATGAATTAGAAAAAGAGAATTGAGACTGTTGGAGAAAGAGGGGTTTGCTAATTTTGCGTATCAGAGAAGAGCTCTCCAAAGTTTGACTTTCGAGTTGAGACTTGAGTAGAGGAAACAAGCCACGTGGGCTCTAGGAGGAAAGACATTTCTGACAGGGAACAAGTGTAGAAATCTTAGGGTGTGGCATTCATGTCCAACAAATGGCAGAAAGACCAGTGTAGTCAAAAATAGATAAGTGAGGAGAGAGAGTGGTATTCCACTAGATCACGGGCAGTATAGGAGCCACACGAGGACTTTGGGTTTTATTCTTTAATAGGAAGACACTGGAGGTCTTTAGCCAGAGGATTTGGCTTATGATTCAAAAGAAGCAATCTTTGCACTGCAGGAGGCTCAGAAGAGAAGCAGGGAAACTATTTGGAGTCTAGTGCAGTGATCCAGTGGAGAAATTACTTGGGCAGAGCAGTAGCAGCCAGTGGTCAGATTCAGGATATAATTTGAAGGTAAATCCAATGGAATTTGCTGAGAGGTCGGATGTGATATGGTGCAAGAGATATCTAGGAGTGAGGTGAAAAATGGTGTCATTTCATGTGACAGGGAACACCAGAGGAAGAACAAATTGCTGAGCAGGTGGTTTAAAGCAGTTCTATTTTAAACATGTAAAATGTGATATTAAATATCCAGGTTCAATATTAGATAAGCAGTTAGATATGAATGTAGAATTTAGCAGAAAGGTCAGAGCTAAAGAAATAAATGTTGTAATCACATGAACATACATGGAATTCACCATGATGTAATTTGAAGAGATGTCTTAGAAAGTGAGAGTTTCTAGAAAAAGGAAAAGAGCCAAGGAAGGAGCTGGGGAGTAATCAACCTTTATCACTTCCGTACATAACCCATTCCTATTTCCACTTTATTCTTTAAGATTCGATTTAAATAGTAAGCTTTTCTATCAAACCCTCCCTACTCTGCCTGCTTCACAGCACACATAGCAATAGCACAAAAGGCACCATATTGGGTTTTCTTTTTCTTTTTTTTAATGTTTATTTATTTTTGAGAGAGATAGAGTGCAAGCAGGGGGCAGAAGCAGAGAGAGGGGGGCAGAGGATCCAAAGTGGGCTCTGCGCTGACAGCAGCAAGCCCAGTATGGGGCTCCAACTTGAGAACTGCAAGATCATGACCTGAGCCGAAAGACATTCAACCGACTGAGCCACCCAGATGCCAGTAGACTTAACATGCCAGTAGACTAGAAGCTTCTTGAGGTTGCAACTGTCTTAATCATCACTGCATCCTCCATATTTTCTGTATTCACTAAAATATAAAACATAACCATTAATTTTGTTGACCAAAATTAATGAATGAACATTTATTACCCGTTAGTTAAAATATTCTATTTAAAGTTTCATTGAACAGAATGGTTATTAGTTTTCTTTTAGCTTTGTTCAAGGACAAGCTTTTTTTTTCTCATATTATTAACCTAAAGATTAGTAATATCCCAGGGGGTACTTACAATTTTTTTTTAATAGAGTACAAATCCCCTAGAGGAAGAATTAAAAATAAATCTGTTTTAAAGACGTCCTATCAGAAATCTAAAACAAATTTGGCTAAAGTTCTTGGCAAGTATCCTAAGCATGTTGAGGGGTTGAAATTGTAGGCAATAAGAGAAAAAAAAATAAAGCCCTTAAGACCACTTCTTGAACCACTTTAAAAAATTGAAAATGATCTGGTTTGTATTTTCTCTTCTGACGTGTCTAGGTCTTGTCTCTCTGATGTCAAAATAGTCTACTCTGTGTTGAGCTACTGTGGAAACAAAAGAAATTTATAAAATTGTCCATTATTTGGGATAAGCTATAAATATTATAATTTATCCAAAGCCTTCCCTAAAATTAATATATTTTATCCTAGGACTATTTTAAATCCAAAACAGATACTGTTAAGTACAATTTGTATAATAGTTGAAAACTACTGTTAACAAACATTTCATAATGTCCTTGGAAAACTTACTTTTTAAAAAAACGACAGGAGCGCTTGGGTGGCTCTGACAGTTAAGTGTCCAACTTTTGATTTCAGCTCAGATCATGGCATGACCTCACAGGTTGTGAGATTGAGCCCAACATCAGGCTCTGTGCTAACAGCAAAGAGCCTGCTAAGGATTCTCTCTCTCCTTCTCTCTCTGCCTCTCCTCACCCAAAATAAATAAATAAACTTTAAAATAAATAAATAAGCAATTTAAAAGGGACAAAAATCCCTGGATTTATATCTGAGATACTAAAAATGACAATATTCTTCCAAGGAAATTTTCTTTTACATGTTAAGACATTCATGCTGATTTGTTCCTAGATTCTATGATCCTCTTAGAAAGTTTTAGAAGAAGTTATATTAGACCCTTTGTATTTTAATTTGTTTTGGGATCAGGGAAAATGAAAGACCTTGATGGTATTGCACGTATCTTGACAAACCTCCTCACCTACCCTGTTCCTTCACCCCAATTAACTCTGTTCACATTTTTCATCCTTCTGCAATTCCATACTTTGGGCAAAAGAGAAAAGAGAAATGAAAAAGAAAACAATGAAATAAGAGTAGAATTGGAGACTCCTGAAGCACAAGACCAGATAGAAGGAAACCGGGAGAATAATCTTTTGCTTCTCCATCTAAGGAATGGGTTTGAAGGCCTTATCTGAAGCCTTGGGGAAGTTATTAAGAATACAAAAGGTAAGTAATAGACAATCAAGACAATGTCATGATTAAGTTTTAAGAGATAGACATAGACAGACAGTGGTAACTTTACAAATGAACGTAAGATAATTGTTGTTCGACTACTGCCCAGCAATTACAAAAGCAGAAATAGATTAAAAGGTCTTCTCCTTCCTTATTAAAGCCTTCCTTCACTTGCCTTCTACTCATCCTTCTGATGCCCCAAAGCTACTGTTCTTCCTACCCTGAGCCCCATTCCCTATAGCAACCCTGAATAACTTCAGGGTAGAGGAAGAAGTCAATCATAAGTATCTCCTTTGGACCATGTGATTCCCTCACAGCACCAATGCTTAAAATCTGTTTATCAAAAACAAAACAAAACAAAACAAAACAAAACAAAACAAAAACAAAACCTAGTAGCATATCTTCAGCTTTTTATATGTGTTCTTTAAAAAATAGTTCCGTAGTCAAAGGCTAGACAATACCAAGTAAAGTTAAACAGGTTGACTTATTTATTATGCAATATAAAATTAATTCTAATAAAATCTAAGATACTTCAAGCATTCCCTACACACTTGGAAACTTGTTAAGTACTTTATATAGAATGTGTTAATCTTCACAACAACCCAGAGGTTAGATACTATAATCTTTCCTATTTGGTAATTGAACAAACCAAGGGTAGGGCTGTCTTGATTATTACTTTGATAGGGTAAGTAACTTGCCTGGCTTTTGGCAGGGCTGAAGTTCAAACTAAGATCATTTAGCTCCAAAGCCAAGCTGCACATTTCACCAGTTTGATATATAGCCCCCTGCTGGATTTTATCAGAGCATTTAATAGGCTAATGTGATTGTGAATCTCCAAGAGGGAAATGTAATAAACAGCATTCCCCACTTATTCGATTATAACCCCTCTTTTCCTTATAGAATCCTGAGCCACCTGCTGAACACTCTTTCCTGTTCTCTCCCTTAGGTGAAGATAGGATATCCTTTTTCTCTCTTCCCTACTCCTCTTGGTTCTACTCCTTTCCGGAGGGGCTCAATAGGTTTACCTTTTATACTCCTTTAGGGCATAATTCTCAATTAAAAGAAGCCCTATTCCTCACCAAAGTAAAAATATCCACATTTGTTTCTATCTTAGTCCTGGGGTAGTGTATCTTGTGTCTCTGAATCATTTTTGGAATAAGGGACATTTCTCGGGAAGCTTTTATTATTTTTCTGCAAACTGAGGGCCCAAAAGAAGCCAAAGACTTCTCCATTTTGTCATTTGTTAACTTTTCCCGTGTCTATGTCGAGCCTTTTATTGGGGCAGGCACTGTCTTAGTACATTTCATGTTTACCAGTGCCTTGCAAACAGTAGATATTCAAGAGTAATTCTGGTTATAGACTCTAGGGTCCTTTCCAGCCCTAGGAATCTATGTTCATATTGGAAATATAATTTATTCTTCATGCATTCCATACCAAATACATCAGTGTGTAGTTATGTTTTAATTGGCCAGCTCTCCAAATACCAAAAGGAAGCAAGAGAAAGCTTTCTGGTAGTTAATTGTAATCATATTAAAACCTAGAAAGTCTACTGAAAATTGCCATTCTCTTCCCTTTATTTCCTACGATTTATTGAAACATAGCACATACAGGTATCCACGTACTTCACACGCAAAGTTTAGTGCAAGGACATAGACTTTGTTTTCTACGTTTGTTAGCCCTTTAAACTCAATCTTTTAAATATCCATGAATGGAAAACTGGCTATATAGGAGCTCAAGAGCATTCCTTGCCTTCTCATCGCACTACCCATGTGCCTCTTAAAATAGATGTACACATAGGCTTAATTGGTAATGCATACCCTGCTGCATAGTTAGTTGCCCAATCACCCAAGCAACTGGGTTGCAATGGGTGTAGATGATTTTTCTTAGGAGCTGTACTGGCAAATAGCTTCAGTGATTTAGCCCATGGAAAATGAGCCCTGTTTTGCTTAATGTTTTAGGTTAGGGAGTGGCTGGCAGCATTCTGTGAAAAAGTGACACTTTCAACACTATAAGTGATTTGCTGACTTTATTTAACAATATCTAAACCATTTTAACCAACAGTATCATATAGCTTGGCACATTATACCACTACAGATCTTCCGGAAAGGATGAAATGGCCAAATATTTACATGTATTCCGTTTTCTTTACATATTTGTATTTCTACCATTTTGAAAATTAGAATATAAACATTCTGTTTAAAAATCTGTTCTCCCCCACATACTACATATTCAAAGAGCAAACACAATTTTTCCCTTTGGTGTGTGTAAATATATATATAATATATATATATGTATGTATGTATATGTAGGTGTATCTGGGTTTCCATACTTTAAATATCTATGACCACCTAATAGCCCCAACCCTTCGCTTTATGATGTAGAGCAAAATTATAAAATCTGCTATCCCTGTAATTACATTGCCCTTTGCCGTCTCTGAAAGAAAGAAAGAAAGAAAGAAAGAAAGAAAGAAAGAAAGAAAGAAAAAGAAAGGTTGTGTTCATATTTTCCCCCTGTTTTATTTGCACCCTATTAACAACTGTTACTGGAGCTTTAATTATGCCCCGGTGATTGCAGAGTTGTGGCTGACTTGTGTCACTTTCCTCCCAGGGGATGCTTTATAATTACCAGCATCCATCGTGGCTGCCTGTAAGCTGATGCTTTTTTATTACCAGTTCAATAATCACTGCATCCTTGCGAACATCTGCTCTGCAAGCCATGCATCGGGGGTCCCAGTGCCTGTCACTTGATGTTCCCTCACCACGGTGACCTTGATGCCCTCGCCTTCGGTTTATATCTAATTTGTTTACCAGAGGCTCTGTCCAGAAAGTCTCCCAGGAATGCAATTAATACACTAGATTTGCAAACAAAAGAAAATTTTGCCCTTTCTCTCCTTTCTCTTTTTCCAGATTATTGTCTTACACTTAGATTCCATAATTTCTATTCCTAGGAGAATGAATCCATTTAAGACTTGCGGGAACAGGGAGAATGAGAGATGAGTTTATTTAGGAGCTATCCTCCTGCTTGTATTGAAAAGTAGGATGTCTTTGTGGTGTGCTTTCTCTTGAATATATATGACGGTGACTAGCAAGTTAAAGGGGATGTTGTATATAGAATATTCCGTGCATGTGAAGGAAAGGACAGTTCATTTGTCCCTGTTCTGATTTTATTTCCTTCCTGACCTCCTGTCTCATTTTCTTTCTTATCCTAAATAAACCTCTCTGCTCTTTGTTTTATGGAATAGTTCCTCCTTCTGCCACCATTCTCCTTCCTCAATGTTTTTGCTATACTTCATCTGTCTTTTCCTTCTTGCTCGCCTCTTTATTTTACAAAAACAATACAAGTAAAATATAAAAATGGGGAAAACCGGCACATGTTGGGCACAGCTGCTGGTTCTCCTGATGGTGCTTCGCCTTTCTGACTCACCATTTATTACTAATAAAGCTAATCTGGGCACCGCTTACTAATCCTGGTTAGATCTGATTTCTTTAAATAAAAGCTAGAGTTTCAAAGTTTCAGTTATTCTCATAAGTATATCAAAAGCTGTGCTGATTTTGGAAGAACAGATGAGAAAAAGCTAAACTCTTGCAGTTGTGCTAACCAAATCTACGCAATCCTTTGACATGTACATGACATGTGGCATTACCCTTTCATGTTCTTCAATATTCTTCGGTAATGACATCACAGACCTGGTGAGGACTTCTCATAAATTGACAAAGCAGTGTGCTTATTTATTGAACCAGACTAGTGCACAATAATTTCTAAAATTTCAAAATTAAATAGAAACATCATAGGTCAAACTTGCAGCAAAATCAGGGACAAGGGAGTTTGTCTATTCCTATTCTTCCATTGGCCTAAGAGAGCATTGGAGGGAGGTTTCCACTTAACCCACAAGAAGTAGTGTTCTACTTAATTCAGAGTATGTGTTGATTAAAATGCTCCTTGGGTGATTGGATGTTAGCTTGCAATCTTGAGACCTTCTGGGAGGATTCTAAAACCAGCCTCCAGTGGTCTGAAGGAGGCAGACCACTACTCCAGATTGATAGGTCACATGTTTAATAAGCAAGGGAACTTACTCATGAGGTTTGTCTTGAGTGACCACAAGATAAGTAGATCTTTACCTGTGCCCGCCAGATGGTGCTTGGGATTATTCCAGGATTGAAGACAGACAGGTATAGTACAATTACAAGTATCAATCACAGAGTTGGGAAAATGGTCTCAAATACAGAATTTATCAAATTTAACATTATTTTTGAAGAGTTTCAAAAGCATTCCAAAAGTAGAATCCCAAACAATAAATGTGAAATTGTTTACATAATACTTCTAGCCCATGATTTAATATATTTTATGTGTTCAATTTTGTTCCTATTTTTAAAAATTTTTTCTCACCATCTAATTTCTTTGTTAAATTGTCTTTACTTCTGCCACTTTTCGAAGAAAACATAAAAATCAATTTAAATATAGATACTTACTTCCAACATTTATGCAATTTTAAATGTATTTAGCATAAAGCTTTGTTCATGTTGCAAACATTAAATTCCAGAAACTCTGTAATATAAACTGCCATTGAAGACAACAAAATACAAGGAAAAGCAAGTTTTCACCGAAAATGATAGGATAGGAAACTGGTTATCTGTTCTGAGGCATAATTAGGTTGCCTGAGACACTAAAGCTTCTAAGAAGTTTCCCGAGCGTGTGAAACTATCTCTCACCATGTTCTTATAGAAGGAACTAGCCAAAAGGATTGAGATTTGTCTCTATTTTGAAAACCTAGGTCTCCTTCTCTCTGCCCCTTCCCCGCTCATACTCTGTCTCTCTCTGTCTCTCAAAAATGAATAAACATTTTTTAAAAATTAAAAAAAAAAGGGGGGGGGCGCCTGGGTGGCTCAGTCGGTTGAGCGTCCAACTTCGGCTCAGGTCATGATCTCGCAGTTCATGAGTTCAAGCCCCATGTCAGGCTCTGTGCTGACAGCTCGGAGCTGGGAGCCTGCTTCAGATTCTGTGTCTTCCTCTCTCTGCCCCTTCCCTGCTCATGCTCTGTCTCTGTCTGTCTCTCAAAAATGAATAAACGTGAAAACCTAGGGCCATCAAACTCAGCTGATTACAAAAATCATAGGAAGTGATTAGTTCCCCAGTAATCAGCATTTTATTTCAGTTCATTTGAGTGTCTGGAGGTCTTATCTGATGCTGTTATTTATCCCTGAAGGGGGAACAAAGCAGAAAGGGGTTGCCCCTGGCATAAAGGAAGAAAAGAAAGACAGAGAGAAGGACGGAACAAAGAAGAAGAGTCTATTCCGGGGTCTGTGTGTGAATGTGTCCCTAAGACAGACACATGGGTCTGTTCTGTCCTTTACAGTTAGGATATCAAAGCCCTAGCAGCAGCTGACATCATCACAAGTGCTGTCCAGCATGCTTTCCTGCAGCCTGGATGGCTTCCCCAGCCTTTCCTACTACCAATTCCTGACCACTCCCAATCCCTAGAGCATTCTCTCTTCTTCCTTCCCTTGTTCTCCCATTTATTGTGCTGCCCCCCTTTCCAGGACTGCCCCATGTCCATGGCAGCCCTCGGGGCCCCTTGCTTCAAAGCAGGAGGAGTGCTGCCCAGGAACAGTTCTGCCTCCTGGTTTGTCAAGCCCAAGGCTGACAGAGGACTTAATATGCTCAGGCCAGACTAAGGTCATGAGAGAATGGGGCCAGGAGATGCTTCAACTCTGGAGTGCTGGGGAAAGCCATCCACAGGGAGGAGTCTGCTATCAAACTGCCTCTGCAGGTACTGGAAGAAGTTGCCGGACAGTGGGTGCTGCTGACCACAGGGCCCCATCATACCTGGGTGCTGGAGAACTGCCCATGCTGCAGGAGCCTGGCACTGGGGAAGTAACCCTGAGATGCAGGCAGGACTGACTCCATCATTTGTAGGGCCTGGTTCAACATGAACACGTGGGGCTTCATGCCCATTTATCAAGAATTTCAAGATGGTGGCAGCAGACCACTAATGAACGAAGCAAGGACCTTAGATGACCGCACAGGTTACAGGCCCATAAAAGTGGCTCTGGGTATAGAAACTGGGCACTAGATAAGACCCCTGTGCTTTAGAAGCTTGGTAAGAGAAGTACAAGGGAACCAGGAAGGAAAACCCCTTCCTCCTGCAGTGTCTTTTCAGTGCCCTTTATGGATGTAGTTTAACATGGTACAATCAGGAAAAAAGGAGAATTTACTTGAAGGACCCATCTCTATTTTTACAAATCAGTCAATAATGGGTAGACTTGGAGCTGGGGGCAATACATTGATAAATGCTACCAAGATCAATAGCATTGGAATGGGGTGAAGTCATTGGCCAAAACAGAGCTCAAATCCAAATTTGACCTCATTAACATTTATTTCTCTATTTTTGCCCAGACAAAAACAATGACATTTAAAATCTTAGTCTATCATTCTGGTTTCCATTCAAGTATAGTCAGCATAAGGCTAGAGCACTAACGCCCCATTTTCTTGACCACAATAAATACAGCCTTAGGCCCAATTGTCTAATCTTTCAATTAGTTTAATAAATATAGCTAGAATATAAAGCTCTGTCAATCGAATTACCTGTCATTTATTCTATCAGACTGTGTTTCTATCTCTAACAGTTTCTTTCCTTCTTTTCCAAAAGGAAAAAAAAAAAGTTGAGTCATTCATTCTGTGGTTATTAGTTGACTCAAAACATTTCACTAGAACAGAGGATTAAGATGCATTTGACAGACAAACCCATTAGGTCTTTTTCTGCCCTGGGCAGATTCTTGGCTTCTGGCTCCGTTACCTGATTGGCAAGTGACTGAAAGTGATTGACAGATGTGGCAGTGAACAACCCAGTGCATTAAACTGAGAATGTGTGGTTTTACAAATGCAATGCTTAGACTAAGAGAGGAGATTCGCAACAGGCTGACTATGGCACAGTGGCTTCCTCCCTCATGGCATTTGGAATATGAGACCTACAAAAGAGAGGCTGGCAGCAAGGCACAGGGAAGGGGCCATAACCCTGGCAGCTTCTGCCCAGGGAAGCTTCTTCCTCCTCCTCATTATTTACGTGGTGATGAGGGCCTGAGAATAAACGGCAGAGCGAGAAATCAACTTCTACAATTTCCTCCCTCTTCATTTTCATCCCTGAACACTATATAGCAGGAACACCCTGGACTTCTCTGTCCTGTTATATTTCACAGTGGATGCTAAGCTCAATCAAGGCAGAAAGGTTGTCTCTGTTTTGCTTCCTTGGTGTGTTTCTAGCTGCTACAGTGGCACTGAGCATTGTTTAGTGGTACCATAAATAGCATTCTTTTTTTTTTTTTTAAAGTTTATTTATTTTTGACAGACAGAGAGAGACAGAGCATGAGCGGGGGAGGGGCAGAGAGAGAGAGGGAGACACAGAATCCGAAGCAGGCTCCAGGCTCTGATCTGTCAGCACAGAGTCCGACGCGGGGCTCGAACTCACAGACCAAGAGATCGTGACCTGAGCCAAAGTCGGATACTCAACTGATTGAGCCACCCAGGCGCCACCTCCCACCCCACCTGCCTAAATAGCATTCTTTAAACACTGGATCTAGAATGGAACCTTCATGGGCACGGGGATTTTAATCTGTTTTGTTTGCTTCTGTATCCCCAGCACCTAGAAGTCAGTACTCTAATAATATTTAGTATTCACCTTTCCCTCTCCTCCTCTCCTAAAGATACTTTCTCTTTTGGGTAGTGACAATATGGGACTGCCTGTCTAGTCCCTCCCTTCTACTTCCCCTTGGATCTGCACTGGTGCCCCACCCCCACCGTTTGTCCCTCACATCTACATGGTGAGACTCATGAGCTCATTCCCTGACTACAATTTAGCTCAAGAGTAGCCAGTTTGAGTTCTCGCCTAAGATATTTTAATCTACTACTGGGAGATAGATTTCATCCATTCTGGTAGTAGAAGCCATGAAGACACAAAAGTTAGGAGTTGTCTGTAGCCATGTGGCCTCACAAAAGAAAAAAAAAGTTCCATCTGGATTAAGAAAAATATAAGGTTTTTATACAAGAGATATAAGATAAAAAGATAGAGGGAGCGAGTTCCCGATACCATGCAATTATCAGTTGTGCCAGCGGCATCTCTGGCCTTCCTGTGGGTTGGATCTTCAACCCTTCTTAGGTCTCCATTCATCGGCAGACCCCTTTTGCCAAAACTGCTTACTATTTAACCAAAGAAGTCTAACACTCTTGGTCTCCATGGTCTACTTTCCGCATAGGGTGATGTGCTTAAAACATCTCTGCTTTATTAGAATTGCCAAAGGGTTTCCACCGTGTTTAGAATAAAATCAAAACTCCTTATGATGGTTTAAAAAGTCTCTGCATTCATCTTTTACTCCTCCCTTATCCAGTCTCCCCTTTGCTCCCAGTCCTCTCTGACTGGTTAAACAGTCTAACTGCCTTCCTGTTCAGTCTTTGCACAAGCCACTTCCTTTTCTGGAAATGCCTTGCCCTCTATTTTCACTTTCCTGGGTCTTTCCTTTAATTTAAAGCTCAGCTCAAGTGTCACTCAAAAAGGCTCAGAAAGGCTCTCTCCGACCATCTGACATAAATGGCCGCTCAATCACCATGTATCTTAAGACATTCTTTCATTCTCAATAGCAGAGAATTATCACTATGTGGCATTTTCTCATTTGTTCATTTTTAAAAGCTATTGACTGCCCTTTCCCACCCTCAGTCTCTACAAGAAGAGAGACATCATGTATCTTGTTCACCTGCACATCCCTAAAACCCTAGAACTGTGCCTAGCCCATAGTCAGGGCTCAATAAATGTGTCCTGACTGAATAAATTCATAACACACCTTGCCAACCCAAATACCAACCGTCCACCAGGCTTCAAATGACAAGCAGTATAGCTCCTCATAACTAACAAAAAGTTTGGGGACTTTTCATGCTATTAAAATACCTTTAGTAAGAACCTTACAAACAGAATATACAGGACTCTATTTGGCATTTCAGCAAATAGAAGACTCAGGATGATGATGATGATGATGATGAGAGAGAGAGAGATGCAAAAGTAGATACGGATATGTACGTAACTGCGGACCTTATTTGGTTGGGCATGAAGTATTAGGGAAGCAAACATGAACAAGACATCATCCTACTTACGCACTCCAAAGGAATTCCCAAAGAATAATTGCCATTATGAAAGATGTATGTAGAAATAAAACAAGCTATCTTTACTAAACCCTTATAACGTGTCAGGCAGGGGTGTTTACGTGTATTAACTTGTTTAAACCTCATGAATCCCTATGAGGTAGCTGCTGTTATTGAAAGATGAGGAGACCTGCTCAGCAAATGGTAGTTTCAGGACACAAACACAAGGAGTCTATTTCATGCTTTTAACATTACCCTGCACCAATTGTTTATGTTATGAGAATACCCTGAAGCCAGCAACTATATTTGGGCAACACTAAAAGTGCTGATTTAATTAGATGATTTAGTGCTTCCATAAAGCCATCACCACATATATAATACAAGCTTATATATCTTTTATGTCCAATAAGTAGTAAAGGGAATTGAAAAAGCAATAATTTTCTTTTTAAAAAAGTATGAATGTGAATGACAGACACCACAGAGCCAGACGTGGGCATCAGGGGTGGAGGTACCTCTATATTCCCATTCTCATTATTTAACTTCAGCGTATGAATAACTGGATGGAGTTTTTGGTCTTCTTTCCAAATCAATGAAATGATTTTCAAGTTAGAAGGGTAATTTAAATTTACTGTTCATATATCCATGTCATTTCTGCCCCTCCTCTAAACCTGATATATATGATTATTTAGGAACGTTTTGAGTTTAAAACTAGTGTCTACATGATGAATATGCAGGTCCTCATATCAAACCCCCCGATTAATGATAATGCGATCATTTGTCAGTGTTAAGTTATCAACATTCACAGAAGGCCAAGCATGAGGCTCCCCACCCACCACTCCGATCACAGCTGGCTGGGTCTCCACCCACAAGAAAAATATCAGCCCTTTACAGTGTGTCACATCACCTGCTGACAGAGTCAAAAAAGTAAGAAAAATAGTATGTGTGTTTGTGCTTCAGTGCTGCCATATTAAAAGCAGTTTCCTTTGTGTCTAGCAATTGAAGAGTACACTCACTTAGGGAAGAGTTTTTATTAATAAAGGACATTAATTTTTTGAACATCCTATCATTGCCCATTTTCCCTCTAAGGGACTGCTATATTTGTCCAGAAATTTATTTTTGAGCTCAAGTACCTCAACCAATGGATAGAGTCCCTCTTTTCCCATCTATAGCTAAAATCTAGAGGTAAAAAAGAAAAAAGGAAAACAGAGAATAATAGGTATATACCAGTAATTAGACCATTATGAAGGTAAAGTTAATCTAATATAGCTCTTTGGTGGAAAATGTAATTTTACCAGATCATCACTGCTTACCCTAAGTAATTCTTTTTGAATAATTATAATTCATTTTACTCTACTTTATCTCAGCAAATCCTGCTTTGAAATTTAAAAACTATGTATCACTATAATGACTTCATTATAGGCCTCTGAAATATCTAAGCACAATAAATTCAACTGCATTGCTCAAGTAGATGGAAAGCAAATGATGCATGCTGGATGCATGCATCTAAGGATGCTAGTTTCTTTCATTGAGTCTCAGTTTCCTCATCTCTAAAATGATTTGAATACACCTAACACATGGGGTGATTGTAAGTTGTACATGACCACTTATGTAAATCACCTGGCATAGAGCCCAAGACTGGCAGATACTCCGTAAGTAGTAGCTATTATTGTTACAATTAATAACAACTTATGCAATTATTATAATTACTTATAGCCCCTGTGAGAAACTAAAGTGTTGTATCACTGTCAATCAAGATTATCTGAAGTTAACCTTCAGAGTTACCTTTGATAACAAGGCATATTTAGACAAGCAGCAAGCTGTCTACTTTTATTCTTAAACACTGAATATCCAAGTTGATCTGTCCAGTTATAATATATTCTTATTATTCAATTAAGTACATGAATGTATGTAGAATCAATCCTTAGTTTATATCTTATGGAAGAAAAGAGGGCTATTGAGTCAATATCATTCAAGCAAACTTAATCTATGTTTTCCATTGTTTTCCAAGACTTTTCTACAAAAAAAGAAAAGAAAAACATCTCAGAAGTAATGAAATTGAAAAACTGAGTTGAAGGGCACCTTAGTGGCTCAGGTGGTTAAGCATCTGATTCTTGGTTTCAGCTCAGGTCATGATCTCATGGCCGTGGGATGAAGCCCTGTGTTGCGCTCTGTGCTCACAGCTCAGAGCCTGCTTAGGATTCTCTCTCGCTCCCTTCCACTCTCTCTGCCCCCCGCCCCCCAATGCTGTCTCTGTCTCTCTCAAAATAAATAAATAAATAAATCTTAAAGAAGAAAAAGAAAGAAAAGCTGAGTTGAAGAGCAGTGTTTCCATACTTAGCAATATCTTCTTAGCTGTGGCATCCTTCCTTCATCATTTACTTGCTTTTCTTTCTTCTTCTTCATCTCGATCCTTTCCAGCCATAAGAATGTCTACAACTAATAATGACACTCTAACACACATCTAAAGAGTCTAGAACTTATCTCTTCCAGTCCTTTTTTAGTTTGGGCTTCCACAAATCCGTACAACGGGGCTATGTTAATATCTTTTTCTCCATTATACATGTCTTCTAATCATCTCAGCCTCATGGCTAAGAAAGTGGGCTTCAGGGCCAACCTGCCTGAGTTCAAATCTCTGCTCTGCTACTTGCTTGCTATTTACCTTTGGTCAAGCAACTTCACACCCTATGCTGAGGATTTCTCTTCTGTGAGAATTATAATAATAATCCTTATCCCAAAGGTTGAGGATTAAAGGAGTTAAGTCTGGTCAGTGCCTGCCACTGAAGGATGAGTCAATGAATGTTTGCTGTTATCATAACAGCTCCTACTTTTTTTAGTTGAAGATATTTTTCAGGCACCAAAAAATAGTGTCATGACCTTAATTAGTACCCGCCCCCCGCTTTTTGGAATTTAATGGATCTAAAGTTCTGTAAAACATGTCTACTTAAAATAGTCTTAAAAGTGTACACCCTTTGCTAAGACCAGTTTTCCAACTAGTGAATACCCAGTAGCATCAACTTATCAGCAGACTAATTCCACATTGACACTTTTTTCCCCACCATGTTTTACTTAACTAATTGATACTGTTTCTTACAGCTTATTAGCACATCAAATGCATGAGTCTTAAGTTTGGAAAGGAGAAAAATGATATGCTTATAACCTACTCTTTGTCTTACATAATTAACAGTTAGCGGCAGAAACACCTTCCGCTCTCCTAATTGGGGAAAAGTAAGCCACAAATGAAAGAGAAATATTTACAATCTAGAATGTTGCCCTAGTCACTTCTTCAATTGCTTCCACCTTCAGAAATGCATCATGGAAATAGAAATTTTAAATTACCTGTGAGGGCTCTCAAAACAAGTTCTGTTAGTTTATCGAGTTTTAAAAAGTCTTTGTAACCATAAAAAAAGATTTGAAGCATCTTTACGAGGTCTGAGACGCAATGTTTGGAGCTAACAAACTAGACACTTGGGTAAAGTCTAACTTCTGTGAGACTTATGAAATCTGCATAACATAGAATACCATCTGCATTCCTGTTGAGAAAGCTCCCACTGAGTGTCATTCAAACACCAGTAAGAATTTCTTATGATCCTCAGATGGTTTGTAAAGTATCATCAAATGCAGTTTCTTTGGTAGCAAGAGACAAATGTTACCTGTCTTATCTTTCATCCTCGCACAGGTCAGGTCTCTTACGAATCCTCGCATGAGATAGTTATTTATCAGCCTCAAAGTTTTCCTTACAACCTGGGTAGCCACTTTAGTTAAGGTCTGTGCCTTTAACTGGCATGCTACTTCAACGGACTGGTTTCATACATAGGAAGACATCTACATTACATTAATTCTCATAGGCTACTAATTGACTTCTGCTTCTTCCTCTTACATTTCCTTTTTTAGGTTGTGTGATTAATTTCCATTAGTTGTATTCATCACCATAAAGTGACATTCCCAAGCTTCTCCCTACAGGCCTGCTGTATTGCCCAGAATAGAAGAGGACCCTACAAAGGAGATGCACTTCTCCCAGTTAATGCCAGCTTTTTCCTTAGGTGCAGATTCTGAGAACACAGAGCATGTGGTCTCCAACACAAAAGAAAAAAAAAATCTCTTTAAAAGAATATTTTATCTCAGTGGGGAAAATAAGGGCAGAGATTTTAGAAGATCATTAACTCCTAACATTAAAATCCACAATGTTACAAACACACAAATGATGGCACTGTTTTCATCTTAATGTCTTGCTTCTCTGAAGTGAAAAAAAGAAGTGATTTGAAAATGCAATATCTGTTTATTTGCAATGCATTAAGTAATAAAGGTATTTGGCAAATATTGGTCATTTTCTTTTCATGGGCCAAGGGGAGGCAGGTTCTTTATCAGTAAACATTTTTTGTTATCAGGTTAAAAGCATAACTTCCATGAAATTATAGTATCGATAACCCTTTACAATGAGTTATCAATTTCTTTTAAAGTCTACAAAGGACCATGCTTTGTTGCAGGGTTTTTATGTTAAAAAAAAAAAGTTTTCACTACTGAGAATAAAGTCATAGCCTGTATTCCTTCTATTCTTACATGCTTTTCACTTCTTTTGTCATGTAAAATTCAACATCACTTACAATAGATTTTTATTTGAAACCCATGTAAATAATGCCGTGTTTCCATTGTTTGTCAAAAATGAATAAGCAAACTGCTCCTGCATAACAAGATTAGTTTTGCCAAATCTATGAAAAGATTTTATGTTTTAACTTATAAGAGATTGTCAATGCATTTCACTTTCAAGAATTTCCTTTCCCTGAGACCAGGATTGAAAACACTTCTAAGGTGTCCTACTTAGCATCTGGGTGATTAACTGACCTAGGGCAGACCCAAAGTCAGTTCTGAGCTTCAACACCAGCAGAAAGGACAATACAGACTAAAATGAACTTTGCTTTTACTCTGATTGGCCACCGAGCCGACCAGTAAGTACTGTGAAAGGTATAAAAAAGGAGATGCACGAATACACACAGCTCACTGATGCTTCTCAGGCTCCTCGCGGAGACCCCCTAAAGTTCAGTGATCCACTTAGACGACACACAGTGAAACATATTCCAGGAGAAAGGAACCCAGGACCGGGGACTCACTGCCCTTTCTATGAGTGGCTATGTCCTTACTCAAAAGTGGTCACAGTCCACCCTTCTACCATGTAAGGATATCTTGCTGTAATTACAGTAATTGCCACCCTACCCATGATTTCTCTTTCCTACAGTTTCACTTACTTCAGTTAACAGTGGTCTGGAGGCAGATGATCTTCCTTCCGATGTGTCAGAGAAGGTCAAGAGTAGCCCACCTCACCTCATTTCATGTCTCACATAGAACTTTTATCATCTCACATCATCATAAGGGTGAATATAGTACAGTAAGATATTTTGAGAGAGAGAGAAACCACATTCATATGACTTCTATTACAGTATAGTGCTGTATTTGTTTTATTTCATTCTTAGCTATTGTTAATCTGTTATGTGCCTAATATATAAATTAAGCTTTATCATAGGTATGCATATTTAGGAAAAATGTATATATGGGGTTCATCACTGTCTGAGATTTCAAGCATCCACTGGGGGTCTTGGAATGTATCTGGCATGGATAAGGGGGGACTACTGTGTACACCTATCTGATTGTTACACACCATGTTGGTAAGCCCGTGGTAAGCTGGCCATGGCCAATGGCTCTGTTTCTTGCCAGATAAATCATGTACAATCTTCTGTCATTCAAAGCATTTGGGCTGGTCTTAATGTACAGATATCTGTTTCTTCTCTCTCTATCTCTCTGAACCCTCATAGTACAGTCAGCCCTATGTCTATTTATTATTCACATAATTCCTACCTCATAGATTGATTGGCCCCTGTCACCTTGAAAGATCTCTCTTCTCTTTGTGTTCCAATCTTACTCATGTCCATACTTACCATGAAATATTTCCTAACAACACAAACTCACCCCAATTTCTCATCTCTCCTCATCCTTTTTTTAAAGCTTATTTATTTATTTTTTGACAGAGAGACAGAAAGAGCACAAGGGAGGAGGGGCAGAGAGAGGGAGAGAGAGAATCCAAGCAGGTCCCACACTGTCAGCACAGAGCCCAACACGGGACATAAACTCACGAACTGTGAGATCATGATCTGAGCCAGAATCAAGAATCAGATGCTTAACTGACTAAGCCACCCAGGTGTCCCTCTCCTCATCCCTAACTGGCTTCCAAGCATTTATAGTTCTTAACAAATTAATACAAATTAGAAACTAATACACCTTTCTAAACCTATTAAGTTGTATACATAAATTATCTACAGCTTTTGTATATGAAAAATTTGTAAGGACTAAAGACATGCAATTATAGGAAGTATAAAATAAAAGTACTTAATAAAATAAAAACATAAAATAAAAATATTAAGGAGCACCTGGATGGCTCAGTTAGTTGAATATCTGACTCTTGATTTAGGCTCAGGTCATGATCCCAGGGTCATGGGATTGAGCCTTGCATTGGGCTCCACACTGAGTGTGGAGTCTGCTTGAGATTCTTGCTCTCTCTCCCCCACTTATGCCCTCTCTTTCTCTCTCAAATGTAATATATATAATATACATGTCATATATATATATATGTCATATATGTCATATATATAGTTATTATATATATAATATATATAGTATATATATGTATATATGTTGCATATATACATATATATAGTATATATATGTATATATGTTGCATATATATGTACATATGTACATATATATGTATATATGTTGTACATATATATATATGTATATATGTTGTACATATATATATAGTTGTTAATCTGTTATGTGCCAAATATATAAATTAAGCTTTATCATAGGTATGTATATTTAGGAAAAAACATATATAGGGTTCAGCACTATCTGTGATTAATATATATATCCATTTTGAAAGAGAGAGAGAGTCTTTCTAATCCTCACTTTCCATACTAATTGATGAATGCCACTCTCACTGTTCAGTGTTGTTTTCATATACTCTCTCATCCCCCATTCACTTATGTATCCAAAATATTATTAAAAGTAATACTTGAACATTAGTGGAAATACTAGTGAAATCTGAATAAGGTATAGAGTTTAGTTTTAATTAAAAAAAAGAAAGGACCTAATACAAACAAAATACAAAAAGTATGCAAGCTCTTTGAAGGCAAAGAATCTGTTATACATCTCATAATTCCATGATACACATTCAATATTGCCTGCTACTATTTCTACCAACAATGATTATTTTGGATATTCTTTGTACTCCCTCCAGATCCACCTTCCATCCTTCTCTACCTTCTCTATATCCTGACCTCAATAGACTGGACCAGCTTGGCTCCCAGTGGAGCTCAGACAGTGGGAGGCATCAGCAATTGATCAGAGGTGGAAAGCGAGAGATCAGAGTACTTACTGCCCAAGATCTCTTTATGATAGACTGCAGATTGGCAAAGACTACGTTTCCCCAACAAAGTTCATGGTTCTTGTTGATCAGTCTACAGTTGCGGCTACCATTCTCCCTCCAGGTTCTGGGAAATACGCTATCTTCTTGCTCCTTCAAACTTAATAGTAATGGCACCTGGCCTCTACTAGACCCAATATGCTTCACTATCTCTTGTTGGTTTCCCTTAATTCTTCCCATGTTTGTTGAAATGGTCCTTCTGTTAAACTCTCTTCTGTCATTCCGTTTAAGTGTCATCTATTTCCTAAATAGTCTCTGAGTCATTTGATTAGGAGAATATGTTCTATATCTCTAGCAACAGTAATTATTAGTTTGCTTCTATTATAGCACCAATTCTCAAATAGTTTGGTAAGAAGGGGGACATTTTTTACTTAGTTTTTGATATCTGGCTTAATAAAAGATGACTAGATTCTCATATTTGCTTCTGCATTCACTCTGTTTTGGTATAGTACATAAAGAAAATCCAACCTTACATGGAGATGTACATGGAAAAGGAAAGAGTAATAGAATAGTCATTTCAGATAATTATGGTTATTCTTATTTGATAATATATCAAAACCTGACAGTTTGTAATTACTTAAAGGTTAGTGGCCATATGGAATCTGAAACTTATGAATAAGCTTTTTTCATATCTCTTACATTAAAATTCACTGGCCTATCCTTCATTTCCATGGATCTTTATTCATATAGAATTGTGTAACATCATAAACTGGTCACTTAGAAAGTATCGTTTCTCTGGGGCGCCTGGGTGGCTTAGTCAGTTAAGCATCTGACTCTTGATTTCAGCTCAGGTCATGATCTCACAGTTTATGAGTTTGAGCCCCATGTCAGATTCTTCTCTGACATCATGGAGCCTGCTTGGGATTCTCTTTCTTTCTCTTTCTGCCCCCACAAAAAAAAAAAAAATAAATAAATACACTTAAAAATTTTTTCCCTTAAAAAAAGGAAAATATCATTTCACCAAATCATGCAGATCTTCCAAATGTTGACACATTTTATTGTACAATATCAAAATATCATCATTTAATTACATCACCACCAAGCTTATGAAAAAGTTTTCTGAAGTACTGGAAAGGTATTAAGCTCATTGTAGTTGCAAGGAAAATTTTAGCATTTGAAATTAACAATTTAGTGAGTAATAATGAGCTATAGAGACTACAGAAGGCATAACCAAAAATAACTGGTTAAAATAAGATGGAAATAATTGAGAACAAATTGAGTTAATTTCTAAAAGCTCACATATATTTATACATTCAAACCACTACCTTGGAAAATTCTATTAAACATAAGAATTCACCACCACCCCAAATCTATTAGTTGTTAAATCAATAACAGTAGGAGAAGTCATGTGGCATCTGGAAAGCTTTAGTGTGCACTCATGAGAGAATGACAGTGAAAAGGCGAATATCATTTATTATTATGAAAACAGCTTTGTCCTTGAAAATATCCTGAAAGGATCTCATAGACCCATAGGGGTCTCTGAACCACACTTTGGGAACCACTGCACATAAATTGTCATAGGTAGGGGAGCCTGGTGGCTCAGTCAGTTAAGTGGTCCACCTCTGCTCATGTCATGATCTCATGGTTCGTGGGTTCAAGCCCCGCGTCAGGCTCTGTGCTGACAGCTCAGAGCCTGGAGCCTGCTTCGGATTCTGTGTCTCCCTCTCTCTCTGCCCCTCCCCTGCTTGTGCTCTGTCTCTCAAAAATAAATAAACATTAAAAAAAATTTTAATTGTCATAGGTAGAATTATTTTATCATTACTTATGGGTTATAAATTTTGAAATAGCTTGAATTCATTGGCTTAGCAAACTACATCCCAGCACTACTAAAAACACAGTTAGAAGTTAAAAACGTAATTAATCTCACTTAGGGGCAAGACTCTTTCACAAATATATTATACCTCCAATTGTCCAGCAATTTTGTAAGTTCATATAATAAATGAGCATGAATAAGATTATGACTTTCCAAAGTTTTTAAGTCTAAGGACGTATTTTCTTAAGATCAAAAATATCCACAAATATTCCACATAATAGTGAATTCATTGAAAAAGGAAAAGGCTATGATGAAGACTGCATGGGATAATAAATGTAAGCTGCCTAGCACAGTGACAGACACATAGTAAAAACTAATTAACAGTATATACCTCCCCTCTCCCAAAACGTCTGTCTTCAACCTAATGCTAACAGAAAATTTACCAAAATTTCCGGGTAAGAACTCAAACTCTGAATCAGTGCTATAAAAGGTCTTGAATGCAAACTTGCAAAAAATATAGATTTATTACAGCAAGGATTTGTAAATTTTTTTTTAACATTTATTTATTTTGGGGACAGAGAGAGACAGAGCATGAACGGGGGAGGGGCAGAGAGAGAGGGAGACACAGAATCGGAAACAGGCTCCAGGCTCTGAGCCATCAGCCCAGAGCCTGACGCGGGGCTCGAACTCATGGACCGCGAGATCGTGACCTGGCTGAAGTCGGACGCTTAACCGACTGCGCCACCCAGGCGCCCCAAGGATTTGTAAATTTTTAGAAAGAATCAATCTAACTCAAGCTCTGCCAGATAAGGCAGAGGTCATGTGACCTTTGGTTGGCATCAAACCTCAGGATCATGTGTATGTAACTGAGTGATAAATCTTAATTTTTTTTTTTTTTTTTTTGCAAAATCATTTGAGATCTTAGGAATTCGGTATTTTCAGTATAGTAGAACATTTGTGTCTATTGGTAGTTCTCTCTTCTATCAATTACAACTCCAGTCTATGAAGTATCTGTTTCTACAGATCGATGTCATTTCTAGTGTGTAAATGATATTAGAAAAGTAGGACATTCTTTCATCTATTTTCCAAAGGGCAGTAACAAACAAATAGGCTCTGAATTTATTATTTTTCCCCAATTTGTATCTCTCAATGAACCCATCCCTACTGCCCTTAGGCAGATTAAAAAAAAGAATTCTTAACACAATTAAATCAAAACATGCCATGCAAGTAATCAGCAAGACAAACAAACACTGAAACAAATATCAACCCATTCTCAAAACTAACATCACCTTTTAAAACAAACATCCCTGTCTCAGCAATGAGTTCCTTGGAGCACATGCTCCAGCAAATTGATGGATCTTGGCTATAAAATTAAAATGCCCAGAATCTGTTCAAACAATATGGGAAACTGCTTCCATAAAAGATTATCTTCTATTTCCAATGATGTGCATATCCTATACTGTATAGTGTAAATCCATGGCAAGCAAGACTTGTGGTCTGGTGGAGGACTTCAGGGTGAGAAACCCGAGCTGATAGCTTGCCCTAATCACTAGTGTAGTTGGTTCTCAAAAAAAAAAAATTAATAAAAATTATTGTGACAGGCTCAGGAATCCATAAAATAGTAAATGGCAAGGTATTTTAACCAAAGTAATGGCACAGGAAGGAAAGAAGAAACCTAACATTGTGGTAAACATGACATAAAGGACTTTTAACTGTGGAGTCCTTTCCAGAGAGTTTCTATTTTGTTCAAGAGGCAACACTATATATAAAATCCCTTCCCACTAGAGAAGCACAGAGGGAGGGGAAAGCATTTAAGGGCAATGGGGTAGGTATATCTGAAGAAATGAAAGGATTTCGACACTTCTTGAAGTTCTATTATGTGCAAGAATTTATGTAATAACAAATTAGAAGTGAAAGAACTAGCCTACAGAAATAAATGCAAACACTGAAACCATCACGCCATAAACTATGAACTTTGAACAATTAGGAAGATGGAGAATTGTCTGTAATTGGTACATCACTGAAAATGTTTTAAAAAATCACGGGTTTGGGGCGCCTGGGTAGCGCAGTCGGTTAAGCGTCCGACTTCAGCCAGGTCACGATCTCGCGCTCCGTGAGTTCGAGCCCCGCGTCGGGCTCTGGGCTGATGGCTCAGAGCCTGGAGCCTGTTTCCGATTCTGTGTCTCCCTCTCTCTCTGCCCCTCCCTCATTCATGCTCTGTCTCTCTCTGTACCAAAAATAAATAAACGTTGAAAAAAAAAAAATCACGGGTTTGACATGGAACAACATAAGCAAGAGTGGAGAGTGGCCGAACAAATGAGAATCAGGCAGTAATCTAGAGAGAAGAGACCAACGAGGAGCAGAACTCAGATCAGAAGCAAGACGTAGTCACCTCTAGTTATAGCTCCTAGTTAAGATTCCCATATATATTTTCTTAGGGGATTGGTCTACTGTATATAAATATTATACCATACAGGTTTAATAAATTTAAAAAGAACTGTGATGCAACTATTCTGAGATCTGAAGTATATCAGTACTCCTTCATATAACACGTTGTTATTTCAGCCAAATCTGTCTCTTTAATGTGTACTTTGGGTGGTATTTCCCCCTCCCTTGCAAACTTCCTTCTCTCTAGGCAATGAAAGAATTCTTAAAGATGACTCATATCAAAGTTTTTATGCAGTGTTTTTTGGGGGTAGTCTTCCTTTGTTGCTACTTTTATCTTACTCATTGCTTTCAAGCTTCTTGAGTAGAGCAAATTCAAGGATTCTTCAGATCATTTTCTTCTTCCTTTTTGCTTCATCTCTGGAAATTTTACTTTTCTCTAACTCTCCGTGAAGAGTCAAGGTAGGCAAAAAAGAGGATAAATCACAGAATGTTCCCTTTGGCTTGCTTATTGACAGTTTGGTAGGCATACTGAAAAATTAAGATAAATTAACTCAGATTCTTGTATTTTGTGTATTTTTATTAATATTGTATTTCTTTTCTTTCCTTCCTATAAGTAAAAATTGGCTTAGTAAATAATTGCTTTTGTTCTTGCTCTGTATATCCCTGATTAGCTGTGGGTGTTTCTCTGCTTTGCTGTCTTCTGCACATGTTTCAGTTCTCACCAGTAAAAGCTGAAAGTCAAACAACCTAGTGAGGCCTTAACTTCACTAGTGAATTTTTCATTATCTCTTTTGACTTACTGAAGAGCCTAAATTACAGCCAGTGGTGGCCCGCAACAGAACGGTGGGGTTTAGAACAGCCTAGGAAACAAACCCGAGGCTGGTCTTCCAGCCTTCTTTTTTGCTGAGGAACTTATCCTACCTCAATAATTGATTGCTTAAAGATTTACTTAATCAATCTTCATTTCTCGAAGTCTCTGCTCCCAAATTGGAGCTTAAGAACTAAGTCACACAAATCTTTTCAACTGGAGCTCAGCCTACCAGACATCGGTCTCCCCCACTGAGGTGGGAGCAGGGAAGTTGAGAAAGTGGTAGACTTTCTAGGTACTGGTGAGGAGAGACAATGAAAACACCTTCATCTCTCTCAAGTGTGTGATGCGTTCATGTTCAAATGTAAATGAATGTAAAAATGTCCACCCAGAGACAAAAGCAAACACTTTGG
The DNA here is from genome assembly GCF_018350175.1 of Felis catus. Classification (NCBI taxonomy): domain Eukaryota; kingdom Metazoa; phylum Chordata; class Mammalia; order Carnivora; family Felidae; genus Felis; species Felis catus. The sequence continues at coordinate 66,935,653 of NC_058373.1, forward strand.
GGATTATCTCCTTCCTATTAGTGTAGATATGGAGGACTTGACAATAACTTGCTAGGCAAGGTCACCTATTCTGCAGTCCTTGTCCTTTCAGAGCATGACTAGCCAAGAAATTCCATGCTCAGCTCTACAGAGCACTCAGGATGTCACTTGGCAAATAAAATCATTCCCTAAAAACATTACCATGGCTAGATTTCTAAATTTAAACAAAATATACACATTTACAAATGACCTGGGTTTCTACTCTCTGGGTTTGTACCCTGCAGATTGAACCATTACGGGTTTTTTTTCTATCGTGTTTAGATAGATCTTGAAATAGTTCAAAAGAATGAAGTATGTTCACTTTTATTATGTTTTTTAACATTTATTTATTTTAGAGAGAGAGAGAGAGAGAGGTTGTGAGCGGGGAGGAAGGAAGGGGCAGAGAGAGAGGGAGACACAGAATTTGAAGCAGGCTCCAGGCTCCGAGCTGTCAGCACAGAGCCTGACATGGGGCTTGAACTCATGAACCAAGAGATCATGACCTGAGCTGAAGTTCGATGCTGAACTGACTGAGCCACCCAGGCGCTCCAAAGTATGTTCACTCTTAGAAGAGAGTTAGTCACTGGGGTTCTTGGAGAAGATACCCCAATCTTTAGCTTCCTTCTACTCTTTTAAATAGACCTTCGGTGAAAGCAGTGGCTACATTTAATTCAGCTCAGAAACCTATCGCGATTAACTGGAAAAGGAAAACATCACATCCGGGCCAGATTACATGGTGCTCATTGTGGGCATTGTGTGTGTTTGTGTGTTTGTGTGTATGTGTATTCATTCATTAATATTTAATGAGCGCCTGTGGCGAGACATCATAAGTAAGTCAGTACATATTCACCCACGTACTTTTAAGAACGCTTGGCATGTTTGTTAATAGGTAGGAGCAAAGGACATGGAGGAGCATGCTCAAAGCTTTTTAGCACAACCTGACATTTTTCTAGATAAAACATGGAACAGATGGCTTGTGGCTTCACAAAATTCTAGTTTCAAAGTTGATCCCTCTTAAAGGTGCTTGGATAACCCTTACAAACGCTGGTTACTTTAAACCAAACTTTTATTCTCTACCATACAGAGTAAATCCAGCTCCCAGTATGCTTTTGTCATTAACAAAAACTCTGAGGGTGGTTTCACGGGGATTTTTATGCATTGTTCTACGTTCTTTGTTTGATTTATAAACTGCTGAGGGGAAATGGGGTTGTAAACCTAATCCAGGTTTATGATATAAAAGGGCAGCACATTTTAGAAACACCTTGTGGTCTTACAAATAGAGTTAACTTTAAGCAATTTATTTAGCTAAATAACTGACTCAACTATGTATTAAATTGCTGCCAGTTGGAAATAATGGAGCTTGGCAGTTTTACTGTCAAATATAGTGGGCATAGGAAAATATGTGGAGACTGGAGACTTGCAAAAGACTGAGCTGCTGTAGCATTTAGTGATGGAAAAACCAAGTAATTCACCTTGACTACACTCAAAGGGAAAAATGTGAAAAGCAAGCTTCCACTATTAAACAGTTAATTACAGTGTGTTTATGTGTATGGGGCTTGATTGTTAATTGCTTAAACTAAGTTGTTCTATAAAGACAAGTGCTTGCCTAGATTCCTATGTGCTTAGAGATTGATCTGAGTGGTAAGCTGGTCTGTTTTGCAGGGTGTAAATTGATTGACATAAATGTGTAGTCTGGATTTGAGAAAAGAGGTTTTATTGAATGTCTTGAGCGAAAGATAAACTATGAGGAAAATCTACAACTTTAATGGTAAAATTAAAATATTACAAGCTCTGTCTTACCACAACTTTTGAAGAATTGTTTCTTAGCCTCTTTATTCCCATCAGCAAGAAGAGAAAAGGAAAGAAAGGAGAAATAAAGAAAAGAAATATAACAGATACTGGATTATAAGATTTTATGGGTCTAGAGGCTTTGTGATTATTTATGGAAAATAAGATCCCTGGGAAGAGATCAAGGAACATGGAATTATTTGGGCTGGAGCAAGGGAGGTTAAAAACTAATATAAATGATCCTTAAGCCTATGAAAACCATATAGGAAACAGACACCATCTATTCTATTTGAACATGAACACAGAGTTTAACTGGCAAAAGCTGCAGTAGAAATAATTTGGGATGGAAATAATAAGAATCAATAAATGTCCTTTCTTAAAGTGTTGTTTTGCTTTTTTAAAAAAAATAGGTACCAGGATTCTATAAATGACATAGTGGCATTTCATATAGAAAATAGACTCATATTTCAAATTTTATATTAAAAATTCCTATAAAGTTTGGTTATTAAGCGTTTGAATTTGATCAGTAGGGTAGCCTTCTGGAAAACAATTGCTCAAATCATGTTAATTAACTATAGCATGTAATTAAGTTATAAGCTTGTAAATACCCAGAAATGAAAAACTAATGATGAAAAGTAAACCCAGTTTCAGGTGAAGTCATTCTGTCGTTTACGTTTAGCTAAAATTGGCTCAAGGTCCTTATTGCCTGTCCCTTGGAAGGTCCATGCCCTCTAAGATTTCTGAGAATATCCCAAGGCTAAGGGTGCCATGGCTTCAAGTTCCTTTGAGCTTGGAACTCTAAGTCTCACTTGAGTCTCAAAATCCAATTAAAAATAATAATAAACCCAGTGTTATAAGGCATTGTATGCATGGACTCTCACATTAAACTGAATGTATCCTCTCAGAATAGCTGTGTAGATACTCTAGTGTTCTCAGAAATTATGTTCTGTTAAGCCCACGACAGTCTCAACTGCCCCAAGTAAGGATGTTGTGCACAAAAATGTAGCCAGTTTCTGTAATCAACTGTGGAAGAATATTACCAAGTCAATTCAAAAAGCAAGTTATTGTGAGCAAACGTCACCATACTTTTCTACCCTTGCAGACTGTCTGTAGCTTGCAGACAGGGGACATCTGATAGAATTCAGGAGGGTCATTAACTGAAGGACAGCATGCAGTGTGGAAGTAGGTTGTGTCTGGTTCAAATCAGGAATAGAGAACAGAGCTTTTTGTTCATTTTTTTCTGCGAACTTCAAGCTCGGTGGTGTAAAAAACTGTTCAAAAGAGGTGGTTCAGTGTGACAGATTAAACTAAGAGGTAAGTATGATAAAATGATATAATACCTCAAGAAAGTCATTTTTCCCCCATTAATAATGAAAGTAAACAAAGGGCTTTCCAACGTTTCTTGTTTGGAATTGCCCCCTCTTTATTCTTGGGCTTTTCCCCATTATTCTCACTAGCTTTCTTTGAGTTCAAGTACAGCTCTATAAAAAGGAATGAAATCATCTGTTTATTAACTTTCTACGCAGTAAACTTTTTTTGTTGTTTTCTTCAACTACAACTCTCATAATTTTTCTAGTCACCATACTTCTCGTCTATTTGCACATTCCTTAGTTGGCATGTCAGTCCCAAATGCCTCAACTCATCAGTTAAATTAGTTCTGTTTTTACAACAGCTCACAAAAGGGTTTACAGCTGAAACTCTTCCTCTAATCTAGCTCTTCTGGCTGCATGGACTATTTCTTTATTGACCTTAGCTTTGGAGAGCTTTAAAAATAATACATATCAGCAAGGCTTGCATGCTTTCTAATCATATGTTTTCTCCTGCTAATCATTCAGTTACCTGATTAGAAACAGATGCAACCTATTTGAAATGTGAACTTTTGAGTGAACTGCCCATAATGGTTGCATATATATATATATATATATATATATATATATATATATATATATTTAGATATTCTATGTCTATGTTGTGAAATGTCCTAGAAGGTTTTCGATGGTAAGCATTTAGATGACATTTTATAGCTACAAGCATTTTTCCTTCCGAGGGACCCATTCCCACCAATACAAACTGACAAACAAAACAGGCAACAACAAAGATTCAACCAACATCAAAAGCCACACCATCTATAAGTAATCTGCAAACAAAAGCACCAGAACTATGACAGCACAAATTTTAAAATAGACAAACCTATTGCCCTCAAAGAGCTTGTGACATGTTAGAAAAAGTAAACACATAAACCACTATTTGTAACCCAAAGCAGAATATGATACTTTAATTAAACTACATACAAAGTATATGCACAAAGAAAAGAAAAAAAAGATATTTCTGTCTAAGGAGAATCAGGGATGGCTTGATGGAAATGTTGGTGTTTGTGCTGGATCTTGATAAAGGAGTAGGACTTCCAGGGGCAGAGATGGAGAGAAATTCTAGGCTGGAGCCAAGGATCAACAGCAACTTTCAGAAAATGCTTACCAGTCGTGCAATCATATCACCTACAATTTTACTGATAAGAGGTTAAATTACTGATTTGAAATAAGTTGATATTATATTGAAGCGATCCATTACAATAGCACACTACCAACCAACTAAGCCATGTAATATAAATATACTCAAATATACTCAAATATTTGCTTAATCAGACTGCCAACTCAACTGAAATTTTCTTTTAAAAAAAAGTGTCCGGCGAACATCAAATTAGAACTGAATCTATGTGGGTGTTTTTTGTTTTTTTAGTTGACTTTACTTTTTTAGAGAAGTTTTAGGTTCATAGCAAAATTAAGGGGAAGGAACAGAGATTTCCCATCTATCCTCTGCCCTCATATATGCATAGCTGCCTCATTTTCCACATCCTTCACCAGCATGGTACATTTGTTACAATTGTTGAATCTACACTGACACATCATAATCACCCCAAGTCCATAGTTTACATTATAGTTGATTTTTTTAAGCTTTTATAAATATAACAAACTCAGGGCAATCAGCATGTTCTCTAAATCAAATCTGAGCTAAACCAATATTTATTACATCTGGTTCATATCTGTGGTTATCAATGAAATACCAATTAGGTCACCAAAATCTGGACAATGAATTTTAAGTCTTAACTGCTTTTATAACAACTATTGGACTATTTGGAGAATTTTTGTTTAGAACAATTCTCATCAAGGACCAAGCAAGGGCAGAGTCCCTAAGCTTAAACCCTGGTACAACATTTAAATTACACTTTTTCCTTTGGCCCAATGGTTTGTTCAGACAATTCAGGGTGGATACAGAAATAGCCGGGGGGAGGGGTGGCGCCCCAGTGCCTCAGTGGACTAAGTGTCCAACTTCGGCTCAGGTCATGTTCTCTCGTGGTCTGTGAATTCAAGCCCCGTACTGGGCTCTCTGCTGACAGCTCAGAGCTTGGAGCCTGCTTCAGATTCTGTCTCCCTCACTCTCTTTCTGCCCCTCCCCAGCTTGTGCTCTGCCTCTCTCTCTCTCTCTCTCTCTCTCTCTCTCTCTCTCTCAAAAATAAATAAACATTAAAAAATGTTAATGAAAAAAGAAGTAGCTGGGGGGATATATTGGCTGAGGACTAGTTAGTAGTAATGGTAACCAGACACCTCAAAATCGGCTGCTTCTTAATAAATAAATTCTTGTCAAGGGACTGCTGAGTTCATCCCAACATGCGCTCTTTGTACACATGGTCCTTTCAGTAACCACGAGAAGCAGAGAGGCAGGGATCTGTCGACTAAATGGCCCTTTTTCCATTGCTTTGATCTACCACCAATTCTATTTAGTCATCTCTGCTCTGAAAACCAAATTCCTCTCTAACTCTGAGGGCACACGACGGCTTGTTTTGGCACTAACTCTTAGAACTAAAACTCCGGGCTACAGAAGCAGAAAGATTTAAGAGCCTCTCACCTCACAAACTTGAGTTTTGGGTTGGGGCAGTGACAACCTGTCAGAATCTCGTTTGTGGCACCCAAGCCAACCAAGCACATGGACAGCGGAAATGGCTAGAAAAATCCTCAGGCCCTGGTTCTCTTGGTCATTAATTCCATTGATTATTTTGGTGTTTAAATACTGAGACAGACCCTGGTGCCAGCCTAAAATACGAGTCAACTCACATTTCCCTTGGCCTTTTAGAAAATGCAGATGTGCCCAAATCCTAAAAAACAGCTGAGTTTTTAGAAAAACAAAAAACGAAAAAAAAAAAAAAAAAAGGAAGGAATGAAGGAAGGAAGGGAGGAAGGAAAAAGAAGCGGGGAAGAAAAGTGTTCCAAACAAACGAAATGTTGATCTGCCTTTTATTAATTTCATTTTTTATCTTCTTGTGTACAGACGTTTGACAGCTGTGACATTCATGGGCAATGCATTTGAAAAAGAAGACATAAATATTCAGAGACATATTAGAATGCTGTTCAATGTAAGCACCTGTCTACTTAGTGTTGACAGAAAATCATTTACTTTGCTTTATGCATGTTCCCTCCAGAGACCACAGAGGTCCTATTTTATTTAAAGAGCTGGTCCCAATATCAGTGCTTGTTCTTGAAACTGCAGTATATACAGCTAATTATATTTATTGAGGAAACAATTTTGTTTTATATTTTCAATAATACTTAAATAATTTTGTCAATCTTGACCTCGGAAACCATTTCCCCAAGGATCCAGTTAACGAAAGACTTCATACAAGACCTGATACCAATGTCCTTACACTATACTGTTTCCATTATCACCCAGGGAAAATTTTTCAAGTATAACTTTCATAGATGAGAAGTACACAAGATGGAACTGTAAGATCTCTGTGGATCTTATGAAAAACACCACAGTCAATGAAATCTATGCCAGTATCTGTGTATATGTATTTATTATTTATCATGCTTTGATTTGTATAATATTAAACAATATTAGTATTGCACAAAGTGATTCATTATTAAAGCCCCAGGAATCATGACTTTTAAATAAGATATATCAAATTTGGGAAATCTTTGTTTCTTTTCTACTCTGCCCAAATCAGAGCAGTAATCATCTAACTTAACTAGACTAAAACAGGTGGCCACGCATGGAGAAAAGACAGAAAGAAAAAAGAAAGAAAGAAAGAAAGAAAGAAAGAAAGAAAGAAAGAAAGAACCTTTATCAGGATGCTAAGGTTGTTGTGGGATCTCATAAGGTAGTTTTGAGCCTCCTGACTTGTTCCCAAGTGATTAAAATAGGTAGGCTTAAGTGAAATTAATTATTCACCCAAACTATAATTTCCCCCCCTGTACTTGGTAAAATGCCTATCTGAAAGGTGTATGGTTTGCAATGGGTTAACGTTGGACTACTGAGAAGCCTCCTTTAGCTGAATCTCAGGTCAGAATTACAAATGTACCATATTATCAGAGATATAATGAAACACAGACCTAAGTGAACAAAGCCTAATTTTTTGGCTATGACATTTCTCTCCATTTTAGTTTTACCTGACATGAGTGTGTAATGATGTTAGCTGGGCCTGATGAGGTGGGGGAGGGCGTGAGGGGAGGGGGGTCGCTGGCGGTGGAGGTTGAGGCGTGGGGGAAAGGCAGCTACAACAGGCAAAGACCTCAGAGCTCAAGACTTCCAAAACCTTACAATGCTGCCACCTACAGGCCGAAACTTTCAAGGCGTATACCATTAATATTGTGTTTTCCTACCCTTAACAATGAAAAACATACAAAATCGCGGTAGAAGACCAGAGCCCAAAACCCAGAATCCTGCAAAGAGTTAAATGGCCAGGTGATACGAAAGAACAGGCCCTTTGGCTTAGCTAGTTCAGTGCCGTTACATAATTTAATTAGGATCATCACACGGCAACCAAAGCTGTCTAGAGGAATTATGAGCCACAAGTTCAGATCACATGTGAATCCTTTTGCTCAATTAAAGCTAAGCAATTTTTAAGGTTTTTTTTCCCTCTTTGCAGTATATGCAAAGAGCAGTGAAGCGTGGCCTGCATATTTTTCACATTAAAATTATTACATAAAGCCTGTAGCATTTGAAATACTTACGGAAATCAAAACGTTACACTCTGACCTTGGGCATTTAAACTTGGTCATTTTTAAAGCTATTGTTGCCATGCTCTCCTTTGTTCTAAGAAAATTACTGTGGTTAGTTATAATAGCTGAATGAATAATTACCAGGGGAGGAAAAGAAATATGTAATAGCACTGAAATGACTCAAGCCTCCGTACTACTAAACAGTTTTAATTCTGGTTTTGAAGTCCAAACATGGAGACGAAAGGCATAATCCTACTTCTCTTTCCCTACCGTGCCCAGCCATAAAAATGACCATTTCCCTTCTCAGCAAACTATCTCATCTACTTGCCTTTATGTCAGGAAAAACTCTGCTAAGAACTTGAGGACGGAAGAGAACTTCTGGAGGAGTCGTATTGTAGGTTGCTCTATATTTGATGACGCAAGCACATGCAACATGAAGCATATTAGACTAATATGCATCATTAAGCTTTTTTTCCTAAAATTGTAAGCTTCCTTCAGGCTTATAGCTTCCTTCTTCACTGATTGTATCAGCAAACAGGAAAGATGGCAGTACTTTCTTGTTTGAACTGTGCTTTAAACGTATATAATCAGATAGAAAATTATAATTTTAGTAATTCAAACTATAACTTGGGATCATGTTTGTTATTTGTACTTATGAAAATGACTCTTTGCAAACCAAGCTACCTCCAATTTTCCAATGGAAGTTCAAAGTTAACTTTTAAATATTTACTTGGAGTAATCAATAGTCATCTTCATACAAGACCATGCTAATAAAAATGCCAAAACAGGAACATGAAAAGATACAAATCAATATTAAAAAGAACCTCACAGGGGCGCCTGGGTGGCTTGGTTGGTTACGCGTCCGACTTCGGCTCGGGTCATGTCCGTGAGTTCGAGCCCTGCGTCGGGCTCTGTGCTGACAGCTCAGAGCCTGGAGCCTGTTTCAGATTCTGTGTCTCCCTCTCTCTCTGCTCCTCCCCTGTTCATGCTCTGTCTCTCTCTGTCTCAAAAATAAATAAACGTTAAAAAAAATTTTTCTTAAAATAAAAAGAACCTCACATTCAGTTGAGGATCATGGCAACTTGGAGTAGTATTACTTATTTATTTGTTTATTTATTTTTTAAATCTCAAGTATTTCCAGATGTATTGTTTAAGACAGTTGAAACTAGAACAGACAACAAAACGTCCAGTGAGTATTGTGGGAAATTCTTCACTAACTCATAGATCAAAGAGAATAAAGCAAAACTCATTTTTCAGTATTACAGCCTACTTATTATTTGCAATAGAAAAAAAAAGTCTGGATACTAAGGGCACGCATAAGTAGTGTATCAGAGTCACACGTTGTTTATTAGTTTCTTAGATGAGAGGTACACAAAATGCAAAAATGAGGAGATCTTTATTTTCAAAGAATCTGAAAAGGTTAATTCTTCCGACTGTGCAACCAGATATTTGTTGGATTAACAACTCCTTTAAACACTAGTTGGATTTAGCTATAATAAGAATATAAATACAATGAGACATTCCTAAGGGGAATACAATTTTTAAAAAATTTCCATATTTGCCACAATAAATGTTATGCCTAGAAATTTTATAGCTAACAGAAACACAGAAAATACTATACCCCGAGCTACAGAACTGTTCCAGTACAAAGCAAGTCTGATATATTACCTCCCAAATACACAGCATATCCCTGGTAAAGTTGTAAATTATGGTTGCAAATGAGGCCACAAACAAAATTTTGCTCAAGGCATGAATCATAAATTCAAACAATAATCATCTCCTACGTGAGGCACAACTACTTTGTTTACTTCTTAGACACTGTTTCCTAAACATGAAGATGAAAGTAGGTCAAGGAAATTTAGCATCTTTTTCTCATGAAGCATGCTCTGATATTGGGTGCACTGTCTTATTTACAATTGCACAGACCTTTTAAATATTAAAAAACTGTGTTTCACAATGCTGGGTCCTTAAGCATATTGATATTTTACCTCGTGATGACACCATATCATCAAAAGTATAGATGCTTGCTGAGGAAAAATAAATGATTCTCAATAGTAACCTGCTATTCAGAATTCTGATATGCATTTCATATTGAAAATAAAAAGATGTTTAGCCAATGCTCGATGGTACTTTTAATCTACTCAGTAGATATAATTGCTTGCTGCTGTTTGCACATGTCTGAGGAGTCAAATGTTTTTTCTCTTTCTACATTTTAGAATTTCTAAAACTCTAAAACTTAATTTCTAATTAAGTATGAAGCTTAAGAAGGCTGGCCGTTAATTAAATCTGTTCAAATCATAGAAAGAATCATGAAGTTAATCACTTACACCAGTTCTAAGAATTACCTTGGAAGAGTATACACCTGTAATATATTGTTTGGAAAGCAGATTTTCAATATAAACATAATGACTTCTATCTACAGACAATAAGAATAAATAGCAGCATGCTTACTGGTCAATAAAGTCCTCAGATGTCACAAACTTCCTGTTTTTTCAGCAATGCATATCAATAATAATAACAATAAAAATAGTCACATTGATTAAGTGCTTATAATATATTCTGAACTATGCTATGTGCTTTATATGGATTATCCTATTTAATTCTCAACAGCAACTCTTAAAACAGGGCTGATGTTTATATCTGTCTTAGAGATTATGAATCTAAAGGCTTAGAGAGAAAAATAAAGTGCCTTGCCCATGTCAGCCTGAGCTAGGCACTGGGCATTCACAGACGAAGAGTAGTCTATTTCCTAAAGAAACCAATAATCTATTCATTGAAACTTTCTGTCAGTGTATAAACCAAGGGGGACACATAAAATCTGATTTGTTTCAGGGACGCCTAGGTGGCTCAGCTGGTAAGGCGTCTGATTCTTGATTTCAGCTCAGGCCATGATGTCATGGTTCATGGGTTTGAGCTCTGTGTTGGGCTCTGTGCTGATGGCATGGAGTCTGCTTGGGATCCTCCCTCTCTCTCCCTCTATGCCCCTCCCCTGCTTGCACTCTCTTTCTCTCTCCCAAAGTAAGTAAATAAATTAAAAAAATTTTAAATTTGATTTATTTTAAATCTATTCAATTTAAATCGGACAATTTGTGGACACGTAAACAGAACTAATAAACTGGCACAGTGACCTACATAATCCAATCATTCAAGAAGTATTTATTGAATGCCTACTGTGTACCATCTCTACTAGGGGGGATGAATTCAGTGGGGAGAAAGGTGAAGGGATCTCTGCCCTCAAGAAGCTTTTACAGTAGTGGGAAGATAAAACAATTATTTAAATCTTCAAATAAAATAATTAAAAATTAAACTAAATAGAGAATAATGGAATTTAGGCAAGAGGTCAGAAGATGTCTCTAAATAGATGACACTTCAGCTGGGACCTGAAGGATGAGGATTTATCATGCCCAAACATGGGAAGGGTATCGTATGCAAAAGGAAGTATATATGCAAAGGACCTGAGCCTTGAAAATCACCCCACAACCAATCAATCAACAAGTCCTGTTGGCTTGGACACATCTTCCTGAATCTATCCACTCCTTTCTATTCATCATCTTAGTCTAGTTTATAATCATCTCTTGCCTGGACCACTGCCATAGCTTCCTAACTGGGCTGCCTGCTTCCACTTGGCCTCCTTTGATTCCATTCTCCTCACAGTGGCCAGAGCAATCTTAAAAATGTAAAACAGTTCACATAACTAACCTGCATAAAATCCTCCAATAGCATCCGTTTGCACTTCATTCTGATAACCATATCATGTGTTCCACCTTGTCTTTCAGATTTTCATTTAAATGCCACCTTCTAGTTTTCTTTTAATGTTCATTTATTTATTTTGGGGAGACAGAGAGAGAGAAAGAGAGAACAGGTGGCGAGCTCAAATGGAGTAAGGGCAGAGAGAGAGGAGAGAGATAATCCCAAGCAGGCTCCGTGCTGCCAGAGGGGAGCCTGACATGGGGATTTGTCTCACAAACCGCAAGATCATGACCTGAGCCGAAAACAAGAGTTGGAGGCTTAACCCACTGAGCCATGCAGGTGCCCCTAAATGCCACCTTCTAAATGAGGCCTTCCCTTAGGGCTCAGTCTAAGATAGCACCCTGACACATCATATTTATTCTTTTGAAATTTCTGTTTGTGGCATATATTCATCTCCTGGAACATATGCTATTTGAGGATTAATCTTATTTATCTTAGATACTCTCTCCACTCGGTGTGTCAGTACCTAGCACATAGAAGATACTCAAGCTGAAAGGATTGGAGTGGTGTGCAGAAGTCAAATCATGCATCAGCCTTTCATCCACAGTGAGAGTTGGGATTTTTATTCCAAATGTAATGGGAAGCTTTTGGGAAATTCTAAGCAGGGGTCAGCAATCATGTTGGCTATGCTGTGTGGAGAGTAGAATGAAGAAGAATAAGAGTAGAAGCAAGATGATAAATTAGGAGCCAATTCAGAAACCCAAGAGAGAGATGGTTTTGTCTTGTGCTAGAATGGCAGAATTAGAGATGGAGGAGAAGTAGATGAATTTGCAATATAATTTCAACTTGCTGATGGATTGACTTTGGAAAGAAAGGAAAGTAATAAATTAAGAGCCATTCCTATAATTTTTCCCCCAGACATGGCAGGAAGGGAGAAGCTAAGGAAGTGAGACCTAGAGGTAGGACGATGAATTCAAATTGGATGCATTCAATCATCCTGATCAGACCTAATTATTTGACAACACATTTGGGTTTGTTTCAGGTCTGGTATTTCTCCTCAGAGGGGCAATTTAAGGAAAGGCCAATCTATTAACAGAAATAAACATCTTTTTAGCAGATATCCTGGCTTGATCAGACAACAACATCGTAAGATGCAAATAACAGTTCATGAAAGATGATGAACATGTAGCTCTTCATTCTTTATAGCATTTTTCCAAAGAAGTAAAAAAAAAAAAAAACAATTTTGTCAAAGACTCCCAAGCCCTAAATATAATATATGGAAGAACTCATGGATTAGTAACACTTCCTGCTGCATTGAATTGAAGGGATGCTGTGGATTTTACTTTTTCATTCTCACATCACAATCCCACCATGCTATCTGTAACAACAGGGGCATGTGGGACAGAGAGGAGGCCCAGAGGTGGGAGTGTGTTAGTCACTGTTACCGAGGGAGACCTGAGAATATAGTCCAGGGTAGAACAGCTAGAGAAGGAAGCCCATACAGGAGTCCAAGAATGATAGTGACTGCAGAAGGAGCAGTGGTTAAACGATAATGAAAACTGGAAAAAGGAAGACAGCAGGAGAATGGAAAGGACCTTGAGTGCCTTCTGGTTCCAAGAAGAAATGCTGCTTTTCAGGTGTCCTAGTTGACTCGAGGATTGATATGCCAGTAGATGCCAAATTATTAAGAATTTAAAAATCGCTTCTCAGTGATGCTTTATCTTTATGACAAAGGCAGCCATTATATTCCTCTTCATCCTTCTATTGATATTATTTATGAAACAAGAGTGTTTGGGGCTCTAAACTTGTTCACATCTGGTGAACACAGATTTAGAATGCATGGCAAAGATTAAGAATGCAACCAAGAGTAGGTAAATAACAACAAAGACATTACTTTGGATAAATTCCACCCACATCCTTGCAGAAAAAACAAAATAACCATTGGTTGATAACTTCTAAGGAAAAAAAAAGAGAACCTTTGTCAGTATTCTGCTTGACAAAAATGATTATGAGAACTGAATGATTAATGTTTCCAATTAGAATTTTAATGTAACAAAGAAGGGGACAGAATACCAAAAGTAATATGATTGTTGTGAACATAACTACATTTCAATAATAACTTTAGTACATGACCAAATAAAACGTGGACAAAGGAAAAGCATGCATTAATTTAAGACCAAAAGAACAAACTGGAAATTTTCTTTGTAACACTCCTATTTTATAAATTAAGAAGTGTGGGCCAGGATATCCACTTCCTGCTCACCCCAGCTGGGGATGCTTTGAAGGGCCCGATTCCAGCCATAAAGTACAAGGACAGGAGTTTCTCTCCTTCCATTCTGCTGGATCCAATGTCCTGCTAGGTATCCTCAGTCTCCTGGGGCACAAATAACCTTTTTTCTCAAGGGTCTGAAGATCAGGCAAGCATATATTCAGCCCCCAAATGATAATACTGACTCCCTTCAAGTAATGACTTGACAACATGCTGGTAGGATGAATCCTTCTTTGGCCTCTATTTTTTTTTTTAAAGAGAGAGAGAGGAGGGGCGGGGCAAAGAGAGAGGGGGACAGAGGATCTGAAGTGTGCTCTCCGCTGACAGCAGTGAGCCCAATGCTGGGCTCGAACTCAAGAACCTTAATATTATGACCTGAGCCATTGTCAGATGCTTAACTGACTGAGCCACCCAGGCGCCCCTGGCCTCTCTTTTGAGTCAAGTTCTGATTCACCAGCCTATGAAGCTACTGGGTACTTGAGCATTGAGTCCCACAAAAGTTCTGCTAAGCAATCAGCCATAGCCACCTTTGGGCACAGGCCGCACAGTGGATAACTTTCAGGGACGGGAGAACAAATGCCCAGTTGCTCCTGCCCCCATTCTCCTCATCTTTTCTTGAGCTTCTCCTCTTTATTTGTGCTTCCTTTATCTTTTGTCCTTCATCCTGCTCCTTTTCTCCCCATAGGACTAAATATCCCATCAGAAAGAGACTTGTAGCAAGCACCCCACCATGCAGCAACGTGCAATGTATTTACCTTCTTTGAAGTAGAAGGGGCCAAATCCTCAATATGCAACTCCTTCCACAAAGGAGAGAGGAAAAGTTTCTAATCCTCTTAGCATCTTGGACATTTTTAGAATGGACAAGATGACTTGTAAAGAGAAAACATTAAGTTGTAAGCACACACAGAAGGTGATGTGTTTTCATACCTGATGATGAATACTGGCATTTAAATAATTCCTCTCCATCAGGTGACTTTCTAAGTCTTTAGGTCCTACCTCCTGTCTTATCTGTAAAATGGACCAAAAATGACTCCCTTTGATGACCCTGATGCTTTGAAACATCCGGAGAGCCTCAAAAAGGTATCTGGCCAGCTTAGAGCAAAGTACTATTTTAACCTGAAGCCAAAGAAAATAAAAAATAAACTTTATCAATACTAACTTGACTTGATTTTCATATGGCAAAATTAGTAAATAGAATAATCCAGAATATACAGTTAGCATCCTTACATCTCTTCAAGGATGGAGACACCAATTCTAAAAATGTATGTTCTCCAAAAAAATAAAAGAATATGGTTCCCTGACTCCAGGTAAATATACATTTACTTGTGGTTAAACCATTTAGGCATATGATAAGGCTGAAACTGGTGATACATCTGTATAATTAAATAAAAGCCGGCATGGTTGGTAACCCCTCAGGCCCTCCTAATAGAAGTGATGCCATCTACCCATTAGAATTCATTTGTAAAGCTATTGCCATAACCCGTTAGTGTTAAAGCAGGCTATTTTGAACTAGACTTTGCTATAATTTAGATCCCATTCATGGTAAACACGGCACTCTACAGGTTTTGAAATTTGGCACTAAATTCACAGTTTAGGACGGACTGAGAACTCATCTGCCGAGCTTCAGTCTGGGGCAAATATTTTATAGGCTAGTTGTAAACCCTAAATATGGAGAGTATGATGAAAAGTGCAAGCCCCCCCATGATAATAATACATTCAATAAATCTTTTTTCTCTCTAGTTTTACCAAACTACACATGAAAATGTAAGCATATAAATT
Source organism: Felis catus (assembly GCF_018350175.1). Classification (NCBI taxonomy): domain Eukaryota; kingdom Metazoa; phylum Chordata; class Mammalia; order Carnivora; family Felidae; genus Felis; species Felis catus. The sequence goes on from NC_058373.1 coordinate 66,951,190, forward strand.
CTTACCATGTATAAATAGAATGGAGGAATAAAAACTAGCAGGAAATGAACATCAGAAGCTGTAGCCTGCTGTCTGCAGGTATATGAACTATTGAGTGCTATTTCTCTATTTCCCATAATTTCATTAACGTATGCCACCTCACTTTGCTAATGTTTGCTACTCCATTTTTTTAGCAGCCTATGAAGCCATCCTGTAAACTGAGAGTACTATTCCTATTTTACAAATGAGACACTGAAGGAAAGAAATGGCCATAGAGCTAGTCAAAGTAGATAAGAGAGATTCCAAATGCTTTGTGTTTGACTGCTCAGCGCATTAGGGGTCAGAAAACCATGGGATTCACATTCACAATGTAGCAAAATCCATCCGGCTGCCTGAAAGATCAGCATCTGGACTCAAGAAAAAATGCCAACATGAACAAAATATGATTCTAGTAATCTCAGATATTTTTTAAAAGTCCGTCAGTAACAAGTTCATGTGTGTTCCTCCCCTTTGTCACTGTTTTCTACTACACTATGTTGAAGGACCATGCCCACATGTATGAGCTGGCTGGCAAAACTACATAGACATTTACATTAAAAGCATGCATAATTTACATGTGTCTCTGAAAACAATCCTTTGTGTCCTTGGACCACTTTCAAGATAATAGTCTTACATACCACAAGTCAATAGACTCATAACAACAATAATAAGACAATCACCAAACATCTAAGTACGGACTTGACTGACCAAGAAAAGAGAAGTAGAGAAAAGGCCATGAAGGAACTGGAAGAAACATTATAGCCCATTAAAGACCTCTGTTAAAGTCTTAGAGGCAAGATACCATTTGCTTTGAAAGACAAACTTTAAAAAGTATGTAACATTCCTCTTGTTCTGAAGAAATACAAAATCATATTGGGAGAAAAGCTAGACACTACTGAGAGTAAAGAGATTTGAAATGTTCCAAAGAAATAAAATTAAGAATGAAAAAAGACTAATTAGTTAATTCTCATAATGTGGCAGCAAAATTAAAAGATCAAGGATTTGGAGTAGAGGACCAGAGCTCCATCATTCAGTGGCCAAATGACTTCAGGTAAGTTCTAAACTTCACTGATCCTTACTTTCTTCATGGGCAAATTGAGGACCCACACGAGCAATCTTTAGCACAAATGTTTGTTATATGCGGTAAGCTCATGATTATAATCCAAAATGAAGTCAAGTGGAAACCTCACCAAGAAAACCTGCAACTAAGGTGTCATGTCTAAATTCTAACAGTTTATCTTGAAGACTTTTCCTTATCCATATCCTATTGCCCACAGAACTCAAGAAATTCAAAGCTGGTGTCTGGACAGAAAGATATCAAGACACTGGAAATAAACAACTGAAAAACAACTCATAAAGTTGAGGAAATTAAAGTACAAAGCAATTAGTCATTTATGCAAACTTCTAAAGTACTTTTAAATGTATAGTAGTATTTTGATTAAAATACTTTGAGTAAAATACAAGAGTCCATTCTAAGTCTTGAAATCCCAGAGTAACAGTAGGGACTTTATCTACAGAAGTGGCTCTAAGACAGGGCTTGACAGCCTATATTGTACTGCAACAATCAACGATGATTATTGAATTTCTATATGCCTTCCCAACGCTGTGATATTGCCAAGTGCTCTAAAGATTTTGCACTTAATACAAATTACATCCCCCCCCCATCCTCCTCCAGTTTAACTGATCTCTACACCTCGTAACAGGCTGAGGTCTAGAGGCCCGGCTCATATAAGGACACACGTCTGCTGGTTCGGTAGAGTCTCTGGGGTTTCTGCAGTAGCAACATTACGTTTTCATTACTGAAACCCCCCAGCCAGATAATGTCACTTCATACACTGTAGACCCTGTGAGTCTTGCAAATGCTTGGCATCAGATCCACACGAGCATATTCTCGTTAGACAGTTTCCCTTCACTTTCCTTGTACTGAGCTGCTTGTGAGGCCAAAGATTCCCCTTACCTTGTCTTATGACCCATTTCTACAGTATTTTCCTTTGGCAGCAAGATTTCCAGGGGAGTATAAGTATTGAATCCCTGGGTGCTTTTAGTTGCACCTGTTTTATTCTTTACGGAGTCATTAGAATTTGGCTGAGAGGACTGAACAGCGGGTATGCACTGAGTTTCTAAAAGAGCAGCTCAGCATGGCATTTTTCCCCGAAAGTGCAGTGGAGTGCATCCTATAACAGAAAATTTAGCCACAACCAACCACCTTTCAGTTTATAATTTGGAGCTCTCACACTATCTGTTCCTAGGATTTCTCCCTCTAGTCTTGATGCTTCAGGCAAATTCTGAATAATAAATGGGAGGAGCTGGGGAGAAAGTGTCAAGAACCCTACCCCAGGAAATGAAAATAAAAAGATCCTGTGCAGTCTATGTTGGATACAGATGTACACAAGACAGTGACCCTGTCCTGTAAACTTGCCAAGAATGTACCAGCTACATATGGCCTCATAGTAGGATGAAGAACCATGATAGGATAATCTAGTAAGCCTTCCTTTACAGTTAGAAACAGAGCTATATACTGTTCTATTGCCCTAGATCTACCTGATACCTCAGCAGCTAATGAGTACCCACTATGGGCAGGGGACCAGATTGGGGAATGGAATTTTGTGTCTCTTACTGCCCTTCATTCTACCCATGCCCACAACAATGGGTCAGGACCTTATTAATTCTCAGCTGGATTCTTTTAGTTAAGTTTATTTATTCATTTAGTTTTGAGAGAGAGAGAGAACGAGCAAGGTATGGGCAGAGAGAGAGAGAGAGAGAGAGAGAATCCTAAGCAGGCTTTTCAACTGTGGAGCCCAATGTGGGCCTTGAACCCATAAATCATGAGATCATGACCTGAGTTGAAGACAGAGGCTTACCTAACTGAGCCACCCAGGTGCCCCTCAGCTAGATTCTTAAAATCGTTTAATAATAGATCATTACCCTTCCAAACCAACTTTCACACCACAGTGGAATTATTTTTCCTAAAATACAGTGTTGATCATTTCACTCATCTGAGCAAAAGCCTTCAGTGGCTCTCCACAGGGTACCCACTTAAGTCCCAAAACATCTCAACTTAGCATTTAAGACATTTACAAAATGGTTCTTTTCTGCTTGCTTTTACTCTCTATTCTCTCTAGTTAGGCTTCTGAACAAATCCCATAAAGTCAGCAATTCTCTAGAGTTTCCAATGTCAGCAAGTGTGAAACAGCCAGGATGTCAAGACATTCTGGGAGTTTTCCTATTGGAAGGAGGGTTGGTGATGGTCAACAAACTGCATAGGAATGGATCCATGATGAAAAGCCAGAAAGGGCCCTCTAACTTACAGACAGTGGAGATGTTACACATTTCCTACACATCACTCAACCAGATAGTTCTTACTGGCAGCCACTTTCAGAAGAATAGAGCTAAGTCCAGGTGGGGCTAGTGATCTTGAAAGTTTGCATGTGAAGAAATGGTGGTGACCATTTTCAATCATGCTCAGCCTTCCTTCTCTCTCTCCTTTCCACTCATCTGAGGACTGACTATACAAACCATTATTTTCTCCCCTCTGACTCAGAGAGTATTCTTTTCTTTTTAAAACAACACTTCCATATTATGTACAAAGACACTTGTTAGTTCAAATATTATCAGCCTACTCTGACTAGCATTCTGTATGTTTGTGTACCTTAAAAGTGGAGGAAAGAAGAGGATTGAACTCCGAGAAGGTGGAGGTTTGAGCAAGGCAGACGAGGACTGAGTGTATGGGTGACGTGTATGACACAATCAATCACCAACACCTCCCCATTGAGATGAGGAACAAGCCAATTATGTATGCAATCCTTACTTCTCTTCAACGTTATATTGGAAGTTCTGGCTAGTGCAGAAAGGCAAAAACAAAGAAATAAGAACTTTATAAGAATTGAGAATCCATTGTTCACATAGGACATGACTATGGTTGAAAAATCTGTATATATATATATACTCTTAGAATTGACAGATTTAGCAAGGTCACTGCATACAAGAGTGATATATAAAAATTAATTATCAGGAAAAATATATGCAAATAGTTTTTTAACTTAAAAATTACAATAGCATCTAAACTATTAAATAGCTAGGAATTTATGCAACAAAAGGTTATACAAGTTCTTTCAAAAGAAAACTATTAAACATTACTAAGACTTCAACAATGGAGGAATATATAATGGTTGTAGATTGGAAATTGGAAGACCCAATGTTCTAAAGACCCTAATTCTCTTCAAATTGATCTATAGAGTGAATCAAAATTCCACCAAGTAAAGACGTTGTTTTTTTGTCTTGTTTGACTTTGTTTTGTTTTGTTGGGGAATACATGGTTTTCATGTGTGTAGAAATTGACATACAAATTCTACAATGTATACGGACCTGCAAGGGGTAAAACATGGCCACAATAATCCTGAAGATGAAGAACTAAGCTGTAGGCTTTATACAACTATATAGGTAAATTTCTTCCAAAGCTACAATATTTTAGATCTGGTAATACTGACACAATGATAACCAAAAAGACAAATGGAACAAAAGAAACCAGATACAGCTTCATGGATACAGGCTTTATGACAAATATGGTGCTGCAGTGTGGCGAGGAAAAAGGTGGTCTTTGGGGTCAAGTGGAGATCTATATGGAAGAAAACTAATCTTGACCTCTACACTTCATATCATACACTAAAATCAATTCCAAGGGGACTGTAGATCTAAATGTGAAAGGAAAATCAATTAAACTTTTAGGAGACTACATAGGAAATATTTTCATGGAGTAAAGCAAAATTTCTTAAGACACAAAAAAACATTACCATAAAGGAAATGATTGATGACTTGAAAGACATTAAAATTGGAAACATCTTCTCATCTGAAATACCATTAAGAGAGAGAAAAAGCAAGTCACAGAGTGGCAGAAAATACCCGCAATACATATAGCAACAAAAGAATCATATCTAGAATTAATAAGCAACTCCTACAAATCAATTTTTAAAAGACAGATAATCCAACAGAGACTAAGAAAAATATTTGAATAGGTGCTGCACAAGAGGTATTCAGGTAGAAGATGAACATATGGAAGGGTGTTCATCCTCATTTGTCATCAGAGAAATATGAAGTAAGACCATAATATACCACAACATACCCACCTAAAATTGCTAAAATTAGAAAACCTGACAATACCAAATGTTGACAAGGATATGGAACAATCCTTGAACTCTCATACACTCCAGGTGGGAGTGTAGATGGGTATAATTGCTTTGGGAAACTGTTTATCCTCATCTACTAAAGCTGAGCATATACAAACCTTAAGACCCAGCAATCCCACCCAAAAGAAATGCATACATACATGCACCCTAATACATGTACAGGTAGTTTCTTAAAAGGTTAAACATAGAATTACCATAACACCCAGTAATTTCCCTCCAAGAGAAATGGAAACATACGTCCACAGAGAAACATGTTTGCAAATGTTTGTAGCAGCATTATCCAAAAGGTGGAAATAGCCAAAAGTTAGAAATGACCTAAATGCCTGTGGATGAATGGAAGAACAAATTGAAGTATATCAATAATATGATATGTTATCCAACTACAAGAAGGAACAAAGTACTGATTCATGCTATAACGTGGGTGAAACTTGAACAAGTTATTCTAGTGATAGAAGCCAGACACAAGGGTCATATATTGTATGATTTCTTTTATATAATATATCCAGATAGACAAATCCATAAAGACAGAGAATACATTGGTAGTTATCGGGGAATTGAGGAGAGGAGATGGGGAGTGATTACTTAATGGGTACAGGGTGCTTTTCTGGTGTGATGAAAATTTCTGAGAGTAGAGAAAGGTGGTAGTTATATAACATTATAAATACATTAATTCTACTGACTTGTATATTTTAAAATGGTTACTTGTATGTTACATGAATTTTACCTTAACTTTTTAAAAGATATAAAAATACCCCTTTTCTGGCCTCACTTTTATCTTCTCTGGAAACTATATTCTTATTCTCTACAGGCAGTCCTCACTTTACACAGTACTGGCATGAATTTCAGCTACTATGGCTAAGTTAAATTATACCAGTCTCCCAACAAAATGGCCCAAATTTCAGTTACCACAGTATAGTATTTATGAGTAATTGCATAAAGTGTGAACTTCACATCTAGCTTTTTGGTCCACAAATTACATATAACAAATAACTGATATGCATCATAATCAGTGACCAATCGCATCACTTCTTTCAAGGTCTGGCAGTGATTAGCCCTTGGACATCTGTTACTCAGTGTATGCATAGACAGTGAAGAATACACTTTTGTTGTTTCCCAGTGATAAGTCCAGATGACGTATTACAAAAATGGATAATTGAACAAGGGAATTGGCCTCTTAACAGAGATCAAAATGTTCACGGAGATAAAAATGCAGCAAAGAAATGGACAGCGAAATGTCAAAACTGAAATTCTCATCCAGTGAAAAGTTATAGAAGAAAGAGCTGACCACAGGATTGTTGACAGGGCTACCATTTGAGAGACTTGGGATGTACAGCCAGAGGAACTTACTGAAGGTGAACTTATCAACATAAATGAGGAAAGAGGTTTTGACAAAAAGGACGAAGATGTCCCAGAGGGGGAGATGCTGGCAAACAACTTCAATATTAAAGGCGTTCTCAGAGATATTTTGTGATATTGAAAGCACGGAGGATAAAATGTTGGAAGCTAATCAAAACTTAGAAAGGAGTATGACAATATGCCAATGCATAGAAAAATGTTCACCCCCTGTCATAAATTAGAGGCAAGAAGATAACAAGTACTATTAAAACGACTCTTGATAGATTTTTTACAAAAACAATAATATTCTTCAATTCTCAATATTTCTCACGTTTTTTTATTACAGTATATTAAATTGGCTTCACTGTTTTAATTTCTCTACTTATTTATAACTGACAGTAAGACAGTTTTTACTTTTTCAACAGAAATTTTTTTAATGTTAACTTATTTTGACAGAGAGAGAGTACAAGCAGGGGAGGAGCAGAGAGAGAGAGAGGGAGAGGAAGAATCCCAAGTGGGGATCCATCCCACGAACTGCAAGATCATGACCTGAGCTGAAATCTAGAGTTGGACGCTTAACCAATTAACAGGCGCCCCTTAACAGAATTTTTTTTAAGTTGCTAAACAATTGTAACTTTCTCCCAGTGACCATTAAGATTGCTTTGCATGGGTTCAGCTTGCACAGCCGTTTTTATGACCCCACACTACTATGCAAAACTACAACTCTGCTCTCTATGCTGCATATTCCAAATACTATTATCACCAATTTAAAATATCTGTATCCTTCCCAACAATATCTCTGCCACATAATATTGGCTTAAGAAATATTTGTTTCCACCACTCCCTTCCACTCAGTAACTTAGATCATGACATTTCCTTACCCTGTGATTTCTTCCCCTTACAATTTTAAATTCACCTTCCCTCATGAAGATATTTTCTCATTTCCTGTTCCCCAAATTATGGTGATCTCATCCTCCCTCCCTTGAAGCCTCTGCCTACTATAATAAAAAAATAGTCCTTTCGATTTAGCAACAATCCCCTTTTAATATACCTTTGTTGTAAGATAATATGTATCTGGTTTTCAGTTTGGGTTTTGTTTTGTCTTTTTTTTTTGGAAGTAGGGAATTGTGTGATTCAAATGGGATATAGCAGGGGCTCCTGGGTGGTTCAGTCAGTTTAGCATCTGGTTTTATATTTTGGCTCAGGTCATGATCTTGCTGTTTGTGAGATTAAGCCCCAGGTTAGGCTCTGAGCTGATAGTGCAGAGCCTTCTTGGGATTCTCTCTCTCTTTCTCTCTCTCTCAAAATAGATAAATATACATGAAAAAAATTTAATGGGATATAACAGAACATATGCATATACAAATAAAGGTAAAATACACAAATAAAGGCAAAACCAGAACTTCTCTTTTATTTTTAATAAATATAAAAATTCTAAAGCAGAATGCTCCTGGAAAACAATTAATATGCTATTGTAGCTTTTTATTTGAGTGTTCATATTATATTGGATACCTCTAAAACATCTACATTAAGAACACAGTCTATGTGAGTTTTATTCCTCAAGGATGTGGAGGAAAGACAACATTGTACACAGTAAATAGTTTAGCAGTCACTCTAACAACTACCCAATTGCTATGTTCAATTGTACTTTTTACACTTTACCCTTGAATGAATAGTTATTTGGCTCTGAAATTTCTTGAACTGAAAGCTCTTTGTTGAAGACCTCACAAGACTTTTAATAGAGACAACTGAAAAAAGCAATTGATTTTCCCCCTAGTTGGAGACTGTATTCAAAAGATTGGTAAACAGTATCTACTATGCTCTCCCGTAAGAATGCATCCTTTGATCTGTACTTTGAAAAAAACTACCTATAAGTCAATATTTGCTTTTTTTTAGGCTAAGCACATGCAGAATTTTCTGGGACATTTGTACAATATAGCTATTATTATTGGGGAATGGGACAAATGGTTTTTTGTTTACACTCTTATTCTAGGTGACTTACTTGAAATTAGTTCTGGCTGATGCATACTTGGATCAATTTCTGCCCATATCACAGACAACACGCTTCATTACACTTTCAGGCACCCTGCATTCCCTGCCCTTCCATCCACAATGGTAGGCACAACCGTAGACATTTTATTTATAACCCCATCCCCTTAGCCATGGTTGATTGGACCAGGAATGTGCATCTGTCTCAATCTCAGCCAAAAAGAGTCTCTTCCCTCAGAAATTGGATTTAGGTTGTCCTTTTGGAAGTGTCTGGACCAGTGAGGTACAGACTTAGAAATGCGGGGAAGAAATTTCATTTATCATCATGCAAAAGAAACCAATCTTCAGAGAGGAAAAGACAACTTTTTGGTCCCTAGTATCAATTCCTTTCAAAGTCCAAATTCCTTCCCACTACTGGACTCCATGAGACAACCCTGTATCATTATAATGAATTCTTCTTGCCCATTTAAGCTGACTAGACTCGCTTTCTGTTGCTTGCTACTGTGACTCATAACAAAAACAAGAAATATTCGAATGCACTTCTGTGTAGAGACTTCATTTCTGAAACAGGAATAACAATGATTTTAATATTATAAATCTCAATAGTAGACAAGCAGAAAAATGAATGCCCTTTTCAAAGTAGAATCAACTATTAATTATCTTTACATACAAAATTTGCAAGCTTTTCCCAAGAAGGCTTTGCTACTTGTCCTAAGCTTGCTATGTAGTCTACACTACTAATTTGCTATACTCAAATTGATCTGCTATTCCACAAAATCACATCAGCCTTTCAGATAACAACCAAGCTTTTTAGACCTGCAAGTAACTCTCCACCTGAGTGGGGTATGTGGTCTCAAACACCCTAGTAGATCTTTTATATGAGACACTCTCTTAAATGAATAATAATTCCAACAGCTTAACAGAGTCTGTGTTGGTTTCCCTGGTGCCATAAGATCTTTATTGGGGAAAATGTCTCTAATCTGACCACTGACCATAATGGTGCTTGTTTGCTTTCTGTCTAATGTTATTTACCTTTAGAAATGTTGAGTTATTGATTTTTTTAACTTAATATTTTCTAAAATGCACTTGATATTCTCAGAAGATTTTTTTTTTATTTTCCCATTCAATTTCTCATGGGTCTTTAATTCCACTCTCAGCACTAAACGGTATATGCAGGAGCAGAACATCTAAACTTGTCGTTAATTTGGGAAGCTGGATAAATGGAATCTAAGCATAAACCTAGAAGAGAGGCAATCTCCTAAGTTTAGCAAACAATCCATCCCATTCTTGTTTTTTCCTAACCCATTCTTAATGTGTTAAAAATAGCATGATTATACAAGCAAGACCAGAATAAAAAGCCATTTCTCATTTACTAAAAGCACAAACAATAGGATTTATTTCTGATATTTGTACTTATTTCTGAGAAAGTTCTTGAATATCATCAAATGGTTTAAAAGGCATTGACACTCCAAATTTTACTGACTCCAATGACATAATTCAGACCAACATTTAAAAAAAATCAGTCAATTAGCTCATTTGTTGCATACCTGGAGAATAATTGGCAAATTGGTTAATTTACTGTTCGAATGTCAAGGTTAATAGTTGCTTTCTTTTAATTATGATATTTTATTGTTTTAAAGTTTCTGTCCTCACTGTGAATCAAAATGTATTTGATTTTTATAAATATGTTTAAATAAAATAGAATATTGCATTCCTGGAATATGAACTTTGGTAATATTTTTCAGTGAAACAGGGTATTATTTAAACCAAAAATACACACAAAAAGTAAAAAGAACCATAATTAATAAATATTGTCAATGTATTTTTACTAATAGCTATTAATATATATCCAATAAACTATATAATATTGATTATCAATTATTGAAGTAACTGTATTTTAGGTTTGTCTTTAATACAGACTGCAATGGCATAGTAAAAGTTTTGAGTCAGAAAACGTTTAAGGAATAGGAATGGGCATTTAAATTAAAACTCAATTCAACTTTATCATCCCCTATATAAAATGGAGTTCTGATCAAAGAATATTTTGTGTAGAAGAGTTAAAGCGATAACAAACCATAGATAAAACAATAGAAATTTTTAAACGTTGTTGAATGTGAATTATAAATTACCATTATAAATACTTCTATTTTAGCTGCTTTGGAACACAGTCTGAAATTCCCCTCCAAAACTCAAATATAGAGTTACCACATTGACTCAGCAATTACACTTCTAAGTAAATTCTCAAAAGAATTGAAAATAGATGTTCAAACAAAAACTTGTAGGGAACGTTCACAGAAGCATTAGTCATAATAGTCAAAAATTATAAACAACTCAAATATCCTTCAGCTGATAAATGGATAAACAAAATAGGGTATCACCATATAGTGGAATATTATTCAGTCATGCAAAGAATAAAACAATCAACAAAGCATTTCCAAATTATTTTTCATTTTTTTTTTAATTTTTTTTCAACGTTTATTTATTTTTGGGACAGAGAGAGACAGAGCATGAACGGGGGAGGGGCAGAGAGAGAGGGAGACACAGAATCGGAAACAGGCTCCAGGCTCTGAGCCATCAGCCCAGAGCCGGACGCAGGGCTCGAACTCAGGGACCGCGAGATCGTGACCTGGCTGAAGTCGGACGCTTAACCGACTGCGCCACCCAGGTGCCCCAACATTTTTTTAAAGTTTATCTATTTACTTTGAAAGAGAGAGTGCACACATGCATGTGGGCACACGCAGGTGAGGGGCTGAGGAAGGGAGATATAGAATCCCAAACAGGCTCCAACCACCAGCATAGAGCCTGATATAGGGCTCCATCCCACAAACCGTGAGACCATGACCTAGGCCGAGATCAAGAGATGCTCAACTGACTTAGTCACCCAAGCGCCCAGCAATTCCCAAGAGTCAGACGCTCAACTGGCTTAGTCACCCAAGCCCCCAGAGAGGCAAAAGACCCATAATAGCCAATACGATATTGAAGGAGATGAACCAAGTTGGAGGAATGAGACTGTCCAACTTCAAGATTTACTAACAAGCTATGGTAATTGAGATATTGTAGTACGTGCAAAAAAAAAAAAAGGTAAATAGATCAATGGAGCAGAATAGAGAGAACAGAACAGAATATAGACCCCCATAACGGAACAGAAATAGACCCCCATAAATATAGTCGATTGATCTTTGGCAAAAAAGCAAAAGCAACACAATGAAGTAAAGATAGTCTCTTCAACAACTGGTGCCAGAAACTCTGGACATTCTCAAGCACAAAAATAAATCTAACCACAAATCTTAAATCTTACATAAAAATTAACTAAAAATGAGTCACAAACCTAAATGTAAACTGCAAAACTACAAAACTTTTAGAAAATAAGATATGAGAAAACCTAGATGACCTTGGGCATAGCAATGCCTTTTTAGATATGTCAATGACACGATCCATGAAAGAAATAATTGATAGGATGGGCTTTATTAAAATTAAAAATTTTGAACTTCTGTGAAATACAGAATCAAAAGAATTAGAAGATAAGCCACAACCTGGGAGAAAAATATTTGCAGAAGACGTGTGATAAATGACTGTTATCTAAAATATATAAAGAACCCTTAAAACTCAACAACAAGAAAACAAACAGCTCAGTTAAAAATGGGCCAAAGACCTTACTAAGTACCTCACCAAAGAAGATATACAGGTGGAGAACAAACAGATGAAAAGATGCTCCACATTATGTGATCAGAGAAATGCAAATTAAAGCAGTCACATGCCACTATACACCTAGTAATATTATAAAAATCTGGAACAGTGACAACACCAAATGCTGGCAAAGATGTGAAGCAACAGGAACTCTCATCAATTGCTAATGAGAATGTAAAATGGTCCAGCTACTTTGGAAGACAGTTTGGCAGTTTCTTGTAAAATGAATCATATTCTTACCATATGAACCAGTAATCACACTCCTTGGCATTTACCCAAAGGAGTTGGAAACTATGTCCATCCACAAACTGCACACAGATGCTTATAGTGGCTTTATTCATTATTGTCAAAACTTGGAAACTACTACAATGTCCTTCACCAGGTGAATGTAGTACATCCCACAATGGAATATTATTCAGCAGTAAGCAGAGATGAGTTATCAAGACATGAAAGAAGCTTAAATGTATATTACTAAGTGAAAGAAACCAATTTGAGAAGGCTACATACTGTGTCATTCCAACTATATGACATTCTGGAAAAGGTAAAACTATGGACACAATAAAGTGATGAGTGGTTGCCAGGGCTGGTGGGAAGGGTGAGTGAATTGGCAGACCATAGCAGATTTTTAGGGCAGTGAAAATACTCTATATGATAGTATAATAATGGATATATGTCATTACATAATTGTTCAAACCCATAGAAGATACAACAAGGGTGAACCGTAACATAAACTAAGGACTCTGGATGATTATGATATGTCAGTGTAAATTCATCCTTGGTAAATTATGAACTATTTGGATGAGTGATATTGATAAAAGGGGAGGCTCTGTATGTGTGGAGTCAGGGTATATGGAAAGTATCTGTATCTCCTCACTGTTGTAATATTAAAACTGCTCTAAAAAATAAAGTCTTAAAAAGATTGGAATACTGATACATTACAACACGGAGGAACCTTGAATATATCATGCTAAATGAAAGAAGCCAAACATAAAAGACCACCTGTAGAATGATTCCATTTACACAAAATGCCAAGTATAAGTAAATTCACACAGACAAAAATCATGCTAGTGGTGGCCAGGAGTTGGGAAGAGGGAAAATGGGGAGTGACTGCTAATGGGTGTGGGGTTTCTATTTGGGATAATGAACACGCCCTGAAATTAGATTGTGCTGATGGTCACACAATTTTGTGAATATACAAAAAGCCACGGAGTTATACACTCTCAAAGGGTGAATTTTATGGTATGTGAATTAACTTAAAAATGATATGAGAAAAACATTTTTTTTTACAGACAAGGAAAATTAGATAGAACATAACCAATGCACGTGATAATAAATCACTTGATTCTGGTCATCATATTTCATCCTAAAAATGGCCTCAATGCAGTTAATCATCTGTGTGTACAGAAGCATCCCCTCACAGATCATCACCACGCACAAAGAACACCTCCAGGGGAGAGATGGGAATCACACTGGAAAGCACTGGGGAGGCTCTACAGGGAGAGAATGGCATGTTAAACTTCAAGCAGGCAAAGAAAAACTAGTGTTGTACTTCACAAGCACCTTCAGAACTTCGGATCTTGAGTCATAAAAGACTGCAAGAGTACAAATATGAATTTAGAATGGTTTGCAGAAATGGACTAAAGCATCTATCTAAATGTGAATGTTAGTTTAGTGCTAACCACATGACCCTTCTCTGACTCTTTGTGTATGCTATGTTAGCCCTCATACCAGCCTTTCCCAAATGTTTTCCTTGGCCACAAAAGACCCAAGAGGGAAAAGAAAATGAATTTTCAGCCAGTCATGCAAGTGAACACAGTTGGGGTTTTTCACAGTAGCTGATAGAACATTTCACCTTTTCAGTGCAGTGTCTTGATAATGCCAACCCTCATTTTGTGCCCTCCCTAGGCAGAGCCTTCTATTTCCTCCAGTGCCTCAGAGAATGAGATCCCAATTCCTTAGTGTATGAGTGTGATTTGCTGAAATTTATCTGTAGTCCCAGGCAATGTCAGTATACCAAAATGGATGCATTTAGTGTTAAGTACCTTAGCAGCAATTTCCCTTTTGAGCATTGGAATGTGATAAAGCATTAGAACTTTACTCTTTGGAGTGAAATGTAATACTGCATGGCCTGCAAGAAAATAGATTGGGGAGAACTTCCTGCAGCCATTTGTCCCAGTAATTGACCAACAGAGAACAATAAAGCGGTATTCCTCAATACTACGACCCTATTGGAAGCGTCTTGCCCTTCCTCTTACACATTTTATAAAGTGGAATGCGAGTAGGACAAGCACACTTCTCCATTAAATGGATAAATTTGGCCCCTGGAACATGAGCAACAGCAGTGTAGCACCTACAAACAACAATGAAGAGATCCATTTCCACCGCTTCCCAGAACTTGTGGGCCTCTTTAAGGATGAAAGTAATCTTCCCACGTTCCTTCTTGAAGCAGTGACCAGATTGGCTCTGAAGCGGACACCTACATTCATCACATTCTGAGAAGTAGCATCTCCAGATAACTTTCTTTCCAAGTAATTCCCCAACTTTATAAAATTAAATAAACTGATGGGGGGAAAAAAGGGACAGGGTTCCACCATGGAAGAATATCATGGCAAAGAGAGAAGTGAGGACTGCTTCTTGCATGTTGAAAAATGCATAATGCATGTTTGCAATAATTAAGGGGTCCCATTCATCTGAAAAGGTGTAATCTCCCAGCACATCCTTATATATGAGAGATCCTCTAAAAACCTACTCATTTGTTGCCTAAATCTATAGCTTACTTTGGAACAGTTACATCCAAGAGAAAAACATTCTTTCCCTAGGTAACAGTCCAGTAGATTTTCCCGCCTCGATTCCTTTCTCCCAGCTATCTCTGGTCCCAGTGTGTGATTTTTTAAGCATTGCAAAATGTCAATACACAAACAAAGGAGACCAGCAGCAAACCCCTGCTATCACAGAATCTTGTTGTATAAACTGAGAAACACTGACATGTAATGAAACCTTATTCCCTTTTTTCCCTCCTCTTTGTAAATGATTTGCTTCCCCCTCCTTCTTCATGTATAAATAAACAGAAAAGTGTCTGTATATTTGGTGTTTTTTTCTCCTTTGGTCTTCATAATCAAGGGCTATTACAGCAATAGATCTTATCTGTGGAATGGCAGTCCCACTGTACCTTCAGTTCAGATTTTTGTTTATGCTTGGCTGCCATTGTGGCTGTTCCTGATAGTTTTAGGTCAGCCATGACAGACTATGGGTGACACTAAATAAACAAGCTGGGAGTCTGGGACCAGCCAGGAAGGAGTGGTACTAGGGCTCACAGTTTGATTTTCCTTGATTAATCGCCCCTTTTATTTGGAATAACTTATTGTGTACAGTACCTGCTTGTCTGGCTGAGCAAATTACACCATCAATAGGCAAGAACTTAGAAATCCTCATAAACAAAGAGAAACAAGGAAGACAAGCACGGCTTACTCAACTGCAAAGTGAAGCTGCTGGCTTTAGGAGCATGATCAGGGCTGTTTATTTATTTTCTTAAATAGTGTATAGCTCTTTCTTCTACTGCTTGTTATCCTGCTCTGACCTGAGTAACCTTGTCAAGCCACCTCCCAGGCTGCCCAGATAGTCACAACCAGCAGACTAATCATTCTGAATGATAAGAAAAGGCATGATGCCTAGCGCTTCATATCTCTGTATCCATAGTGGCTCCCCAGAAGGACTCCTCGTGTGTGTGTGTGTGTGTGTGTGTGTGTGTGTGCGCGCGCGCGCGTGTGCGTGTGTGTGTGCGCGCGCATGTGCACGCACGCGTGCTGCAGCTATTAGGTTTAAAGAAGAGGCTGCCGAATGGGGCCATACTTTTTATTTTATTTTCTGCCTTTTGACTCAGTTCAGAATCATCCCCAGTTCCTACTGTGTGTCAAGCAATGTAGTGTTTATTTTAAAATCATCGTTAACCATTAATGTCCTCAAACTGACTCATAAATTAAGCAAAAACTTGTGACTTGTGTAGCTGATTAAAATCATTTGGGAAGAAAATGTATTCCTCACATTCTACATAGTTTAAAAGCATAGCTGTCAGGAATATTGAGAATGCTTTGATTTAAATTTAGCAGGTTAACAAAAAGTCTTAGAAGTCATCCACATTGTAATAACAAAGTAATAATAATAACGGAATTTAGAAAAGTGTGCAAATAATTAGATTAGAAAAACAACTATCAAATGCTATGTGCGGGAAATTCATGGACAAATATCAATAAAGAACCTCACCAGTAATCAAAGAGGAATAAGAAGTAACATTATTAAAATATAATTTTTCACCTATTAAAAATGCAGTTTAGGGGTGCCTGGGAGACTCAGTTGGTTAAGCATCTGACTTCGGCTCAGGGCATGATCTCACGGTTTGTGGGTTCGAGCCCCATGTCAGGCTCTGTGCTGACAGCTCAGAGCCTGGAGCCTGCTTCAGACCCTGTGTTCTCCCTCTCTCTCTGCCTCTCCCCTGCTCATACTCTATTTCTCTCTCTCTCTTTCAAAAATAAACATTAAAAAAATTAAATATAAAAATGCAATTCTTTTTTAATTAAGGGCAATACTCTATGTTGCAAGACTATGGTGAGTTGGGTTTTCTCTTATTCTAAACTCTCCTGCTGCCAGTGGAAAAATAAATTTTTGTTATCTTTATGGAAAGTTAGAATTCCTATGGCCACCACCCTACTTCAAGGCCGTCCTTCTCAAGCTTTAATTTGTAAGAGAATCATCTAGGACTTAAGAAAAACTGCCCAGGTTCTGATTGACTAAATCCAGGTAGGAACTAAGATTCTTTATTTCTAACAAGATTGAAGGCAATGGGGATGTTCCAGTTTCAGGGACTATATTTTAAATTGCAAATTGTTAGGAGGCTCCTCAAAATTCCCCTCAAAGTGCTGTACCTAAGAAAGTGCATATAGAAGGCAGGTATCACATATGACTACACATATGATGATCATGGTATGGGCACTGAAGGACAGGAATGACCCAAAGATGAGGCCAATGCTTGAAGCCTACAGGTTTCCCAAGAAGATGTTAAGTTCTGTGTTAGATGTGTTATTTGGGAGGTTCCTAGCATATAACTATGTGGGCAGGTGTAAAAGGCAGAGAGACACGCAAGTTTTGAGCCTCAGGAAAGTCGACAGTAGAGGCATATCAGGTTGAGCCAATGAAACCATCAATAGCCAACCACTTTTAATATATAAAAATGGTCCTCTCATATGGTTCAACCTAGTAACTTAGAGGATCACTTTCATGGTGTAATAATTGAATGTGTGGAGGTATATGATATTAGCAAGTCTAAGCATGAAGACTGATCTAGGGACTGAAATTTGGGAAATTAGAGAATGAGCAGAAAAAGACAATAAATGAGACTGTATTTGTTTGCTAGAGCTGCTGCAACAAAGTAAAACAGACGAAATTCATTTTGTCACAGTTCTGGAAGGCATAAGTCTGAGATCAAGGTGTCAGTAAGGGCAGTTTCTTTGGAGATCTTTTTCCTTGGCTTGTAGATGGCCATCTGCTCCCTCAGTCTTCATTCCTTCTGTGCATGTCTGTGTCCTAATTTCCTCTTCTTATCAGGATGCCAGACATACTGCATTATGGCCAATCCTAATAATCTCATTTTAAGTTATTTACATCTTTAAAGATCCTATCTCCATATATAGTCACATTCTAAGCACTAGGAATTAGGGCTTCAATCTATGAATTTGAGGGAAACACAGCCCAGCCCATAACAAAAATTGACAAAGAATTTTCAACAAGATAGGAGGAACCAGCACTGCACTTTCAGAATGTTAAAGAAGGAGAATTTCAGCAGTAAACTCCAGAAACAAGAATACAATGGAAAGATAGTGGATGAGAGCTTGGAAGCGTTCATTGGATTTTTAACATGTAGGTCTTTGCTGATATTTGGAAAAGCAGTTTGGGTGATGAAATTGGGGATGGAACTCAGAACAGGAAGGGGAAGAAGGAAGACATCACAAAAAGATTAAAGGGTCCCATTGAACTAAATAAAAGAAACATAAATCCTTGGGTGATCCTTGGCCCAGCCCTGCTATGACCTAGCAGTTCTCTTTCTCTCTCAATTGAGGCACCTCTTTATTTACCCAGTAGGAGCCCAACTTTCTGCACCTTAAACCATGGGTAGTCCTAAGTTCTGGGACAATTTCTATACTACCCTCTGAACACTCTAGTACCTTGAGGATAAAACGTACAGTAGAAATCACTGGAAAATCATCTCCCTCCAGTAGATTGAGCTTAGTTAAGACTGCAAGCGTCAAAGAGGAAGGAAAAAGGTTCTTTTTTGTCTCAAAATTAGTCTAAGACAAATAGTCAACAGTGAGGCATCCAAGTACCTTTGCTGTTTCTGTGACATCATCTCCATAGCATTATGGCAAGGTCATAAAATCACCCATATTCTTCTGGCAGGTCTCCCTACTGTCAGATATCAAGGAAAAAGAAGTAAATTTAACCCAGATAAAAATAATTCAGTCATTCCAGTATAAAGCTTCCTTTTAGTTTAAACATTCAGTCCATTGATAATTCACTTTTAATCGAGATCCACTCGAGTACTCTCTCCTTTGAGGATCCAACCACTTGCAGATTTTGCCATCTTCTCCCTTCTCTTCTCAAAATGGTGTCTGGGTATATGTTAGGGGAAGGGGCTTGCCAAGTCTTTGTGGCAGTGGATTGAAGAAGTTCTCTGATCTGATGATGTCTCTGCTTCTCTTTGACTTGGTTGCTACTCCCTCTGCTGGCACTCAGGTCTGAAGTCAGTTGCTAATGTGCTTGATGCATACATGGCCCATTCTAACTTGAGTGGGGCCAGTTGGTGACCCCTTGACTCTTATTGCTGAATTGCCATAGGCATCCAGTATTCAGCCCCTGCTTTGATTTACCACCCTCCACCCCGCCCAGAGTAGATACCATGGTAGGCCTACTAGATCTCAACTCTGCCCCAACTAGAATACAATCTTAGCAAGGGCAGGGTTTTATCAATAGAATTTTTCACTGCTGTATTCCCAGTGCTCAGAACCATCTCAAATCCATAGTCAGCAGTCAGCAATCAGCACTTAATAAATATCTAGGATAAATGAATTTCTTCTAGGCTTGGCTCTTGCTGTGCTAAAGGAAAAATACTCTTTTTTCCCTCTTTCTTTCTTCTTCTCACCTAATTCTACATGTATTTGGTGAAATCTTTATTTGAATATCCAAAACTGAACATTAGCTCTTTTTTTTTTCACTTTGTTATCACTTTTCTAATGAGTCTAAACCCTTCCTCCTTCCTCTCTTCCCACCTTTGCACAAAAGGAGATAGTTCCTTCAGCCCATGGAGAAAACGCCATTCAACACACACACACACACACACACACACACACACACACACACACACATTTAGTGCCCCCCCCCCCAAGTTGATAAAGAAGGAAGGCGTTTCCCCAGTGTTGGGTTTCATGCCTTTCATAACACACTGAAAGGAAAGAATCATTAAAGGCAAAATGACAAAGTTTTAGGAGGGAATCCTTCTTCTTCTACCTTATTTCTTCCTGTGGGGGAGTTCCTTGCTCCTCTTTCACTGCACCAGCAAAGATGAAGGCATAAGAGGCAAATGGAGTTACTTATCAGATTAGTACATTTGATATGACCCTGCCCCCCCTCCTTGCTCCTAGGGAGCAGGTCAGCCCATTGGATGCTGGGAGTCAGCTCAGCCCGCCCATCTGAACACGCTTTAAGATATATTGTTCAAATTTTATCAGTAATAAAGGTGATCTTTCAGTACTCCATTAGCTTACTGCTGATTTATTTCTTGATTAATTCAGAATCCGGTAAGGAAGAGAAGTATTATTTATCACGCTGCCTCAGAAAACCCCCAAACTGGAATATTCTCCTCAACCTAGATCTATCAATAGACACTTAGTCATTAGATAACGAAAATCCAAAGTATGCATGGTATGGATGAAATAAATGCCCGGATTAAATTATGTAACATGTTGCAGAGCATTGGAGATAACAGAACTCCAGCATTCTGAAGCTATCCAGCCCCATCTTTTCCCTTCCAGCTTGGTCATACTGCTTATCTTGTCTAGATTTGCTAAAGAAACAAATTTAAAGAACTTTCCTTATTAACCAGTTGCACTTTTTTTTTCCTAAAGATTGTATTATAAAATCCTTCTTTGGCTAACAGTAGTGCAAAGGAAGGACTCTCAACTAGAAAACAGAGAAGCTTCCATAGTTTCTATTCCAGTCACTTTATGCTCTGTTGCTTCAGCTCTGAGGGGGACAGGTGGACTAGATGTGCTCTAACATGACATTCTGTACATATTCTAGACAATTTGTCCTCTTCATCTCAGATAGAGTGCAAATGTAGTCAATCAGCATTCTTCAATAAGTAAGCTTTCATAAAGTCACCTCTAAATTAAAGATATTCCTCAGCCCTATTTTTCTAATCTTAGTAGAATCACCTTTGTGTCCCTTCTCAGGTATTATTTGTCGATCAGTTGAGTGGTAACTTTTTGGTTCCAAAATACATTTTAAATAGTGATGCTTTTTTTTTTCCAAGGGGATGTTGGCCAGAGTAGCTGACACTAGAATAGTTTAATTAGTTACGCATTTGCCTCCTATCCAGGTCCAATAAATATGCATTCATCAGCACAGCTGCATCTCAGCATGCACATTTAAATTAAAGAGGCTTCCTCAGAGGCTGGGGCAATCCTGGCATCTCCTCACTTTGCCAGAAGCCACATCAAATCCTGAATCAGTTGTCTCTTCAGAATTTCTTCATAGGTGCCTTCTTGTAACAATTACAAACATGTTGCCAGATTAGATTTTCATATTGCTGCCTAATAACCTAGGGATGATTTCTAAATGACATACTAGCACCTAGTTCTTTAATGAAATGAAATATTTTTTTCTCTCTTAAATGGATATACATCAATGACGTTTGATATAAGAGAAGACTATTGTCCCATGTTTTTCTTTCAGCTTCACTATTACTTTTCTAGAAAAAAGCATCATTAATTGAAAATGAAATTGAACCTCACAGATTTGTTTTTGTACATTAGGATCCCAATGTAAGTTATCCCAGCTAATAGACGTCAGATTCATGGACATTCAAAATAAGATGCTATTTCTTGAATGTTAACATCCTACAATTATGTAGGTATTCTTTTCTTCCCAATCTGAAGTCCCTAGCTAATAGGAAAAGGGGGCACTGTTATGCAGTTTCTGACCAGGGCTGTGTCAGTCTCTGAACATTCATCTACAGCTTGCACCTGACAGGAAGCAATGATGGATGAGCCCACTTGCTATTTGTTCTCCCCTGCAGAGCATTTGGGCTTTCTTCTTTTCCAGAGAGCCAAAGGGAAATGGATGAGAAGGAGACGGATGGGCATTTAAGAGGCACCTGCAGGGACCCTGTATGTGTGACAGGCATCAGTGGTACCTGTCACCACATGGAACCAGGCCAGGAGGTTTCAGGACCTCCACCACATACCCCCTCCAGTCTGGTCCTCAGATTGGACCTAGAGAAGAGACCCATATCGGACCCAGAGAAGAAAAGATCTTGCTTAGCCATATGTAAGTGCCTCCTTGAGAGCTGCCCACATTGAAACTTTATAGGCTGGAGCCAAGTAACAACTGTCACTATCCCCGCATGAAGAGGACTTCATACATTTTGAAGACAGACAGAGTGAACAAAACAGGGTGGTGGTGAGGCGGGATGGGGTAAGGGGGTGATGAAGAGAGGGAAGTGAAGAGAGAAATGGTGAAGGAGATTGCAGATTTTCCTCCTACTGTTCGCTTCTTTAAATAATGAGAAGGTTAATGCTTTCTGCAGTCCTAAAATATACCTATGCCTGCCAGGTTCCTGAAGGTTAATTGCTCCTGCTGGGGGAGCTGCCCTCATTTGTTATGCCTTTTAATGACCTTCCTGTAGGCAAACTCCAGAAGAGGCCTGCCTGCAGGTGTGCTGCACGCTCAGGAGGCGACAACCCCTCTCAGGGCAACGTGTGATGGGGGGGTTGAGTGCTGGAAAAGTTGATTGGTGATTGGCAGTGATTGATATTCAGGGGCAACAGTTGCTAGACAATTTCACATTTGCATCTGTCTTTTAGGTTTCCAGTGGAGTTTTCAATTCCCTTCCTATAACCTTCAAGTTCTTTATTATCCACATCGTGCTTCTATAACACGATTCATGCCTGTTGACAAGGTAGGTTGACAAGAGAAATGAATGGCATGACACAACCAAGTCCAGGGCCACACGGTTTGCCCTTCCACTGGGAACAACGAATATTTCAAATCCAAAAATTGAGATACACAGACACCTGTCTGAAACAGGAAATTCCAGGACAAGGAACGACCATAAATTTTTTTGCAACAAACTAATCCCTAGGGACTCCGATGATTAAACTGGGCTACACGAGGCCAATTTCCTAACCTGAAAAGTAGATGTTAAAAGTGTATGCATCGCTATTCTTTTGATATAAAGGTAGAAACTGTTTCCAACTGTAGGGCTTAGTTTAGCCACTCATTTTTACCAGCAACAGCAGAGGGATTCTTTGCTTTCCTTATAGCAGTTCACACCTACATGGTCCTCTCCCATCTTCTTAATCAACTGACAAGGAGACACACACTCACATATGCCTGCTCCCCTACTTCAAGCTATTTCTAGAAGAAGGTAGAGAAGCAGGCAACCACCCATGTGGAGTGTAAAAGGGCAGGGGACAAACCTCCTTCCAGTAGTCATAATATGCTAGAGGCGCTGCCCTGACTATCGTTATAGCTTCACTTCTTTGGTTCTGGAAGGAATTTCTATCCTCTTTGGGTCCTCTTTTACATAGTAATAAGGTTGGTAGAGGCCATATGCTTTATTTGCTCACTGTGTTAGGTGTGGTGTGGAAAAGACATGACAGTAGGCTTGGTGTGGAAACATATAATGACTAAGTCCCAGCTCTACCACTGTGAATATGGGTTGAGTACTTTGTTTCCTTAAGCTCCAACTCAGTCATCTGTGCAAAATGGAATTAATACTCTCTGTCCCACCTACGTCTCTGGGTGATTGTGAAGGTCAAAGGAAATATTTTGTATAGAGATGCATGTAAACTGTAAAGACCCTATCAATTCAACATTGTTGATTAATGTCTTAGTTGAGATCACGTAATAGCTCAGTTAAACAAAATGCTAAATCTGTAAAAATGTGCCTGCACTGAGGTGGGTAGTTCTAAACTTGACTAATGCCAAGTATGGTGAGGGAGAGAGAAGTACAGGTACAGAGCAAGGCATCTAGACTAATCATTAGAATTGTTTGACAGATACTCACGCCTTTTCCAGGAACATGGAGGGATTTTATTTCCCTGACCAACTAAAGATAATAAGACCATGGTTGTTGGGGTTTTTTGTTTGTTTTTGTTTGCTTGTTTTGCTTTGCAATAAACATGACCAAAAGAAAGAAATATGTTCATCAACAGGATACCTCTACCTACTTGGTCCTGGAGAAGTTATGATATGCAGAAATCCCTGTTAACCCCTGTTAGACATGGAGTATGAATAAGAAATAAACTTTTGTTGCATTAAGCCAATGAGATTTTAGGATCATTTGCAGCTGGTATGAGTCGAACATAAATTTTGTGCATGAACCATCTCCCTAGATTTGGCCCTCTCTCTGTTGTACTTTATCTCCTGCTCTTTGGGGGAAAGAGACTCTGATGATGGTTTTCCTATGGATAATTTACATTTGATAACAGTGTTACAGGATTGGTCTAACCAGTAAGTTGTCTTTGGTTTACTTTATTGAAAAGCACAGGAATGGAAACACTGTGACTCAGTTTTTATTTGTCCAACCTTTGGCAGCTTATCCTTACATAAAAGCTGAGAGATCTTCTCTCTGCAAGGAGAGCCACCTGCAGGAACTGGCAAATACCAAATGAGCACTAAGCAAATTCTGGAAGGCTGTTAATGGGAATCATTAAATGGAGTTAACTGTCATGAAAAAGTAAACTTTGAAGAAATATGAAGGATGAAAAGGCTAAAGTTTAGCAACATAAAAAAAGGGAAAAAAATAGGAAGACCAGAGAGCAATTTTATAGTCCCCCAAAAGCCTTCACCATAGGTGGGAAACCAACTGGGCCAGAGGATATTTGAGGTCAATTCCATTATGTCTCAGTTGGAAGTTTCTGGTTTGTAATCAACAAAACCCAACTCTAATATAATCAACAAAACCTAAATCTAATTTAAACAGAAAAACAAAATTTACTAGAAAGATATTGAGCACCTCACAGCATGGTAAAGAAGCTGAAAGAACAGACTCAGCAAGGATTAAGGCCAAAGCAACAATGAGGGTCCAGGGAGTAGGTAGGGGCAAGTAGACAGTCTTGGAAATCAGTGAGCTCTTGCCATTTTGAGGAAGTTTTGTTTTGCTTTTGTTGTTTTTGTCACTTTGCTTCATGTCAAATTGTTGGTAGAAGGTTTGGATCACAGACTTTTGCCAAGGCCAGAGCGGGGCAGGACACCTTGGTTGACAGTCCCAGGAGATTCTATGCAATAGGGCAAAATTGAAATGATGTTACCAGGAAAAACAAATGTTGAGCAATAAAAAAATTCTACCAAAACCAACAATAGAAATGTATTTCTGGAGTGGTAAGACTGAGTTTAGATTTGACTTAAGAAATAACTAGAAGGGTGCCTGGGTGGCTCAGTCAGTTAAGCATCCAACTTTGGCCCTGGTCATGATCTCATGGCTCATGGGTTCGAGTTCTGTGGTGGGCTCTGTGCTGATAGCTCAAAGCCTGGAGCCTACTTCAGATTCTTTGTCTCCCTCCCCCATTCACACTTTCTCTCTCTCTCTCTCTCTCTCTCTCTCTCTCTCTCTCTCTCTCTCTCTCCCTCTGTCTCTCTGAAAAATAAATAAACATTAAAAAAGTAGTTTAGAGAAATAACTAGAAACTGTAGTAGGTAGATTGCACCTGGAAATGCTATTCCCTAAATAATACTTACAGAAATGATCCTTACTTTTGGGTTCACTCACACACACACACACACACACACACACACACACACACACAAAGTAAAAAAAAAAAAAAGAAGAAAACAATAGTCAGGTAACAGATTACCGGAATAGTATGAATTCATATGAAGTAGTCATTTCTTGTGAGATGCCAACTTTTCAAAAGAACAAGGACTAAATCTGAACCCTCTGAAAAATTGTCAGAGGTAGCAATGGACTTGATTTGGGGATTGAAACAGAGAGGACTTAAAGACAACTCATGTTGCAGCAAGATAATCAAATCATGGGGGCACCTGGGTGGCTCAGTCAGTCAAGCAGCCGACTTTGGCTCAGGTCATGATCTCGCGGTCCGTGAGTTCGAGCCCCACGTCAGGCTCTGTGCTGACAGCTCAAAGCCTGGAGCCTGTTTCAGATTCTGTGTCTCCTTCCTCTGACCCTCCCCTATTCACGCTCTGTCTCTCCCTGTCTCAAAAATAAATAAAAATGAAAAATATATATATATTGTTTAAAAAAAGATAATCAAATCATGTAGAAAAGCTTAATACCAAGCAGATAGCAATAATTAAAAATGATTCTCGTTTAACAACTTTGAATGCAGCACACTGATTTCAAGATTTCTGCAAGTGATTAATCTTTTCTCTACATGATAAATTGAATTGAATTTCTATGTTTGGACTCCATGAATGCTGATGGGCCCAAAATCTCCTTTTAAATCCATTTTTAAAAAATTCCTTTCCTCTCTTTCTTCGATTCATCACCCTAAGAAATGCTGTTCAGATTGTGGTGAGTTCTAAATGGATTGATTGCTTGTTTTAAATAGCTTTCTCATTTCCTTTGGGGGGAGGAATTGTACTTTTAAGAAGGCCTGCTCTGAAGCATAATGCAAGATCACAATTCGAGATTCCTCTCATATTTTCAAGCAGGAATATGAAATGAGACACCTCCAGTACCTGAGGAGAGTTAGAATTTTTCTCAGAAGACGGGAGGTTTTGTTCTTTTATCTGCATTGTGTGTGTAAATGCAGGGTGTGCACGTGCACATTCACAGGCCTTTAAAGATAGGTGGAAAAAGGGCACTGATGTTGAGAAGCATGAGAAATACAGCACAAGAGGAACAGAATATATCCTTTTAGGGAGAGAGACTGTGTCAAGGAGAAGGGACGACCTTAGGCTGACAGACAAGGAAGTGAGAGGGTGGAAGTTTTCAAAAGTTAATAACTTAATGAACTTTAAATTTCCAAAAATAAAAGGGAAAAAGAAGATACGTGTTCCTATTTAAGAACTCTACGCTTGGAATTAAGAATGTTATTTTACCTAAGCATTAGAACTCCTACAGAGAAAAGAGTTTGGAATCTAAGTATTAAGTTTGAAATATACCTTCCTCTAGGAATAATGAGTGCCAAGTTCAGCTGACTTTTCACATCTCCCTCTAGCCATTAGGGGGGAGGGAGGGGGGTAATTGACGAATGGACTGTGAGGAGAGGTCTTTATTTGGGTCTTTCAGAAGAAGATCTTCAGAACCAAAGTATTTTGTAGTTTGAATGACTAAAATGAGTCCCTGAGGCTTAAGATTCTCGAAGAAATCCCAACCCTTTGGGCAGGTCTGGAAGGCTTTTTATTTATAATGCTCAAATATAAAAAGTGGTGACCAGCTATTCTCCTGGTCTGGTCCTTGCCAAGGCCAGAAAAAGAAGGAAGGATCTAAATCACAAAAAGAGGGTTATTTAAACATAAGTAAGCACTTCCTGCTTTGATTCAGTGGGAGGAAAAAATATACCACAGTCCAAAGAACACAGATTTAGGCAGAGCTTTGTCACTAACTATCAGATTGAAGTGGACAAGTTATGTGAAGTGTGTGATCCCCAGTTTCCTCTTCTTTAGAAAAATGGTGCTGAACTAGATTCTCACTCATGTCACTTCCACAGTTAATGACAGAGCTGTGTCTACAATCCATGGCTCTGGATTTCGTCCACTTCTTTAACCCATCATCCATCTCCAGCCTATGCTATAAAGGGCTTAATGTAGACCAGGGAGAAGAGAGGAGAAAATTTGTTTGGGAAGAGTTGATCGGAGCTGTGCATTTCAAAGGACAAGGTGCTTCCTTACTATGAAGCCAGGTTGACATAATTCAAGAAAACCTGAAACTGGCTTTCACCTGGAAAAATTGAATGATGAATGGCTACCTCTCTGAACAGAGAATAGGGGCTACACTGGATGCAAGCTACATTTAATCAACAGCAGGTAAGGATGCTTATTTCTTATAGGTGGCATATAGTAGCAGAGCTTGAATACTTGAAAGAATCCTACCCAACAGATCGAACAGACTGGAAACCTCTGTGAATGGTCATTCAGAAGGTACATCAACTGCACCAAGGAATGGTCAAGCAGAAGTCCCTTTCCAGGAATCTCAAAGAATTCACAATATATTTCATGAAACAAAGAACCACTATCTTGTCATGGGCCACACATAGGACCTAAATTTATAGTACAGAAGATCAGTCATATTAGAACTTGACCTTTCCTTCTAATCATCCTTCTTTCTTGAACCTAACTTTGGAGAAGACAGATAAAGCATATAAAAGTTAGAAAGTAGGTATAGCAAAGAAAGAAGAAGAAATAAGAAAGAAAGAGAGAAAGAGAAGGAGACAGGGAGGAAAAAGAAGAAAAAATAGAAGGGAAGGGAAGGAAGGGAAGGGAAGGGAAGGGAAGGGAAGGGAAGGGAAGGGAAGGGAAGGGAAGGGAAGGGAAGGGAAGGGAAGGGAAGGGAAGGGAAGGAAAGAGAAGGGAAGGGAAGGGAAGACAAGGCAAGACAAGACAAGACAAGACAAAACAAGACAAGACAAGACAAGAGAGAAGAAAATTGGCCATATGCCTTTCCTCACTACAGACTTCTAAATATGGCTCTAGCTTAATCTACAGTGGAGAAAGGAGAAATATGGGATTGGATGAGAGATTCAAATTTTTATATTAGACTTAAATTGACCTAAGTTTTTAATAGTGAGGTAGATTATTGTTCAGCAATGGTTCATTCTCTCTACCTCCTAGAGGAGTATGCTTCCCTCCTTATTTAAGCATATGGGTTGGAAGTGACTATGTGGATGTTCCAAGCCTACACCTTCAGTTAGTTAGCATAAATGTTTTCTGTAACCCCTCTGGAAGCTCCTGACTTCGCCAAGAAAAGAACATGCCCCAGAAAGTCTCCACTCCTCCCAGCTGGGGGTCTCAAAACAAGACAAATGAAGTAGAGCTATGATGGGCAATCTGCACACTGCACCCTGAAGCAGAGCCACTCAGGTAACCACTTGCTTATGAGAATGAAAATCAATGCTTATGGCCACAAATTTGGGGATGGTCATCATGCATCATTATTGTGGCAAGGGCTGACTGAGCTCCAAAGTAATACATTCAAAGAGATGAAAAGTCAAAGAGAATAAAAAGAAATTCAATGGAAATTTTCCCTCCTTCTACAATTACCCTAGCCAATAACTTCCCTACCTACAGGCACATACTTTTATTAGGTCCTTGGTAATACCCCAAAAGGTATTCAATCATACATACTTATATATGAATATGTATGTGTTTCTCCCTTTATCACATATTGGTAGGTTATCATATTTACTTTCTTGCTTTTTTCCCCACTTAACATTTTGTTTAGTATGCCAAGAACATCTCCATTTTTTTGGCACCACATAGTGAGCATTATATTAATGTATGGATCATAGTTTCTAATACGGTACCTGAAAAGTGATCAAGAAAAGTCAGCGGATCTGCTGAATACATTGTCCAGGGGTAGTCATGGAGCACTGAGTGGGTGGGGTTAAAAGGCTATAGTAGGAAAAAAAAATTATTTACTGCCTTGAAACCTACTGAGTGCTGCCCATTCAGTGAGCCAGTTATTACTAGGAT
Source organism: Felis catus (assembly GCF_018350175.1). Lineage (NCBI taxonomy): Eukaryota > Metazoa > Chordata > Mammalia > Carnivora > Felidae > Felis > Felis catus. The sequence continues at coordinate 66,980,325 of NC_058373.1, forward strand.
TAAATGAGTGAGTACAAGTAAATCACTTAGAATAGTGTCTGGCATACAGTAAATGTTCAGTATATACATTTGACCCTTGAATGTATATTAGGGTTAGAACTATGTGGGTCCACTCATACACAGATTTTTTTTGATAAATATGGTACAGCACTGTACACGTATTTTCTCTTCCTTATAATTTTCTTAACACTTTCTTTTCTCTAGCTTACTTTATTGTAAAAATACAGTATATGATACATACAACATACAAAATATCTGTTGATTGACTGTTTATGTTATTGGTAAGGCTTTCAGTCAACAATAGTCTATTACTAGTTAAGTTTGGGAGAAGTCAAAAGTTATACACAGATTTTTGACTGCATGGGGGTAGCACTGCTGACCCTCACACAGATCAAGGGTCAGCTATGATTGTTCCCTCCTTTTCTTCCCTCTAGCTTTGGCTGCACTCACCTCACACAATCAGAGGATCTCCCTGCACCCCTCGGAGGACTCCTATGCAGTGTACTCATCCCTCGCCTTCATTGTCTATGTTTCATATGTCTCTGTCCTCATAGGACTGGAATCACATAGATTTGAAGTCAAATAGATTCAAGGTTCAAGTCTGAGCTATGTATTCATTCTTATGTGATCTTGGACCATGCCAGGCATTATTTTCCTGTTGTGTAAAATGGGGCAAATTACACATACCTCATAATGTTTTTGTATAGTTTAAAGGGACAATGTAAATAACATGCCTGACACCTAGTAGCCTCTGAATAAATGTAACTCCCTTGACTCCAATTTTCTCTCCTCCTTTTCTTTATTGATAGTCTTCTTCATTTCCAGGAGGCCATCTATCTCTATGTAAGCAATCCCCAAATCTCTATAGATCACCTAATTTCTATTTTGCAAATGAGCAAATAAAGTCTCACTCTTTCCCAAGTGCACAAGGACCTGTCAGACATAACAAAGAGATGTCACTGGCAACTCCATTGCAATAGATTCAAATCAATCTTTCCTTTCCCACTGATTTCAAATTATCCTCCCCACTTGACTCTCTTGCCTGTGAATGAGCCTATTTACCCATTCTTTAAACCTCACTGCCATTTTCGATTCTCTTTCCCATTCCTCATATATATCCATTCATTTGCTGAGCCCATATATTCATAATGATTATGTAATCAAAGGTCTTCAAAGCTGGAAGAAATTTTGGTGCTTGCACTAGAAACCATCCCTGTTCCACAGATGAGGAAAACTAAGATCGAGAGAAGTAAGGGGAGGTCTAGTTAGAGGACAGGTAGGACTAAGATCTGAGTTCTTGGAAATGCAGGACTATGTTCTTTCCATAACACTTCATTAATAGACTTCTTTCTTGACATTTCTGCTACTCCCACCATGGATCAGGGCATTGTAAGTCTTCCCCATTATTACAGCAGCCTTCTACCTCTTCCCTCTGCCCCAGTTTATCCATATACACCCTCCTGACTTATCTCATGACAATACAGTCTGCCATGATTCTGGATTATGGCATCCCTTCTTGTTTCCACAGTAGACCTTGGGTACTGTTTTTCATACTTCATCATTTTGTAATCACCTGCACAACTTTGGTCATGTTCATTTTCACATACACTTAACATTAATTTAACAGTTTCTTAACTCTGCCTTATGTGGACTCATTTTTTCCCTTTAGCTCCATCCAAAAAATAATAATCTGTGAAATCATGAGTTTGGTACAATAATGTATTTTTTAATGTGTGTTGAAAAATATATTAAAATTAAGATTATTTCCCATATATCACCTAAAACCATGTCAAATACCACATTTCAGAAGATACTAACCCAGTAAATGAGTGAAAATTCAAATAAAATTCAATTGGTTTAAAAAAGAATGTGCAAACAATTAGAATGTCCTGAAAATAAGGTAGTAAGTTTCCTATCCCTAGAGATATGCAACCCAAGATTGACCAATCACTTTTAAGGGATTATATGCATTAAAAACTTAGAATAGATTATCCTCAAGGTTTTTTTTTTTTTCCCCAACTCTGAGATTCCATGATTTTAAGGTCTAACTAGTACTTTTTAATTAGTTACTACTGAATGATTCTTTTGTAGAATAAATTTTAACTCCCTCTTCCCCCATGAGAAAGCCGTGGTTGTTCTCTACTGCCTTCTAAGTGAAATATTTTGTGAAATGAGAGGATTACTCCATCCTTTTAATCTGGTAACGTTTCCAATAAAGTTTCTACTTGTTTATTTAATCAAACAATTTCTTTTTACTTGTACTCCTCCAGACATCCATTTTAGATCCTCTCCAAAAAGGATACACTTCAACCCCAAGCCAAAGGTCATTTCCTAAGTAGAAACTCCACTGAAATCAACAGAAAGCACTAGCATCTTAATTCTTTTGGAGTTAGGAACATTTTTCCTCAAACTGGATCACAGAATTAAACCTGGCCTACTCTCATTTCTGAATTTCTATTTTGTCTTTACTTCCCATTTCTTAAAAAAAATAACAACTGCACCATTCCTCAAAAAGGTGAGAAGGGTCTAGACTACTAATCTCTCTTTGAAAAAAAGAAAGAGAATTTATAGCTTTTAGTGGTTGTGAAAACCAGGAAATAATAGAGAAATCATGCATTCTGCAGGAATTCTCCTGAGTGTATTAAATTAAACTGACAGCATTGATATCGCTATTCATGTTGAAATAATTAGCAATTCTAAGGCTATTAATGGTGTATTGTATCACTGTTTTAGAATTGGTAGGATGAATGCAAAAACCTTTTGGTGACTTTTGCTCCTACTAAAATTTAATTAGCCTTAGTTACTGACCTCATGTTTTATGTAACAGTACACTCCAAAATGATCTCATAAAGAATTGAAGTTTTAGAAGAAAGTCATTCTTGCTTTAAAAACTAGCATCGCATAAAAGTTCTCTGAGTGTTTTTTAACTACTTTTGCAAAGTATTCTTATAATTGCTAACATTACCTATGGGACTGACTGACTTTGAATTTAATTGAAGTAAAAATGCATCTCTTTGACAAGGTCACTCTTTAACGTGGAGCTCTACTACTTTGCATTATAGTTCTGATTTTTTTTCTTTCTAAATTAACTATGATCTATAAAATTATCGATAAAGAATAATACCTTGGCCATCAAATATTAATAATGATTACAAGAGGGGGAAACTACCTTTAATGCACATAAAATTTATGGGTGGTAGTGATCTCTACTAAATCTGGAAGACTGAGCCTGCGCAGCTGAGGGTGGGCAATGCAGTGGGGTTCAATGGAAGAATCGGAGCCAGAACCGTTATGCTTCATGAGACATTTGAGACTATGATGTCTAAACTAGTTGAAATCAAACAAAGGCTTAAAAACTAAATAAAACAGGAAGTACTACACATGGTACAGTGCTGTTGTTTGGGGGTACGTGGGAAGGAGTTAATCCACTAATACCTCCATGTTGTTTCAGTTGGAGTTTTATAAATGCGCTGTGATTTTGTGATTGTGCATAACGTGTTCTGAAAGCACATTATGGAAATGGCTTTTAATTTTTTATTAATAAATTATCTTTCTTTGACAATTTCATACATATTGTACTTTCTACCCCTTCAGAAAGTTACTACTAAACGTATCCTCTCAGTTTTGAAAAAAAGGCGAAGAGTGCTATAATTTTCCTCCTAGTGGGTCAGTTGACCTAGAAGCTTACACTAAACTTCCTTCTGAGCTAAAGCCAGAATCATGCTGGTCAAACAAAGCACAAGAGCTCAATATGCTCAAAATGCAATGTCTGAGTGACCTGGGGCTTTTTTCCATGTAACCTTCAGCTCCTTAAGAACTCTTATTTTTAAAAAAAAGCCATCTTTTTTCAATATTATAATTTTATTATGCTAGAAGCTACAGGGCACAACAGTAACTGTGGGACTCTATTGGCAAATATCACTTGAGGCAGGGTTGTTATTCCAGAATGAGTCACAGACTATGAGTGTTGCAGTGATAGCTTTATGGAATGAGAGGAACAGCATGGTGGGTTGGAAAGAGCATGAACCCTGGAGGTAAAAGGAAACAAAGAAAGACAAAACACTGGGTTCAAGGTTCAACTACTTGCAAGATATCAATATGGATAAATCACTAAATCCTGTGAGCTTCAGTTTCTTTAGCCACAAAACGGAGTCAATACAGATTGACTTCCAGTTTTCTTGGAGAGTCAAATGAGGTCATATGTATTAAAAATATCTGAACTTCCAAGAAGCCATATACATATATAAGTTGCAGTCATTAAAATAAAGGTAATTCAACTTTGCCATGTCAGACCTGCTCCTCATTTGGAGCTCCCTGCACAGGACCCATGGACGACAGAAACACACTCCTCTTCCAGTTTTATCTCATCTCCGCACAGAAGAGAGTGTTGTACTAATCCTTTATGTGGTCGAGGAATTTATTTTACCTGTGATTCATGTTATAATCAGTCAACAAACTTACTGTCTGCTCTGTGTAGATCAACATGTTGGGCCCTGTAAAATTAAAGAAAAAAGTAATGAAAAAAAAAGAGTGTGTAATTTAATTAAAAGGACTAAGCAGATGCATGAAAGAGCTGAAGAATGTGAAAAACTATATCAAGTCAAATGAAGCTATCTACATGTTCATAGATGGATCCGTTAAAGAGGCAAGTTTTAAAAAGGTTCTGGGCCTGGAATAGCAGAGTGCAAGGGGAAGTGGTATTTTCAAGGAGAAAAAATAGTTGGCACAGCAAGGACTTATTCCATGGCCTCCTTAGATGTCCATTCAACCTAGTAATTATATACTCTCCTCTTGCTTCTCCTCCCAACATTAGTCTATTAAATAACTATAGCTTGAGTGCTATAGAACCAGATATATATCTGTCCCAGAAGTCTGTCCTAAAATTAAATTAAAGCACAAAATGGACTCTATTAGGAAGGTTTTAGAATATTGCATATACACCCATCCAATAAAAGAGGGCTTTGTGGGAAAGATTGATTTTTTTATAGAGAGAGCTTGAAAGAACACGCATATGCATTCCTAGTTTTTCTCTTCTTTCCTGAGGTAGAGCAGGGCTGGGTTTCTGTTTTTCTTTTTACTTATAGATACAATACAGTACCAGAGGCTGAGAACTTGAGTTTTACACACAATGGGCAAATCACTTGCCCTCTTGACTCTCAGTTTTTCCATTTCAAAATAGTAATTCTGTATTTTCTCCAGAATTTTTAGAACAGAGAATCAGAGAATATTGAATTTCTTGTGAGTAAACAAAACACTATAAAGTTTAAATTTTGGCTTATGTTAATAATCTCTTTTAAAACAACCAAGATACCTGTAAGAAAACCTATCAGCCTTCTTTGAGCACATTTTTATAAGAGTTCCTCTTATATCAACTGGAACTGAGCTTTTAAGAAAGTCTACAATGGATTAGAAAAGCTTAAGATGAAACTTGGCCTTTGCTGAATGGAAGTCTATGACCCTGAGATACGCAAAGAGGTACCCAACCAAAGAGGAAAGAATTACTTTACCTTATTGTGGATGACTACTCTTCTGCTTTTATTGAAAATTTTCTAAATTCTCTACTAATTACTCTTAAATGTGTACATAAATTAGCCACTCAACCAGAATATTTTAAATTACTATCCAATTATATTTCTGGACTTCAGCCTCTTAAACTGCTCAAGGACAACAAAGAATTCCATTGAAGAAAAATGAACTTATCTGAGATCTTTCCCACTGAATGATCAGGAAAGATGTCTTTTTTAATGAAAATATGATGTGAAACAACACAAATCGAGCAAATATGGGAGAGGGTATCTGATCTAGAGCTCTACTTTTACAAAAGTAACAAATGAGTAAAAAACAAAAAAACATGAAGCCTCAGTATCTTCAACAATTCTACATGGGTGTTCAAAACCAAGAAGTTACCTGTCATTAATGCAAGAAAATGCTAGAGATGCTATGTTTTATTTTCTCACATAAATTTTAGATGAAGACTTGAAAATGGATTCTTTGAGTTGACAGCAGCAGTAGTCAAATCCCATTCTAACCCCATCCCCAGACAAGGTCAGGAAAAGCTCTTGAAAGTGGCTTATTTTACATCATAGCCCCAGGTTAAGCCAAAATAATCCAGGAGGAGGAAAACAACAATCATAACAACAAAAAAATTCCCACAGTGAGCTACACACCCCAGATGCCCAGACTTTCCATGGGATCTTAATGAGGGTCAGAGGTCAGTGCTAAGGAGCCTGGTGAAACAGTGAGAACCAAGATCCTGTTTCCATTTTAATGCCCTTATGTTTATGTTTTGCCTTCTGCAGGGGAAAGGCCGAGACAATTCTACTTCCAGGGAGGCCAGAGAAAAATGCACTGGATATAGTAGTTTGACAGAAAAATAGGGGTGTTCCATAGGGCTAAGGGTAGCCTCAGTTCAGAAAAATTCAGAACTGCCAAAAAGTATACTGTTAGCTGAAAGTTCTCATTCAACCCTGGCCTAAAATTAAAGTATATTATTAAAATAAAGACCATTGTTTTCAATCTGCCCCTTCACCTCTCCACCCACACACCTCCAGAGAAGGCTGCTCATGTTTAAATTTAGCAAAAATGTTAGTTACATAATAGTCATGAGCCAACTCAACATCCCAGTTTCCCAATTTGTCATGCCTGACCTTCCTATCACACTCTGATAAACCTCATTCTATTACAGCTGCTTATTTTGCTTATCTTAGAGACCCAGATTATAGTTTATCATTAATTTAAAGTTACCTATTTGCTTACACATTTCAGTCAAAACTGGGTTTTCTCTCTACAGCACAATTTTCCCCTGTGGGTAAAATGCTAGACCCCCTCCAACCAACCCTTAAACCCCCTGCCCTTTCTCAGCTTCTGAACCTTCGATAACCTCTGAGACTAGATCTAAATCAACATCTCATGTAGTTCCTGAGCTTATCACTTTGGGATAACTTTAGCTTCTGGCTTCCAGGCCAGGACTTGCTGGAAATCCTGAAACAACATGAGTACGTTCATCCTAGAGGGAAGTCCAATGGAGGATCGGAAATGCCACAGTCTCTTCTATTCTGACCTGACCAAATGTCTAGTTGGTCCTGGCTGGGATTCAGGAGGAGCGAGCTTCTCAGACCATCCCGTGGTTAAACAGATGAGAGAAAATGTCATGACAGCCTCATCCTAGAGAACAGGGAACGCGGTTCTTTAGCCTAGGTCTAGTACTGAAAATGAAATAAGCCATAGACCCTCGTGGTTAGCAATTTCAAGCAAAGTTTATTGAGCGCCTACTCTGTGCCAAGCTCTGGGATATGCACTTTATGTGGCTTATCTCCTTGAGTCCACCCAATAGTCTTCTGTGGATAGTTATTCTCCCCCATTTTATAGATGGGAAAACTGAGGCTCAGAAAAGTTCATCTTAAAGTTAAAAAGCTAAAAAACTCTAGGGCCGGTTTTAAACTCAGTCTGGTCAGAGCCAGGAGCCTGTCCTCTTCACTATGGCACCTTCTGTCAGCATTGCGTACTAAAATCACCTGGCGAGTGCTGTCACTTGCTTCCTCCATCGACTTTACCACTTCCCAACAAGATTCCATTTCCTAAGTCAGGTTGGGTTATAAAAATCTGCACAGAAAAAAAAAAAAAAAAAAAAAAAAAAGGCCTACCCAGGTGATTCTGATACAAATTAGATTTGGAACCACTGACCACTACAGATAATCATGTAGGCCAATAGATTTTGTGAACTGTAAAGCAGTTTGTGAATGCTTTTATAGTCAATATGCCCCTTGTGGGCAAAGACTTCATCTGACAGACCTTTGTATGATTTTTTCTACTCATTTGTTGAACAAATAGGTTCCAAGTACCTACTCTATTCCAGGAACAGCAAGGGCCTTCCAAGATAAACATCAGAGAAGGTCTCTGGGCTCATAGAGCTTAAAGACCAGCTCTGGCATATCCTATGACAAAGCACTGTCACAGTGGCCATTCAAGAAGCAACTAATGAATTGTTAAAGTATTTCTCTGTATTGCTTTGCTTTAACATTTTAATTGTAGCTTGGGAACAGATAGGATCTCTAAGAATCATGCTTTTGGCTACCTACTACACAAAAAGACTATACATTCTGCATCAACACTCTTCCAGAACCATCACCCCCACCTCCTTTCTTTTAAACCCTAAGCCCTTATTTCTATGTAGTTTAGAGCACAAATATGATGTTCCACTGATAGGGAAATACTTCTCCAGTGAGGACACTACTTTCAGTTTTCTTTTCTAGTACTGGTATTGGGTCTATGTTCTCAAATCATCCTTTTTGGGGACCATTGAAATCCATTGAAAAGTGATAATTCAGGATGACTATGTCCCTAAGATCTCGAATTCCAGTTGGGTTTACATCAAGTTTCTCATTGGCCATAAATCAAAAATTTCTGTTATCAAAACCAAAAAACCAAACAAGCAGGATTTGGTGTTTGAAATCCTAAAGACCAATGGTTTGTACACTTAAATTTTGTTGTTGCTGTTGTAACAAATTCTCATGAAATTCATCTGGTCTTGGTTTCTATACCTGATAGACAGGAAGTATCTCAGTAGTAGTCATGAATTAATTCAAAATTTGAGGCATGTAAACTATTGGTCTAAAGAAAAAAAAATATACTTGCCAGAGTATATAGTGGAGAAGATTTAAAATATATTCTTTCACCACACAAATATCACTCTTTGGTCAACTCATTTTCATACAGTCCCAGATTTTTTTCTTAAAATAATAATTTAAAAAAAGATATATCTAATAAATCCCTCCTTAAAATAAGACAAACACATTTCCAATCTCTTTTTGTTCCTACTGTGAGTTGCTTCCCTTTTAAAATACACCTGATTGCAGGGAATTGCCATGATTTGGTTTTAAATGAGTATAAAAAATAAGCTCATATAACAGTAATAATTCAAAGATAATGTATATTTGATATTTAACATTCCTTGTAAAGCCAAGTCCTTCTTTGAGTGCCTAAAATAGGTGATATCCATTGGGATCCAATCTAGAAACTTTTGTTTAATTGGGAGCATGGCCATGAACTTGGGAAAAGAGATCAGGCCAAAATCTTGACTTCTCTTTGAAACACTCTTTTAGGAGTGAAAATAAAAGATACAGCCATACAGAGGCCCCTCACAGGCAACCGAACAAGGGAAAAGCATTGTTATTAAAGGGAATGCAGAGGAAGGGAAGGCGGAATCATCTGGATAGTGACCCTAACCTCAAAAGCCTAAGCTCACCTCTCGAGGGGCAACCTGGAAACTGAGTGAGACCTAATACTGTTTGAGTGATCTTTCTGGACCACAGAACTGAAAATTGGGCCTGAGAATTTTCTCACTTTGTTTTGTAGTCAGACTATAAACAAAGATATTTTTATTACCTTCTGAACAATTTCCCTTTCTAAACACCATTTGTCAATCAAGTTGGGCACACAGAACACACTTGAAGGTCTATGAAAGAAAACTTACCTCTGAAGTAGCACCCAATCCAATGCCTACAGCCTATTGTTTGAATCTCTTCTGCTCACCAAACACTGGAAACTCAATGGAATATAAGGCAGGCAGGGTGAAGAAGGAGAATATCAAGAAACTGAGGATGAGGCTGGGAACTTTGTCTTAAATAATGGAGTAATATTTTCTCAACAGCCAGTTTCATAAACTGCAATTATACCAAGATTTGTTTCTTCTTGGGTTCACTATATCTGAAGGTTCAAATCTAACAAAATAAAAAGTAACAGAAATCTTACAAATTACTTTGCAATTAAATTTCCACTTATTTTATATTTTGTTGTTTTGTTGCTGTTTTTATAAGAAAGGACCAGAATGCATAGCATCTAGAGGAAGTAGCCACTGAAGTCAAATTTTCATTACACTTATCCATGGCCCCAGTAGAGCCAGATGTCTTGGAGTTGCTTTACAACCCACAAACGGACACTTTACTGTGACGTAGTTTGTAAAGAATAAAGTCTGGGGTATGGGGCAAACCCTTTCAAAACAAGCCAGTCCCAACTTAATAAGTTAAACTCTTTGAATAAGTTAAAGTCATTCTGCTTTCTCCAGCTATGAGAATCCTTTACACCTTAGTCATGTAGTGTTTTGGGCAGCATTTCCCTCATTGTCACAGTGATTCAAATGATCTTCTACAGAAAGCATCTCTTTCTCAATTCAGTATAAAAATAAAGGACTTTGTTTTTTTTTTTCTTTTTAAAAGCATCTTAAAATAATTAAATAATTATTTATATATTATAATATATTATATATATATAATATATATATATAATATAATATATATATTATAATAATTAAATAATTAAAATAATTAAATGTCCTCTTCTTTCTAAAAAAAAAAAAAAAAGAAACCACACACACACACACACATCTTCTACATTCCTATCCACTTTAGCCCATTAAAAGTTACCAAATCTTTACAAACAAACAAACAAACAAAAACGTTGAATCTGAGGTGCCAGGGGAGCTGACCAGATATAAACAGGGAAAATAAGTTTTGATTCCTTTGGGGTGGTTTGCATACCAACTGTTCCTATTTGTGTTTGATTAATTGTTCTCTAAGGTGGCCTTAAAGCTAGAAAATACAGGTTTTATTAACTCCTTCCCTAAGGATAGAAAGTTACTCATTTCACAAATATATGCAAAGATTCACCTTATGTTATATCAAATTGGGTCAGACTACAGCATTTTAAAAAGTGCGTGTGTGTGCTTTTCAAAGACAGTAAGGAAAGTGGGCTCCTGAAAGTCGCTTGGATAGATAGCACAGTGGGAGGGAAGCAAAACGCCCTTCTGTTTTCCATTAAAGTTATGTTCTGCACCAAGTTTGATTGCTAAACATCTGGCAGTCTTTTCTCTGATAACGTAGTTCAGTGGAGTGGACAATGTGAAGCCTTTGAAGCTCTCCCTGTAACTCTTAAGTGGTAGGTGAACAAGAGAAGACGATAAGAACTCTAGAATTTTCCCCTTCTATCAAAAGTGGCAAGAGAGGTTTACAGTCTTTCACTGTCTTTATTCTTTGAGGTCCTGTTGCTCCCATTCCCTTGAATAGGTTGTAGGAGAAATGATAGGGGAAGTCACAAAAATGCTTTGGCCACCTCCACTCCCAGAAACAAAGCCTTCTGCCTTTTCTTCACTGCAGAAAAGGAACCAAGAACGGACTGAAATATTCATGACCATGCCTTTAAATGTGTTGGGTCATTTAGAGTGAGAGAAAAAGCAGAAGTAGCCAAAGTGAGAAGATCTGAAATGTTCTTCCACATTTTTCATCTCTGATCCCATGCATCCCTTGTTTTCTAGAGAGCCTCTCCTTCATTTATCCAAGCTATCATTTCCAAGAACAAAAGTATTCATTTTAATTAAGGATCATCACTTCGAAGCTGGAAACAAAAAACAGAAGCCCAACTTTACATTTTAAAGATGAAGGAGCTGTCTCAAAGAAGCAAAGTGACTTGCTCAATGGTACACAATTATGTGAGAATAATTGAGGTCGTTTACAAGATGCATACGGCAAAATATTTTTTTTCACAAATAAGGACATGGATGTTTATGAAACTAAAAGAGGGAGAAACAAAAGCTTGTGATGCAGGAGAGTCTTGTGTAGATAACTAGAAATGTGTTGGCCACAAATTTGCCTATGTGACTCCTAGCCACCAATGCCAAGAAAGAAAAATGATGTGTCACATATTCACTGTTCATAGATAAGAACATCTGTTTTTACTTGGACTCTCGTTAAGAAGTCCCTACATTGAAGTGTGAATCACTCCTAGAGTAAATGCATGCCTACAACAGTAAGTTTCATGGGGATCATGTCCCTCAAAGAAGCCTTCTAGCATAACGCTGAAAACACAGTAAGCTTACTCCTTCTAGAGATTAAAATGATTCCACTTAGGTGCATTACTTTGAGGTTTGGCTTTATCTAGACAGGAAATCTACATGGAGGAATGAAAGGGTCAAAGATCTTTCAACACACACGGATTGGTTGAGCACTTACTCTTTGCCAGGCTGTATTCTGGGTGCTTTATTTGCATGAACCAATTATATCCTCAGCAACCTATGAGACATGTACTATGTCTTCCCACTTGACAACTGGTGAAAATGGACGCATGGCTTGACTAAGTGCCTGTAGCTAGTGAGGGCTAGAGGCCCACACTCAGGCTCCAGAGCCTAGGCTCTAAGCCACTCCATGCTACTAACTAGTACCAGTACTGCTTGACTCCCTAGTAGGTCATCACTCTCTCCTCTGTGCTATGCTCTTTCAAATGTTCTCAACCTTAGGATCTAGTAAGGAGCAAATACTGACACTGAAAATTATCTTTTTGGTAAATATAGTGCTGTTTTTCCATACTGCACAACACAAGGTAGCTGAAAGTTGATATTTTTAAGCCCTGTATCCATGCTGAAGAGAAACTACTTCCCAAATTGATTTTTCCCAAAACCAACCAACCTTGAGAAATGCTGAAAAGGACGGTTTTCACCCGATCTTCTTAGGAAAATAGAACAAGAAATGCAAGTCAAGTTCCAGGGCTCCCAGTGAAATAATTCACCATAGAAAAGGCTCCTGACACTGCAGGGAAAAGGCACTTCTGCGAACACTTCTAAATGTCCCTTAACCATGCTCTTCTACTTACTTTGTAATGATTGCATGTTTTCCCTTTGGGCCTACTAAAGTATTTAATTGCAATTACACTCATTTACATAGCAGATGAGGCTAATTGCTGGTATTAGTTACCAAATGTATGCTTGTATTGTGAGGGTGAAAAAAAATGCCCTACAGAAAAGAAAGCGACTGTGCCTCTAATTAAGGAGTTATGAAGTCAGAATGAGCTGGTTCCAAGATGTAAATATGAAATTGAGGGCTTTCAGAACTCTATAATGGTTTTTTATTACTCCATCTCACTTCCTTGATTACACACAATGTTTAGGGACTAAAGATAAATACAGTGCAACGTTCATAGTGCTGACCTGATTGCTAGGCACATTCTCTCACACATAGATTGAAATAAATGCAGTTGTCTTGCAAACCCATGATAAATGGTGGGTTATGAATACCTGGTCTTCATTTACTTGGCTATTCAATTGCTAATCCTGGCTCTCCTTATTGCAAGAACAGCCTTGGCATCATCAAATACACACAAATTGGTATTTGAGTCTTGTTATGCACACTCTATACAAAATAAACAAAGAAATCATGCAATGAGGTGCAAATTCTTTAGGAAAGATCAAAAGTTAGATACCTCTAGGTTGGTCCGTTCTTCCCTGATCTGTGTCGGCACAGTGTCTAAAAATGGCACTCTGTGCTGACCTACCTTGAGGAAGCTTGCAATTTCATTGGGAAGACAGAATTCATACCCCCAAAATCATTCCTTATACACATTTTCCCACCTATTTCATGCCAGAAAGACTTTAAGGCAGAGTGGTAGCCAACAATAAGATATGACACTGTTGGGTACTAACTATAAACCAGAGGGTCAGAAAGTCAAGCTGAAAGAAACAACAGGAGCTCTTTGAGAAGATACCATTTAAAAAAATCTTTTCTTAAAAAAGATTTGCAATGAACAAATAGACAACTTGTACATTCACAGTACTCCAACTTCCAGGACTGACGAGCTTAGTTGTTTGACAGTTTCTATCTTTACAATGATGTTTTCACCAGTAACATTTTTCTAATTTCTCATTCCTTTGTTCTTCTTAGTTTTGATCCCCACCATGACCTCCCACACCTTCTTTCAAAGATAATTTTTTTTCTTTAAAAAGGGAGACAGAGACAGACAGACTAACTAAGGAAAGGAGAGAGAGAGGGAGGGAAGCAGAGGAGAGAACAGAGAGAGCAGAGGAAAGAAAGAAAGAAAGAAAGAAAGAAAGAAAGAAAGAAAGAAAGAAAGAAAGAAAGAAAGAAAAAAAGCCAGTTGCTTTGTTGATTTTTCTTTACTTAATGCTTAGCTATGGAATATTACACTGGACAGTGTTGTTACCTACAAAGGTCATTTCATGAAATGAGACTGGCCATAAGTCAAGTTCCTGACCCTCCTTTTTCTCTTTGAGAAAGAAGAAAAAAAGGAAGAAAGAAAGAAAGAAAGAAAGAAAGAAAGAAAGAAAGAAAGAAAGAAAGAAAGGAAGAAAGAAAGAAAAGGACAAGAGAGGAAAAGGAGACAAAGGGAAAGGCAAAGAAAAGAAAGGAATCGAATTGGGGAGAACAAAAGAAGGGGAAGAGAAAGAGAAAGGATAAAGAAAATCCTCCATGACCACCAAAAACTGCATTCCATGGATACCATGGCCTCACCCTTCTTAGTAAGCATTCTTTTTAAATATAGGCCTTTGGTAAACCAATCCCAGGTGGTATGATGACAGGGTCAGCTGAGTGTTATTTTTTAAACTTGTGTGAAAAATCCATTTTGAGTTTCATCTCACATCGGGGGTACTCAGGCAGTGTAATCTCTAGGCTCTGGTGCCAAATGTAAACAGGACATCCTTTCAGATATCCAGGTCCAGCTGGAGAGAACACACACCCTCTGGTTCTTGCCCTGTTCGGGAAACCAACCCCAGTCTTTTCACAGAGAGATGCTGGAGCAGAGAAATCTACTCCTGCATGTGGGTGGAAATAGAATTCTTGAAAACATCTTTTTCTCGCCATTGTTTGATGTGTGCCTCCCCATGCCTTAATTTTTCTTGCACCACAGCAGCACCTGCAGGCTAAAATTGTCAGAAGCACCCCAAAGTGGTGATTTGTCACAAAGTTTTCCATTCATTGGGGAGCGTTTATATCTTAGACCCTGGAATCAGAGAGTCTTAGGGGTGGAAAGCATGTGAGAGCTCATCCAGTACAATTTTCTGGTTCTGTAGTTAATAATTTGATGCTGAAGAGTGAAGAAAAGGTACAGCCTTTGAGTAGCCCAATCTCTAGGTGAATTACTGCATTAGGTGCTCCTGAAAGCAGGTGGGCCATAAAGAAACATAAACATGAATTCTACTCTGAAGAAGTTATATATGTGTTTTCTGATGATTTTGCTCTGTAATATAGCACTAAAAAACTCCATAAGATATTGTATTAGCAAGAGCTCTGTAGCAACAAGAACTGTAGAGGTTTAGAGGTTAAAAGCATTAGTGGAAAATGACTAGTCAGGAAATACTTTAGGTGGGAGGTAAAACTCTCACAGTACTCTCCACTTCCACATTGGCAAAGGAGAGGAAATATTCTCACTCAGAAATTTAAGAGTGGCTGACTCTAATCTTGGTTGACAAAGAGTTACTTTTATCTCTGCTGTGTGTTATTTTTTTCTTTTACTTCAACCTCTCATTTTCCCCTACCCTTTTGCATCAGCTCACTGAACCCCACTTCAAATTCTACACAACCACTCTTGGGTATCTGCCCAACTCAACTGACTTACTGCTCTTTGAAAATTGCTCACAGAAGTAGGTCCCCAGTTGACTGATTTCATTAGTTCAGTCAGTTCTCTGATCACCCCACCCAAATCCACCAGAAAGAGATGATCAGACCAAGGTTGAATGGCTAATCCAAGTTGGATCAATCCACTTCTCCCAGGAATTTGGAATTAGATTGTCACCATTCAGTTAGACTCAACATGCAATTAGACGTATGACAAATACCTCTGAGACCTGTGTACTGGCCATGTGTATCTAAAGCAGAAAGAGTTGGAGAAAGAGTACTTTCTGGCTTTCATAGGAACTACTCCAATCCCTTTAACAAGAATTGGCCGTACTCTTTTCTGCAGGCACCCAGGGATGCAGCCAAAGAGTCTTAATTAAAACTCAAGTCCTGGAATTAAATATTTTCCCAGTAGCTCCATGTGAAAAGATATCTCCTTTTCCTGACTATCTATCTAATTCTAGAACCAACCCATCCCTGTGCACTAAGTGTGAATCCAAATACGTATGTCCATTTTTTGTTGTTGTTCACCCTCCAGCTCTGTCAGAGGAATAGTATAGCCAAGTTCAAACATGATTTAAGACCAGTTAGCTAAAATCAGATTTCTCCTAACAACTTTTAAAATAGTAATTAAATTTAAGGAAGTACCCATTGGGATCTGCAGGGCAGCCTAATCCCTAGTGTATTGACTCATCAGAGCAGTCCCACTTTCAATAAGACCTGAAATAATGCTGTCACTTCATGTTTTTATATGCAAATATTTATATGATTTCATAAAGTCACTTTTTATAAAATCAGTAAAGCAAACATATGCTTATAGAATTGCATGGGACAATGATTTAAAATATTTATAAAAGATGTTTGGCTTTACAATATGAATTGCTAAATAAACTACAGTTAGAATTGATTTCACTAATTTCATGCAGAGGTTTGAAAAAAAAATTATCTGTGAGACTGAATATTTTCACTGGACTGTCAACATACATTGCCCATCATCAGGCAAATACATCAGGAACAACACTTTCAGAGATTGTGGTCCTTACAAACAAAGTGAGATTTTCTGAAGAATCACTAAAATCATGTTTCTTCAAGAAGGTCACAAGGCCCTAAAATATCACATCCCCTTCCCATGCCTTTTTACCAATCCCCCACCAATCCTTCCATCATCACCATAGAAGTGCTCAGGACCAGGTCTAAGCCAGACTGTGAAACAGAGCTCTGTTTTAGTGTCCTCTCCCCAGGTAGGCTCTCAGGATCCTCACACTTGTCTCTTGGGACAAGGGATCCTCCCTATGGTTCACCCCACTTCTATCACCAGTACTTTTTTCCTGGACAATGCCCAGTGCACTTGATTTCACCATTATCCACCATTATCACCACCTTTCCAAGTCCTTTTGTCTTAGGACCCTTATCCCTGCTGATCAAATGACAAGTATTTAGGAATACTGATAAATTAATTCATTATCTCACCCAGCTAATTAGGTTTGCATTTTAAAAGCTTCTGGAGACAATGTACATATTTAGGAATATGTCTTAACCCTCTTCTACATATACTATAAAATGTAACATAGTGCAGTTCTAGTAATAGGTGCCAAATATAAGCCTGGATTGAATTTCTGAAAAGAAGTAAACCAGATGAGTCATTCTAGATTTTTCCCAATGTCTTTCCATCCGTCTCTCCTTTCCTTCCCACATATCCATATGTTCATGTCAGAGGAGGTTACATTAGTCAAACTATATGTGGCTCTAGGTAAAAACCACAAAATAAATCTAGAATTTATTAGCTTTGTTTCTATATTATGTCCCCATTGAAGTCATTTTGGACACACTTTATCTCAATTTCCTCTTCAATGAAACAGGGTTATTATTGATCTATTACTCCTAGAGCTTTTGGTAACATTCTGTTTTGGTAAAACAATTTGGGAGCCTTCCAGGAAAACTGTCAGAGAAAACTAAATATGGTCTATTAATTTTAATATATACACACACACACACACACACACACACACACACATATACACAGAGAGAGAGAGAGAGAGAGAGAGATGAGTCAAATGTTTGGAATATATATTTTTTTCTTCTTTTTTTTTTTTTTGCTATGGTTCACAAAGCACTGTATCAGCTCTTAGAGAAACACAAATGTGGCTAATATGTTCTGTCTTTAAAAAGCCTAAGGTGGAAAAGTCTAATTTGGAACTTTATAATCTAAATTATTTTAGGTATGATAAAATCATAACATAAGCAACATTTCTATAACTGTTGCACATAAGAGAAAAATACACTTTTTACTTTCTTTCAGAAATTTTCCCATAAGTAAATAAGGGAAAAATTAAAACACCCACATGTTACTGAAGGTATAGCCCAAAGAACGTAGGCATGTTCTATGATTTTTATGCTTGATTTGGTAGCTCAGCAGAAGTTGACCTTGTATCTTCAGAACTGTCCTTTCAATGCCATTCATCTCTGTGAACTCTAGGAATTCACGGTAGAGTGTCTTGCTAACAGTGTTCACTTTGTTAATGTTAACTATGAACTTCAGGTCCTGCTGGAGGTACTCAAGGGGCAATATAACACAGAACTTCAAAGCCCAGGAGACAGCTAAAGAGAAATGACGATAACAGTTGAGCTAGGAAAAACTGGACAATTTTGAGTGGCTCTAAATAGAGTTCCCTTCCCCCTCCCTACCACACACACACCCGAGCCAACAGAAGGCACATCAAGTGAGTTGTTTAACTGTATACTAACTGTGTCACAGCTTGGTTGCTGGGACAAATATATATATATATATATATATATATATATATATATATATATATATATATATATATTATTCCAGGAATTACCACCTCTAGAGAGCAGATTCATCTGAAAATCCTGTTGTGCTACAAGAAAATGCTGAAATTTTGACATTGAGGCCCCTTCTATCAATATCATTTTATGGAAAATCCCAGAAATTATGAGGTTAAATATGTCTAGGGATATTCTGAACATTCATCAAAGATGCTGCTGTGTCTAGGATTAAGGTAAGGCATTATTTTTCTTCCTAAATTCTGTTCATGTGAAGGGAACACATTTGGCGGGGGGGGGGGGGAATGGTCTTTGAACGTTTACTCCAAAAACAATCAAGGAAATTTTAAGAGTGAATCATATTCTCCCATTTTGAACTTGAAGGCTGATCATAGCTTCTTACCCAAACACCCCAAGGAAAAAGGATTTTCTTTTCTAAGTGTGCAAATAAAAGCATCTCTCTCTTCAAAACTTTCCTCTCTGAAAGTCATAGTTTTTGAACTTAGCATTAAATGCAACTGTCCAAGAAGTAGGTGTGTACAGGAAATGGGAGGGAGACAGACAGGGAACAGTGAAAGGGTGTTTTTATCTGGTCTCTGAGAAAGCTTGTGGAAAAATTTTCCAAATATTTCATGGAGTGGCAAGAGTCAAATGTTTGGACTTTAGGTGAAAACTCTATCAATGGAGAAACACAGCAGAAGTATTAAGGCACAAAATTTTCCAGCTTTAGGCTTAGGGAACTTAATACTGTGTGAGTGTGTGCATTGCACACACGTGCTGGGAAGTGCTATAAATAATTCAAAGCTTGAACAATCACATTTTTTCCCTTTCCTACTCTAAAATTTCTACCTATATTAATTATGTGTTTAGTTAACTTTGTCTCTTATTTGAGTATGATCCAATTACAGAAGTTAGAAGGAACAAAAGAAGGAAGGAAGGAAGGAAGGAAGGAAGGAAGGAAGGAAGGAAGGAAGAGAGAGGAGATGGAAGGAGGGAGGCAAGTGGGACTGGAGGAAAGAAAGAAAGAAGGAAAAAAGAAAAAAAACAGATTTTCTCTACCTTTTTCTTCTGTACATTTTCTATAATAATCCTTCCTGACAGCTACTTTCTACATTTTTCCCTGTGTCCACTTTGTAAATTCAATACACCAAGTCACAGTGTTGTGTTCTGAATATCAAATAAGTTTTGTTACATGGCTTGCAAAGAAAGTGAATATGATCTCTTTAAAAATAAATTCACTTCAAGAAACACAACTAAGAACTTGGAGCAGAAAGATGGATCTTAGCCATCACTGCATCTCTGCAGGCTACCCTTTTTCATATTCATCTTTGACCTGATCTAGTAACAAATTTACAGTTTCAGAGAAACTTGGAATTTAACAAAAAAAGCTAATATTTTCCCCATGTATCTGCTCCTTATCTCTTTGTATCATTTTGTGTTAAAATATCCCACTTGTCAAGTGCTTCGGCCTTTCAGAGATGAGCACTAGAAATACATAAATACATAGATGTCTTTTTATATAGGCTTTTTCTAACTAAATTTAGCTGCAAGGGGATATAAATGACAAACGTGTTGACAAATGACAAGATGTTACTCACTGTAAAAATATTATTGCATGCACACAATTTCCTGTTATGGTGCATATATTGAATGCAACTTTGTTCAAAATGAACTGTGTATTAAGAGAAATCTTACCTTCTGATGTGTTCTAGCTTAATCTTGGATGGTATGGAAGTAGCTGTTTAAAAAACCTTGCCCGAACCTAATAATCACAAATAGAAGTGAATTTTCCCCCACAAAATGCCACAAATTTTTTTAAAAAATGGATTTTATTTGGATCAAAGTAGTTTTGGCCAGAAATTCATAAAAATATTTCAGATAAAGTAAGTGAAGGATGTGGCTCTGGAGACACATTAAGGATTGTTACTGCCAACCTCTGCTGAGATGAGCATTCTTCAGTAATAATGTATAGATAGGTAAGTGGCTATTTAAATTTATTATCTACATTTCAAATAATTCAAAGTCTTTAAAGACAAATCTGGTGTCAGAAGTATAATTCGTGTTTGTGAGGGCCTTAGAAACTCTAACCTCACAAGTATTCATGTATAATTGGTTCCAGTATATTGATTACCTAAAGAGTATATAGTGTAGTTCCAGTATCTATTAGCAATAAAAACATCATCATGTAATCCAATTTATTATTTAGCTGAGTTAGACTATATTTTTATATATCAACATTAGAAATAATGGGTCAAGAATTTATATATTCTTATTCTCCATCAAACCTTGGCATACTTAAATCTAGGTTAATATTACAACCCATAATCATAATTGATGAATGAAACTGGAGCCAGAAACTGGAACAAGTTACACACAAAAAGAACAAACTTGAATGCACTCATCTTGAGCAACTCAGGACTCTTAGGCATAGAACTCATTTGGCCTGAAAAAATGTCACAGACAGCATCAGACCTTAGCTAGGGTTATAAACCTAGATGTCTTATTCCACTGGATTCAACTATTGGGTCAAAATAGCTCTAGCCAAAGGTTGTTTAGTGTTCTCAGTATTAATTATAGTTGTCCTAGTGGTTTATACTATGTCTGGAAAGATCATGACGAACAAGCCCATTCTGGATTAGACAAGGCACATGGTAGACACAACACTGAACTTGAGGTCTATATTTGGGCATCAGCATGGGCAAATCCTAACTGTGTTTGGCAGAAATGCAGGTCTAATGATCCTTCCAAGACTAATCCAAACACAGGCAAATGGCTGGATTTGGTAAAGTTCTCAGCATACCGCATTTCAAATAAGAAATAGGCCACTGCTTTGTCCAAGCTTTTATTTGAACTCAATATTTAATTCTAAATTTTTCCTATTGTCTTCCCTAGCCTGCATATCTTACAGAGCTATCACACAATATGAGGCAAATATTTTTCCGTTAGATCTTCAGGGTGGGGATTCTACTGAGGTCAGTGTTTCAGAGCTTGGTACAGGATGTTCCTTCAGCTTTCTGAATCCTGGCTCAGTGAAATCACTGATAAGCTGAGCCTTTGCTCTTGATTTCCCACAGAACTGAAAAAAAGTATAGATGAAGTAACTCGGAAGAAATGGGTAAAATGTATTTTCCCAGCCCAGCAAGCTCCCTTTGCAGCGCCCCCCCCCCCAACATACTCCCACACACCATCTCTGTCTCTTTTTTTTTCCTTCCTTTTTGGCTTATGCTGTTCTTTTTTGGTCTCTGGCCCTAGTTATGACAGCTGATTGACATAGCTGGCACTTCCCTTCGTGTCTGGCTAAGCAGAATTCCCCCTGCAAAACCAGGATGCAAAACAAAGAACAGACATCAGTGTAGAAAGGAAGACAGAACAAAACAAAACCAAGAGAGAAGCAATGTTGTTTGCTGAAAATATTTTTAAATTTTTCAAAAAGAGAGAGCAAACCTTTAAAATATTGTTTTAATCTTCTGTGTTCCTTTTTCTTCCCTCTTCTCTTTCTAGCCATTCCTTCCCCACCCCACCCCCCATCCCATACACACTGCTTTTTGGCTTTCATTTCTCCATCTGCCTTCTTCCTTGTATTTTTTTCCCTGAGTCATAAACATTTTATCAGTAAGAAGTCTTCCTATTTCTGACCTTCTTCAGAGCCAAGTATTTGTTTTATCTTATTTATTTTTCCACCTGGAGGGTAAAATCATGATTGTGTCAAGTGAAATTGTGAGCAATTATTGTTCTGCCTCCTTCCATTTAAGACTTGTCTTCTATAGAAAACTAGATTTCATACTGCCCCCAATTCTACCACATGCAGGGTAAAACAGTCCCAACCTAAATTACTCTTCACCAAAATTTTGTCACATGATAAATGGCTCTCTTCTATATTCACTCTGTTTGAATATCTATTGGGTGGGTCATTTGCCTATGGAGTTTCTCTCAGTTTTCTATCATATAGCAAAAGATGACTTAAAATTATGCTCATTGAAGTGTTGGTAACTTAATATATCAACCCTTTGGTGGTATATTCCTTTTAATATTATTAAGGCAAAGAGACAAATACATAAGGATAAAAATTTATGCCTCAGTGACATGCCTTCTGAGTTATTTTCTGATTTTATAATGCAAACATTTGTACTGGTTAGGACAGAATTCTGTCCTACGTATCAGACAGAGTCCTAAAACTCCCTAGCCCTCTTTTCCTTATACTAATTTTGCATAAAATTTGAACTCAATACTTTTGTTACTCATTTTTTTAATGTATTTAGTTTTCCTGAACTTTTAGAAGGAAGCTTAGCTTACACAGCTTTTTTACCTGCACAGAGAATTCTCTTATGTTATTTTTGTGCATGGCTAAAAAGTATATAGTATATCTGATATAGGACTTGCATCCAGAATATATAAAGAATTCTTAAAACTATGAAAACAAGCAACCCAATTAAAAAATGACAGAAGATTTAACAGACAGATTTCATCTCATCAAGAAGATACACGAATGGCAAATTCTACATATATAAGATACAAAGATCCTGAATTTCATTAGTGATTAGGGAAATACACCATTGAAACCTTGAGCTATCACTACATACCTATTAGAATGGTTAAAATAAAAAACACTGACCATGCCAAATGTTGCTGAAGATGTGGAGGAAATTGAACTCTTCATACACTGCTGGTGGGAATTATAAATGGTATGCCCTCTTTGGAAATAGTTTGGTAGTTTCTGAAAAACTTAAAAGCACACCTGCCCTATGATCTAGCCATTCTACCCATTGGTATTTACTCAAAAGACAGAAAAGCATATATCCATTCAAAGACTTATACATAAAAGATCATAGCAGCTTTATTTAAAATAGCCCCAAACTGGAAACAACCTAAGTATCTATCAACTGTTGAGTGGATAAACAAATTGTGACATATCCACAAAGTAGAATACTACTTAGCATTAAAAAATAATGAACTAATGTTATATACATGCAACAACATGGGTAAATCTCAAAATAATTACACTGAGTGAAAAAAAATCCAGAAAGAAAAGAGTAAAACATTATGGTGCAGCTTACATAAAATTCCAGGAAAATGCAAACCAACCTATTGGGACAGAAAGCAGGTCAGGATTACCTAGAAGGGAGCAGACTTTGGCAGGAGGGATGGATCACAAAGAGGCATAGGAAACTTTTGGGGTGATAGAAATATCTACTATCTTGAGTGTGATGATGGTTTCACATGGCAAAACTTGTCAAACTGCACACTTGAAATATGTGGAATTTATTGTATGCCAATTATACCTCAATAAGAATAAATACAATGGTTTGCCTTCCGATACTTCTTTCCTCTGTTTCCCATCCCCTGCATTTCATTGATGCTCTCTTTTCCTTTTTTATTAAATTCTGATTCTGCTTCCAGAAGTTTCTCCTCACTGTGGGGCTCCATCCTGGAAGGGAGCTCTTGCATCAGTTTTGAGAGCATGTGGGGGCTGGGCAAGGGCCCTGGAACCCTTGAACGTTTCAGCTCTTGGGGCAAGCCAAACATCTTCCAATTTCAGCTGCTGCCCTTAAGTGGTCCTGCCACACTGCCAAGCAGCACCCTTCATCCGTTTGGGGGCTTTCTTCTCAACCCATTGCTTCTGTCCACTTCCTCTCTCCCTGACATCAATAGCATGTAGATACCGTGACTGCACGTGGTTTGTTCCTGTCCACTTGTCTTTTGGGATTTGTGGGAATGCCTTATCACCTAGTTTTATCCCAAGGTCTATCTATGAGCTTTTGGTTTTTCTGTTTTATTCTGTTTTTATACAGATAAGAGAAATTTAAAAACTACACTGGCCACTGCTGTCACCATCTTAGAATCTCTGATGGATAATCTTTTGAGATTTTCAGATTCTTTTTTAAAAATTTCTTTCTTGCTCTGCTGACGAAAATCAAACACAGTGCTTTCATGAGGCATCACATACTGAAATTGGTTGTTTATTCAAGTAGTAGTTGTTGAGTGCCTACCCCAAGCCAGGCATTATACCAGGCTTTGCAGATGCAGTGGTGAACAAGGCAGATAATGTCCCAGCTTGCATGGGGCTTTAATTCAACAGGAGAGACAAACCTACACATAAAATAAGTAAAAAATATGGACATGGTCTGAATGTTTGCTCCCCTCCTCCCCAAAATTCATATGTTGAAATTCTAAAACTCAAGATAAAGGTGTTAGAAGGTAGAGCCTTTGGGAGGTGACTAGGCCATGAGGGCTCTGTTCTCAATATTGGGCTTAGTGCTCTTATTAACAACAATAATAAAAAAGGCCCCAGAGAACTCCCTCACCTCATCCACCACAAAAGGTGGTGTCTATGAAATAGGGATCAGGCCCTCACCAGCCACCAAATCTGCTCGCACCATGATCTTGGATTTCACAGCCTCCAGAACTATCAAAAATAAATTTTTATTGTTTCTAAGCTACCCAGTTTAGGCTATTTTTGTTATAGCAGCCTTAACAGACTAAGACATCTATGTATAATAATATATTAAGTTTTTAAAATTATCAGCATGCATGTGATTAAAGCCCAGGTAACAGATGATGTGATTTGGGAAGATCATGTAGAATAAAGAGAAACAGAACCCCCAATCATATTCAAATTTTAGATGCAGTATTAAAAAAGAAGCCATGGGGAGGAGTCAAGATGGTGGAACAGCATGGAAGTTTTTGTGTGTCTCACGTCCATGAAATACAGCCAGACTAACACCAAACCATCCTGCACACCTAGAAAACGTATCTGAGGATTAACACAACAATACGCACAAACTGAACCACAGAATTCAGCAGGTACATGGCTCGGAGAGGTGAACTTGGGGAGAGAGAAGCCGCAGAGGGCAGGAAGCTGCTTTTGCGTGTGGTGAGAGGACAGAGATGGGAGTGTGTGTATACGGGAAAAGCACCCCTCCCCAAAAACAGCTGGAGAGAAAGTGGAAAATTGGAAACAGGCACAGGGACTGAACTAAGAAGGGAGAAAGGAGAAAAGAGAGGGTTTAAATTCCATTAAGACTGTAAACAAGGGGAGTGCAAAGTCTGCAACTCCTCAGCTCAATACCTGGCAGTGCTCTGGTGGAAGAGTGAATCCCCAGGAATGGAGTGGGGTCCGGGAGGTTCTCGTGAACCACATGGAGAGGAGCGGTTCCACTGCTGGAAAGACATTCAATAGAGGCTGTGAGGCCACGTGGGCCCAGCAGACCCCAGAGAATGGCCACATTGGCTGGTGCTGGAACAAGGTCATTGGGGGTGAAGCCTGGTGCCAGATGTGTGTTGTGATTTTCCATAATCCCTGAGATGCTACTGTTACACTTCTCGTGAACTTTTTCTGGAGTGGGCTGGCACCCGGCCACAGTCCGTGGGCATTGGCAGCAGCATGGTCATGCAAGCGTTCCTGGGTGCGGCCAGCCCCAAGCATTGCTTGGTGAGGCCATCTGCAGAGGGGCAGAGTGGGTCAAAGCCACAGTCTCTCAGAAGTGGGGGGCTGGGGAAGGCAGCCGCATCTGCAACAAAACTCAGGAGGGAGGTGCTGCTTGGGGCTTGGTCACGGACAGTGTGGAAGTGGGGAGTGGACAGAAGCTGAAGAGGAAAGACAGATGCACAATTGCTGGTCAGGGAGAACAGAGTTCCGACACTAGAGCCTGGGTAGCTAGGTGATGCTGTTTTCACCGCTCCCATGCATGTGCATACACACCATAAGCGCCACAACAATCCACCCCAGTAGGCTAGCAGCGCCATCTAGTGGAGAACGGAGCCATTACACTAAGCCCTGCCCAACTGGGCCAACCTCACTCTTTGAGAACACAAGTCTCACCGCCTGCTTAGTTTATGGGCTATAAAGCGCTTCATAGTTTGACTTCTAGGGGAAAACGAAGTAATTTCAGTCATATTTCAGCCTGTTAGCCAGTCCACCTATTCAATTTTCTTTCTTTCTTTTCCCTTTTTTGTTTCTTTTCTTTTTCTTGAATACAGAGAAAAAATTCATTTTTATTTTCAATTTTTATTAAAAAATATTTTTTTCTACTATATTTTTTACTTTTGTGTAAATTTTTTCAAATTCTATTTTACTTCCATCATTTCATTTTAGTCTACTTTAGCGTATTCATTTTTTCAAATTTTCAAATGACTTATTTTCTTTTCTTACCTTTTTTCTCTAATCTATCAAGCCACTTTCAACAACCAGACCAAAACACACTTAGGATCTAGCATCATTTATTCGATTTTTTGTGTGTGGGTTTATTTTTAATTTTTTAACTTTAATATTTATTTAATTTTAATTTTTTTTAATTTTTAATTTTTTCTACCTCATTAATTCCTTTTCTCCATTCAAAATGACTAAACAAAGGAATTCACCTCAAAAGAAAGAGCAGGAAGAAATGATGGCCAGGGACTTAACCAACACAGATACAAGCAAGATGTCTGAACCAGGATTTAGTATCACGCTAATAATAAGAACACTAGCTGTAGTTGAAAATACATTAGAATCTCTTTCTTCGGAGATAAAAGAATTAAAAACTAATCAGGATGAACTAAAAAATGCTATATCTGAGCTTCAATCACAAATGGATGCCGCAGCGGCAAGGTTGGATGAAGCAGAACAGACAATCAGCGATATAGAGGACAAACTTATGGAGAATAATGAAGCAGAAAAAAAGAGGGAGATTAAGGCAAAAGAGTACGATTTAAGAATGAGAGAAATTAGTGACTCATTAAAAAGGAACAACATCAGAATCCTAGGGGTCCCAGAAGAGGAAGAGAGGGAAATAGGGGTAGAAGGGTTATGTGAGCAAATCATAGTGGAAAATTTGCCTAACCTGGGGAAAGACATGGACATCAAAATCCAGGAAGCACAGAAGACTCTCATTAGATTCAACAAAAACCGACCATCAACAAGGCATATCATAGTCAAATTCACAAAATACTCAGGCAAGGAGAGAATCATGAAAGCAGCAAGGGAAAGAAAAAGTCCTTAACCTACTAGGGAAAACAGATCAGGTTTGCAGCAGACCTACCCACAGAATCTTGGCAGGCCAGAAAGGAGTGGCAGGATATATTCAATGTGCTGAATTAGAAAAATATGCAGCCAAGAATTCTTTATCCAGCAAGGCTGTCATTCAAAATAGAAGGAGCAATAAAAAGTTTCCCAGACAAACAATAATAAAGGAGTTTGTGACCACTAAACCAGCCCTGCAAGAAATTTTAAAGAGGACTCTCTGAGGGGAGAAAAGATGGGAAAAAAAAAAATATATATATATACATACACACACACATATATGTTTATATATATATAGAGAGAGAGAGAGACAGAGACAGAGAGACAGAGAGAGAGAGAGAAATAAATAAATACCAACAGCAACAAATATTAGAAAGGACCAGAGAACACCACCAGAAACTCCAACTCTACAAGCAACATAATGGCAATAAATTCATATTTTCACTACTCACTCTAAACGTCAATGGACTCAATGCTCCAATCAAAAGACATAGGGTAACAGAATGGATAAGAAAACAAGATCCATCTATATGCTGTTTATAAGAGACCCACTTTAGACCTAAAGACACCTTCAGGCTGAAAGTAAGGCGATGGAGAACCATCTGTCATGCTAATGGTCAACAAAAGAAAGCTGGAGTAGCCATACTTATATCAGATAATATAGATTTTAAAATAAAGACTGTATCAAGAAATGAAGAAGGGCATTATATCATAATTAAGCATCCACCAAGAAGACCTAATAATTGTAAACATTTATGCACCAAATGTGGCAGCACTCCAATATATAAATCAATTAATCACAAACATAAAGAAACTCATTGATACTAATACCATAATTGTAGGAGACTTCAACACCCCACTCACAGCAATAGACAGATTATCTAATAAAAAAATCAACAAGGAAACAAGGGCTTTGAATGACACAGATGGACTTAACAGATATATTCAGAACATTTCATCCTAAAGCAGTGGAATATACATTTTTCTCCAGTGCACATGGAACATTCTCCAGAATAGACCACATACTGGAACACAAATCAGCCCTCAGCAAGTACAAAAAAAATCGAGATCATACCATGCATATTTTCAGGCCACAATGCTATGAAACTCGAACTCAACCACAAGAAAAATTTGTAAAGGTAAAAAATACGTGGAAACTAAAGAATATCCAACTAAAGAATGAATGCACCAACCAAGAAAGTTAAAGAGGAAATTAAAAAGTATATGGAAGCCAATGAAAATGGTAACACACAAAACCTCTGGGACGCAGCAAAGATGGTCATAAGAGGAAAGTATATAGCAATCTAGGCCTTCCTAAAGAAGGAAGAAAGATCTCAGATATACAATCTAACCTTATGCCTTAAAGAGCTGGAAAAAGAACAGAAATAAAACCCCAAAACCAGCAGAAGACAGGAAATAATAAAGATTAGAGCAGAAATTAATGATATCAAAACAAAAACCAAAACAAAACAAAATAAAAAAACCAGTAGAACAGATTAATGAAACCCTAAGCTTGTTCTTTGAAAGAATTAACAAAATTGATAAACCACTAGCCAGTTGGATCAAAAAGAAAAAGGAAAGGACCCAAATAAATAAAATCAACAATGAAAGAGGAGAGATCACAACAAACACAGCAGAAATAAAAACAATAATAAGAGAATATTATGAGCAATTATATGACAATAAAATGGGCAATCTGGAAGAAATGGACAAATTCCTAGAAACATATACACTACCGAAACTGAAAGAGGAAGAAATAGAAAATTTGAGCAGCCCCATAACCAGTAAAGATATAAAATTAGTAATCAAAAATCTCCCAAAAAACAAGAGTCCAGGACAAGATGGCTTTCCAGGGGAATCCTACCAAACATTTAAGGAAGAGTTAACACCTATTCTCTTGAAGCTGTTCCAAAAAAATAGAAATGGAAGGAAAACTTCCAAAATCTTTCTATGAGGCCAGCATTACTTTGATTCCAAAACCAGACAGAGACCCCACTAAAAAGGAGAACTATAGACCAATTTCCCTCATGAACATGGATGCAAAATACCTTAACAAGATATTAGCCAACTGGATCCAACAATATATTAAAAAAATTATTCACCACGAACAAGTGGGGTTTATACCTGGGATGCAGGTCTCATTTAATATTCAAAAAACAGCATGATTCATCACATCAATAAAAGAAAGGACAAGAACCATATGATCCTCTCAATAGATGCAGAGAAAGCATTTGACAAAATACAGCATCCTTTCTTGATAAAAACCCTCAAGAAAGTAGGGATAGAAGGAGCATACCTCGAGATCATAAAAGCCATATATGAACGACCCAACACTAATATCGTCCTCAATGGGGAAAAACTGACAGCTTTCCCCTTAAGGTCAGGAACAAGACAGGGATGTTCACTCTCACCACTGCAATTCAACATAGCATTGGAAGTCTAAGCCTCTGCAATCAGACAACACAAAGAAATAAAAGGCATCCAAATTAGCCAGAAGGAGGTCAAACTTTTACTCTTTGCAGATGACATGATACTTTGTGTGGAAAACCCAAAAGATTTCACCAAAACACTGCTAGAACTCAGCAAAGTGGCAGGATATAAAATCAATGCACAGAAATCGGTTGCATTCCTATTCATCAAAAGGGAAGCAACAGAAAGAGATATCAAGGAATTGATCCCATTTACAATTGTACCAAAAACCATAAAATACCTAGGAATAAAACTAACCAAAGAGGTAAAAATCTATACACTGAAAACTATAGAAAGCTTGTGAAAGAAATTGAAGAAGACACAAAAAAAATGGAAAAAGATTCCGTGCTCCCGGATACGAAGAACAAATATTGTTAAAATGTCGATACTACCCAAAACAATCTACATATTCAGTGCAATCCCTATCAAAATAACACCAGCATTCTTCACAGTGCTAGAACAAATAATCCTAAAATTTGTATGGAACCAGAAAAGACCCCAAATAGCTAAAGCAATCTTGAAAAAGAAAACCAAAGCAGGAGGCATCACAATCCCAGACTTCAAACTATACTACAAAGCTATAATCATCAAGACAGTATGGTACTGCCACAAGAACAGATACTTAGATCAATGGAACAGAATAGAGAACCCAGAAATGGACCCACAAACATATGGCCAACTCATCTCTCACAAAGCAGGAAAGAATATCCAATGGAATACAGTCTCTTCAGCAAGTGGTGCTGGGAAAACTGGACAGCAACATACAGAAGAATGAACCTGGACCACTTTCTTACACCATACACAAAAATAAACTCAAAATAGATGAAAGACCTAAATGTAAGACAGGAAGCCATCAAAATCCTTGAGAAGAAAGCAGGCAAAAACTTCTTTGATCTTGGCCTCAGGAACTTCTTAACTCAACACGTCTCCAGAGGCAAGGAAAACAAAAGCAAAAATGAACTACAGGGACCTCATCAAAATAAAAAGCTCCTGCACAGCGAAGGAAACAATCCACAAAACTAAAAGGCAACCAACAGAATGGGAGAAGATATTTGCAAATGACATATCAGCACAAGGGTTAGTATCCAAAATCTATCAAGAACTTATCAAACTCAACACCCAAAAAATAAATAATCCAGTGAAGAAATGGACAAAAGACATGAATAGACACTTCTCCAAAGACATCCAGATGGCCAACCGACACAGGAAAAAATGCTCACCATCACTCATCATCAGGGAAATACAAATCAAAACCACAACGAGATACCACCTTACACCTGTCAGAATGGCTAACATTAACAACTCAAGCAACAACAGATGTTGGCGAGGATGTGGAGAAAGAAGATCTCTTTTGCATTGTTGATGGGAAGGCAAGCTGGTGCAGCCACTTTGGAAAACGATATGGAGGTTCCTCAAAAAAGTAAAAATAGAACTACTCTATGACCCAGCAATTGTACTACTAGGCATTTATCCAAGGGATACCGGTGTGCTGTTTTGAAGGGACACATGCACCCCAATGTTTATAGCAGCACTATCAACAATAGTCAAAGTATGGTAAGAGCCCAAATGTCCATCGATGGATGACTGGATAAAGAAGATGTGGTGTGTATACACACACACACACACACACACACTGGAGTATTACTCGCAATAAAAAAGAATGGAATGTTGCCATTTGCAACTACGTGGATGGAGCTGGAGGGTATTATGCTAAGCGAAATAAGTCAGAGAAAGACAAATATCATATGACTTCACTCATATGAGAACTTTAAGAGACAAAACAGATGAACATAAAGGAAGGAAAACAGAAATAATATAAAAACAGGGAGGGGGACAAAACATAAGAGACTCTTAAATATGGAGAATAAACAGAGGGTTACTGGAGTGGTTGTGGGAGGAGGGATGGGCTAAATGGGTAAGGGGCATTAAGGAATCTACTCCTGAAATCATTGTTACACTATATGCTAATTTGGATGTAAATTAAAAAAAATAAAATAAAATAAATAAAATAAAATTTCATTTAAAAATGGGAATGAAGCCATGAAACAGACTGAGAAAGAAAAATCAGAGAGATGGAAGTAGGCCAGGAAAGATTAGGATTATAAATGAAAATAGAAAAAAGTGTATAAAAGGAGGGAGGTCCAAAATTACTACTTCATAGAGCTTGTCCATGAAGAAAGGAGAGAAGGCAATAACAGAAAAAGAATGCAAACTCTCAGCAGTGTGTTTTGTTAGGGAGAGAGAAAGTTGGTGTTTCTGGTTGTATTGAGGAAGCAAGTGGAAGAGAGACACTATAAAGGAATAGGGATTTATGCAGAGTACATTCAAAAGTTTCCCAGCAAGCTTTGGTGGAAATAGGGCCAGGCACCATGCTAGGCATTGGGTATATAAAGAGTTAAATTGCATCTTCTTCTGCCCCGTGAAATATTTCCAGGCTAGTGAAAAGGATAGGAAAATGGACTTAATTTATCAACTACACTATCTTAAATTGCTGCATCCGCATTGTGTACTAGATTGTAAACTAGTTGGTGGAATTTTATAACTGCAAAGGGCTTAGCAAATATCTGGTCTCCTTTTTACATGATAAAAATGAATCATAAAAAGTTTAAATAGCTTGTCTAAGGCTACTACAGCTCAGTAATGGAAGTTTCCCGATTAGTACAAAGTGTCCAGACTCCTGAGAATCTTTTTACTTAAACAGCACAACGCCTTACTAAAAGCATGTCTATTTATCTTATTTTTAAATACCCCATGCATGTTTTAAATATTTAAAATCTAAATGGTAATTCCAGAAAAAAAAAAGCAGACTTGTATAAATCTGAAACCATCCTGCTACCAACATCCAGAAATAATGGAAAAACACAACAAAATTTTTAATGCGTGTCTAAGTTTGAAAGAAAAAAGGAAAATCCCAGGTGGCAAGAACCAGGAAACTGAAAGCCCTAATTGTAAGCACATGAGCTGACTTTGTAGCTGCCCTGGGGTAGGGTCCTCTAGTTTGGCAACAGCCAGCCGCTTAAGGTAGCAGAGCACTGGAGACAAGACCTTGGGCCTATATGATGCAAGGTATTAGAACTGAAACAGAGCATAAAGTTGGGACTTTTAAAGCCACACCCTCAGAGAAAAGGATAATAGAAAATAGACCACCGCCCAAGGGAGATGACAAGGAAGCTTGTCCATGAGCTCTGGGAAGAGAAAATGAAAAACATCCCAAGCCTGCAACTTGCACAGAATTAAAGACTGAATTTATACCTTCATAGTTCACAGTTCCCCTGAACTGAGAAATTAACAAAAAAGAATAATTTTTTCCTAGGGAAACAAGGCAGATATAAAATAAAACCATTCTGTAGAAATACTTAAGTCTGGAAGGCAGAGAATTTACACACACACACACACACACACACACACACACACACACAACACCACTAAATGGTGTTAATGGAGCTAATAGTTGAAACTTATAAAGCAAACATAACCAAGAGTTACCAATGAAAATCAATGGGGAGTTTAACTTCTTGTAGCAAATGTTGTTTGCTGCCCTTCCAGTATAGTTTGGGCCTTGGACTACATTGTTAACTCCCAACTGCAGGTATCTGCCTGTCTGCCTGAGGGCTGTCTCTAATTTTTTTTTTAATGTTTATTTATTTTTGAGAGAGAGACAGAGAGAGAGTGCGAGCAGGGGAAGGGCAGAGAGAGAGGGAGACACAGAATCCGAAGCAGGCTCCAGGCTCTGAGCTATCAGCACAGAGCCTGATGCGGATCTCCAACTCACAAATGGTGAGATCATGACGTGAGCTGAAGTCGAAGTAGGGCCCATAACCAACTGAGCCACCCAGGCCCCCTCTGAGGGCTGTCCCTAAAGCAGCAGCATAAGTTCCACTGTCCTTGCACAGGGCAGGCTACATGTTCCAAAGAGGTAACAGCCACAGAGAAGCCCACAACCAATGACTAATATGTAAATATCCCAGCTCCCTTGCTTCTGGGCAAGAGAGGGAGGTGTGATAACTCTGAGAGTTGTGTTCTAGCTGTTTCCCATACATTTCCTTCACCTCCCAAATAAGCCACTTGCACTTGAATCTACTCAAGGTCAACTTCTGGAGAAACCAGAACTAATAAAATAGTAAAACAACAATTTGAATGAGAATATAGAACAAATATATTTAAAAGTGTTAAAACATAAAAGAAAGAATAGAAACTGTAAGTCAAGTACTAAAGCTATAGACAAAAGAAGAGACAGATTTGAAAAAGAAATTAATAGAAGTTGCAGAATAAAAACTGCAATTATTAAAACTTCAGTGAATGAGTTAAAGAAAAGGTTATACATAAATATGAGTCAATTAGTTACCAAAAGCATAAATCTTGGTAAATTAACAAGAATACAGCCCAGAGAGTAAAAGAAAAAAATTGGTGAAATATATGAAAAAATACATGAAAAAAAAGTACCAAAAAGGGATATACCAAAGAGTACCAATATACCTTTAAGGGAGGTATACGCTAAATGGAATAGACATAGGACTCAAAGATAGAATAGCTTAGAGTTTTCTAAAATTAAAGAAAGAGAAGAAAGCCCAGATTTAAGAAACACTAGTCCCCAGCAGGATATATGAAAATAAATTTACACTTAGGCACATTCCCAGTGAAATTGCAAAATTATCAAAAAGTGAAAGCCTATAAAGCAACCAAAGAAAAGAGTGCATATATGGAACTATCCATTACAAACACAGCAAATTTCTCTCAATAGTAACTATAGTCATTAAGTTACATTTTCAAAGTGTTAGAAGAAAATAACTATTGACCACAAATTCATGTCCAGCTAAACTATTCATCAAGAGCAAGGGAAAAATAAAAATGTTCCTCAGGGGTACCTGGGTGTCTCCATTGGTTGAGCGTACAACTTCAGCTCAGGTCATGATCTCACAGTTCATGAGTTCCAGCCCTGCATTGGGCTCTCTGCTGTCAACATAAAACCTGCTTCAGATCCTCCGTCCCCCACCCTTTCTGCCCCTCCCCACCTCACACTCTTTCTCTCTCAAAAATAAATAAACATTATTTTTTTAATATCAGGATAACTACTAAGAGAAATGAAAGTATATCCAACAAACTAATAGAGGAGAAAATAGGAAAATAAACTTTGTCAATCCAATATAAAGCAAGGAAGGAGAAACAATGAACAAAAATGACCACAGAAGTCACCAAAGATGCTGTAAACATACACATGCACACACACATCAGTAAATGGACTAAAAAGATGCTCAGATTGGACTTTTAAAATCTAGTTGTGTGATAGTTTAGATTTTTTTAATGTTTATTCATGTTTGAGAGATAGTGCATGAGCAGGGGAGGGGCACAGAGACTGGGAGACACAGAATCTGAAGCAGGCTCCAGGCTCGGAGATGTCAGCACAGAGTCCAGCAGGGGGGTTGAACTCACAAGCTGTGAGGTCATGACCTGAGCTGAAATCAGATGTTTAACAGACTGAGCCACCCAGGCACACCTAGTTGTATGATAGTTTAAAGAGACTCAAAAATATTGCAGAGGTAAACCAAATAGAAAACTAATAGTAAAATGGTATATATATACACACATATATATATACACACATATATATATACACACATATATATGTGTATATATATATGTGTGTATATATATGTGTGTATATATGTGTGTATATATATGTGTGTGTATATATATGTGTGTGTGTGTGTGTGTGTGTGTATATATATATTTATATATATATAATGTTACTGTTACTGGGGCACCTGGGTGGCTCAGTCGGTTGAGCGTCCAACTCTTAATTTTGGCTCAGGTCATGATCTCACGCGGTTTGTGAGCCTGAGCCCCGCATCCGGCTCTGTGCTGACAGCATGGGGCCTGCCTGGGGTTCTCTCTCTGCCTCTCTCCTACTCTCTCTCTCTCTCAAAAATAACAAATAGATAAACAAAAATAAACAAATAGATAAAAAAAATTAAAAATAAAATAAAAAATAATATTACTAGTAATTTACAAAGTAAAGAGACCATGGAAAATTTGAGAGAATTATATTGTTTGCATCAGTTAGCTATTGCTCTATTACAAACGACCCCAAAATTCAATGACTTAGAACTTAAAGATTTATAATTGCTCATGAGTCTTATATCAGCTGGCATCTTATGCTGATATCACCCAGGATCAGCTGACCTTGCTTGGGCACATTCATGCATCTATAGTCAATGAATGGGCTGACCAGGGTTTGCTGGTTTAGGATAGATTCATTTGCATGCCAGCTCTTGGGGTTGGTGAATGGGCCACGTCTCTCATCATCTAACAGGATAGCCTGAGCAGTTTCAAGATTACAAGGAAAGGGTGCACAAAGATGACTCAAGGCCTAGATTTAGAAGAGGCACACTGTCATTTCTGATTTATTCTATTGGCCAAACCCATATAACAATGAATAAGATGATAGGAATTTCCCAGAAAAAAATAGAGTTTAGTGGAACTTGATGGATCTCTGTGCTTTATATGCAATACCATATGTCAGGATGTCAGTGGCCAATACAAAGGATATCTGGCAAAAGAAGAAATCAGACTGATTTAAAAATGCAAAATATCGGGGCACCTGGGTGGTGCAGTCGGTTGAGCGTCCAACTCTTGATTTTGGCTCAAGTCATGATCTCGCGGTCTGTGAGCCTGAGCCCCACGTCCAGCTCTGTGCTGACAGCTCAGAGCCTAGAGCCTGCTTCGGATTCTGTGTCTCCCTATCTCTCTGCCCCTCCCCTGCTCATGCTCTGTCTCTCTCTCTCTGTCAAAAATAAATAAAACATTTTAAAAAATGCAAAATATCAGTGAGTATCTGAAGATCTAAAGCAAAAATAGGATAAAAACAGAAGAAAATAACAGTGTAGGTGGGTTGGATGGGGATTTTTTTTTTCCTGAAATCACCTGCATGCATTGCTTTCAAGACTATGAAAACATCCTTCTTCCACTTGCCTACCACACAATCACAGTTGCCTCTTGTAAAATGTGTCCTCTCCTTTCTTATATCCCAAGAAACAGGTGCAACACATGCATTCCAAGGGGTATGGTGGTTTTTCCCTCCATCAAAACAGTTCTCAAAATCAGAAGAATTTCATATTGTTCTGAACTTGTTATTATCATACTTTTTTTTGCTGTATTTGAATTTAATCTTCCTAATTTAGCTGACAATTACAGAGCAGGCAGGCATATTCTCTAAGCAGTTATGCCTAGGGGTCCCATAAAAGAGGAACACTCTTACAGACCATCAGAGTTTTGGATTAACAAACTAGTTTCTGAGCAAAAGGTCAAAAACAGCTGAGCGTGTCAAACTAGATTGAAATCCTAAGTACTCAACCCACTCAGGTACAGAAAAATAACATGTGGACCACAATACATATATATATATATATATATATATATATATATATATATATAGTCATCTTTATTATTTTCTTTTTTTTTTTCAACGTTTATTTATTTTTGGGACAGAGAGAGACAGAGCATGAACGGGGGAGGGGCAGAGAGAGAGGGAGACACAGAATCGGAAACAGGCTCCAGGCTCTGAGCCATCAGCCCAGAGCCTGACGTGGGGCTCGAACTCACGGACCACGAGATCGTGACCTGGCTGAAGTCACACGCTTAACCGACTGCGCCACCCAGGCGCCCCGTATTATTTTCTAAACACCTGTACAATTGATTTCAGCAAGTAATGGTACTAGAGGAAATAATCTGAAAAATTATAGATAACAAACATTTGACCTATTTTAGGAGGTGAAATTTGAGACTAACAAAAGTGCTTTTCAGCTTATTCTGTATTTAAAAAGGATTTCCATTTTCATTTTCTCAATACACTTTTAGAATAGCAAAGGAAATGCATATACCCAAGTTAGATAGGAAAAGAGAGATCCAAGAGAGTAAATAGACTTAATTAGGGTCAGACTTTAGGATCTGATGCTTCTGTTATTAGGAAAAACAGCACAACAAATCTGTTCCTTCTGACCTTCTTTGTCCTGATGATTACAATATTACAACTGTAATTCAATCCCTTAGGAGTCTCCCCAAGTTAACCGGGTTTGATTGCTGAGTTTACAAATTGGGAGATGCAAGAAAGGCTATGTCTCTTCTTGAGTAGATTCTCAAAGTCTGAGGCAAAGAAACAAAACTACTCATCTATATTGAATATTTGTACATTCCCTGAAAATTATCGATTTTAGTTTCTTAGTAACAGAGGTACATGTGGCTAGAGACAAAATAACATACTGCCTGATTAAAATATGTTATAATGATGCTATTCTTTTGAGAACTTTTTGTTTTAATTTAGCTCTTGATAAGAAAGAAATATATGCTAAAAGGATAAGAGGAAATAAGTGTTAATGCATTGACTTGAATTTTGGCAATAAATCATGCCCTTTAGGCCAGTTAATATCATGAATATCTAATCACCTCAATACCCTCTTTTACTGCCTTGAGAAGATGAGGTTCTGCTAAATATTTATAAATGGCAATTGTCTACACAAACTATGCTATTTTCTGGTATGGGGGAATGCAAATGAGATTGAGCAATAAATAAATAAATAAATAAATAAATGCACCAGCTTGTTTTTCCCAGGAAAGTATATCCTAGGACCTTTGGCACTTTTTTGTTTGCTATTTCTATATTAAACTAACCTTGAGCTAAAACACTGTGAGACAACAACAACAAAAGCACGAAGCATGCAGAATGGTTAAGAAGGGAACAGGGTCACATCATTAGTCTGGGATCTGTGAAAGAGAAATCAGAGTATATAATCTAGCTGGGGAGAGAACGTGTATACATATGAAGTGATTTATCAGGTGTGATGGATTGATTATCAGTAAATGTAAACTAATATGCACAAAGCTTCCACCAACCAGTACAATTAGACAATTAACATGGGCTGTAATTAACCTCATTTTCTCATTCATTTGTGTTTAGCTTGGCAGTAGACGGGGGTGAAGCACCACCCAAGTACATTCTTATTGTTTAAAAATTCCCAAAATATGGTTGTGGACCTTTGCTGTTCTAGCAAGTAAAATATAGTTAGAGTAGCACTGGATTTTGGGTTTTCTAGGATAGCTCCTATTTCAAATACTTGACCTCACAGCTTCCATTAAATGTTTCATTTGGGATTTTGCCAAGACTTGAGGCTATCAAACTGAACACCAGCAATCTCTTATTAGAGCTACAGATTAATAAATTATAATAGACTGCCATCAATGCATATAATGCATGTACATACTCCATGATTTTCTTTTATGAAAAATATAAGTTCATTTTGTTAACATATTTTTCTTTAAAAATAAAGTATATCAAAAAGATTACAGTTTGCCCAAGATTCTAGTAATTGGCTCTACCAAAGAATTAATAGACACAGAGAAAACATTCATAGAAACCAGATCAGACTTAATGCAGTTAATGCAGATGTTGGACTTGAGTCCTGACTATGAAAATGTAACACAGCATTTTTGATATATAAAAATATTCATATAACATCATGTCAGACAATGTAGGTTAGTCCACTCAAAAAGTTTCTTCTTTGCCTTCCTGTATTCTAAAAATTGGAAAGGTGAATATTCAATTACTTAACCTCTCTCATAAGTACACAGCCATGTGACACAGTTCTCCACAATGAGAGGTAGGCAGAATTCTGCTAGAAAGGCTTCCCTTCCAGAATAAAAAGACAAAGTGTCACAAAGAATTTTTTCCCCTTTTTTTCCTGCTTGAAATACAGACAGGATGCCCAGAGGTACAAAAGTCATCCTTATACCAATGAGTCAACCCACTAAGAAGAAAGCAAAGTTTACCCCAGAGATGTTGGCCTTGTTTATTCTGGTTCTTAGAGCTGACCACATCTCTAACTAATGAAAATGTCTTCTATGTTTACAAAGTTTCATAGCAGCACTTTCCCCTTTACTATTATCTCATTGATTCTAACCACAAACATGCAGTAGGCTAAGCAATAGCAGTCATAGAACTAGTGACAATAATAATAATAATAATAATAATAATAATAATAATAGCTTAGATTTATAGCACTTACCATGTGCTGCCAGCATGCCAAGTGTTTTATAAGGCATTATCACAGAAAAGCCCAGTCTTTTGAAAGTACTCTAAATTTTTTTTAACTATGAGTTTCAAAGCATACCACAAATCATGCTTATATACTTAGCAAATTCAAAGTGAAAATAATTCACAGCCATTTTTCAAATGGTTTTTCCCCAAGAAATGTTAATAAGAGTCATTATAATTCTATATATTTTAAAAAGAGGACATTCTTCCTTAAACACTCCTCACTGAACTGGATTGGATGTTGTTCCTCTGCTCCCCTAACACCATTTCAACATCTCCATACACCTTTGCCATATTTGATTTTAGTTATTTATATCCCCAACAAGATTTTTTTATGCATCTTTGTATTGAGTGCACCTCGCATACTTCATATAACATTGCAAGTAGTCAATAAATATTTGTCCAGTTAACAAACTTTTAAAATATTGTCTTTGACCTTTTTTTCTTTTAAGTTTATTTATTTTGAGAGAGAGAGAAAGTATGAGTCGGGTGGAGCAGAGCGAGAGGGAGAAAGAGAGAGAGAATCTGAAGCAGCCTCCATGCTGTCAGTGCAGAGCCCAATGTGGAGCTCTAACTCAGGAACCAAAGCGATCATGACCTGAGCCAGGATCAAGACTCAGATGCTTAACCATTTGAGCCACCTGGGCACCCCTCGACCTTTTTTTCTGTAATAACTCTACTCTCACCCTTCAGTTATCAATGGGTTATGTTGTCCTTTATTTCTGCCTCTCGCAAAAATTTGTTTAAATTTGAAAAGGGCTTATAGCAATTTAACTTTGTGATTGTAGGGACTGATACACCTCCAGGATATTAGCATATTTGGTTTAATGTATAAAAACAGTAAGCATCTAATGTTCCTTCCCCTCTCTAAAGAAAAAGGATCCAAAACAGTTAGGAAATTTTACGGTGAGCAAGATCATTTGTTTCACTTAAGGGATTATCGTTTCAGACACAATAGTTAATATTATCTGTTCAGGAAGCACTGTTGAAGTCCAGACTATATGTCCAAAAAGTGAAACATTTGTCCTTTTCTGCTAAGACTTCTGCATATCAATTGCTTTTTCCATAATCAAAATAATAGCAGTAGTTTTTCCAGTATTAAAATATAGAAACACATATACATGCATGTATACATGCATACAAATGTGTGTACATGCATACAAATGTATATACATGCACATGTATGCATACACATGTGCAGATATGTATACACAGATAAGCATGCATTGTGCACACACACATACACATATAAATACATATAATTCTGTAAAAATATTTGGCTGTGTACATGTGGGTAGAATTGAAAAAACTGTTAAATTTCAATCTAAAGACATTTTTAAAATAATGACAATGCTAAGGAAACCCTCAGGTTGATGAAAAAAACCAAATGCTTAGTCTCAAAGCCTTTAATGAATACTTTGCATTCACAAGGTCAGCTGAACTTGACCTTTATATTTACTACCCTTGTATGCCTTGTATATTGAGAAATAAACAAAATTATTCAGAATTCAAGAAAAATATTTGTGTTTTGATAAGTGTATTCTTGGAAATAATCTCATTATTCTAGTTATCAACATACAAGGTTTTTTTTTTTTAACACATAAGGTTTTAAGTGAAAGGTTATATAAATGTTATTGGTCTATGTCTTGTTTAGAACATTATCAGTTTGTAATTATACATTTCCTAAAATGCACGGAGTCATTCGATCAATAAACACCAGAGGAACTAAGGAAGGAAAATTGTCATTGCTATAATTATGTCGTAGGTCTGAAATGCTACCTATGAACAGATTTTTGGATGAAAAAAATTCAGTTATAAAATGATGGTTGCATGTGGTTAAATTGCACATGTTTGGGATTATATTATATAAGGCAACAAAACTGTGAGCATCATCTTTCCTTTCTTCCTTCTGAGCAAGCAAGATCCCCAAAGTAGCTTTGAGGATACTTTATTTATGGGCCTGCTAGTTCAGGAGCCACACACCAATTCATCATGCTCCTGCTTTGTGCCATCTGTTATAAATAAATATCCCTGCCTGCAACTTTCTGTCGGGGCATGTGTTTACTGTTA
The DNA here is from genome assembly GCF_018350175.1 of Felis catus. Lineage (NCBI taxonomy): Eukaryota > Metazoa > Chordata > Mammalia > Carnivora > Felidae > Felis > Felis catus. The sequence continues at coordinate 67,022,128 of NC_058373.1, forward strand.
TGCAGATGAATGCAATATGGGAAGACATTAAAGTTAAAAAAGAGAAAAATTGCTTATGAAAATGTCTATCGAACGTATATATTCCTACTACTTGTATACAGAGGTTCAGATCACATGAAGGCCGATAGCCCGAGCAAGCTCTGACTCAGAGCTCCCCCTGTAGCTCGCAAGGAGCTGGGGCATAGGTGCACAAAAGCAAGGGCAACACGGCTAGGTTAACAAAGAAGTGCATGGCCAGAGCCTTCTTTCCTGAGTGCTTTGCCATTTCACGCCACACAGCGCTGTGACTCTGAGGAGAGAAGGTCAGACAGGTAATGTGGGAACAGTGTGAGAGAGTTTGGAAGGTGGCAGTCAGCGCTCAAGCTAAAGAGTGGAGAAAAGCCTCCAGGGGCCTTTGAGAAACAGAGTGACACGGTCAGAGTTCTCAGAAAGCAAAATAATTCTGAGAAGTGTGTAGAAAATGTCTGAACGGGAAAGAGTCTGGAAGGGTGGGAATGAAGCCAGGCAGGAAAAAAAAAAAATGATGACAGTGACTCTAGGAGTAAAGCACCATAAACAACCTCTGGAACCAGTTACTGACGTCTCACGCACCCTTGAGACAGTCGAAGGCCCTTTTCTCCCACAGCACCTTACAAGGCTCCACCACCTTCCCAGCATTCCCGCAGACCTAGCCGTGGGAAGGAGTCATCTGCAAGGACAGAGCAAGGTGTGGCCACCGCACACTACATTTCAGTAGCAGACAGAGCTTTCTGTATCCCCTTACGGCGACGAGAAGACGTAAGCCCCAGGAAAATCACAGGAAGTGATCCAGGGCTAAGAAAAGACCTGATTGACTTACTAAAAACTGGAACCAGCCTTTTTTCCCCAAATAAGAAGAACAATGAAATTGGGACAAGCAATCTAAAAGACATCTATTTGACTTTGGTTGTTTCAACTGATTACAGTATATACAAATAACCATATATCATAATATTGTGATTATTTTTCACTACCTGGAATAGCAAAAACATATCTTCAGTGGTGAAATAGGGAAATTTGGTGCTTATTGTGGGTAACGTTGCCTTAAAAATCTATTACAGTCATGTTTGTTTTCTTCATGCTACAAATTAAAAAACGATGTAAGTTGGCTGTAAATTTACTAGAATTCTTATGGCCCAGGTAGAATATTTTACTTGGTAAATCTATATAATGAAAAGATACCTCTAAAGTAACATAAGAAAATAAATGATTTCCCAACTTCAAAATAAACTACAACCCTCATCCCCAGGGTGTCATTAAAGACTGGATGTATTTTCCAAAGAATATTTTTGAAAGCCTCTTCTATTGGCATTTTAATATTCTGCAATGTTGTCTGTTAGTCATTTTATTATTTCCTTTAAAGATTTAATTCAATTCTCTTTGATGTGTTTCTCAGAAGATTAATTGTTTCTATTATTTACTTTTAGAATAAGATTTCTCCTTGAAAATAGGCCCCGATCATTTCCTTTTTTTATTGGATTTAAATATTTCTTCTTGGAAATCAGAGTTTGTGGTTGAAGTCGAATTAAAAAAGAAAGGAATATCTTTCATTAAGAGCAAATATTATCACTCTAACCAATTTGTTTGGCTCATGGTATTTTCTAATTTTGAAAATTTCCAGAATCCTGATTGAAAACTGCTTGTTACAAACAGTAGGTTACTGACAAGAAAGCACCTACAAATACTCACTATATATCAAACTGCTTCATTTGGGGTTCTATAATTGCTAAAAGTGGTAAGCACTAATTAATTATAGGACAAATTAATAAATGCACAATTGCACTTCTAAATCATGATTTAAATAGATGTACAGGTAAGGACTATAGACATTACCTGTGTATTCCTCCACCTTGCAGAGTTACACATTAGAGAGAATTTTTACACCCAGAACATTTAAATGGCAGAGTGAGTCATACATTTAACCCTAGCTCTCATTTAAGCTACTGTACTGGCAGTTATTGGACATGAGCTGTACACTAAACAAGATCCACACTTGAATAAAGTCGAGTCTACATGAGCATCTGTGGCTAAACATAAAAAAGAAGGTTGGTGTTGGGGGCGGGGTGCAAGTTTCGTATCTTGATTATTTTCTACTTTGACAATCAGTCTGAGTGTTTCTTATTTCCTTTCTACCTGAACTGTTTGCCGGAGAGGAGATGGCAAATAATGGAACTGATAGTAACTTTCCAGTGAGTAAGAACAGTCCCTTCTATCTGCGAGGAAGAATGTCAGGTCTGCAAAAGCCAAATGATCCAAAGCACCCAAGAGGAAAAACATCCAGTGTGACTCCAGCACCTTGGGTCTCCTCCCCAAATAAGCCCTGTGCTGCTATCAGTTTTGATAAGCAGGCTTTCCTCACCCATGAGGCTATAACATGATAATGTCATTCAATAACCCTCACACCCTTTCCTGCTATTTGTCCAGCACAGGAAACTGAGGATTTTCTTGTCGTGTGGACACAGCGGAAATATCTAGCCAGCAAATACTGACCCTTGCATGCAAACAAACCCATATCCTCTTTCCGCCTGACAACTTCCTTCCTGCATGCTAAGAACAATCTACCCTTCATTTTTTTTTTTTTCCGGACTTTATACTGACTACTCTGAAAGCCCTTGGGGAGAAGACCAGTGTAAACTTCCACTCAACAGCTGGATTCTCAGACAAATAGGCTGACACCAAACATGGTTGAAGGCACTGACGATGCCCTCCAGATATGGTGATATTGTAGGAAAATGGTGTCTACTTACCACAAACAGACATGTGCTTTGGCAGTTGCCTGAAGACTTTGGCCTGTCTGGACAATTGCACTAGATATTTCAGACCAGAATCTAAAATATTTAAAACTCCAGGCCAGAAAGTTCTCTTCTCCAGCTATACTGAAGAACTGGACCTTCAAACTTGGGAATTTAAGACACAGACACTTAGACCCGGAGAGGCTATATTGGAGATATTATAGGCACATATCCAAATTAGCAGCTAAATTCATTTTGCACAACCCAGCACCAGAGTTGACTTCCTAGAGATATTAAAAATCACTATTCATCTCTGAGTTAGGTAGCAAGGCCTGGTGAGGTAAGTTATTTTGCTAATTAATCACACCTCATACCTCAAGCAAGAACAATGTGGCTTTTCAGATTTTTTTCTGAAATACTGAAAGCTTAATCCTGATAGTCAAAAGCCTAGCGCGCATTGGGTATGTTTAATTATCAGAAAAACTTCTTGATATTTAAAAGACAAAGAACCCAAATTTGGAGGGGGAAAAAAAGTCACTAGACAGTTTTTTCACCCTTGTATGAAATAGGTTTCTTAGAATGTGGTGGTTTATAATGGGCAAGCTTAAAAAATCCCATTTAATATCATCAATAATTTTATTTGGTTTAAAACATTTTACTTTCTGAACAGTATCAGGATATGCCTATGCACCCAAAGCTCAGGAGCATATAGCAGAGAGGAGAAGAAGGCTATCTGTTGAAAACGAGGCTGCCAAGCCTGAAGTCTGTTATCACCAGCTGCCTCTTTCCTCATATGTCCTCAAGTGCTCTCCAAAACTTCTACACATAAAATGATACCTAACAATGGCACAGAAGAATAAACACTGCTATTTCCTCAGGACAGTTGTCATAGTGGTAAGTAGCATTCACGGCCAATAATGACCTTTTAGCAAATTATCCAACTGATGAGTCTTTAGGCCTTTAATCCACACGTATAAGTTTATTTGCAAATATATGACAGTAAAGGAAGCTTAAAAGTACTGAGTGTTGTCGCCAGCATTCTAGTGAGGGAGGGACGCAAACAGGATCTTCTAGTCCTCAACTGATAATTTATTCGATTGTATATGTTATCACCATGATCAAATAAATAAGCATCAAAATCATATTAAAAGTATTCCAAACACTTATTCAGTGCTTCTATTCTGCCAGGAAATGGGCTAAGAGTTCTGCATGGATTATCTCATTTAAACTTCACAAACCTGAAAAGCAGATATTATTATTTTACAGCATCCTATTACTAGCTGATATTTCCTGAGCACTCATGATATGCAAGGCAGAGTTTTCAGAGAACAAATTAAATTAATCCTAACAAGAACCCTGAAATAAAAGTGTTAATATAACTTTTATAGCTGAAGAAACTGAGATGCAAAAAAACAAAGTATCTAGCCCAAAGTCATAGAACTATTAAGTGGTAGGGGTGGGCCTAGGCATCAGGGAACCTGAAAGTTTAGTGCCTAAGACCTTGAGGGAGATACTTAGTCTCAGGTTCCTCATCTCGGACATGGGTCTAAAAATAACTGTCCACCCCCTGACAGGGCCATAAAACTACCAAACAGGGAAAGGCGTGTGAAAAATTAAAATAGAATTTCCCTAACCCTTAATGCGCACAATTTCAGATCACTAAGGTAAAACGACAGGCTGTATGTCAATTAAACATAAAAGCCACATTTCTCCTCTGTGGCTTTTTTGTTTCTTCACTTCCTTTAACAATTTCTGACATTTTCATAAGCTTGTTCAAAAGAAAGAAAGCCATGCCATTTTGAGAGCAAAGAGCAATTTACTTCATAATTGATTGGGTAAAATGTCAAGAAAACGAAGAAACAGAAGGGTATTGGTGTTGGCTGCAGCTATAAAAACAACCCAGAGTAACATGTATGAAAGTTATGGAAAAGCACTGTAAGGGAGAATCGTATGTATCTATAGTTATTTGCCAGAAAATGCTGCTACCTCAATTCTAATATTCATCCTTGGAAGCCAAAAGGCACTGACTGGCCCATTTTACTTCGGTGCTTTCTTTGGGAAGCATGTCAGAGGGAAGTCATGGAGCAGCAGAAATACTCCCCACTCTTAGAGGGGATCCTGCTCACACACGCACATCACACAAGGCTCCCATAAAGGCAGCTCATAGAAATACTAACCCCCCCAAGAGAGAAGGCTGCCTACAGGGTAGGTATGAACACATATCACTTCGTAGGAGTCCCTCAGTTTGGTTTGGAAAGATGGGCTATAAAGGAGAGAGTTTTCAATAATTTTGCATATCATCTGCCTCTGTTCTCCCTTCCATAAGGATGGTTGAATGGCGGTAATAGCTAATGTTCATTGAGCGACTCCCTGTGTGATGTACTATCCACATTGTGTCTCTTAATCCTGACCACATCCCTGTAATCTTAAGCATGAGGAATTTAAGGAACAGAGAGGTTAAAGGTATACAACTTGTGACAGAGCTGTGATACAAATACTTAAAATTTGATTCCAGTCTCTGTGCTCCATACATTAAGGGATAGCTTCTGACTAAAATAACAACAACAACAACAACAACAACAATAATGGACAATCGTAATTAGAAGAAAATAAACTGAGTTTATTTCAATAATTAAATCAACAGATGGTTGTGCCATGCTAGGTATAAAGTAGTGAATAAAGCAGAAATGTCTTGCCTCTGCCTACATGGAGTTTACTGTCTAGCAAACAAAATAGATACTGAACAAATAATTTTAAGTGCATTGAATCTTACTTAGAGTTTTAAGTACATAATAGGGCCTTTCTGAAGGACCTTTAACCTGGTCCAGGGGATACCTGAGGAAGCAGCATTTAAATGGAATGAGGGAGGATAAGTATCAAGCAGAGAAAATGAAGATGAAGAGCCTTCCAGAGAGAGGTAGTGATGAGTGTGTGTGTGTGTGTGTGTGTGTGTGTGTGTGTGTGTGTGTATAGGAAGGAGCATTTCAATACGAACCAACTCCATACATCCCTACCTGCATATTATTCATACACAGAAAATGGTATGAGTGTTCTCTGTTATACAAAGATGAGTGAGATGAAGCCACACCTTTAGAAACTCACAATCTAGTGGAAGAGATAAAGCCATTTAGAAATACATGGAAAACAGTGGTAGGTGGCATAAGGAGACACAAACAAGATATCAAGAAAGGGTAAGGAAAGAAATTAATATTGACATGAAGGGGAGCTTTTAACTGGTCCTTGACAGATGGGATAACCTTCAAATTTGATGAATGATCTACTCATAAATGGGGAACAGATGGGAAAGTAGGGGTCAGCTAGCATGTAAAGGCTCAGCAACCCCCAGCCCTAGCCCAAAATAGGAAAGAGATCTCCGAGTGACGGAAGCAGGGGTAGCTAATGACAGTTAAGGCATGGAGATGACACCAGAGACAGCAGTATGAGAGTAGGTAAGGAGGGCTTGTGCTGAGTGAATTCTTGGCATTGTTCCCATTTTGTTTCCCCCTCTCCTGGAAAGTGTGGTGTTGGGAGGGCAGACTGAATATAAAAGGCAGAGACAAACCCAAGCAGATATTTGCACCCTTTGCAGCAACATGAAAAGAACAAAGAAGTTAAAAAGAGAATGAGAAAAGACATTATCGTACTTCAGGGAACAATAACAAAAAAAAAAAAAAAGTAGTCTGGAGATCTTTTTGTGGTTGAGAACACAATGTGCCTGAAATGTAGTACTAGTCATTGAGTAAGTGTAAAGAGGATCTGAAAACCCATGAAATACACATGTGAACTTCACAGAAGTGGAGAAAGTAAGATGGAAAACATGAATTCAGAAAAAGAGAAGGAAAAAGCTGGAGAACGGACCTGTGATTGATAAACAATTGTCAACTCCCCAGCAAGACACACTGTAATAAATAATAAGCAGAAATACACCTGTACAATATGCCTACAATAAATAATAACAAATAACAAATATTTGTGGAATTATTTACAGTGCCTGAAGCATGTGTTTTGACATATATTATTTCAACTAATCTTGTAAACCACCTTGTGAGATAAGTATAAATCATGTCAAAATAGAATGCCAGTAGATACTTATCTATTGAGAGATAAATGGCCAAGAAATAAGATTCTAAATACCTAAATCCTGTCCTAGACGAGTCATTTCTCCATAAGTTCTCTGAATTAAAAAAAAAATGCCCAAGGGAACAAAGACGATTTATTACTATCTGAGACTTTGACCTCAACATTGACATGGACTCCAGCCTTCTGGGATGTGTGGAAGATTTCTTCTGCCCTAGCAAAGTAGATTCAACTAGAGTACAGCCAAAGCAATTCTAAAGGCCTATCCTGCCTCCTACCACCCCCCCCATCCAAAGCCTGACAGTTCGATATTACCATCCCAGTGGAAGAAAAATGCAATCCAGAATGCATGTGTCAGTCGGAAGTAGTAGATATCACAAAAGTGAGAGTGACTGCCCTTGATCTCAGTCTAAACTTTAGGAACCTCTTCCGGTCACTCTTGCTTGACCAGCCACGGGTAATGTGAAAGACGGCCTGTTGCCCCTACAGGGAACTTATCTAAGCTCACGGCGTAAGGGCAAGAAGATCTAAAAGGGCCACACTCACATGTGAGCCAGGCTTCAACCTGGCACAGCCTTTTAACACCGTGTCAACAAAATGAACCCAAACAATTCATAGCAGCATTCCTCTAGAGAAGCCCTGAGCTTCTCTATCCTACAATGAAGTATCAGTATCCCCATGTTCTAGTTGTCAATGGTTGACTAAGAATATACAATAATGAAAAAGGAAACCAGAAATGGAATCCAGATCTTCTACTTCTAATTCCTTGGTCTGAGTTAAAATGAGAACTTTAATGCTTTATTAAATTAAATTTTCAAGACCTGATTTGAATATTCACAAATAACGCCTTTGTTTTCTAAGTCCCATCGTAAAAACTCATTTTGGAGAATAGAAGTGCTTGAAGGAAAACATATATTAAATAAAACAACAATACTGTCACTATGCTGATGTCGTCTCTGAAATATGTTAGTGCCCAAGGAGAGACAAGAAACAGGACCACACCCTGATTGACATTGCCCTGTTTGCTGAAGATGAGGAGTGCAGAGAGCAGCTGTCAACCTGGGTCCATGCATATCCGGTGATCCTGAAGCCGGCCCCTAGCTATTGTATTCTCCAACATCTTTGCAAACACAGGGGAAAGTCCCAGTAGTTGGCAATCTTGTTCTAAGAATCAAGATTCTGTAACAAGGGACTCATGTGACCTGCCAACAAATCGGTGGGTATATTTTGGAAGCCATTTTAATCTAATATTTTGCATCAGGGGAGCTTGTTTGGTTTTAATAAAAGTCCTCAATAAGGATGGATGACCCAGTACATCATTTCTCTTGCTTCTAATTTAAGAATCTGGTACATAAAAGCATAAAGAGTGTGAAGGAAATGGATCATGACCTTATGACATTTGGCATGATTTCTGAGGCAGGTGTCAGATAGGTTCATAAGCAACTATCTTGCCAAATCTTATCAAAACCTAAAAGACAAAAAGAGAAGAAAAAATACACACTTTATAATTGACATCAAAAAGGAAGTCATTTTATTTTTAGTTCATTCGCTTTGGAGGGTGAGCCAACTAACTGGAAAGAGTCCATAATTTAACCAACATCAGATCGTCTTACTGCGTTCCCTGTTGAAACTTAATAAATGTTAGTTTCCAGATTTACTGACTTTACAATTTTCTCCAGTTAATGATCAGCAAACACCTTTTATTGCTTTAAATGAAAACAAAATGAAGACCTGAAATCTCGTGATCAAGAATTGATTTCTGGCAGACAAGCAAAATTGTTTGGTCTATTTTTATGGTTGATATAATTGTATTCAAAACCCATAAACAATGTACATCCACTTCAATACTTTTTCAGCTCGTCTTTGGTCATAAACTTTAATTAAAACAAAACATCCCTTAGGTAAATCAAAGGAAGTGCCATTGAAATAATATAAACACCCGAGAAAACCTTGGGCTGTTTCCATGCTCAAGTCTGATTAGATGGAAAAGCACCAAGCTCTTGTGTCAGTAGACCAACCCATAGAGTTTGTGACTATGAGAACTTCCTCTAGTATTAAAGAGCTTTGGCATAGTTTCTGGGAAAACTTGTGCCAAATTTCTCTATTCCAAGAGAGGGTTTTCCACTTGGAGGCTGTGGTATCTATAAAGGCTATCTTTCATGAGCAGGGTGTCCTCTATTTAGCTGTCAGAAGGCCTGTCTATCGCAGGACTCAGACTGTCTGTCCCATTTGGCTGATGTCAGAAACTTATGCTAGAGTTATGGCAGAGAAAACATGTTTTCCATTACGCCTGCACCAAAGTGTTGATTAAGGTGGCACATGTCAGACCTGGGAGTAGCCAGCAGTCAGAAACAGTATAGACCTTTTACAGATGCTGAAATTGTTTCCAGAAAATTCAACATCTCGGCTTATCTTTTTTTCTTTTTCTTTTCTTTTTTTAAGATAGAAAAGAACCCAGAGCATTTTGTGCTTATTTTTAAGCTAGTACTTTAATCATGCCTGATTTTTTTGCGGGGGGGGGGAACGGGTACCATATTCAGACCTTTCCTTTGTGTTTGTGGTCAAAGAGTCTTGAAATTGACAAGTGGATTCTACAAGAGGCAAAGATTTCAATTTTTACTTGATATCTAGTGCTTTCCATAAAGGGTCCTTTCTATACAAAAATGATTCTTAATCTTTTAAAAATTCTGAGCCCTTTTAAAACCTGTCAAAACTATGCATTTTTTCTCAGAAAACAATTCTGCAGGATCACAACGCTTAAGAGTTCCAATGCCTTAGGTTAAAGACCACTGTTCTAAATGAAGCCAGAAATAATTGTATAGCTGGCAGATTGAATCTTTGCTAATAGATAGGAATAGAATCTCTTCACAAAACATAAACAATAAGTCTATGTAATTTAAGCAGTTGTCGGGGGTTGGTAGATTCTTCTCATTCTGGAAGGTAGGAAAAAGCAGAGGTTATCCCAAAGGTCAGCAAGCCTTTATCCGTAAGTCTATGGAAGACCAACTTCTTGGAGAGTATATTGATTTCCAAAGACCATTAGTGAAAACCACAATCTTTCTCTTTTAGGAAACATACAGGCAGTGTCTAAAAGTGACAATGACTAGGGCTGCCAGATTTTGCAAATAAAACACAGGACAGGGAGTTAAATTCAAGTTTCAGATAAATGATAAATAACTTTTAGTAGAAGCAGATCCCAAATACTGCATGGGACATGCTTGAACTAGAAATTATTTATTGTTCACCTGAATCAAATTTAACTGTATTTTAGCTGGCAGCCCTATCGTGATCCAGTAACTCACAGTCAGATCCCTGGCTCCTCCTGACAGTGGGATCTAGGTTTCTAATATTTTCTAAATAATAAGCGATGAGAATTACCAGGAGACTTCACGGTGCCATTGCAGTGTACTCTTGGGCTATCAGTAGTTAAAACAAGCCAAAGTGATAAGAGATTGGTATTTATCATTTTCGTTTCTCCTCTTATTATTTGACTCTGGCCCATTAACTCATTTGTTCATCTTTCTCTCACCCGTAAATCTGGTTATTTGACTGTCTTCAGTCCTCAACCCTGTCTATTCTTCATCTTTTCCCACTTTGCATTTTCAGGCCCCTCACCCCTTCAATAGCTTTACCGACAATTCTGCAACCCACACTGCTACTTGTCCTAACTCCAGACTGCTCTTTCCTGGTGTCAACAGAGCCTTGTGCCAGAAATGGACTTGTTAAATCCTGTAAGAACACCTCAACTCACCACCAAGTAGTGAAGCATTGTTTGTCCTCTTATTTCCTTTTCTCCCTTATTCCACACTCCTAGAATTAGTTCACTAAAATCTGTATATCTACCTATTAAATATTTCATTTTCCTTTCCCCTATGCCTTAGGTCAGGTCCTCCTCATCTCTTTCCTGTGTTAATCGCGTTTGCCTCAAATTCATCTCCCCACATCTATTCCTTTGCCACTGTGGTGCATTCTACATCATGGTCACATTAATCTTTCTTTCCTATTTAACTATTTCATTGAGTGTCTGCCACAGATAAAGGTAATGAGACTAAATTGCCCTCAAGAAAAGTATATTCTGATGAAAGAGGCAAAAATACACACAGATAGTTACAGAAGAAAAGTAACCAGCCCTATGATGGAGAATAGCACAAAGTACTTTTGTTAGAGAAGTATGTTCATGGCATCAATGATGGTGGTAGAAAAAGTTTTATGACGCTTGGGTGGATGACACCTGAAGTGAATTTTCAACTGGATGAGTGTTAGTCATTAAACAGAGAGACAGGAGTTCTAGGCAGAAAGAATACCATGTGCAAACACATAACAATATAAAAAATGTGACACTTTTGGGGCGCCTGGGTGGCTCAGTCAGTTAAGCGTCTGACTTTGGCTCAGGTCATGATCTCGCAGTCCGTGAGTTCGAGCCCCGCGTCGGGCTCTGGGCTGACAGCTCAGAGCCTGGAGCCTGTTTCAGATTCTGTGTCTCCCTCTCTCTCTGACCCTCCCCCATTCATGCTCTGTCTCTCCCTGTCTCAAAAATACATAAACATTAGGGGCGCCTGGGTGGCGCAGTCGGTTAAGCGTCCGACTTCAGCCAGGTCATGATCTCACAGTCCGTGAGTTCAAGCCCCGCGTCGGGCTCTGGGCTGATGGCTCGGAGCCTGGAGCCTGTTTCCGATTCTGTGTTTCCCTCTCTCTCTGCCCCTCCCCCGTTCATGCTCTGTCTCTCTCTGTCCCAAAAATAAATAAACGTTGAAAAAAATAAAAAAAAATACATAAACATTAAAAAAAATTTTTTTTAAATGTGACACTTTCAAGAAGCCAGTAGTATAGTATGGCTGGAGCATGTAATTCTAAGAAAGAGGTGAGGAGGTTGTACAGGTAGGAGTTCCCATATAAGCCACTTTAATGATTTAGACTCTACCATGAAAGCAATTGAGAGTCTTTTTTTTTTTTCAAGTTTATTTGTTTTGAGAGGCAGGGGAGGAGGTGCAGATAGAGAAGGAGAGGGAGAGAATCCCAAGCAGGCTCCACACTGTCAGCACAGAGCCTGACCTGTGAGATGATGGCCTGAGCCAAAATCAACAGTTGGATGCGTAACCAACTGAGCCACCCAGGTGTAGCAGTAATGAAAAGTCTTGATCAGATTTGTATTTTGAAAAAGGTCTGAAAGGATACAAAAAAGTGGTTTGTAAGTGACAAGGGCGGAGGCAGGGAGATGATGAAAAGCTATTGCAGGGATCTCTGTGGGAATGGGGAAGACCTTTACCAGCAGCGATAGCGATACTAAGAAAGGATCCGAGAGATATTTAGGAAGAAAATTTTACATTACTTGGTGGCGGATTACATGTGGAAGGTAAATAAAAGCATGTCTTTGATTATATGAAGTTTTCACCAAACCAATTGTGTACAGTAATGGTTTTCAACCAGGGACAATGTTGCTTTTTAGGGAATACGGTAAAGTCTGGAGACAATTTTGGTTATCAGAAGTGGGGAGATAAGGAGAATCAAGAATACCCCTAGACCAGGGCACAAGACAGAAGCACAGGACAGCCCCTCACAACACAGAATTACCTGGTTGTTTCAAAATGTCCACAGCGCCAAGGTTGAGAAACCCTGTTAAATAGCAGTAAGTGGATCTTTACCCTGACATGTAAGGCTCTTGAAAACAACACCCAACTTCCTTTCCAGATTAAATTCTTATCACACTATATTTGTTCAATAGACCAAGCAAAAGTGATCTTTTCCTGATTTCCCAAATAGGTCCCTCATTTTCCACTTTAACAATCTTGCTTTTACTATTATTCTCTTATCCAGGAACATTTTCTCACCACCCCACTGCATCTTCCAATTAATTGTCAAAATGCTGCTACTGCCTTCTTCATGAAGTTTCTTATAATTTGCCTCTCCAGATAAACTCTCTGCATCTATTTTGTGGCATTCATTACCTTGTACCTAGTAAATGTACTATTAGTTGACTGACTTTATCTTTGAAGAAAAACCCTAATAGGCCAACTGCGGAGCCCTCAACAAAACAGTTATTCAATACATAATTGTTAAAATTAAGTATGATTTTCTAAATCAGTTGTCTGAAATCATCAATGCCTAAGCTTCCCTTTTATTTATGTGGACAAAGTGCAGGGATAACAGGTTCTCATTTATAAATGCTAAATCATATGTAGTGCCAATTAACTGTAACTGATACTTACTTCTATAAATATTGAACTTTCTTAGAACATTGAATATATTTACCATCACAGCTCATGAAATATCTGAGTTTTGTCCTTATGTTCTTATTCCAGTCCAGGTTTTGGATTTGCTTAGTAGAGTAGATGCTTAAGATTCCTTATACATCTTTACACACTGATTTACCTGTCTACCAGGTGTTCTACATTGCCCTCCAACTGCTCATTTTAAGCTATTTAATTCTGCAATGCATGTTTCATTGCTGATATCCTTAGAAAATTTTTCTGCCTGGTAAAATAAAACCTGTTCTTTGTCAGTTTAATAGATGCCACTAAACTACTTCGTAGAAACACTGGGAAATATGAATGGCATGGGTGGCCAAGACTTTGCTCCTAGATTTTTACTTTATTGCCTTTTGACTTTTACAAGACTTACTTAAGGACAAAGATTGAACATTGCTTAGTCCTCTGAGGGCCATGTATTCATGACAGGCATTTCTTTTGCCCATGTACTAATTCATTTCTCACCACCTCTGAAACAGTTTATTTTTTCCAAACCCTGTAAGGTCTATGAAATGGAAAAGAACCTCTGAATTCACCATATTACTGTACACAGTGAGGATAGGGTTGGCAATTCTGTTTTCTGCTGCCATGTTTGGACTTGGGATATGTGTAAAAGTCTCAACAAGAGAACACAGACAAACCTTCAGCAAACAAGGTGATTTAGAAACCAAACTACCTTCCAAGCTACAGAGAAATTGTCTCTTTTATAGATGATAAAAAAAAATCCAGGTAAAGTATAATTTTCAAAAGCAGATATTTGTGAATCATGTGGACCAGGATGACTTTGTGTCTTAGTCTATAATTAGTGTCAATTAATACTCAGAGAGATAGATGATGGATGGATGGATGGATGGATGGATGGATGGAAAGGAAGGAAGGAAGGAAGGAAGGAAGGAAGGAAGGAAGGAAGGAAGGAAGGAAGGGAGGGAGGAAGGAAAGAAGATAGATGATAGGAAACTATGTCCTAAGAAACCAAGTCTTCCTGAGAATATTAAAATTTGGAAAAGAACCAGTCAGAATATTGTTGAAGTTTTTAAAATGTGTAGATAATCGACATATAACATTATATTAATTTCAGGTGTACAATATAATGACTCAATATTTGTATACGTTGTGAAATGGTTGTATGGTAAGTCTAGTTGATATCCAATTTTTTTATGCTTTTTTCAAAATAGCTACTCTAGTAAGAATTATAATCCATTTATTTCCATCCCCCTTCCACTACACTGACATGGAGTAAATGCATTTTTCTTATTTATGCCTGACCAAACATATTTTACTAAAATATGAGATCCTAAAGACCATAGATTATATCTTATTTACTTTATTTGTCTTCACATCACCTGGCCCAGGGCTTTGAATGTTTTTAAGTGTCCACTAATCGTTCTTGACTTTGAATTTGGTCAGTCTTGTGGTTTAAAGACAGGTGTGGTCTGAAATAGCTGTACCAAACCCCTGTAAATACAAGTTCTCACTGTATATTAATAAGTATTGAGACTTCAGTTTGCAGATTAAATTCTCAACTAATAGTTGTCATACTGACATAAAAATATATTTTGTCTTTCATTAAATTTGAAAAAATCAAAACAATTATTATTTAGAAAGAAAACAGAGGTAAAGAAAATGATTAATATTATAATAGTAAGACACTGAATACACTTAACTGCAAAAAATGATTTTTTAAAAAGTAATCCAGGTGAATTTAGTTAATTATATATTTTTATCCAAGTGTTTAGACTGTCCAAATGTCTGTTTTGGTACATTGTTTTGATATCAGAATAACACTGGAATGAAATCCAGTAAGCTTCAAGGGCACAAAACTGCAACGCTTGCTCCCGGATGGCACCTCTAACTGAACCTCTCCCAGAATGCCTAGGTAACATTCAAGGTCTGTTGCAGGGCAAGTCCAGCCAACACAAGTGAAGCACTTATGTGTTAATTATATATTAATTTTACAACTTTTATAATAATAATTCTCTATACAGAGTCATGCAATACTCTTTATGTCTTCCAAGAACTTCACACACTGTTTTCATAATCAGAGTCCTGAGGTGAACAGGGCAAACACTGATCTCCTAAGTTTATAGATAAGAAAATCTAAATGAAAGGTTTTAAACAGCTTGCCCAAATACCTCTTCTTTTAGTTAGGGGCAGAGAGAGGATGGTGCTCACCAAAATCGAAGGTAGGCTATGCCTGCCTCCTTTATCCATTTCACCAGATCATACATAGTAGAGCACTGACACATCATAAATAATCATTTCAATTGTTCATTTCTTTGAAAGTGATTTACTGAGTACACATAACAAAGGAAAGAATAAAAGTCATCTGACCTAAGACCAAAGTTTTATCTTAAATATACAGCAGTAAATTCAGAATCAAGGTATCCAGATAATGTCATGGTGTAGCACCCATATTTTCCCTTCAGGACTGAGGCATTCTTTCTCCTGATTTACAGATTATAGCTGTATCCTGCTACAGAAATTGTCCTTGTCCGAAGGAAATTGTTTTGTCCAAAGTTATGTTTCCTTCTGGGACAAACTGTATCCAATGACTGGTCAATACAAGGTTTCAAAGCTTGAGTCTTTTGCCTCAATTTGGGAAATCTCTGAAGGATCATTCAAGCTTTAACACTCCCAATGAGACCATCTGAGGCTGTTATTGCAACCACATTGCAGCTCAGGATCTTAGCTGCCCAGGCCTGTTGCCCTCGCTCCCTCACAGGTGTCATTCCTGACTCTCCAATAAACCTCTTGCATCCAAATCTCTACATGTCTGTTTCCCCAGGATTCTGATCTGTGATGGTTGGTACCAGAGTCCCATAGAGCAGAATTTAAAATGAAATCTTCATTTCTGGATACATCCAGAGTCCCATTAAACCTTAAACTTCAGGTGTCTCTTGGTCACATTGGGCTCCTCTGATCAAGAGATCAGCAGGTAAAGAAAGGAGTCACTCTCCTAACAGTCACAAGTGACCCTGATAAGTCAGGGAAAAGTAGGTCTGTTTTTACACAAAAAGGACAAAGAATATGTTTGGGACTCAGGTGATCCACTGGAATATCTCCTGGTAATCTAGCGGCCAATTTTAAGGGTAAAAGACAAGTACTTCAGCTTGGGACTGAGAAGAGCATAGTGACTATAGGCAGATAGATGAGAGTCAGGTCACCCTTCCAGATAAGCCACCTGGATCAGCCAAGTTGTCAACCAAGGGTGAGGAGAAATCTAGAATGCATAGTTAAGAAGGGAAATGATGACTATTAGGTACAACTTTGAAACCAGCTATTCTGACTGGAACTATAGTTTCTCCAAACTTTCTCTTGAAAGTTTCCCCAGGGGGGTGCCTGGGTGGCTCAGTCGGTTAAGCGGCTGACTTCAGCTCTGGTCATGATCTCGCGGTGCATGAGTTCGAGCCCCGCGTCCGGCTCTGTGCTGACAGCTCAGAGCCTGGAGCCTGTTTCGGATTCTGTGTCTCCCTCTCTCTGACCCTCCCCCGTTCATGCTCTGTCTCTCTCTATCTCAAAAATAAACGTTAAAAAAAATTAAAAAAAAAAAAAAGAAATTTTCCCCAGGGAAAGAAACTGACCAGGATGGAGTAGCTCCTCCCAGATGGGGTGAATTTACTATATGAAGCAAGCAGATTTGAGTAGCAGAGGGAAAGACTGTACTAGATTCCATGGTGTGTCCCCCAGACCTCTCTGAGGTTCAAGTCATTTATTTCCTCCACTATGAACTTCCCCAAGAATTGCTCTTGGCCAAAGGAAGCTATTTGACCAAGATCATGTTCTTTCCCCAAGGACAGACTACATCCAACGATTGATCATTGCAAGGGTATAAAGATCCAATCCCCTTGCCCCCATTTAGAACATCTCGGAAGGGAACTCTCTCTAAGTTGCTGAAGCTACTTTTGTAACTCTATCACAGTTTGATTCCTCCTTCTATTCATCCTGCTTCCCTTTGCTACTCAATAAACTACCTGCAAACAAATAGCCAAATTAGTCTGTCTCTCAGGGAACCTCACCTTTGGCAACTAAAAATTCAACTGGATACCATTTTATCCTTTATATTATACATTCTGAAATGATCCACAATTTGTTTTCAGTTTTAGGGTTTTTTTTTTCTTTCTCTGGGTTAAAATTTGTTGTTCTAGTGACAGAAGCAAAAGCAAGAAAGCAAAATTACTACTTTTTTTCCCCCTCTAATGATTCTGGCTCTTGGGTTATGATCACCTCACTTCTCAGAAAACTGACTTTCATACTATTGAGCTTTAATTTCATCTTATGCAGTGGAGGTTTTTTTACAGCAAATATTTCATAAGGCTTGTCTGCCTGCTGACTCAGAACCCATGTGGTAGCAGGTCTGACAAAATAGATTGTCATGATCTATTAAATCAATAATCCATGCACTAAAGAAAATTTACACTATGACTTCCACTCTACTCTCTAATATGCATCACTACAAAGCTTGGGGAAAAAGACTAGCTGCTGAAACTTGTGCATAAAAAGGTAATTTCTAGGTTTTATTCTTATGTGATATGGGAATCCTAAGTGGAATTTAGTCCTAAGGCATTCCAGTCAATCATACCAAAATTTAGCATCATAGAAACAGAGAGACATCAAATTGAATGGGACCTCAAGAGATCATTTCTTGCAGCCTGACTCAGAGCAAGGTTTGACTGAATTACTTCAAATATGTTATTTTGTGAAGTGTTCTTATAGCTTTCAAATAAGATACCCATTCTAGGCCTCCAAAAATCCTCATCGATAGCAAATTCTTCTGCATGTAATAATTTTTTCAATTTTCCTATATTGAATAAGTAGTGTCTTTGGTCAATATCTTTCCCATACTTGGAAGAAGAGAAAAGACTGCTTCAACTCTTCTTAAATACGTTTCTTTTAACCTATCATTAGATCTTTTTTTCCAAGCTTTCATCTAAACTTTAAATCTTCCTATTAAATACAGAGGAGTTAGAGTGAATATTGACTTACTGAATAAAAATTAGCAGAGAGTCCTTACCAATGATATTTAATCTTTGATTAGTCATTATTCAGGGTGATTAATTTGTGGCTGACACAACTGACTGACTTACTAAAATCCTCATTCCCAACTATGGTGTAACAAGTAAGTGAACAAAAAACCAACATAGTAGAGACAGTGGACCCAAAACTACATAAAAAGAGCTTGCATCCTCAGAGCTTGCATCTTTGAGTAACTGAATCAACAGCAGCAATAGCCTGTCTCGTGACTTCTTGTGATATGAAAATAATAAAACTTTGTTTCAGGAGTGCCTGGGTTGCTCAGCTGGTTGAGCATCCAACTCTTGATTTTTGGCTCAGATCATGATCCCAAGGTCATGGGACTGAGCCCCATGTCGGGGTCCATGCTGAGCATGGAGCCTGCTTGGGATTCTCTCTCTCTCCCTCTGCCCCTCCCCCACACCCCACCATTCTCTCCCTCTTAAATTAAGTTAAATTAAATTAAACTTAATTTAATTTAAAAACCTTGAGGGGCACCTGGGTGGCTCAGTCAGTTAAGCGTCCGACTTCAGCTCAGATCATGATCTCCCGGTCCATGGGTTTGGGCCACATAGAGCTCTTTGCTGACGGCTCAGAGCCTGGTGCCTGCTTCATATGCTGTGTCTCCCTCTCTCTCTGGCCCTCCCTCACTCATGCTCTGTCTCTCTCTATCTCTCGAATTGAATAAATATTAAAAAAGTTTTTTTTAACCAAAACCTTGTTTCAGTTGCTATTCATTAGATGTTTTGCTACTTGCAGCCTAGCACAATCCTAATTGACACCATGATTATGATGATGAGATATTTATTACATCACTTCTATAAATGAAGTGCATCCCAGGGCCAGGTCTTCATTTTTAGTGCAAGCATTCAGTCAGTGTCCACTAGCAACCATTTGTACCGTTAATGCAAAACATTTCTCAAACTCTGTAAGTTGTTTTCTCTCCCTAACTTCCTAACTGTACCACTCTTCTCTGTCCAGGAGAGGACAGAAAGTGATGACAGCAGTGATGGCAAGAGAGAAGGCATAGGGTAAATTACTGAGTCTTTGGTTTTAGTATTGCCACATGCTAGTCATGGGGATTTTGGATGAAATTATGTCATGCTGGCTGGGGTGGGTGGAGAGGGATGTGGGCAAGGAGAAGAACTCTTAGTCATCTCAGGATCCAGTTGCATCTGAACTGGGTTTTTTTTCCCCCTGTGGCTGTCTTATTTCCATCGCTTGCCACATGAAAAGTAATAAAGCAAATATACTGAAGCCTCACTCGAAATTATTTCTTTAAAGAAGAATTTCTGGCAAAGTCAGTTTCTTTCCTAACCAAGAAGGATTAGTTTTCAGTACCAAAGTTCTTTTTAATAAAGTTAGAAATCCACTGGGTGGTCCTACAGCTTTAATTCCAGCATCATAATGAGATTCCAGTTTTTACTTTTGTGGCCATAGGCGGCAGACATTTGCACAAATCTTATATATGGCAATGCTATCAGTAGGCTCAAAGTATTACCCTTCTTAATATCACCAATACCATAACCACAACCACCACCAACTGATATGGTACCTTATTTTGGTGGATGTTATTTATTTCCTGGGTTTCTAGAAACAAACTTACTTTATAGATGTGAAAATACATGGCTAATGGCAAAACATGTTTTCCATGCTACTTTTTTTAGATATTTGCATAATTTTATTTTTAAAAATTACACAGAGAGAAAGACATTGAGAAAGACAGATTGCGAGATATTGAGAAAGAGAGAAAGAACAGGGGAAAATTATGCACCATGTAAATTCTTGATTATTTTAGTTTTTATTGTAGTTTTCAATATCCCTGAGTTTATGAAAGTACTGACCATGTCCACTGAGCTATAAATATTTTTCTAGGAGTAGAAAGCTGAAGGAACTAGAGCTCAGTAGTAAATCTTAATCTGTGATATGGCTTTGCTCTGTTAGATGAAGAAAAATCTACATGTCTTTGGGAATAAGACAGCCCTGGCCTCATTATAAAGATGTACTGAACACAATTCAATTATCCAAAGTATCCTATTCCTTCAAACACTGGTTTTAAATAAGATATTACTATAAAACTACATTAGAAGCCATCATAGAAATGTAGATAACATGTTGAAGTTTATCCATCATGCCCATCATAATTGAAGAGGAACATGCAATGTCATTCATCAGTAGAGTGTCATCATTCATTCACTTGCCTTCTTTGGCTCTTAAATGGTCAGTACAAGTCTCTACTTTCAAAAGGAATTCATTTTCACTATTGAAAACTATAAAAAGAACCCAGTTTCCCTAAGAATCTTTTGTAAAAATATCATAATTAGTGAACAAAAGATGCTAAACTCTATCAAGATTTGTTGGCAATTTGCTACAATCAGACCAACTTAAGCATAAGTTTGTACCTTGCCCAATTCTATCTAAAGACTACATAATGAAAAACCTTTTGACAAGTTGATTAATAATACTGAGCTGTTAAAGTTCAGCTGAGTGAGCAATTAAACATTCCAAACAGCAATGAACCTTCAGAAGGTAATTTATGAAAATTTTATGCACAAGAGCTCAGTGGCTTTTTAATTTGATAGAATGTTAGTAGCACGAATTTCTAACAAGGGAGTGTCAGAGTTCCATACATCACTGAGATTACTTAAACATTTCAAACGTGGCTGATGAATGAAGTTTCTTGAGATGTGGGGAGATACAGAAGGTGTTGGAAGGTTGAGATTATTCATCATATCAATTATTGAGAGTGGATGCACTGACATCATACTCCCTGATCATATTTTATGTCCACAGTAAAGATAAGTCAAGCTTGAAATAACAGACTTTCCCAACTACCATATCTGTAGGTAATTCAACTCCCTTTACTTCCCTCCCCTTCTTCTTTACACCTCCCTTCAAACTCATTGCCCCTCTTCTATTTTTACACAGCCTTTTTAATATCCAGACCCCTTTCTTGAAAAATCACAGTGAAATAATTAGGAGTAAAGAGGAGAATAGAAGAACAAAAGTGGAAAAGGAAAAGAATGAGTACAAAGCTAGAATCATAGACTCACAGAGTGAGAAAGAACTGATGGAATAATCTAGTTTAATTCCACTCTTTTTACTAACACACACACACACATACACACACACCCCAAATATGGAAATCCCCTCTCCTGTATCCCCAGCAATGACCATCCAGCCTCTTATTTAGCACTTCCATCCTTGATTTAACACACCACATCTCTGGCAGCCCCTTTTCTTTGCAGATTAAAAAATAACATGTTCTGTTTTGAGCAGAAGTGAATTCCTCTTGCTTCAATTTCTACCCTAAAATTCCTGAATTTTAAAACCAAAGACACCCTGGAGATCACTTAGACTAGAGTTCTCACTTTTATTTAGATCATGGACCATTATGTAACCTGTTAACACGATTATTTGACCCATACATTTTTTTCTTTTCCTTTTAAATTTAAATGAATTACTCACCTTGAAAACCTGAGCTATAAAGCCTGGATTACCAGCTTGAATTTTCGAAAAATTAGTTCTAGAAACACATGATCTTCCATTCCCAAATATCAGTGTTTTCCTGGAGCTTAGTTGCAGCTGCCCATTTAAAGGAAATGTTTTCTCTCTAGTTCATCACAAGCCCCCCCCCACCCCCTACAGTCTTACACTTGGGCAGTTTCACTCATGTAAGATACCAGCCTGGATGGACCATGTAGAAATCTGAGTCTGTGATCCCTGATTTCGATTAACCACTTTGTTTTAGAGTCAAAGAAATGAAGTCAATAGTCATAACATGACCTTAACCAAGGTCACCAGCTAGTTAATGGCAGAACCAAGATCTTTCAACTCCTGATCCAGTGCTCACTTTATTACATTGTAGTTTAGCTTATCATTCTCACCACTTCTCTGTGTTTTTTTAGTGTAAAAAAATACATCTACCTGATTGTAATATGAGTCATGCCTCTATATCAATTTCCATTGATCGAATTCCATTACTGAAATAAAAATAAGATGAACCCAGCTAAATTTAACCTATAACCATGTATTTTTTGACATGGTGGCATTTTATTGTCTACTCAGTTCTCTCCACCTTTGATACAGATTCCTACTCTAAAATCAGAGTAGTACATTAATTAGAAATTACATCACTGGAGTAATAACAAGTATGGACTGTCTTTATGCCTATTTCTGTTTCCTTCTATAAATGTTAGACAGCTACACAGCACATAATAAAATGCTGACACAAAGTTAGTTATGTTTCTCTGCTGCAAACACTGAGATTGAGCGCAAGATCACCGTGACTATTTCCTAATGCTTTTATTTCATCAAATGGGTTGGAAAACAAAACCAAACAAATAAACACAAGCTCATCTAACTATCATCTCTGCAGATGTCATTTTTTGGTAATGTGCTATTATAATTCATGTCAGGTAAACAGTCTTGCAGATGAAGTCAGAATTATTCAGGCAAGTTTCTTCATACCCTGTAAAGCTGTTTCCCTCACATGGGAAACTTCCACAAAGACTACTTGTTTACAGAGACCATGTGCCTCGTGATCCGCTTTTGTGTTTCTCCCTCCCTAGTTCTGAGCATATGTTTTTAATGTTAACACTCTCTCATCTATAGAGACCATCTGCTTATTAAAAAGAGTGTTCTCCTCCCTTCTTAGCCAGCTTTTTTGCATGGTGAATCCTCTCTGCCAGTTCCACAGATTCAGGGGAATGAGAAAAGGCTGTAGTCTCCAGTTCCAAATGAGAGGGTTTGAGGACTTAGGTGGCCTTTGTAGAAGGAGTGGAAGGTGCGTGGGTGAATTCCAAGAAGGAGAGGTATCACACTCCTGAGGGCCTGAAGCTGTGTTTTTTCTGCCTGTGTAGCCTCTGGATAAAGCTGGAGGGTCCTGTTTCCCCTATATCACCACCACCTAACCCTATGGTTCTTTGCTTTCCATCTTTGCATCTATACTTAATCTCAGGAATATTATGATAATAAGATAGTTTCCCTGAAATTAATACACTTTGTCTTGAAAATTAAGTAGGAATTGGTCAGGCAGGGGACAGACGGAAAAAAACTCCATGGGCAGAGACATAGTGTAAGAGCATGTGATATGTAGTAGGGCAAATCACTCAGTATTTTTAAAGCCTAGGGTATATGTAAAGGAAAAGCAAGAAACAATGAAAGAGAACTGGAGAAAGACAAAATACTGAACATGAAAAACCTCACAGTTATTTAAGGCTGATTTGGCTTGTAAGTCCTGAAGTTGAATTTTGATGCCCTGATTTTGGGAGAGTAGATCCCAATTCAAAAAGTTACAAAGGGCAGAAAGAGTTGTTACGGTTGCTCTGATTTGGAGGCTCAAAGAGGAAAATAATCTCGGCACCAACTCTTTTTTTGGACTTGTGTGTCCAAGAGCATAAGAGTCCTGAAAATCTCAGCTGTCATCAGCCTCCTGGAGTCTTCTACACCTACAGCACAGCTGCTGTCTACAGCCTTACTCTGTGTTGCCTGGAAGATGGTGGGTTTGAGAAAGCTTCATAGTGTGATATGGTGAACTTTTCCCCAGTGAAGCATTTCCTACTGGTATTTGAAAGAATCTTCATAACTTAATTGGGAGTTGATAATGGGGAGTGGGCAGTGGTGAACAACATGGGAAGGCAAAAAAGGAAAACATATCTCCTCTGGACTGAACTATCAACTCCCAACTCTGGAAGGGGAGACGTGGCCAGAGAATGGCAGGAAAAGCAAGCATGTAGCATGCAAGAGCTCTCCTCTCTGCCTCAATGACATAATAAAGACAGGAGAGGAACTGGAGAAGTATTGGTAGTTAACATGCCCAAATGCTTTACTGCCCAAACTGATATATTTTTGAGTAAAAAAAAAAAAGACATAATTAATAATTTGGGGACAATAGCTATAAATTAGACTATCCAAGGCACAGCAGAACAAATGACCACCCTATTTAAAAGACACCAGGATTTAAAAGGCTGTCTTCCAAGTGATCTCTCTTCATTGAGTTCTCTGCTTTCCCTCTTCTATCCTCCAGGCTTCCCTGATTTAATGGCTAGTATCAACATCTGCCAGTTGACAAAAGCTGGAAACTTGTTTCCTATCTTTCTCTCCCCTCTGATGCTACTCTGTTGCTTAACACCCTTCAAGGTTTCAAAGCATGTCTATTCTAAGAAGAAAATCCACACTTCTTATCACGGACTTGCATGATCTTGCACCTTACCTTCCTTTTGGACTTCATCTGATGTCATTTTCTGTCTTTGCTCCTTGTGCATCTGGACTTTTTTGTTTCCAGAGTCAGTTGAGCACTTACCTGCCTTGTGACCTTTACACCACTGTTCCCTGTGCCCATTATGTACTTCTCCTAGTTCCTCATATGCCTAGCTTCTCATCCTTTATCTTAGCCCAAGCATCTTCTAGAACATTCTTGACCTTCATCTAAAGACAGTCTCTTTCCTTCTACACACACAAATATCAGAGCAGCCTGTTTTATTTTATCAGCACTTATCATAAGCTGAAATTATCTTGTTTGTCAATTTAGCTTACTTGCATAAAAACAGATAGACCAATAGAACAGAATCAAGATCCCAGAAATAAACCCACATATACAGAATCAACTATCAAACTAAAAAGACTCCACACACCAAAATAAAAACAAAAACAAAAAAGCAAAAAACCCTACAATCAACAAAATGAAAAAGGCCACCTATAGATAAATATTTGCAAACCATATACCTGATAAGGGATTAATATCCAAACTATACAAGGAACTCATACAACTCATTAGCAAAAATAATAATAATAATAATAATAATCTGATTTAAAAATAGGCAAAGGACCTGAAGAGACATTTTTCCAAAGAAGACATACAAATGGCCAACAGGTCTAGGAAAAGGTACTTCAACTTCACTTATTATCAGAGAAATGCAAATCAAAACCACAATGAGATATCATCTCACACCTATTGGAATGGCTATTACCAAAAAGATAGAACAAGTGCTGCTGGAGAATGTAGAGAAAAGAAAATACTTGTGCACAGTTGGTAGGGATTTAAATTTATAAAACCACTGTGGAAAATAATAGAGAGATTCTTCAAAAAAATTATAACTAGAACTACCATACGATCGAGCGATCCTACTTCTGGGTATTTATCTGAAAGAAAGGAAATCATCACTGTCTCAAAGAGATATCTGCATCCCCATGTTCACTGCAACATTATTTACAATAGCCACAACAATCCGTCAGTGGATGAACAGATAAAGAAGATGTGGTATACAATGGAAAGTTACCCAGCCATAAAAAAGAAGCAAACCCTGACATTTGCAACAACGTGAATGGGCCTTGAGGGCATTGCACTAAGTTAAGTAAGTCAGATAGAAAGACAAATACTGTATGATATCATTTATGTGAAATCTAAAACAAACAAACAAACTCATAGTAACAGAAAGAATATTGGTGCCTTCCAGGAGCTGAGAGGGTGAGAGAAATGGGAGATGGTGGTCAAAGGGTACAAACTGCCAGTTATAAGAGAAATAAGTTCTAGGGACATAACTAATGTACAGCATGATGACTATAGTTAACAATACTGTATTGCATATTGAAAGTTATTAAGACAAGAGATCTTAAATGTTCTCAACACACACACACACACACACACACACACACACACAAACACCTCGAAAGGTAACTGTGAGGTAATGGATGTGTTAGCAAAGCTTAATATGGTAATCATTTCATAATAAAAATGTATATCAAATCATCACACTGTATACCTTAAACTTATACAATGTTATGTGTCAATTATATCTAAATAAGCTGGGGGAGAAAAGCTGTCATAGAAGAACTTTTTTTTTTAAGTTAGTGCACTTGCATATTGTCTGTCTCTCCCACTTTTAAGCAGGCAACAATACTGTTTTGTCCATGTTAAATTACCAATGATCTACTCCAGTTCCCAGCTCTTGGTGGACACATAATAACTTCTTATTTGAATGAATGGTGAATCATCAAACAAGGTCAAAGCCACTCTTCCACCATTAGAACCTGTCACCATCAATCAAGACAAGAGGAGGAAAGGAAAGATAATGAGCCCCCAGCCCTGCACACTAAAAGATAAAACAAGATCAAACAAACCTCATAGGACAAAGTTTTTAGCCTTTCCTTTGAGTATGCTTCAAGACTTTCAACCCCCTAATGAAAAAACAGCCTCCTAGAGGATTGTGGGGACCTGTATGGGGTCCATTCAAGGGCTCCCCCTTCTAACGCCTGGAACTTCTCTCCTGCTGTCTCTAGGGTTTCAGAGATATCAGCTTGATACACTTTGAACATGGCTAAGAACCAACACTGGGCCTGCTGGTGGATTTCTCATAGCTCCAGGCTAAACATCTTTAGTTATCTGACAATCAATATGCACGAATGTAATTATTTGTTTTCTAGGAGTTAGATGAACAAGATCATTCTAAATTCTTGTGTTATTAATACATGGTAATGCAAGTGAAATATTAATGACTTAGTCAAGTGTATTAAGAATTTGAAGTGCTGTGCAAACTGAAAACTTGCATCTTAGAGGGGAAAAAAAAGCTCAAATGCACCAGATGGCTTAGTGACAGCCATTTCATTTAGTGCAGCCTCAGCAGATATGTTTGATAGCCTTCAGGAAAGGCCATCAACTATGCAAAGGAGGGTGCTGCACCTGATCGTCTGGGAAGGCCATGCCCAAAGACATCAAGACGATGGAGCTGAACTGTACTTCTTTGTGTCTCAAGTGTGTGCCGCTCTGAATGAGATAGTAGAGTCTCTCTGACTGTCAGTGAGCTGCATTGGAAAAGTCTGCTGGTTTGTCCCCCTTCCCCCACGCTGAACTGTCATATCTATCACTGGCCTTACAGTAATGATCTTCATATCTTAAATTGTGATAGAGTGGAAACAGCCCCAGACTAGGAGTCAGCAGAACTGAGCTTAGGCCTGCCCAACCACAGAGCAGCTGAGGGACCCTGAGCAAGCAGTATCATGACTTTGGGTTGAAGTTTCCTCATCTCCAATCTGCAAATGATAAAGCCTTCCTTTCTACCTCTCTGGGACTGCTGAAAAGATTTAAAGAGATAGCGTTTTATAATTAAAAAGACTGTGCAAAAAAAGAGGAGGAAGTTATCATGAGGCTGGGTTTACATTCTTAACGGTTATATTTTTGCATCTGAATTATTCATACTTATGCAAAAAGAATACCATTCATTAATAGTTGCTTCTTGTAGAAAATATTTACTTCAGGACTGTCTTTCTTTTATTTAGTTTTTTGGGAGATGATCTGTATCCCAGGCACATATATGTCTGCTTTGTATTTCGGTGTATGATCATGAATTTATTCTGTCTGATAATTTCAAGATAAAGAATACTGAGGGAAAATGATAGGAGATAGTGATCTATAGATCTATAGATCTATAGATCTATCTATCTATAAGTAGATATCTCCTGTCATTTTACATCCTAAAAAAACCCGCATAATTAATGCATTCACATTTTCCCCAGTCTGATGCCATAGTTAAATATTCACTAGCCACAATCTCACCTTGCATCAAGGATGTGGAATGCTGGTTTGCCATAGAACAAACGGAAAGAATTGGTGTAGATCACATGACAGAGAATGGGAGTCAATAATAGAGAAATAATTCCTACTTTGTCAATAGGGAAAATGCTTCTCTTCCTTGTGCTTTGTTTATTATGACTCTACCAACTCTATGGAGAGGATACCTTTTGAGTCAGGAAGTACCTGCCTAACAGGATATTCCCAAAGAACTATAACTGAGAAGCTAAAACTCCTATGTCATTCTCCAACAGAGAAGCCTAGTAGCTTAGAGAGTAAAGATCTATGTATTTAAAGGACTGACAGAATTTTTTCATTAGTCCACACCTATCTCCTCTTCCCAGTAAAGCACAGACAACAGTTACCACTGGGCACTAGTAAGGGGGTTCATAATGCAGAAATTCTGATAGTTCAACAGCAATTGTCATTTGCTAATCTTTAATTTCCTTCTCTTTGCTAAATTCTGCTTCTGACTCTGGATGTGTATGTTAGATACTTCTGAATTTTTATCAACAGTTATGTCCTCTGGCTCTGTCCTAATTATTTGTCCTTATAACTACTCTGAGTTTGTTTATTTATCCATCCAACAAGTATTTACTGACATCCTGCTATGTACCTAGCACTGGTCTGGACACTAAAAAGGATATAGATGAACACAATATCTCTACTTAAGGACACTGTAACTGAGTCAGAGTTAACATCATTCAAACATCTTTTTTTTTTAATTTATTTATTGATTTTGAGGTGGGGGAGAGACAGAGAGAGCATGTACACAAGGGAGGGGCAGAGAGAGAGGGAGGGATGGAGGGATGGAATGAGAGAGAGAGAGAGAGAGAGAGAGAGAGAGAGAGAGAGAGAGAATCCCAAGCAGGCTCTGCACTGTCAGTGTGGAGCCCAACATGGAGCTTGAACTCACAAACCGAGAGCTCACAACCTGAGCTGAAATCAAGATTTGGATGCTTAACTGACTGAGCTACCCAGGCACCGTTCAAATATCTTTAATGATCTGATCATCAACATACACAAAATTATTACTCTGTCATAATCAGGGTCAAATAAGCTATCCTTCAGTAGCAAATAAAAATGCAAATCTCCACGGCTTAACATAATGAAGGTGTATTTCTCATTCATGTCACAATCTGATACAGGCTGCAAGGCTACTCTGTGCCAGTCTCTTCATATGGAGAGTCAGAACCAGGATGCCTCCAACTTGAAACTCTGTCATCTCAAAAGTCTTTCATTTCCAGTCACAGTGATTTAATGTACATCTTACTCTCTCCTGTCTCCAACCAGAATGACACGTTACTTCTGTTCATATTATATGAGTGAGAATTAGTCACATAACCCCACCTAAATGTATGGAAGCTGGGAAATACTGAAGAGTCCATGAAATTTTAGTGAATACCAACATTCACTACATGTTGTTAGTCTTCTAAGAGAAATATAAACAAGTTCTAGACTGTCGTATTAGTTCATATTTTGAAATATATGTAGATGATTAATGTTCACATGTAAGCTAAATCTAGATGAATGTTTGATATGTACCAGGCACTCAATACATTTCTTAGGAATATTTGTAGCAAAGTATAACTTATGTCAGTGGAACTCATGGTTTAGACAAACATCCAAGATATGCATAAGTGAAAAGTTAGTTAAAAATACAAGAAAAACATGGGCACCTGGGTGGCTCCGTCGGTAAAGGATGTGACTCTTGATCTCAGGGTTGTTGAAGCCCCATGGTGGTTGTAGACATTACTTAAAAATAAAATCTTTAAAAATATATACAAGAAAACCAAACACTATACCACTTTATAGTGCCCTTAACTGGCAAGGAGGCTGTACAGATAATAGGTACTTAAGAGGTATATATGAGCAGCCACCTTGAACTGGCATAGGCAAAAGTGTTTTTTGTTTTGTCTTGTTTTGTTTTAAGATGGTAGTGCTTGGTTGTAGAAATGGTAAAGATTTGGACAGAGAAAAAGGTCATATCTGATAAAGACCTTTGTGATCAAAGGCATACAAGCGGGCAAATGTGAAGTGTGCTTGAGATCAGTAGGTCCAAGAGTCTGGTTGGATAAGATCAATGCAGGGAAATTACTAGGAGAAAAGGTTGGAGAAGAAGATTCAGAAATCTGAACTTAAATGCTTATCTGCTATATACAAGATAAATGTTCGAACAAAAGAGTAGCAACATCGAGGTCACAGAATAATTTTGTTTTCTGCTGCTGTCCTCAAGCCCATTCTAGATAAGATTCTTTGGCCTAAGTCCTGCCTCAAAATAAAACAAGAGGCTAAGTACAAAGAAAATGTAAAGTTATGCACTAAACCCAATGGTAATTATCTTTCTTTACTACTTGCCCAACATCATGGCAATGTCAAACTGTATGGTCTAAGAGATACAGACTATGAAATTAGTATAGAAAACTTTGCCTAGTCTTAAGAGCCCTGGGCACTTATGAAGGACAAATAACTCAAAGATATGAACTGAAGTTAGAACTGGTTTGGGTGTAGGGCATCTGGGTGGCTCAGTCAGTTGAGCGGCTGACTTTAGCTCAGGTCATGATCTCATAGTTCTTGAGTTGAAGCCCCACATCAGGCCCTGTGCTGACAGCTCAGAGCCTGGAGCCTGCTTGGATTCTATCTCCTCTCTCTGCCTCTCCCCCACTTGCACTCCATCTCTCTCTCTCAAAAATAAAAAAAATAAACATTAAAAAAAAAGAACTGGTTTGGATGTATTAGTCAAATTGTTTATTTAGAAAAATTATTTACACTCATTTTTATATGATTATATTGAAAAAATTTCTTTTGGAGAGGGGATGAGTTTAGATAATGAGGCTCCTACAGGTGTTTTTGTGCAAAGCTTGTTTTAAAACATCAAATTTACAAAAAAAAAAAAAAAAAATTAAACCATCAGAATGGGAATTCACAAGCATATTCTGTAACTGTTTCCCATCAGTTTTTTCTCCAGTCAGTGTTGTTTTTTTCCCCCGATACATTTAAATATGGTTCTAAATGTAAATATTTCACTTTAAAACCTTAAAAGTAGTTTGCAAAGCATTTGGTTGCAAATTTAGCACCAGCAACATTGTTCAGCTTCATGCTCTTAACCCTAAAACAGATAAGTACTTTGTTGGAAGTTGAGGGGTTAGCTCAGACATTTGTAATCAAGCCACATAATATTGAATCTCATTAAACTGCTTATTTTACATTAGGAAAAAATAACGATTATTTTCAGTAAGAAGAAGAATATGGCAAAATGTATCTCAGTAACAAATAACAGGCTTGAATCCATTTAGCCATTATCCTATTTGGAATCTAGAACAATGGTTTTCAAACTGTGGGGTGCCACCCAATTGGTGAGCCATGACATCAACTTAGTAGACACAGTCTACATTGTTGAGAAAGGGAATGGAATAGGACAGGATAGCACAGCCTAACATAGATCCAAACAATTCAAGTAATAAAGATAGATACTTAAAAATTTTTGTTTTAGTTAGTTATGTCTGTGTGTATATTGAGATACACGGATATAAAATTATATCTTACTGTAGGTCAGGATCAAGAAGTTTAAAAGTCACTAACCCACAGGCATTATAAAAAAGCATGTATAATTTTTTAAAATTTTTTTACCATTTATTTATTTTTGAGAGACAGAGTATAAGCAGGAAGGGGGAGAGAGAGAGATACAGAATCCAAAGCAGCCTCCAGGCTCTGAGTTGTTTGTTAGCACAGAGCCCCACACGGGGCTCGAACTCATGAACCACGAGACCATGACCTGAGCTGAAGTCGGATGCTTAACCGACTGAGCCACTCAGGCTCCCAAAAAGCATGTATAATTTTAAATAGTCATGTCAAAATAAGAAAAGGGCTATTAGTAATCACAGTGATTATAGCATAGAATCACATCCACAAAAACATCTTTCTTAAAGATAGGTAGACCCTGAGAGGATCTGAACACTTTCATACACAAATTTCTCTTAATTGTGCTAAGTCTATCCCTTCTTGGCAGAGAAGAAGTAAAGTTGGGATTACAGTCGTTCTACTTCATCTGTTACTCTTACTCCATTTGCTTCTAGCAGAAGAGCCACCTTTTCTAGTTTTTCTTGTTCTCAGCATAACTGAAAACAAATTTTCTTAGGTCTCCCACTTCCTCATCTGACTCCACTCCCTCTGTCTTTAGTTTCCTGATCCCATTCTAATTGATTTGTGTCAGGGGCACCTGGTTGGCTCAGCTGGTTAGGTGTCCAACTTTGGTTCAGGTCAGGATCTCACAGTTCATGGGTTTGAGCCCCGCATCAGTCTCTGTGCTGACAGCTCAGAGCCTGGACCCTGCTTCAGATTCTGTGTCTCCCTCTCTCTCAGCCCTCCCCTGCTTGTGCTGTCTCTTTCTATCTCAAAAGTAAATAAATGTTTAAAAAAATAAAATCTAATTGATTTGTGTCAATTTCTATGTTGATTGTGGATCATGTAACCTTTCTTCCATTTTTGGCTAATGACTGTTGGAAAGATGGATTCATTTGAGATCTTCTATGTAGCAACAGTAAATTATTTACCTTTCTCCCCTTCTCCTTTTTGTCATTTACAATTTCATACCAGCAGATGGTTTCATTTATTGTAACCTATTCTCCTGGCTATATCCTACCCACATTACTACAACAAATCTCTTACCACACCACTACAGCTTTATTCTCCACTGACCTCTGGTCTAAATTTATTTTTTAAATGTCCACTCTTGCTTAGTGCTCAGGCATGCTCTTGGCCTTTTGGTAAATCTTTCATTTTCTCCTGCCTCATTTGACCTTTCCTTTGGCATCCATGCATGATTCTTTATTCATCAGTCCAACTTGACCATTAAAGCCCTGTAGCCATTCCTTGCGTAACAGTTTCTTCAGATTCCAGTGTAGACAATACAGTGCTTCTCTTGACATTATTCTCTACTGACGTCTTTGCTTCCAACAAAATGGTGACCTAGTTTAAGTAAGCCTTTTATGAAGACAGTTGTCTTCATTTTCTCAAATATTAGACACTATCCCTGAAGTTATTTCACATTTTACAAGGTAATGGACGAGGGAGTCACTGTGTTATAAATATGGGTTCTCTCACTCTACTAGTAACATAGAATGATTTATTCCAATTTGATGAATTTTGGAATTCTTATCATTTTCTCCTTTACATGAGGCAAACAATACTAATGATTTTTTGAAGGTCTGTTCTGCCTTCACACAGCAAAGTATCGCTTTCTTTTCCATTTCTCACTGGGACATGCCACAGAGCACCGCAATGGCTCTGTCAGCAAAGGGGTCAATGACATTTCAACACAGAATTATCACCAGCTTAGGAAAAGTAATCCAAAGCAGATTTCACCAAACTGTTGACTCCCACTTTCCTCCTTTTTCCAAATGAAGCCTATTTCCCCTTTGTCTGGGTGCTGTCCCCTCAAATCCAATGTTCTCACACACCTAAGATCACTCTTGATATGGCAAAAGATAAATCTGAAAGCCTAATTTGTACTACGATGGTAATGACTTACATGTTACCTCTTATAAGAGAACCTACTGGAGGAAGTTAATATTTAATTCAAATATATTAATTTCATTGGGAAATTCAGGCTCTCTAAAATGTGTTTCAGGAGAGAAATTGGAAGCAGAGGTGACTGGCAAATTGTACTACGTAGGTGACTGATTTTTTTCCGAGCCCAATTTGGAAAATTTCTTGTTTTACCTCATCTCTATAGAGACATTCTTGTTCTAGGAGTTCACATCTCCTGTCAGGCAAAGGCAGCCCATTCCCCATTGCTCATTACCTCCCTACAAAAATAAAACCAGAGCCCAGTAATGCTCTTTGGAATGTAGATAATCATCAACTACAGAGAATTGACTAACGTAGCTCCCGATTATTAACTCAGCCACATTTTGATGATCCAATAAATTTAGGAAAACATATTAAAGTAAAAGGGATGTGAGATCCAGAGAGAATAGAATAAAGATTTAAAGGGTTTTTGAAAAACCCTTGCCCATTTCAAATATTAAGAACTGAATTTACATGTTCTTCAGCCTAAGGAAGAATGCATCAGGAGAGTTTCACAGATTAACAGTTTTCAATTCTAGTCGGGGCCTAGGTGTTAGCAGTACCCTACTGCCATCCTTCTTTAATAGAAAGTTATAAGTTTCCAGAATTCACGGGAGTCTGGTTGGCTCCTATCCAGGACATGAGCATAGAGGAGAGGTAATCAATATGCCCTAGCCTGTCCCGTAAGGTTTATTTTAAAGATTACTTTGAGTTATGGTAAGGTCTTTGTGAAATAGATCATCCTTACAGAGTAAAGCAGATCCATGGAGGTGTCCCGGATGGGTCTTTAGGGAACTAGAGCAAAATGTCAAGAAGCCCTCGAAATCTCTGTTTTTATTTTATGAGGAGTAGGAGGTCGATAGTAGTGATTGGTAGAGCTCAGTTGATGAAAAGGTCCATAACATGGGAGGATGCTTCCAGCCGTGATTGGCAGAGGGACCAGGTTGCAGGTTAGAGGCAAGAATTAAAGTTGCATAAGCAACATGAGCTAAACCCAGACACTGGGTAATCTAGAAATAGCTTTGTCAGAAAAGCCATGCTAGAGAGAATTACAGAAATCAATTTTGGTTGCAAGCAAAGCCTTGTTTAAAATTTCAGCTTGCTAGATACTAACAACTATGAGAGATTCTTCGATTCAAGAAAATTGGAGGCAAATGCTTTGGGATACTACTGTGTGATTGACATGGTTGAGTTCCAGGAGAGAATTGTGGTGTCTTTATAATGAGGTTTAGGAAATCTTCACCTACTGCTATACTGTAGTGGTAGTTTTTATTATCACTCTAAATAATACTAGTAGGTGAAATAAAAGTTTTTATGAAAATGTTTGTAAATTATCACACTTATATTGATGAATAGTTGCTATCAGCTTACTTCAATATAAATTATTTTCTCAGAATTAGTAGTCCTCTCTTTAAGTCAGAGTTTGTGATAGGTGAGAACAAATTCTGTGGCAACTAAAGAACTCTAAGTAACAGACAACAATTATAATAAGACTGCTTTTAGTGGTGATGAGAGAAGCAGATGGAACCTATTGGAAGTCCATTGGACCCATGCACGGCATCAGATAAAATAATCACAAAGGTAATTTGACTAAAGTAGCTAGCTCCTCATAAGCTCCAGATCCTCAGGGTAATTTCTTGGCTCTCTTGGGGGTTTGGGGGGTTTCGTTTGTTTGTTTCTTAGTTTTTTTTGAAGTATAATTAATAGTGTTATATTAGTTTCAGGTGTACAATATCATGATTCAGCAAGTCTATACATTGCTCAGTGTTTATCAAGATAAGTGTAATTTTATTCTTTTCTTTTTATTCATTTATTTATTTTGGGAGAGAGAGTGGGGTAGGGGCAGAAAGAGAGGAAGACTGAATCCCAAGCAGGATCAGGCTGTCAGCACAAAGCCCGACGTGGGGTTCAATCTCACGAACTGTGAGATCCTGACCTGAGCCGAAATTGAGTGAGACACTTAACCAACTGAGACACCCAAGAGCCCCAATAGATGTACTTTTTATCCCCTTTTCCTATTTCACCTATACCCCACCCCTCACCACTGCCTCCCCCCTGGCAATCACCAGCTTGTTCTCTGTGTTTAAGAGTGGGGTTTTTTTGTCTCTTTTTTTCTATTTGTTTTGTTTTTTTTAAGTTCCACATGTGAGTGAAATCAGATGGTATTTGTCTTTCTCTGTCTGACTCATTTCACTTACCATTGAACCTGATAAGAGGTTAATATCCAAAATATATATAGTACTTATACAATTGAATACCAAAAAACCAAAAACAATCTAATTAAAATCTGGGTAGACAATCTGAATAGACATTTTTCCAAAAAAAGATATACAAATAGCCAACAGACACATGAAAAGATGCTAAGTATCATTAATCATCAGGGAAATGCAAATCAAAAGCACAATGAGGTATCACCTTACACCTACCATAATGACTAGAATCAAAAAGGCAAGAAATAAGAAGTGTTGGTGAAGATGTGGAGAAAATAAACTCTCATGCATTTGTGTTGATAGGAATACAAACTGGTACAGTCACTATGGGAAACAGTTTGGAGGGTCCTCAAAAAATTAAAAATATAACTACCATATAATCCAGTAATTCAACTACTGGGTATTTATCCAAGGAAAATGAAAACACTAATTTGGAAAGATATAGGCAATCCTATGCTTATTCCAGCATTATCTACTATAGCCAAGATATGGAAACAACCCAAGTGTCCATCAGTAGGTGAATGGATAAAGAAGATGTGAGATACATACATATATATATGGTATATATACATATATATGTATATATGTGTACATATGTATATATGTATATATTTCATATATATATACATATATATATATGAAATGGAATATTAACTCAGCCATAAAAATAAAAGATCTTGCGATTTGCAACAATAAGGTGGACTTTGGCTCTGTTGTTTTTACTTACTGCTTCCCCTCTTTGCCTTCAATGCTTATGCTTATCATTCAACTTGTAAACCCTTCACTTGATCCTGCTACTCCTAAGTATGGGGCCAATTCACAAACAAGTCTGCCCTGATTTCTTCCTTTTCATCTTCAAAGTAAACACTTAACCTAATTTCAATCTGGCCCTTATCACCTTAATTTCACTGCAACCAAATTTCTCCAACTTCACCAATGGTTTCTTCTACTTCATACTCTTTCAAATTCCGTATGTCATTTAATGTTTTGGTTACCTGCCTCTCTTATTAGATTTGGTTCTCATCTAACTTCTGCAATTGCTCTTTCTCTATTTCTTGTTTAAGTCTTCTAAAGGTCTCCTTCCCCCTCCCTCAGCTATCACTCAACTTTTCTTTGACCCTATGCTAACTGCCTCTGCTTTCTCTCCTTCATGGAGCTCTTGAGGCTTCAACCATCATCTTTATCTTCCAAATATTATATGCCAGCTGACACATCTCATACACTTGTGCCTAATTAATCTTTAAATAGCACTTCTTTGTTTATGTGGCTTTCCCTTTTACGAGCCTACAAAGATGCCTGGATTCTTCCTATCTAATCACACTGGTCTCCTTACTTCCTTAACTACACTTTAATATCATTCACTGCTCTCTGAAATGCTATTCCTTGTTTTTGCCATTAATACAAATTCTGTACTTCTCTGAGACCCAACCTCTACACTTGACCTCTTCCATGAAGCATGTTCTGACCAACCTTAGTCCAACAATATTGCCTTAATTAAACTTTTCTACCAGTTTTCTATGTCACACAATCTAGAATGTATCTTTCACTGCCTTTTATTATCTATTCTATCCAGATCATCAATCTCACAATATAACATTCCACCCATATGACATTTTCAAAAAGACAAAGCTATAGTTATAGAGAACAGATTAGTGGCTGCCAAGGGAGGGGGCAACTATAAAGAGATAGTACAGGAAGCTGTTGGGGGTGATAGAACTGTCTCCATCCTGATTGTAGTGGTTGTTACATAAATCTATCCATGTGTTAAAATTCACTGAACTTTACACCAAAAAATTCAATTTTACTGTATGATCATTTGAAAAATAAAATTTACAAAAGACTTAGAGTATGGGTAATGTTTCTTCTCTTTTTCATTTTGAAAGCTTTAGAAAAGAAAGGAGGCATGAAAAGAGTAGACCTGGTCTGTGGATAAAGCTTTGAAAAATCGAATTTATCTTCTGGGTTATGCATGCCTCCATGAGGAAGCCATCAGCAAATGTGGATTGGCCATAAATATGAAGAAAAAGCATGAAGTAAAGCAGTATTTTATAGTAAGTGCCACTCAGCCAATGTGAAAAATAGGCAAAAAAAAAAAAACCCCAAAAACCTAGGCCTCCCAAAATATCTTCTCTTGAATTGTAGCTATGAGTGAATGAGACAGTAAAAAGCTAAGGGCTAAGATACAGGCACAAAGCATCAACTTTGAGGGTGGTAGAACTTAGGAGACACCCAGGTGACAACTTTTTCTCTTATCTCTAGGTCGTTAATAATTAGTAAAGAGTCCAATTTCATGCAGATTTCATAGCTTCTCTGTATTTTTATTCCCTATCTTGATGGAAACAATGATCATAGTTGTACATAGCCAACGAACAAATACAACAATGACTTGTCTCACAATTCATGCATCTGACTTCATGTATTTTTGACAATGCTATCATGTTTCTGAATTATCAATTTTTCTTCCTTTGCAATTTGGGATCCAGTAGGGGTAAAGGGGTATACATCATCTGTGACTGCTTTCTGATGCTACCTTCACAGCTAAGCCCCTGACTCTGGATGAGCCTTCCCCCAAATCTCATTCTGTGGAAGGCTTTTCCTAGTCTCTTATAATCTTCATCAATCAAAAGTTAGCATCTCATGGGCCATGCCTTATTTGCAGGCAGCTAGAACTTCCAGAATTCTTTGTTAAGCAGAACTCCTTTGACTCAAGGCATGATCAATATATTTTAAAACTAGAGGCAGTTGTCTTTGCTAAGGTTATCTACAACAATTTCTTTTATTGCCATTCACAGCTGGAGACTTTCTTATTGAAATGTAATCAGCACCATAATAGCCTTGCTATGCTCAATGTTTCCCATGATCCCTTCAGAAGCCTTGAAGTACTCATCCTTTAGGAAGGCTGGATCAGCATAACAGTGTGAATAACATCTACTGTGATGGTCCTAGGCTCTCTGTGGGATATCTCAGAAATTATGTGATGGACATCTGCCCATCCTAAAGCATCTCATCCACGCATGCTCTTCAAGGTTCAAATGCTTCCTTTCCAGGAACAAAAACAGGACTTGAACATAATTTCTTTTATAGACACTGAGTGCAGTAGGGGAGAGCTCTAACACCTGCAGAATTCCTGGTCCCAGGGCTTTGGGCTGGAACTCCCAGAATTTCAAGGAGGCCCAGCATGACAATACTACCTCTTCTTTAAGCACTATTGTCACATTCATATAAGCACTATCTCAAATCCATGTTCTTAAAGCTGTGTCAGTTGAGGAAGGTTTACCTTCAGTCACTCTCTTTAGGGAGTCTAACAGGCTCTGTAACCCCTGGTAGGATATATAACCCCTTTAGAGAATTGTTTTGGAAATATAAAGCAAAAAAATTAAATCAGAGAGCACAAGGTTCATGCACAACCTTGGGATCATTCTTAGAGCCCCACCACTCATAGTAAAACAGACTCCTAAATTTTCAGTTAGCATCTTTCCGGCACAGATCTTGAAAAATGAGCACAACAGTCATGGACACCAAATGATAACAAATGGACAAAATTAGGGTAAACTTAATGCTAAACATCCCATGAGCAATCTTTAACTGAAGGATGGTTCCCCACCCTTCTTCTCCCTTCAGAGGGAAAACTTTGAATCGTATTTCATACAGAGTTCCCCAGTGAGACTGAGCCCCAGCTGCCCACTGTGAAAACCCACTTATCAATATAATAAACTCTTTATTGGCTTCCCTTTCTTTCACCTCTTGTTTGCTCACTCACAATGCTTTCTAATGTAATCTTCAAAAAAAAAAAACAAACAAATAAAAACTTCCTTATATTCAATCCTTGTCATAAGATTTGTTTTGGGGAAAACCAAGTTTAATACCATGTCTGTGACTCAGACATAAAATTTCTGTGATTTCAATCTGCCAAGCTTTCTGCTGGTTGGACTTAATTTATTTTTCTTCAAAAAATATTTACTGAACGCCTAGAAGACAACAGGCTCAACTTACTATTATCATACAAGACATCACACTAACGGACTTCTTAGATTAAAAAGAGAAATAAGAGGTGCGAACTTAAAATTTGTATTCAAGTGTAGGAGAGCCTGGCTGGTTCAATCAGTTAAGCATCCAACTCTTAGTTTAGAATCAGGTCATGATCTCATGGTTCATGAATTCAAGCCTTGTGTCGGGCTCTATGCTGACAGTGCGGAGACTGCTTAGGATTCTCTCCCTCTCCTAATCTCTCTCTGCCCCTCCCCATTTGTACACTCACTCTCTTTGTCTCTCAAAATAAATAAATTAATCAAAAAATTGTATTCAAACATGTAAAACAGGGATAATAAAAAAATTATAAATGTATGAGGTAGAAAGAAGGGGCTCAGAGACCAGGATAGAAGGACTGAAGGAGGTGACATTAGGGCTGGACCTTGAATACAAGAGGATCAGAGCATGAAATAGTCCTGAAAGTATCTGCTGGGCCAAAGGAAAAATGAGTGCAGACACTGGGTTAGGAAAGCACAGGGTGTATATGAGTAGTCCCATTTGTTCCAAGAACAGTACTATGTAATAGGTCATGAAAGATAAAGACAAAAAGGTAGGATGTTGTCGGATCATTGATACTAGGTTCGAATCGTCTATTAAGAAGGCAATGGCATGCCTTTGAAAATATTTGGGAAAAAATATTTTACATTTTCCCCAGTTTGTTATCAGTTCAGGTGCATTTGCTTTTACCTCCTTACACCAATGTCCCTATTGCTCACTCTGTTGAGATTCTTTTCTCTTTTGTAGCATTATTACAATACAATGTTGTTTTTATTAATTTTTAGACTTATTTTTTCTCTCTCAGGGAAATACAAGTTCTCAAGAAACCTATTTAATATATCAGTGCTTTTTATGGCATTCTGAAAATAGTAGACACTTAGTTTAAGTTCTGCTGAATAAATGAATAAGTGATCATGTTTTCTGGTGGTTCTGATACTTTATCTGAAATTTCTCTGACAAAAGGGTTCTCTCTTTGATTTGTGTGTTCAAACACAAATCAAACTCGCAATACTTAAAGTATCCCATAGTTCCCAGACCCACACAAACAACTGTAACTTTAATTATGTCTATATATGATTTGAGAGAGTGCCAAGAGACCCATCTGGCAGGTTCTAACACTCTATTTAGTTAAACCTGAACAGAGAATTTAGACATTTATTCTACTTGTACATCCGAAGCCCCAGACTTTAATTGAGGGCGTGGCTGGTTGCAATGCCCAGCTGGTTCTTCCACCAGGTAAAGTGACCCTCCCACAACACAAGTCAGCCCCAGTGAGCACAAAGGAGCAGAGTGGCATGCCTTTGTTCTGTGTTTTGATTGTTTTGATTGTTCCAGTCAAGCCACTATTTCTATAATAGTCTCCACACCTCTTGGTTAGAACACAAATCCTTGTGTTGTGATGTTACAAACTAAAAGATAGTCATTAGGCTGAAACGCTATGGCAGCCCTATGCAAACAAACCAAAATCTAAACATGTACAAGTCTTGAGGTTATAAAATCAAAAATTAAGGACAACCAATCATAGCCAACTAGGTTTTAAGCTATAGCCAAGCAAATAATTTCCTTTTTTTGCTTCCATACCTTCTCTATATAAATCTTTCCTCTAGCTCCTATTGGCTGAGTGATCTTTGCCACTTCTGGGTTGACACTGCTTGATGCAAATCAATATTCGCTTAAATAAATTCTTTAAAAATGTTATATACTCAATTTATCTTTTAAGAGCATTGAGTGTGCTGTGGGATCCCCAGTCTCCCATCTCCAAAATAAAGAAAAGATTTTTGCCAACCCAGAGAACCAACTTCTCAGGATTTACCGCAAAAGGAAGAAACTCCTGAGCAGACAGATGGTATCTCTGACTGTCTGACCTAAGCAGGAGTCTTTCCTCCAGTCGTGCAGAAATGGCCTCAACACATTACTGCAACACTCTTGGGTAAGAGAATGTGTAGAGACTGATAACCCCACCAAATATTGGCGATAGGCAAAAAAATAATAATCAAAGAGGATAGAAGAAGGAAATTCTTCTCTCTACCCAGAACCCCAAATGACATGTGCAGGAATTCAAAGAAAGCCACAGAGTTAACCACCAGCTGCAATTACCAAATAGCAGTGAGCATAACAGAGAAAAAAAACAAAACCAAAAACAAAAAAGGGATATCATGAGTCAAATGTAAACAACAGGAAAATTACTAGATAAAAGAGAAGAGAGGTGAAGATAATCTCTAGTTCAGCCTGAAAATGCTGGATTTTTATCTTTCCGAGGATTCCCATCCTTTCCAACACCCACTGTTCATGGCCTAATTTTTCAACTATTTCCATCAGTGTCTCTTGTTTTCATTGTTCTAGCCCAGACTCCCAAACATTTGCCTGTTTACCCGTTCTTCTTCTCTTCCTACTTCTTTCCTTCTGGTCCCTCTTTCCTTTCTTTATTCCTCCCTGTCACCCCATACTTGTTAAAAATTATTTGCATATAGCATTCATAATAACTTCATATCTTAGCAAAGTGACTTGCATGGGGGAGGATTTCAATAAATATTCATTGAAGATGACTTTTCTCCCCTCTTTCTCTGCCCACCCCCTCTGAGCCCTGGAGCCATCGGTCTTTTTGTAGGTTGCAAAATGAATGAAGTGCAAGGATTTCACTTTAGGAAGAAACAGGAATCAGGACTTTTGTCACTGACTTTCATGAACTGGGCTTCCAACTTTTAAATGTGGTGCATAATTGACACTTTGATACTTTTAGGCTATGGTGTATTCTCACACTCTCGTGGGGAAAAAATACTTGCTGACACAATCAGGAAACAGATGGTGACAAAGATCTTATACTTTGGTGCCAATCAATATGTTTTACTTGCCACTACTAAAATCTCATTTATGGGACCCAG
Source organism: Felis catus (assembly GCF_018350175.1). Lineage (NCBI taxonomy): Eukaryota > Metazoa > Chordata > Mammalia > Carnivora > Felidae > Felis > Felis catus. Next base: position 67,064,464 of record NC_058373.1, read on the forward strand.
GAATTTAAAGGAATTTTTCTGTTCTTTTTTTCTATCCTTTAAAGACTATTTTTAAGAATCTTCAGGGCTTAAAAGTTTTACTTCATTTTCCTCTTCAGTGTATTAAAGCAATTCTGAGAGGATCTGGGATTTTATCTGCCAGAAAATTCATGAATTAAAGTATTTTGCTCCTTAATGTCAGTGACAGAATAAGTTTCTTAACTCTTGCCCCCTGCCACCCAAACACAACCCTTGAGTATAGCTACCCTAAACTTGGAAAAATAATCTTCTGGAGAATGATAACTCTGCAGTTGTGAATTGATTTAACAACAGAAATGTTTCCGCCCATCCTTCCATACCTGCTCGTTCACATAATAGTGACTGCTTGTCAAACAAGCAAACAAAAGGAATATTTCTAAAAGGAGTAGATAGTATTCTTATTCAGCTTATGAAAACCTTAATGAGTTGAAACTGTATGTTTAAGGAGAAAGAATCACATAATCCCATCCAACTGGGAACGCCTCCCCCAGACCAGAAGCTTCTGAAGGGTAAGCACAATGCTTTTTTCTACCTCAGTACCCACATTGGTTTTAACAAATATTTGCTGAGTTTAATCTGCAGCAGTCTATGAACGGGCAAAATAGCCACCAAAAGAAGCCCCTCCTTTTTTTTATGACCCTCTAGTACCCTGGATTTGCATCGTGACCTTTAGGGTTTGGGATGCCTAGAAGTGTGTAGATGAGTGAGTCCTTATGTATCACCTTCCTGGGCTAGTGTGGGAGTCAAATTTAATCAGACATCTTCCATTTCATTATGCTTTCCTCCCCCACTGCTCAACTCAGTCGCTAACATCTCTCAAATAATTTGAAAATGTGTGTTGAGTATGAATTCCACGGAGGATACAGAGGAAGAAAACTACAATGTGTTGCGCATATACTTTATGCCAAGCACACATAGCATATATAATTTAACCCTCAAAACAACTGTACAGAAAGCTGTTATTATTATTCCCATTCTACAACGAGGAAGCAAAGGTTCAAAGATACTAATTAGCTAGTCTGACACCACGCAGATTGATTGTAACATAGCTGGGGTATAAACTTAAGTCTGTCTAATTGTAACGTCTGCTGCACAGGAAGATTACTTTTACTTTAATTTCCTTTAATCTACACAAATCCCGTGCTCCCACTTCTAGGATCATAAATAGGTCATTACTTCCAATTTCCCCAGTTACTTCTCTGATAGTTTACCCACCAGATTTTGGTTTTGACACCCTAAGAGAGTTCTTTTGATGTGGTTTTGGTTTTCATTCTTGTTAACAGTCCCTTCTAAAAGCCCACAAAATGCCTAAAGTGCCTTGCCCTAACTCTTTTTCATATATCAGACTTCCTGAGAAAGTCTACAAACTCCAAACTGGTTACAATCTGAGCGAACATGCTGTTGTGGAAACAAATGCATGGCACATACATCATATAATTCCTCTCCTCAAAATCCTCCAATAAATCCCCATTTTGCTCAAAGTACAAAATCTTTGGCTTTCCTTTGGCCTAGAGGGCATTATATTCATTACCTGGACCCACCTCCATTATCTCTCCAATGGACCCACTTACTGTTTTCTCCCTGGCTCATGTTCTCTGGCCACATTGCCCTTCATGTGTTCTATTCCTGCATGCAAATCAGTCTTTGCACTGTCTGTTCCCTCTGGCTGGTGGCTTCTTCCCCAGATTTACAGACAGCTCTCTCTCTCTCTCTTACCTCCTTCAAGTTTTTGTTCAAAAGTCACCCTCTCAATGATATCTACCCTGATTCCTCTATCAAAAATTGTGACCAAACATGAACAAGTGTTCTCAATCTTCTTTACCCTACTATGCTTTTTTTGTTTCGGTAACATTTATCACTTTTTAATAGACTTTATATTTCAATTAGTTCTTAGGCTCATTATTGTCTGTGAGTCCACTAGAAAGAACATAAATTCCATAAAGTCAGGGATTATTTTGAATTTTATACATGGATGCACCCAATGCACCTGGAAACAGTGCATTTAATAGGTGCTCAATAAATGAATAAGTATGCAAACACATACACATTTGTGCATTCTCAAACACCTGAATTTCTCAGGTGTATCACACAATATTAAGAATTATAGTAATTACCCACTTTATGAATTTAGATTCAACTCACCCAACTTCATATTTCTCTTGCATCAGTAAATTCAACAAGAATTGTAGCAGTTAAGTCAAAGCTCCAGGGGCACACATTTCTTTAAAAGGCAGATACAGGGGCGCCTGGGTGGCTCAGTCGGTTAAGCGTCTGACTTCGGCTCAGGTCATGATCTCACGGTCTGTGAGTTCGAGCCCTGTGTCGGGCCCTGTGCTGACAGCTCAGAGCCTGGAGCCTGCTTCAGATTCTGTGTCTCCCTCTCTCTCTGATCCTCCCCCACTCGCTCTCCCTCTCAAAAAATAAGCAAGTGTTTAAAAAATTAAAAAAATTAAAAAAATTAAATAAAAGGCAGATACTTGTATATTTTCTTTTCAGTAGTAAAATGACTTACTTGAATCAAAGGCCTAAAAGTCCAAGTATCAGGGTGAAAACACTCTCACATAAACTGAAAAGTGTACACACATCAACATAAAAACACCAGTCAGGGGCTCCTGGGCTGCTCAGTCAATTGAGCTTCCAACTTCTGCTCATGTTGTGATCTTGTGGTTTGTGAGTTTGAGCCCCACATTGAGCTCACTGCTGTCAGCATAGAGCCCACTTTGGATCCTCTGTCTTCCTCTTTCTCTCTGCCGCTCCCCCAGGCTCTCTCTCTCTCTCTCTCGCTCTCTCTCTCTCTCTCTCTCAAAAGTAAATAAACATTAAAAAACCACACACTGGTCAGACTCTAGTTTGTGTGTCTGTCTCTTTCCAGCTGTCTGTTCATCGCTCAGCTTCCCGTGTCTCTTTCAGTCTGTGCTCTCCTCTAAGGAGTAGCCCTCTGTTTCTCCCAACTCAAGAGGAAAACAGTCTTCCATCAAACATGGTGCTCTGGCTCCCACTTCCTTAAGCACAGCATCAGATTTATTGCCGGCTTCATCACTTATCAATAAAACCAGCTTACACACCTTGCTCTATCTCCACAGCCGTCTCTCCAGACATCGGGAACCAAGGTTTCCATAGACTCCTGACTTTATCTGGGCCCCCATGATGTACAATATCATGGCAACAAGGCCTTTTCTCTTTGTTCTGGGGAAACTTGAGCCATAATGTGGCAGCCTGGTGTTCGTGCGGATTGTGATAAAGAGCAGCACACTGAACATTTTTTCTCACTCTTCTCTTTTCTCTCTCTTTTTTTTTTTCTCTCTTCTCTCTCTTTTAAAGAAACAGGTGTTGGCATGGATTAGAGAAAAATTACATCATCTTCAAGAGAAGAGGAGGAATAGAAAGGAGAAAAAAAGTAGGGAAAAAAAAGTGGCAACCAGACCCAAATACATTTGCACATATAAAGCTGTTCTAATGAGAGCCAAATTGATTTGACATTCAGTGGCAGTTTGAAGCCAAGAAAAGCAAAGCAGCCTACAAAAGGCCTAGCTCATTGTTTATGGAGTGTCATACTCTATCATCTGTGAGACCAATAACAGGGATGGGAAGGCCTTTAAAGGCAGGGTGTGTGCTGGGAAGGGCTGTGTGGATACCACCAGTGTCAGATCTGATAGACGGATTGAACGTGGCTTCCTGAGCTGAGATGGTGTTTGTCAGATGAGGCGGATATTCTCTGCAGATTATACATTAGCCAGCAAATTTGTAAAGTGTTAGCATTCTTTGAGGATGTGTGCTAGGCACAGGGAGGCACATTTTGCAGTGGTCTGGGGGGAAAAAATCCTCATGAAAATATTAACCAAAGAAAGAGAGTCATGAATTATGTGTCATTCAAATGGAACTATACGCATAATATCATAGAAGCATCGTTACCGTGACAAAAAAATAGGTTTACCTCCTAGCAAACAATGTGCATTGCAGATGTGCACATGTATACAGTTGACAGAATGAAGAAAATCATACTAAAATAGAAATTCTTCCCATTAACCTTATTTTTCAAGAGAGAAGCTATTTGGTCATTTCAATACTGGTGACTGGCCAGGGATTTACTGTTAAAAATACCTGGAAAGGAATGAGGTGTTTATTAAACGTCAGCACATGACAAGGTAGATTAAATAAGGCTTCCTAGAAATGCGTGAAATGCTAGAGTGTTACAGTCTGTGTATAAAGAAGTTTCTCTTTTTCCCTCCTCTCCAGCCTCAAGCCCAGTCTAAGTGTTACTCTGATATTAGATTCAGTGTAAGATTCAGATATGAGTGTTTACTTTTGGACTTCACAAAGGAAAGTTGATTTCGTTGCAAGGTATTGCTGAGTGATATCAAATCCAAAATTTCAGCCTCTTTCATCTCAATTTTCTAAACACTTATAGGACTAAGGATAGAATTTGACCTTAAGTAATCTAGACTTCACTGTGTACATCCATAGTACAGATTTTTATAGCACTATAAAATACTGTGTGTATGAGACAAAGAGCAAAAACAAAATTATGTCACAGGGAGTGTATTAATACATAATTAAGAACTAGAACTCCTATGAATTTAAACATATTCATCTTTAATAGAAATTCAAATGGAGAAGTGGAAAGTACTATTATTGATAGAAATACTAATAGTGCAGATTGGAATTTTATTATTCCCATTTATTTTGTACAGCTCTGACATCCTTCCTTCATATTCCTTGAGACTTGATAAACCTTAATCCTTCTTTGCCCCATGTTGCCGAGGGTCTGGGGTGGGATAATCTGAGGATACATGTAAAGAACTACTGGGATTATTTACCTAGCCCACTGCCCCCCAGTTACCCCCATTCAGATAGTGACCTATAGCCTTTTTATGCTTCTGGAGCATAAACACCTCACCCTGAACCCAAACTGAGTCCCTTAGCCTCTACCCTGTGCAGAATACAAGAATGAAAGCTCTAGCAGTGATCAGGCTGGGACACAGTATTTGGCATATAGTTTCTCTCCTTCCTTGCTACCACCACACCTAAGAGTCACCCCCAAAGAATTCAAATCTACAAACATTTACTGTGTCTATCATGGCTTGATGCTGACAGTGGATAGTTAAATAAGACCTAGTTCTTACTCTCAAGGAGCTTACTGTAATTTACAGAGTACCAGACAAGAATACTTCTTCTTGTCTCGAGATCTCAAGCCCACACACCATCATCAAAGCTTGTGCTATCGGATGGCACGCTGTATGCTTCACTCAACAGAAGGATAAACATTTCCTAACAGAGATTTGATGGATCTGGAGTCCCAAAGCATCTAAATGGGCAGATACGGAAGCTTTAAATTAAAACTCAGCCACCTTTACCTATAGAGTACACAGTCAAGGAAAACAGGGGTTCAAATTAATGTTAAAACTAATTGTAGAGTGGTTGCTTTCAAAATGCTTTCACATAGGTGATTTACTCTAATAATGCCACGGAATTTGGTCTTTTTATGGGACAGTTAGAATTAAGATCTAATTGAATGGATTATAGCTATACTCAATTGTTATGGACTGAATGTGTTCCCCCCCAAAATCGTATGATGATATCTTCCTCCACCCCCACCCCCCATGATGGCTTTAGGATGTGGAGTCTTGGGAGGTAATTAGGATTAGATGAGGTCATGAGGGTGGAGCCCTTGTGAACAGGATTAGTGCCCTGATAAGAGTCAGTAGAGGGGCACCTGGGTGGCTCCGTTGGTTAAGTGTCCTACTTTGGCCCAGGTCATGATCTTGCGGTTCATGAGTTCCAGCTCCACGTTGGGCTCTGTGCTGACAGCTCGGAGCCTAGAGCCTGTTTTGGATTCTGTGCCTCCCTCTCTCTGCCCCTCCCCTGCTCATGCTCTGTGTCTCTCTCAGAAATAAATAAACATTAAAAAAAATAATAAAAAGAGGTGCCTGGGTGGCTCCGTCAGTTAAGTGTCAGATTTCGGCTCACGTCATAATATCACGATTCGTGAGTTCAAGCCCCGCATCAGGCTCTGTGCTAACAGCTCAGAGCCTGGAGCCTGTTTCAGATTCTGTGTCTCCTCTCTCTCTCTGCCCCCCTCTTGCTCATGCTCTGTCTCTCCCTCAAAAATAAATAAACACTAAAAAAATTTTTTAAATAAATAAATAAATAGTCAATAGAGAGCTTGCTTTTCCTCTCTCCTCTCTACCCTGTGAGGATACAGTAAGCTGGCAGTGTGCAAATGTCAGCTATGCTGGCCCCCTGGTCTCAGACTTTTAGGCTCCATAAATGTGAGAAATAAATGCCTGTATTTTGCAGGCCACTTGGTCTATGGAAGTTTATTACAGCAGGCTAAAAAGATGAACACATCAACCTAAGATCTGGCATGACTGGTGTAGATGCTACATAGAAGTCATCCAAAAGATAATCTTCTGGAGGTATCATGATTCTTTGTCTAGAATTTGTGGCTATATATATTTCGTGGTACAATTTCTGTGAACTTCAATAACAACACAAAAAATGCTTTGAATGCTTCTATATTTGAATTATTCTATATATTTGAATTCTTCTATATTTGATGATGTTGAGAAACATTTTAAGGACAATTCGAGTCAAGCTGATCAGTCTATGTGTTCTATAAAGTACAGTAATTAATGCAATTATCACTTTTGAGTATTAGTCCTATAAACTGATCCCTGTTAATATTTTAAGCTAAAATAGCTGTCAGAATCATTCTGCCCTTACTTGATAGCTAAGAACAACCTGACTCGGTTCAAATATTGCCTCTACTACTTACTAGCTAGATAATAATACAACCCAATAAGTTCTTTTGTGCCTCCATTTCTTCATTCGTAATATGGGAATAATAAAAGAGGTATTATAAACATTAAACAAGAATAAACATTCAAGAAGAAGGCACTCAACATATGACATTAACACTGTTAAAATGATAAGTTTTGATTTAAAGAATAGTTCTAACAATATTTTTAGAATAATTCAAGGGGCAGCTGGGTGGCTCAGTTGGTTAAGCCTCTAATTCTTGATTTCGGCTCAGATCATGATCTCACATTCATGGGATCGAGCCCTGAGTTGGGTGCCTAGATGACAGCATGGAGCCTGCTTGGGGTTCTCTCTCTCCCACTCTCTCTGCCTGTCCTCTGCTCGCACACCCTCTAATACATACATACATACATACATACAAACATGTACATAAATACATAAACTCATTTAGAATAATTCAGTAATTGTTTCACTAGATCTGTGGTGAAATATTTATTTTTCATGGGGCGCCTAGATGGCTCAGTTGGTTAAGCATCTGACTTTGGCTCAGGTCATGATCTGACTGTTTGTGACTTTGAGCCCCGTGTCGGGCTCTGTGGTGACAGCTCAGAGCCTGGAACCTGCTTTGGACTCTGTGTCTCCATCTCTCTGTGCCCCACCCCCACTGATGCTCTATCTCTCTCAGTCTCAAAAATAAACATTAAAATTTTTTTAAAAAATAAAAAATAAAATAAAAAGTGCTAGATCGCTTGTATTTACATCATATTCTTCTGCCTACATGTGTCTTTATTGGCACATAAGTATACAGCTCTCTATATTGGCCAAATCAATGGTCTGTTTTCTGGTGTAAAACTTCATCATCTCTTTGTGGGGTTTCTCATTATGCATGCTTGCACTGCTTTACCTCACAGGCCATAGATGTCATTCTGCAAAGTTGGTCACCTTGGTTGAATCACTCTAAAACCCAATATCTAATAACCACATTTGCTGTTCTGTGTCAGAAGCAAAAACCAGAGGAAAAAAAATCATGTTTCTTTTCCCAGATTTGTTTAAAAACCATCACTGAAACGAAATACAACAATAACAACAGCTAGTGTAACAAGATGCCAGGAAGTAGGTATTATTACCATCTCTATGTCACAGATAAGTAGAGAGGAATTTAGTACAGAAAGGAAGGATCATACAGCTGTTACGTGGCCAAGACAAGATTACTCCAGTTTCTTACGCCCTTGACTCAGATGCACTGTCTCCTGGTCTTACATGTGTGCTGTCACCTCACAGGGATCACAGCCCTGTGTGGCTAAACAATGAATGGGCATCTATCCCCTAGTGATAACAAACTGGCTGCTCTTTCAGATTCAACAATTAGTGATTATAATTTGTGGCATGAACAGCTCCAACAAGTTCAAGTTTCACAGACAGAAAGAAACTAGGGCATTGTAACTTTTTGGGGTTTTTTTTGGTACACATTTCACTAAATCTACAATGGTTGAACCCATAGTTTTGGTTATCATAAAGCTTAGATTAAACGTCTTTATGCTCACTAAATGTACAGTTAATGATGAAAACATGATAAAAGACATAAAAATATCCATTGATGATCACTGACCTAACCAGAAATCTGACTTTCTACTTTTAAACTTAACACATGTCTAATATGGGTATTTCATGTAGTTCACATGATAGCTTAACAGAGCTATAGTCTAAATAAGTTTATAAATAACATTACTAAATAGTCGGCAAAGGTATTTTGTACTTTGTACAGAATGCCATGCCAAATAGCATGTGAATAATAGAAGACACCTGAGTTCTAAATTGATGTGAGATTGGTGCCACAGAAGGCATAGTTTAGTGTTGGATCCCAATAAGCTGAAAGCATTATGTCCCTTCCTGATAGGAAGAGATGCATCTTGTTTGGCAGGCCAGGAAGGGTCTATTATTTCTGACTCTGTATCACAGCAAAATGTATCATATTTAAATCTCAAATATTTGAAATTTTATTTCTCAAGCAAGCAAGCTTAGATGATAGTGCCTAACATTGAACCGGCCAAAAAAAATGCCTGTGATAAAGCAAAATGTCACGAAATCCATCACCATTAACTTGTGCGTAGGTGGAAAATCCTCAGGTCCTTACTCAACATATTTACACTTGCTTTTTCTACACTGTAAAAGAGCCATTTAATTGGTTTTCTTTGTCCCCACTTCCAGCCCCACTCTGGAGATACAAACAGATACAACAGATACAAACGAGATACAACAGATTAATGGGTGAAGACTGCTATTTGAAGACACATTGAGAACATAAGAATGTGCTGATTGGTAGCAAAAGGAAATGTGGAGAGATATAGAAACAGACATAGCTTGAACCATATTCCCAGCTGCGGCCATTTAGTGTTGGAGCAAACAGCCACTCTCTAATCAAACCCCACAATATTTCGTAGATCATTAATACATTATAGAAAATTATAATTTACATCCATGATAATTACCTTATATAAATTCGATGCCACAAAAATTACGTTCAGTATATTCTGTATAAGAAGACAAAAAGTTCCTAATATATTTTAAGAAATATTTCCATATGAAATGCTTCAAATTTTGTCTCAGCTTTGATATTTAAAGGATAAACACTAAAATGACCAGAACGGTCAAACATTCACAAAAAAAAAAAAAAAAAAAAGCATTCCCTGAACGCTCTAGACTGTTGCGGTTTTATTAAATATAATAGTGTTTGAAGAATAATACTGGTATGTCTGATCTGGTTGGTGTCCTCAATAGCTCCCTCTCCACCCACAAAGCCAAGGGCTTTCTGTAAGTGCAATTCTAACACATGTTCCAAAAAATACCTCTAAGCTCCATTTACTACTCACCCTTCCGAATCCACTAATTCTGGCTTGGGGTCCCCGGTCACTATCCTGTTGCTTTGCACCTGCTTTGTGCTTCAATTGCCTGTTTATTTCCTGGTTCTGGCTTTAGCCCTGGATAGAATTCACATATCCCATAGATCCGTGCCCTAGAGTAGCACTGTCTAAGAGAAATATAATGTAAGTCATTTATGTAATTTCCAGTTTTCTAGAAGCTAAATTTCTTTATTTTCCCCCCATGTTTTTACTTTTTAAAGGTTTTATTTAAATTCCAGCTAGTTAACATACTGTGTAACATTAGTTTCAGCTGTACGATATAGTGATGTAACACTTCCATACAACACCTGGCGCTCATCACAAGTGCACTCCTTAATCCCCATCACCTATTTAACCTGTTCCTGCACCTCTCCCTCAGCCACCTCTCTTCTGGTAAAACCAATTTGTTCTCTATAGTTAAAGTCTGTTTCTTGGTTTCCCTCTCCCTCTTTCTTCTCTCTAGAAGCCATACTCAAAAAGTCAAAGCAACAGAGACAATTTGAAAATACATGTATTTAACTCAATGTACTGCAATCATTGGAAAAATATTAATAAGGTTTTTTACTCTTTTTATTATACTCAGTCTGTTATCATGTGTATATGTTGTACTTACAGCATATCTTATTTCAAGCTAGCTACATTTCAAGTGCTCAATCGATACGTGTGGCTAGGGGCTACCATATTGGACAGTGCAACTCTAGAGCACTTGAGCCATAATCACCCCAACTGCCGGAACCCCCACCAGCTAAAGCTTCAGATTCCCTGATGGTCTCTGAACGTAGTTTGTGCAGTAGGCTACATTATTTGCTACAGACTGGGTGTATGTATTGATATGTAGCTAATAATAATATCATTTTAAACAACTTTATCATTTATACTTTTGACACCAAAACACTTTTTTTAGAGAGTGAGAGAGCACACACGTGCACCTAAGTAGGGCAGAGGGAGAGGGAGAGAGAGAGAATCCTAAGCAGGCTTCACACCCAGGGCAGAGCCTGACACAAGGCTTGATCTCACCACTGTGAGATCATGAGTTGAGCCAAAATCAGGAGTCCGTCAAACAACTGAGCCACCCACGTGCCCCAACACCAAAATACTTTTAAATATTTTTTTCTTCCAGTTGAGACCCCCATAAACTATATAAGGTACACAAAGGAGGCATCAATACCCCCATTTTATAGATAAAAAAGCTGAGAATCAGAGGGATTAGTGGTCTATTTAAGGTTGTCCAACAAAGATAATATCTCAGTGAGAACTTTGTGATTTTTAATTTACAGCTTTTTCAATGACTACTTATTACTCCTTAAAACAATTTGACGATGAACCTATTTGTTGATTCTTGGATGCGAATTCCCAAATAATGCAGACATCTGGTCAGCAGTAGCCTAATTCATTCTCTTGAGCAATGATATCAAATATATATTGAAACATGCACAGTCGACCCATAGACATCAAGGCTAATAGAAGAAAGTCTGCATGAAATATGCGGGAAAGATGTTTTTTCTTCATGTATAAGCAGAACTAACACTTGGGCAATGATTAAATCACATTGAGAAACCTCAAAGACACATATAAAAGGAAATTCTTTGAGGGGTTTGCTTCTTGTTTATTTTTTAGAAATGAAGTGATCTAAAAAAGAGAGGACAAGCTCATTCAGTTATAGCTTTCATATAATTACCACAAACTCTAATGCAAATTAGACTGTAGGTCTGCTCAATGTACATTTCTGTGCTTGCCAAATTATGTTTGGCAGTGTGGTCAAGCAAGAACAGATGCACACTGGGCCGAGTTTTCTTGGGCTGTTCAATAATTAGGAGGACCATGTATTATAATAAACCACATCCCCTTGGCTAAGATTTGGATGCAAATTGCACACTAATTCACTTCCAAGTTTTTTGGAAGCTCACCAAGAGAGATGAAAATCAGGGAAATATACTGTTTACTTCAGGAAATTTGTTTTAAACTAAATATGGCTCATTTCTAAGAGGCGTTGGGGAACTCCATAAGAAATGTAACAATAGCTTTTTCAGGTTCCATTCAACAGGAATAAGAAAATGCTAACAGGCTCCTTCGAAGAGTTTTTCCTCTGTTACCTGCCAGTTCTAACCATCTCTATGAACACACTGAGGGAGTCCTAAATGGAGGATAAACAGCAGCCTCTCATATCTGTAAAATATCCCGTTGCTCAAATGGAGGGTGAAATCAGTTCAGTGAGTGAGACTTTGTCAACATTTTCTGCAACTGACTGATAGGTAGCAGGTTGTCCCTTAGACCAGGAAGTGGGTGGGTGGAAACATTTTTTTCTGCAAAGCCAAAATAACCATTATAATAATAAAATCCCTTGCATGATTTCAACTAGTATTTCTCAGTAATCCAACAATTGCAAACACTATCTAGAATGGGATATTAAAAAAAAAAAAAGTGAGCGCTCAAAGACCGAAGCCTATGCCACATTCATTACATATCTTCATCAATTTACAGAAAGAAGCCAAAGCCTTCCAATGTCACTTTTATTCTTAGATGAAGTTACATCCTCTCATGTTGTTAAGAAGACCTGCATGTTTGTTCCCAGTCTCTTTCTCCAAATTCCATTGTATTTATTTATTTTTACTATTTGTTTGAGTTCAGTATTAACTCCATCACTGACCTGGATCTATGTATGTCAACTGTGATAGACATAAAAATACACTACCTGCATCCCCATTCCAGGCAGGGTTTGTTGCCCAGCTTTGGGAAGTGCAGCAAGCAGACATTCTCCAACACTCAGCTCTTTCAGGATCTGCCTCAGTGGCAGACAGCCTCTTCACCTGAGGTTCTGCTCAATGAAAGTGATCTACATCTAATGCCTGAGCCATTGGGTAGAGCTCCCTTCAGAGATCTATTATGATCACCTTTCTTTTATCCATGCCAATCCCCAATAAACACCCTAACTTCCATCTCATCATCTGCTTCCAAAAAATACAGCCTATAGTCGAGCTTCTTTCAGTGTCCTTCTACCCAACCTGGATCTATGACATGAATGCTAGGACTTGATCATGTTCTCCAGTTAGACCAGACACTCCAGCCTCTCAGCATCCCCTTCAGGATTCATTAAATCACTCCTTTCAGGAGAGTCTCCAACACTTACTTACTTTCTTTCTTTCTTTCTTTCTTTCTTTCTTTCTTTCTTTCTTTCTTTCTTTTCTTTTCTTTTTTTGTCCCCCAGAATTTTCTGACTTGATCCAATGAGTTACTCGATATCATTCTTCAGATTGATGTCTATAGCAATGCTAAGTACAGACTACAGTAGTATATTCATAATAGCAGTGAATAACCACTTTTTTTTTAAGTTTGTACTTTTAGATAACTGTAGATTCACATGCAGTTTCAAGGAATAATACAGCAAGATCCCAAAAATCCTTCAGCCAGTTTCACTCAATGATAATATCTTGCATAACTATAGCATAACATCACAACCAGGAAATTAACACTGATTAAATCCAATGATCTATTTCAGATTTTACTAGTTTTACATGCCCTCATTTGTGTCGATGTGTGTATGTAATTTTCATACATACAATTTTATCATATGTGTAGATTGGTCTGACCACCACAACAGTCAGGACACAGAAGAGTTCCATCACTAGGCTTGTTGGTGCTACCCTTTATAACCACAGGGCACCATCCCTCCCAACTCCCCTCCCTAACCCCTGGAAACAGCTCATGTTTTCCATTTCTATCATTTTGCCATTTCAAAACTGTTATATAAATGAAACCATACAGCATATAACCTTTTGAGAGTGGTCTTTTCCACTCAGCATAATTCCATTGAAATCCATGAAAGGATGTATCAATAGTTCTCTTTTTATTGCTGAGTAGTGTCTCATAGGAAGTATGGACCACAGTTTATTTAACCATTAATCCATTGAAGAACATTTGGGTTATTTCTAGTTTTTGACTATTAAGATAAAGATGCTTTGAATATTCATGTACAGGTTTTTGTGTGAATGTACATTTTCATATCTCTAGGATAAATGACAGAATGCATTTGCTGAATCATTTGTTAAATACATGTTTAGCTTTCTAAGAAATTGCCACACTCTTTAGCAGAGTGGCTATACCATTAAAATCTGCACTATCAATGTGCGAGTGAACCAGTTTCTCAACACCATCACCAAGATTTTGTGTTATCTTTTTTTTTTTTTTTTTTAATTTTAGCCATTCTGATAGGGGTGCATGAGACTGCACTGTGGTTTGAATATGCCCTTTCAAATTGCCAAGAATGTTGAATATCTTTTCAGGTACTTATTTCCCATATGTTTATCCTCCTCAGTGGAATATTTCTTGCTGTCTTTTGCCCATTTTGTAATGGGATTATTTGCTGTATTATAACTGGGCTTTGAAAGTTCTTAATAGATTCTAGACACAAGTTCCTTGTCAATACACGATCCACAAATATTTCCTCCTACTCTGTAGTTTGTTTTTTCATCTTCCTAAGTATTTTATTTTTAAGTAGGCTTTGTGACCAGCACAGAGCCCAACATGGGGTTTGAACTCACAACCATGAGATCAACACCTAAGCTGAGATTGAGTCAGATGCCCAACCAACTGAGCCATACAAGGGCTCCTGTCTTTTCATCTTCTTAACACAGTCTTTGGCATAGCAGAAGTTTTAAATTTTGATAAGGTCCAATTTATCAATTTTTATTTTTATGGATTGTGCTTTTGGTGTCAAGTCTGAGTAATGAGTTTTTTATTGTAATTTTTTTTTTTCATTTTGAATTTTTAACAAGCATTTTTATTTTATTTCTTGGAAAGAAATTCACATGGTAAAAATAAATCCAAACAGTCCAGGAAGGTATAAAATCAACAATGAATGTGTTTTCAAGAAACATCTACAAATTATTTTTAAAATCAAACAGCAGCAAGTTTTAAATTAATTAAGACAAACTTTTAATTAAGAAAGACAACCAGGTTGTGTAATAGTGAATATAATCACATATTTATTATACAGTATTTTCAGATGATCTATTTCTTCTCAATTCAATGAGATTCATGGTTAATTTATGAATGGGGATAGCTCACATTACATTCAATATTTATTCACTTATTTGTTCAACCAATATTTTGGACAATGTTTGAACTGAACTGCATACTTGACCTGACCTATCACTCACTTTCATTCAAAAACCCTTAATGTCATAGTTATACAATGATATTCAGTAGTATTTCTTCTATATTCTTCTACATGGTACCATAAGTTGCCAGGAGATGTATAGTTATAAACTTTCAATTTCATTCCAAATCAGCTCTTAATTTGTTAAAGATAAAGGTGTGATATCTGTGTTTTGTGGTGGGAAAACATCAGTAGTAAGGTGTCTGATGATAGAAAAATTGCCACAAAGACAATTAATATGCTTTGTTTTTAAGAAACATTCAAATAAAAAATAATTATTGATAGCACCAAGCAATTTAGTTGAGGCAAAGTTGAGAAGATATCACAGCTTCCAGGAAAGCCTTAATGTTAATCAGACAATAGAATAAAATATAAAATTGAGTACACATGAACATAAATACGCAATGGCAGAAAATTTTAAATTATTTGTAGACACATATGGATTCCAAATCAATTGTAATCACTCAAGAACAAATGGAGACATCATTATGAGTAAATCAACAAAACCATAACAACTGTTTTTAAAATTGAGTGAAACTAGATTGTGCAAGGGTAAACAAATGATGTGCAGAATACTTTGATATTAACTACAATGCCATATTAAATAGTAAATTCAAATCAGCATTCTTAGGTAAAATAATGTTGTTAAAATAATATTTAATTACATGTTTTCTAGGAACCTCAAACTGTTTTTGCAAACAAATTAATGTTGTAAAGGAAAATACCTCAAGAAGTTTCTGCAAGTTAATAGAACAATAATATGTAAATCTGACACCTGTGAAGTGGACACATTTTTTATATTAAATATAATTTATTGTCAAATTGTTTTCCATGCAACACCCAGTGCTCATCCCAACAGCTGCCATCCTCAATGCCCATCACCCACTTTCCCTTCTCTCCCACCCCCCATCAAACCTCAGTTTGTTCTCAGTATTTAAGAGTGTCTTATGGTTTGCCTCCCTCTCTGTAATCTACCCCCCTTCCTCTCCCCCATGGTCCTCTGTTAAGTTTCTCAAGATCCACATATGAGTGAAAACATATGGTATCTGCCTTTCTCTGCCTGACTTAGTTTGAAGTGGACACATTTAACCATACAGCCTGGAGAAACAGAAAACAACCAGTCAGCAGAGACTGATAGAGAGATGCAGAGATAAGAGATAGAAAAAGAAAGCATCACCTGGGTTGCTGAATATGATCAATTCCTTATACTCAAATCTTGGTTGTATTCTAGCCCTGAGTTGTGTGATAGGATCTTCTATTTTTACTATAAATTTCTTTTTTTCTTTTTTTTTTCTGCATTTAGAACATAGGTCCAGCCATGATGAAGTAAAAAGTACCAGATTTGCTTTACATCCTTAAAAATTTTTGAAAACAGACAAAAGAGGGGCACCTGTGTGGCTCATCCAGTTGAGCATCCAACTCTTCATTTTTGGGCTCAGGTCATGATCCCAGGGTCATGGGATTGGGCCCATGTTGTGTTCTGCACTGAGCATGGAGCCTGCTTAGGATCTTCTCTCTCTCTCCCTCTAAAAAAACAAAAACCAAACAGACCAAAGATCAAGATATGGAATAATAAAATGAATACTAGACAACAGGAAGCACTGGACAGTGATCCCTGGGAAAGCAGAAACAAATGATTTGATCCCTACAAAGGCCCAAGCTCACTACATGAGAAGATTTTCCAAGCCACAACATAAGGAGGAGAATCAAAAGAGAGACTGCAATTTTGCTGAGTTTCAGAGACAGAACACAGATTTTGGGGGGTAAAAGTGGCTGAAACCTTGAAAGCAAAGTAACAAAGAGGAGAGAAGTCTGCTAGTAAAAGGAAGAATGCAGGATTGGTGCTATAGAAGAGTTTCCCTTGAGTGTCTGGCTAGGTACCGATCTGCACATGAGTAGTGAGGCCAGGAAAGGAACCACTAGAAAGAGGCAGCTCAATTCTCAAAGGCTAAATTGGTCCAGAAATAGGATCTATTCTCACTAGCCAGAGTAAAAAGACCTTCTAATACAGAGTATGTAGTAGAGTCCTCGGAAGTACTGTACTGTTCTGTTAGCAAATTAGTCTAGAATAAAGGGTATCTGAACCCTCACTAACAAACCTTGAAAGAAAGCCCCAAAGGACAATATTGGACCCATGTAACTTAACTTTATCCAAGAACAAAGCTCTCAAATATTTGAAATATTAGTCCCATAGGGCTCCTGGGTGACTCAGTCAGTTAAGCTTCCAACTTCAGCTCAGGTCATGATCTCATGGCTTGTGAGTTCAAGCCTGGTGTTGAACTCTGTGCTGACAGCTCAAAGCATGGATCTTGCTTCAGATTTTGCGTCTCCCTGTCTCCCTACTCGTGCTCCGTCTCTCTTTCCTTCAAAATAAAATAAAATACAATAAAATAAACATTAAAAGAGAAAATTTTTAAATAAAAAATAAAAGAAAAAGAAAATATTACTCCCTTCAAAAATCCAGAAAACAACCTAAAATTCACATGTGTTAGCATTCAACCAAAAATGGCCAAATGTGCAAAGAAGTGGGAAAGTATGATGCAAATCCAAGAGAAAAATCAATTAGAACCATACTCAAATAGGGGCACCTGGGTGGCTCAGTCGATTGAGCATCCGACTTTGACTCAGGTCATGATCTTGTGGTTTGTGGGTTTGAGCCTTGGGGCCTGCTTCGAATTCTGTGTCTCCCTTTCTCTCTGCACCTCCCCTGCTTGCACTCTGTATCTCTCTGTCTCTCAAAAATAAATAAATGTTAAAAAAAATAAAAAATAAAATAAAAGAACCACACTTAAATATGTTGATAGTATATATTAAGTTAAAATCTAGATAATCCATATCTAGATTTGGATACTCTAGATATCTAGATTTAGATATTTAGATATCTAGATATCTAGATCTAATAAAGAAGGTATGGGAAACTTGAAATTTTGGGAAGTGGAAAATAAAAAACAAAAACTGAACTTCTAAGGCTGAAAAATAAAATATATGAAATAAAAATCATGCCAAATAGGATTAAAAACAGAATAAATTTTACAGAAGGGGAAATAAGTGAGTTTATAAATACAGTAATATAACTATACAAAATTAAATACATAGGAAAAAAAGAGTAAAATAAAAACAAAAAGGCCATCAGTGGGTTGTGGGAAGATAACAATAAGCCTAACATAAGGATAACTGAAGACCCAGAAAGGTAGGGGGTAGAAAAATATTTGAAATAATAATCACCTTATATTCCAAATTTGATAAAATACAGAAATCCTTAAATCCAACAAGTTCACCACAACTCATGCAGAAGACACAAGAAGAAAACTATGCAAAGGCATATCACAATAAAATTAACATAAACTAGGGAGTTGAGGGAGAAGCCCTGAAAGCAGCAAGACTAAAAATGGCACATTATGAACAATAACAAAAAATAATGAAGTAGACTTTTCAAGAAACCACGCAAGCGAGAAGACAATGGAACAACATCTTTAAAGCACAAAAGGAAAAGAACTGCCAACCTAGAATTCTATACCCAGAAAAAATATCTTTTTGAAAATGAGAGTCAAAGTAAATTTATTTGGTTTACAAAAATCGAGAGAATTCATACCCAGCGGACTAGAGCTATGGAACACACTAAAGAAAGTTCTTCAGGGAGAAGTAAAGTAAACGTAGATAGAAATGTAGATCTACTCAAAGAAATGAAGATCACAGGAAAGGTTAAGTTGTGATAAAGTATAAAAGGCATTTTTTTTTCATTTCTTATCTCCTTAGAGCAAAAGCAATAACCATACGTTACGTGGCTTGTAGATTTGTAAGTAAAATTGACTACAAAAATAGCACAAGCTGAGGAAGGTCAAAATGGAAAAACAAGGTTAGTAAGTTTCTTATGTGATAATATATTATTTGAAGACAGACTGTGATAATAAAACTATGTAATGTAAAGTCTACATCAACAGAATAGAAAATAAAGAAGTGTAGCTAATATGTTAACAATGGAGATAAAATAGACTTATTAAAAAAAAACTAATCTGACAAGAAAAAGTAACAGAGAAAAAAGAAGTAAGAAAAGAAAAAAGAACAAAGAACAGATAGGACAAATAAAGCCTAAATAGCAAGATGGTAGATTTAAACCTGACTACATCAATATTCACATAACAGTTTATACTCCTGAAATACAATAGTTTGGTGATGGAAACATTCATTATGTGACTGTAGTAATAGTTTCATGGGTGCATATATAAGTCAAAAATGATCAAATTATATATTTAAATATGTACAGTTTTATTGTACTTCAATTATGCCTGAATAAATTTGTAAAATAAATAACCAAAAAAGATAGAAAAAGAAAGAAAATAGTAGAATTTAAAATAGTCTCAACAATATGAAATACTTAGAAATAAATTTCCAAATATTTCAAGTTAAAGGTATATATATTGTTAAATTACATAAAACATAAACAATGCTAATCTCTATCTTGTATTAAAGAAACTCACTTGACATATAAATATACAATATGTTAAAAGTAAATTGATACCAAAAGATATACGCTGTGAAAACAATAGTCAAAAGGAAGCAGAAGTGGCTATACAAGTATTAGACAAAATAGATTTCAGAAAAATGAATATTTCCAGAGAGAGTAAATTCATAATGATGATGGGGTAAATTTTTTTAAGAGGCATCAAATCTCCTAAATGTGTTTGTACTTATTATCAGAGATTCAAAATACATGTAGATTAACATGAGAAAACTAAAGGCAGAATTAGACAAATCCATAATTATAATTAGATATTTCAACATCCCACTCTTAATAATCAATAAAGAAACTAGAGAGAATATCAGTATGTCTATTTAAGACTTGAACAACACTACCAACCAACTTGACCAAATACATATTTATAGAATTCTGTCAAGCAATAGTAAAATGCATATTCTTTTCAAGTGCATGTGAATTATTTAAAGAGATAGACGATTTGGGGTCTTAAAACAAGACTCAATAAAATTTAAAACACTGAACACATATATGGTATGTTCTCTTATCACACTGATTTAAATTAGAAATCAATTTCCTTAAATGATATCTGGGAAATCTTCAAATATTTTAAGTTAAGTGACACACAGCCAAATAACTTGTAGGCCACAGAAGAAATCACAAAGTTAATTTTAAAATACTTTAACTGTATGAAAATGGAAATACAGTACAACAAGATATGTAAAATGCAGTGCCTGGGGGATAGCATTAAATACTTATGTAAGGGAGAAAAAAGGAAGATATCCAATCAATGATCTAAGCTTCCACTTTACAAATTAGAAAAAAAGGAAACAAACTGAAGTAGCAGAAGAAAAGATATAATAAAGATTAGAGCAAAAGTCAATAAAATATGAAACATAAAAACACTAGAGACAATCAAGAAAATCAAAAACTGCTTCTTTGAAAAGAGAAAAAAAATTGACAAACATAGTTATACTAATAATGAAGAAAAAAGAAGACACAAATTACCAACACCATGAATAAGAAATAAGACATCATTACTGATTCTACAGGCATTAAAAGACTAATAAGGTAATCCTATGAAAATTATATTCCAATAACTAAAATAAAATGGGCAATTTCTTAAATGACATGAACTACCAAAATCCACTAAAGTAGAAATACATTAAGTTGAATGTTCCTATTATATTAGAGAAAATGAGTTTCTAACTTTAAAAGGTCCTACAATGAAAACTTCAGGCCCAGATGGCTTTAGTGGTGAATTTTATCAAACATTTAAAAGGAAATGCAGCCAATTCTACACAAGCTCTACCCAACAGTAGAAGAGA
The DNA here is from genome assembly GCF_018350175.1 of Felis catus. NCBI lineage: Eukaryota > Metazoa > Chordata > Mammalia > Carnivora > Felidae > Felis > Felis catus. The sequence continues at coordinate 67,085,098 of NC_058373.1, forward strand.
AGAGAATTCTTTTTGATTCCTATGAGTCCATCATTAGCTTTGTACGAAAAAGCAGAAAAACAAGTTATAAGAATATCCACTTTTACCACTTTTATTCAATCTTATAGTGGAGATCCTGGCCAGGGCAATAAGGCAAGAAAAAGAAATAAAAGGCATGAAAATTGAAAAAGTAGTAAAGCTGTCTATACATATTTTTTAATGTTTACTTATTTCTGAGAGAGAGAGAGAGAGAGAGAGAGAGAGAGAGAGAAAACATGAGTGGAAGAGGGGCAAAAAGAGAGGGAGACACAGAATCGGAAGCAGGCTCCATGTTCTGAGCTGTCAGCACAGAGCCTGATGCAGGGCTCAAACCCACGAACTGTGAGATCATGACCTGAGCTGAAGTCCAACGCTCAACTGACTGAGCCACCCAGGTGCCCCAAATACTGTCTACATTTATGGACAACATGATCACCTTTATTGAAAAACCCTAAGGGATCTATAAAAAAAAAAAGCAATGACACTATTAAGTGAGTGTAACAAAGCCACAGAATACAAAGTGAAATCAACTGCATTTCTATACACTAGCAAATGCAAAAAGCAATTGTATTTCTATATATTATCATTGAACAATCAGAATCTGAAATCACAAAAATATGGTTAGGCAGTTTCCTTAAAAATTGAACATTCACATGCTATACCAACCAAGCCATTCCATTTCTAAGTATTTACTCAAGAGAAACAAAAGCATATGTCCATACAGAGACTCATACACAAATGTTTATCACAGCTTTATTTGTAATCACCATAAATTGGAAACAACCCAATGTCCATCAATGGGTGAAGAGAGAAATAAATCCTGGTGTATTCATACAATAGAACAGTATTCAGCAATAAAATGAAACAATTATTCATGCATGCAATAACATGGATGAATCTTGAAATCATTATGTTTTGCAAAAGAAGCCAAGAATAAAAGTAATACTGGACGATTTGATTTACATAAAATTCTACAGCATACAAGCTAATTTATTATAACAGAAGGCAGGTTAACAGATATCTGGGGCCAGAGGTGTAGGAAAGGGATCAACTGCAAAGGCATGAAGAAACTTTGAAGAATGAGGAAAATGTCCTTTGTTTTGATTGTGATGATAGTGTCATGAGTATATAAATAAGTCAAACTGATCAAATTGTATACACTACATATGGGCAGTGGGTTGTTCTTCAATTTTATCTCAATGAATTTGTTGATATAAATAACTGAAGAAAATAAAAAGTAAAGAAAAATAATTTAAAATAGCATGTAAAGTATGAAATATGAAAGGGATAAATTTAAAATATGTGTGAAACCTTTATGCTGAAAACTATAAAATATTATTAAAAGACATTAAAGATGTCTTAAATAAATACTTATATACTATGCTCGTGGATTGAAAGCATCAATACTGTTAAAATGTCAGTTCTCAAAATAGTTTCAATACAATCCAAAACCAAACAGATTCTTTTTCAGAAATTAATAAATTGGTTGTAAAATGTATAGGTGGGGGTGCATTCACACAAATGCAGGAATGTAAAATGTATAGGCCACTTGGGTGGCCTAGTCAGTTGAGAGTCTGACTCTTGATTTTGGTTCAGGTCATGATCTCATGGTTGTGAGACTGAGCCCTGCATTGGGGCTATGCACTAGGTGTGGTGCCTGCTTAAGATTCTCTCTCTCCCTATCCCTCTTTCCCTCTCTCTCTCTCTCTCTTTCTCTCAAAAAAAATACTAGTAAAATAAATAAGAAATAAAAGGTATAGGTATAGGGAACTAGAATGTCCAAAATAATTTTGAAACCAAAGGAAAAAGTCACAGGACTTACACTACTGATCTTAAGACTTATAATAAAGCTACAATAGTCAAGGTATTAGTATTAAAATTAATAGATCAATGGAAAAGAAGCCCAGAAATGGACCAACACATATATGCTCTGTTGATATTTGATAAAAGTGCCAAGGCAATTCAATGTATAAAATTGATTACCAAAGTACTGGCACAATATTCACACACAAAAAAAAAAAAAAGCAAAGAACAACTCTGGATCTTTACCTGTATATACAAAACTTAACTCAAAATGGATCATAGACCCAAATTTAAAAGCTAAAACTATAAAACCAATAGAAGAAAATGTTAGTCACTTTACATCAGGCAAAATTTCCTAAGATTCAAAAATTACAGACTATAAAAAAATTGAAAAATGATACTTCATCAAACTAAAAAGTTCCTCCTCAAAAGACAATGTTAAAAAATGTAAGAGTATGCTTATGTCTTACTCCAGATCTATGAAGTCGGTATCTCCAGATGTGGTTCCATGTCATTTGAACCATGACTAATGAGAATTACTGCTTTACATTCTTAAAAACAAAAACTTGAGAATTTCAATATACTATATTGGTAACCTTCATATAGGACCAAAGAAGAGCCATATGGAGAAAAAGAAGATATGTATTTTCTAAAGAAAATAAGGAAATTTGACTCAGAGAAGGTTAAGGGATTGATTAATATATTGTTCCGCAAGTGTACAAATGATCTGTATGCAGTGATCTTCACACAAATGCAGGAATTTAAAAGAATGGAAAAATGAAATATGAAAAATTTAAGCTGAAAATAAAAACTAGTTTCTGACAGTTGGTTTCCAAGCAAGGTTGTTGGAATCTTCTCAAACATTCATTAAGATAAATTATCACTCAGTATTTAAAATGATCCTAACCCCTAGAAGATAATCTAGGAAATTTAAGTTTCTCTCTGAGGGGACTAGACACAAGGGGGCCACTCTCTGAAGGTAAAAATAGTGACCTCAACGTTCATTTGCCCAGAAGTGTCCATTCTCAAGTTGGGAGTCAAGAATATCCCAACACAAACACAATCTATATCCTCTGCCCACTTGTTAAATTGTACTCTGTTAATGTACTATTGAAAAACTACAATAGTTTTCTCTTTGTTGGCCTAGTTACAAGCAAAGAGTAGTCAGTAAGGAAGGAGATGAGGAAAGTTTTTAAACTTTTGAATTTATGTGTATCAGAAATAAGATCCAGCAGGTCCCAAGAATATGCTCCATGTCTGTCTGCTTAGTCTGGAAAACAGTTTTCACACATATGTTAAAATCTAGATAATAATCCACCCCAGAAACTAGTGTAAGCAAGAACAAAATAGGTGAGGTTTTGTTTATACTGTATATCCTGATTTCCCCCAACTGAATGTTAGAAATCAGGGTGTATGTGTCTGAAGGAGTATCACAAAGCAGGCACTCTAGAAACGATTATTTTGCTATCACAAAAGTAATGTATGCTTATTTTAGAAAATAGAGCTGAACACACACAAAAATAAAATAAAAAAGCAAAGAAAAATTATTCATAGTTCTGCCACCCAGAGTTAATTATAATTAATACTTGGATATCAACCATTGATACACTAACCCACCCATAACAACAAAATGAAAGCAAGAAGTGAATAATTTTTGAGATCTTGAGAAGTACATTCTTCAGTTAACACATGGATGACTCTGCTGTTCCAGCTATTATGTCGAAAAGAGTTCACTTCCACCAAATTGCGATGTTGAGAGTTTGGTAATCTCATTTACCTAATTGCAACACCCAGAAGTTAATTGTGTCTCCCTTGCTTGTCACCTTGCATTCTAAACAGAGGAACACCATTTTTTAATGGAAATGTCTTACTTTTTCTTTATCCCCAGTTCTTTCCATTGGAAACTATTGCTTCCCACTTAGTTGAAAAATGAATATTATCCGCAGAGATTAAAGATCAAAATTTACCTTCCTTATAAAAATATAAATTTCTTCTCTACTTTTTCTTGGGTCCTTGTCCCTAAAGTGTAGCAGTAATAACTCCCATATTAAAAAAAAAAAGAATACCATACAAACAGGAACTATTATTGTTGCTCATTCTTGCTGTCCTTTTTCCACAACCACAGGGAGCCAAATTACTAATTCTTTATCGGATTTGTCATTGGAAATGGTGCCAACATGGAATTGGAATGAGAAAACAATTGGTCTTCCTAAGTAGAACATAGAGCACAAATCTTTGAATCAGTTCTAATAATTAAAGCATCTTGTGAAGGGCTTCGATGACAGGATAAACTCATCTGTCCCTAGTGTAAGACCCATATCAATTACACTGGGCATAAGGAGGATGGTACACAACAAAGGGAATTAAAATACAGAGGCTGACAGTCCAGACAAAGCCTGACTTTGGTCAAAGGCAGCCTCTCCAAGTGTTATCTATCTTTAAGCCAAGTGCTTTTAAATAAGTTTAAATACCAATAGGGGGTTAATTTGAGACCAATTTGATTTTATTTCTGAATTAATGGTTTTTAAATCTGCTTTTATAATTTCTGCTTATCAAGGATTGCCCTTCTGGTATAAAAACTGAGCCAAGACTCAGTTATCAAATTACTATGAAGGGTTCTGTTAATTAGATAGTTTATCTGTGATGAGTTGTTGACACTGAGATGATGTGTGTTAAATAATTTTAAAATATTCTGTGGGGCACTAACTTGGTGGCTCAAAGCATTGCTTATCCATTTTTCAGACCCTGCTTGAAGTTAAACTAGAAGCTCTTAGTAAAAATTAATATGATGGTGTCATACATTTCTTAACTATAGAATCATTCATATCTTAAAATTTTACATATGAGAGAATAAATCTCCCGGCACACTTTATTAAGCTCCTCTCGACCATTCTAACTAATTCAGCCTCTTTCACATGCTGGTTGGTCTTTAACTGCTCAGTATAGACTGCCAGGAAATTCATCACTGCTGTTATTAAACACAATTCTCAGGATTTGCTCTTTTCATAGTGTTTCTTTTAAAAGCTTTTTTGGTGATTTTTCCTCTGGCTTCTCTTTCTACCTCCAAATCAGGCAACCCAAGAGAAATCTCAGAAACTGAAATATTTTTTTCCCATGTAGGTAAATTAAAGCTCCAGCTGTTAAGGGTTTTTCTTTCTATCTGTCAATTTCCTTTTTCTAGTTATAGTCTGTGACGGCAGAGGCCAAGAACAGTCCACAGGGAATGGCTTGGAGCCTTACATCAAGCTGGTATCTTTGCATTTTCTAGAGGAAAAAACATTGAACATTGGACACAAGTCTTTAACAGCAGGACAGCTGCTAATTAATTAACCTATAATTGTTAAAAGCACAAATCATTCTTTATTATCTCTGCAATTGCATTTTAAGCTCCTGTTAAATGTTGATTTTATTTACAACTTTGGTATTGTTTTTTTTTTCTTTTTTTAATTTTGCTATTTTCTTTCCTCACTAATTCTCTAAGACATATGGTATACCAGAACAACTGAGTCTCAGAATCTGGAGTCTTCAGTCTTCCTAGTTTTTTATTTTAATTAATAGCTATGATGTGTTCAGCCAGTATACACACGGTTCAAAAAAAGATATGGCTCTTTCAAGGTAGTAAAGTTCACTGTGAGTCACTAAACTCATATGAACCCTGAGTTCAGATTCCAGTGTTACCACTACTTGTGTGGTCTTAGGCAAGTGGACTCTGTTAGTCATGATTTTATATTTATAAAATAAGGAGACTGGAATCCACAAATACCCTTTCCAACTCTAATATTCCATGATTCATTTTATCAGAGGAACTTACTATTGCGAAGAAACAAAAATGGAGTTCACATGAAGCAAGCATGCATTCTAAACTGGTTTTGTTCAGTTTCTTTAAAGGAGGTTTCAAAGAAAATTATCAACAAAGAAAGAAGAACATTGGGTATCAGGTAAAAGGAACAAACATGGGTCAAGGAGGGGGATCAGGTTCCAGTTACAATTGTGCCATTAATAACTTAACCGTGAACAAATTATGGGATTGAAACTTCTGAAGCCAATGACTGAACTCCAAATTGAAGAGATTTGACTTAATCATCTTTGAGTCCTGTTCAGTACAAAAATTCTATGATTCTAAAAAAAAGCCCAAGAGCCATGGGAGGAGGATATCTGGAAATATTCAAACAATTATTGACAATGAACTCCGCTCTTTTGCTCCTGGTTGGAGAATGTTGTTCAAAAACATGCTGACTCAGACCATCAATGCCAAAGTAAAAACATTCCCTTGGGGACCTGAAACAAATGCTATAACTAAGGGTAACTTTCTAAATCTGTAACATCTTGGTTATCATGATGGCAATCTCTCAGGTATATATATATTTTGCTAAAAGGCTGGGGTGCCTGAGTATTGCAAGCTTGTAGTATATATATATATATATATATATATATATATATATATATATATATGTATATATATATATATATGTATTGCAAGCTTGTAGTATATAGTATGCATGTGTGTATATATATATATATATATACATATATATGTATATATAAAATCACTAATATTTTTCAAGCTCTATTCCAATTATGAAATCTGAAAGAAACAACTTGGGGGTAAATTCCAAACTAAAGGTAGTAGGAAGGATAGTTTCCATATTTTAATGATCTATCAACTGAAAAGTATAAAAGGTGTAGGATATTTTCGTCTTGAAACATCAAGTACTGGACACTGCCTGAAAGCAGATGGTGTAATCCATTCCAAAGAGTCAATTCTCCTGCCTTTCTTTTTTCTCTTCTTTATTTATGCTTGCCTCCTTGGAACTCAGTCAGATGTTTTTCCTTTTTCTTCAAGACACTGACTCTTCCCCTATTGACCCTGAGACCTCCATTTTTTGCAAGTCCTACTTAGGATAAGTAACATATTCCAATAGCCATTGCTTTGAACCACATTATAAAAAATGGAGATGCTGTTTCCGACTTCTTCATGGACCTGGACCAAACCCCTTTAACTAACCCCCTCTAGTCTCATATTTTGATTTCTTTTTTCTTTCTTTTTGATTGGTAAGATAATCGGCAACATTTGAATACACTTAAATATGCATTAATGATTATAATCCATTATACTTCGGTCATGGAAGTCATAGCAAGAGCTATCTTTAATGAATAAATAAGAAATCTGTACTTCAAAATTTTATCCGTAGAGGTCTTGAATCATAACACCCAATTTCCCTTAGCTACCTACACAACTATCCCATTTTCCAAATGGAAACTGTAATAGAGACTAAGGGACTTTCCTTAGGCTGCAGTCCAGGGTCAGGGAATAATTTCATTACTCAATGTAAGTAATTCATTTTAAATCTCCCAAACAAAAAATTTCCAATGTAAACCTCTAAAACATGCACAGCACTGACCAAGCATGGAAAAATTTTCAAAATATTCATGATGCGACAATCAGCCATTACCTAAAGTAGGCTGTAATGCTAAAGAATATTTCCTCAAAACAGGCTCTCATATAATTTTCATGTTGTAATCACACTGTTTGATGCATAGTACAGACTCTCTCATTGTGTGTTGAATGGAAGATGGTTGGTTGGCTGTAGTGTTAAATAAAGTAGCAGCAAGAAGATGGGGAATTGAGTAGAATGGATATACAGAAATGCTATACAGAAATACTATATACAGAAATAATATACAGAAATACTATAAAGATAAAAATAAAAGAAGTTGATAATTGGGTGTGGAAAGTGTGATGAAGAAGGGGAAACTCAGAGGGATTTCCTGGTTTCTGACTTGGGTGACGAGATAATGTAATTCACTGAAATAGGAAACACGGAGAAGTGGGAAGCAGGTGAGTAAGTAGGCAATGAGTTCAATATTAGACGTGCTAAATCAAAAGCTCTGTGAACTTCAAGAGAGATTTATTCATTAAGAATGTGGATATCTAGATTTGAGCTTAATAGAGATATTTTTTCCTTGGAGTTAATTATCAGATAAGTGATAACTGAAGTTTTATCCATAAATGAAATTACTTTGGGAATAAATGTAGAACAGAATATCCATGTCCAGTATATTTTTAAATGGTTAGGAACAGGGAGTCAATAAAAGGTTGCTCATTTTTTTTTTACTTTTCATGGATATTAAAAGTACATATTAGTGGCCATATACTATTATTATTTCATAGAAGAAGATTTTTCAAGTTATAAAAATATGGATGACATAATCTTTAAAAGAAAGATAATATAATAATATAAAATATTTACCATATCATCCCTTTTAAAAATTTTTTTAAGTTTATTTATTTATTTTGAGAGAAAAGGTATGAGCAAGGGAGGGGCAGAGAGAGAGGGAGAGAGAGAGAATCTCAAGCAGGCTCTGTCAGTGTGGAGCCCAATGTAGGGCTCAAACTCATGACCATGAGATCATGACCTGACCCAAAATCAAGACTCAGATGTTCAACTGACTAAACCATCCAGGCTCCCCACCATATCACCCTTTATCACAAAATGATACCATTTGGAGACCAGCGTTTGGGAAACACTGGTACCAGAGAACAGCGAAGACCAAGGTCAGATGTCCCACTTGAAGATATCATCTTCAAGTGTTCATCAGAGGAGAGGAGCCCACAAAGGAGCTTGCTTCTAATGGAGAAGCATGAAGTAAAGCTAGGAAAATGTGGTATTTTAAAGCAAGGGAAACAAAATCTTTCAAGGAGTATATGGTCAAAAGTTCAGATATCACTAAAAGACCCAATAGGTTAATTAATAGATTACTGATGTCCTTCCTGAGTAAGAATAGCTTTATATAAAAATGACATGATATGAGGACTTCAGCTCAGGGCCAATTCAGGCAATACAACATTTTGTTATGGCTCCTAAATTCAGGTCAATAAACATTTGTTGAGCACTTAGCATGCTCAAATCAATTTAAAAGATCCCCTAAGAGATTAAAATATTAACAAAAAAAATATTTTCTGTCCTTAAGAAACTTGTACTCTCAAAGAAAAGATGAAAAAATGAACATAAAAATCTATGGGATATCTCCAAAGAAAATATACACATGGCTAACAAGCACATGAAAAGATGCTCAACATAATTGTCATTTGGGAAATGCAAATCAAATCCACAATGAGATAATACTTCACATCCACTAGGATAGCTAGAATTAAAACACACACACCCTCAGAAAATAAAAAATGTTGATGAACATGTAAACTGGAGTCCTAAAACACTGTTAGTGGGAGCATAAAGTGGTACAGCTTCTATGGAAAACAGTTTGACATTTTCCCAAACCTAGTAATTACACTTCTGAGTATATGCCTAAGAGAAATGAAAACAGGTATTCAAACAAAAACATGTATTTGGAAGTTCATAGCAGCTAAAAAGTGCAAACAATGTCAAATGTCTGTCAAATGACAAATGAAGAAACAAAACGTGGTATAGCCATACAATGGAATATAATTCAGTCATAAAAAGTATTGATACATGCAAGCTATAACATGGATGAATCTTGAAAACATGTTGCTAACTGAAATAATCTGGACAAAAGGCCACATGTTGTATGGTGATTCCATTGAAATGAAATATCCAGAAGAGGCAAATCCATACATACAGAAAACAAGTTAGTGGTTTCCAGGGTGGGGGAATGACAGTTTAATGGGCACAGGGTTTTTTAGGGGGTGATGATGAAAATGTCTTGGAATTTGATAATCATGATGGTTGTAAATTTTGAATTTACTAAAAGCTACTAAATTACACACTTTAAAATGGTTAAAATGGTCAATTTTATGTTATATTAATTTTAACTCAAAGTAAAAGTCTATGGCATACAATGTAATGAGCCATAAGAAAATTGCCAAGCACCGGGAGAGTATAAAGGAAGACAGAGTGATCAGTGTACTAAAGAAGGTGATGGTGTTCGAGTTGAGCCTTAGAGACTAACTAGAAGAAGAATAGTATTGGAAGCAGAGAGAACTCTTTCAGTGGGACAAGGGCAGCAAAATATAAGTCATGTTCAGAGAGCAGTTGACAGCCTCACTTAGTGGTCATAGGATAGGTGAAAACAGTAGTAAAAGAAAAAAAACGGGGGTTCATGTAGTTTGGAAAATCAAGGCTGCTCTCTGTTCTCTTCCTCCAGGGCACATTTCCTCTTGCCAATGAGCAGTGACAGGACATTCTCTGAGGCAGGTCTGAAATGCAGATGCTTGAAATGATCCCCACAGTAAATGTCTGGACGTTCTTTCTATGCCCTTCCTCCTCATCTTTCTTTTTTTTATCGTGAGCAGATTTAGGATAAACAAGACAATTAATCACGTAAAGCTCTTGATGCAGTGAAAAAACTAGGTCCTATCCTCCCACACAGGTTCTTTGCTGGGTATTAAATTCTTTTTTTTTTTTTAATTTTTTTTTACGTTTATTTATTTTTGAGACAGAGAGAGACAGAGCATGAACGGGGGAGGGGCAGAGAGAGAGGGAGACACAGAATCCGAAACAGGCTCCAGGCTCCGAGCCATCAGCCCAGAGCCTGACGCGGGGCTCGAACTCACGGACCGCGAGATCGTGACCTGGCTGAAGTCGGACGCTTAACCGACTGAGCCACCCAGGCGCCCCTGGATGTCTTTTACTTTTTATTCTCAACGTTTATTTATTTTTGGGACAGAGAAAGACAGAGCATGAACGGGGGAGGGGCAGAGAGAGAGGGAGACACAGAATCCGAAACAGGCTCCAGGCTCCGAGCCATCAGCCCAGAGCCTGACGCGGGGCTCGAACTCACAGACCGTGAGATTGTGACCCGGGCTGAAGTTGGACGCTTAACCGACTGAGCCACCCAGGCGCCCCAACTGGGTATTAAATTCTTAAGCACTGACAAGTAGCATCAGCCTCCCTGTTGTGTATAGTTTTGTTAGTTACAAAACCCAAAGTTAACATACTCGTCATCGTCCTTCCCATGGTTTCAGAGTATAAAGAGGCCAAGACATTTTAACCATCTACTTCATGTATTTAAGTCACAGCAGGGGATATAGACACCTTAAGTCCAGAAAACACTGGAGGGAATACAATATTTAAAAGCTACAGGCTTACGAGATGCATAGGATGGAAATTTAGGTCATAGTTAGAAAACACCTCATCAGTATACATGACACGCATCAATTTGAATGTTGCCTGAGATTGTCTCTAATCTTAAGCTGTTCTTTCTTCCTTACAGCACAAATTTCTAACACTTGGCCCTGCATCTCCATGATCATCATCATTAGAGTCATTGTCACTACATATCCATGAAAGATCTGCATGAGTGTAGACTAATTTGCCATCAGAATTTATATAAATGATATTATACCTCGGTGGAAGACAGACACTAAGGTGGCCGCCATGATCCTCACCTCCTGGTATTCACATCGTTGTGTAATCTCCCTCTCCAGAGCATTGGCAGGCCCTGTAATTGCTTCTAACCAATGGAATTTGACAAAGATGATGGGATATACATGATTACATGTATATGATTACATGGTTGCATAGCATCACCTTTCTGGAGTCTCTCCCTCTATTGCTGACTTTGAAGAAACAAGCTGCCATGAATCCGATGGCTGTTTAGAAATGAATCTACCATCAACCTAAGTAGCATGGAAATAGATCCTTCCGCAGTCAAGCTCCTTGTGGTGAGAACCTAACCTTACCTAACACTGTGATTGCAGTTTTTTGAGACCCTAAACAAAGGACCCAGCCAAGCCATGTTCTGACTCTTAGCCCATAGAATCTGTGGGAGATCATAAATGTGCATTGCTTTAAACCATTAAGTTTGTAATAATTTGTTATGTAGTATAGAAAGACAATCTCCAAGAAGTACATTGTTCAAACCAGATAAGGATATACACACAATTATTCAAACAATAAAATTAAGTAAGTAGAACTATGGGCTTTTTCACTCTCTGTGCAGGGAAGAAGGCATGAAACTTGATATTTTATTACCAATTAGAGAGGTTAGGCAGAGAAATGTTTGTAAGTTCTCAATGTTAAGGAGCCAAATAAGAGGGGTATCATATCGTGACATCCATCCAGGTCATTTAAGTATTAGGAAAGTCCCTACGGCCCTAATTCTCCTCAATCCAAGAACAGAAATTCATCCTTCTTCATTTTTGCCTATGGCTTTAGGTTCTGGGTGTGTTTATATTCCTAAGAAGGAGGACATTTTAAACTATCAGCAATCCTTTTCACATACAGGCATACCTCAGTGATATTGTGGGTGTGGTGCCAGACCACAGCAATAAAACAATACTGTAATAAAGTGAGTCAAATGAAAGTTTTGGTTTCTCAATGCATATAAAACTATGTTTGAAGGTCCCTACCTGTCTCAGTCAGTGGAGCGTGTAAATCTTGATCTTGGGTTGTGGGTTTGAGCCCCACATTTGGTGTAGACATTACTTTTGGGGGGAGGGGGACAGTCTTTTTTTTTTTAATTTTTTTGATGCTTATTTATTTTTGATAAAGATAGAGACAGAACATGAGCAGGGGAGGGGCAGAGAGAGGGAGACACAGAATCTGAAGCAGGCTCCAGGCTCCAAACTGTCACCACAAAGCCCAACGCGGGGCTCGAACTCACGAACCATGAGATCATGACCTGAGCTGAAGTCGGACGCTTAACCGACTGAGCCACTCAGGTGCCCCAAGATTACTCTTAAAAAAGATAAAATCTCTTTTAAAAAATTATGTTTACACTGTACTGTAGTCTATTAAGTGTGCAATAATAGCATTATGCATAAAAACATGTACATACCTTAATTAAAAATACAGTACTTTGTTCCCCCCAAATGTTAACCATCATCTAAGCTTTCAGTAAATTGTAATCTTTTTGCTGGCAGAGGGTCTTGCCTGAGTGTTGATGGCTGCTAACTGACCAGGGTGGTGGTTGCCAAAGGCTGGGGTGGCTGTGGCAATTTCTTACAATAAGACAACAATGAAGTTGGCTGAATTGATTGACTCTTCCTTTCACAGATGATTTGTCTGCAGCCTGCAATGATGTTTGATAGCATTTTACCCAGAGCAGAATTTCTTTCCAAATTAAAGTCAGTACTCTCAAACCATGCGGCTGCCTTATCAACAAAGTTTATGTAACATTCTAAATGCTTTATTGTCATTTCAACAATCTTCACAGCGTCTTCACCAGGAGTAGATTCCATCTTAAGAAACCACTTTCTTTGCTCATCTATTAGAAGTAACTCCTCATCCACTGAAACTCTATCATGAGATTGTGGCAATTGAGTCATGTCGTCAGGCTGCACTTGTGGTTCTCTACTTCCTCCCCTGAAGTATTGAATCCTCAAAGTCATCCAGGAGGATTGAAATCAACTTCCTGCAAATTCTTGTTAATGTTGACATTTTGACCTCTTCCCATGCATCATAAATGTTCTTAACGGCATCTAGAATAGTGAATCCTTTCCAAAAGATTTTTAATCTACTTTGCTCAGATCTACCAGGATACCTATATAGCTATGGTAGCTATAGCTTTAGGAAATATATTTCTTAAATAATAAGACTTAAAAGTAAAAATTACCGGGCACCTGGGTGGCTCAGTCGGTTAAGTGTCCGACTTGGGCTCAGGTCATGATCTCACAGCTTGTGGGTTCAAGCCCTGCCTTGGGCTCTGTACTGACAGCTCAGAGCCTGGATCCTGTTTTGGATTCTGTGTCTCCCTCTCTCTCTGCCCCTCCCCTGCTCATTCTCTGTCTCTCACTCTCTCTCAAAACTAAACATTAAAAGGTAAAAAAAAAAAAAAAGTAAAAATTACTCCTTGATCCATGGGCTGCAGAGTGGATATTGTTAGCAGGTGTGAATGCAACATGAATCTCATTGTACAAGCCCATCAGAGCTCTTGGATGACCAGATACATTATCAATGAGCAGTAATACTCTAAAAGAAATCCTTTTTTTCTGAGCAGTAGGTCTCAACAGTGGGCTTAAAATATTCAGCAAACCATGTTGTAAACAGATGTGCAGTCATTCAGGCTTTGTCGTTCCATTAATAAGCACAGGCAGAGTAGATTAAGCATAATTCTTTAAGGCCCTAGGATGTCTGGAATGGCAAATGAGCAGTAGCTTCAACTTAAAGTCACCAGCTGCATTACCTCCTAAAAGGGAGTCAGCTTGCCCTCTGAAACTTTGAAGCCAGGTATTGACTTCTTTCCAGCTGTGAAAGTACTAGATAGTATCTTCTTCCAGTAGAGGGCTGTTTCATCCACACTGAAATGTGTATTATTATACTGTCATTTAGTATAGCTTCCTTCATTAATGATCTTAGCTAGTTATTCTGGGTGAATGCTGCAGGCTTCTACATCAGCACTTGCTGCTTCACCTTGTACTCTTATGTCATGGCAATGGTTTCATTCCTCAAACCTCAGGAACCAATCTCTGGTAGTTTCCAACTTGTCTTCTACATCTTCTTCACCTCTTCTAGCCTTCATAGAATTGAAGAGAGTTAGAGCCTTACTCTAAAGTAGGCTTTGCCTTACAGAATTATTGTGGTTTCCCTGGTTTGATCTTCTATCCAGACCACTAAAACTTTCTCCATAGCAGCAGTAAGGCTGTTTTCATGTGTTCACTGGAGCAGCGCCTTTCATTTCCTTCAAGAACATTTCCTTTGCATTCACAACTTAGCTGTGTGGTGCAAGAAGCCTAGCTTTTGGCCTATCCCAGTTTTCTATGTGCCCTTCTCACTAAGCTTAATCATTTCTAGATTTTGATTTAAAGTGAGAGACATGTGACTCTTCTTTTTACTTGAACATTCAGAGGCCATTGTAGGGCTATTAATTGGCCTACTTTCAATATTTTGTGTCTCAGGGAATATGGAAGCCTGAGGAGAGATGGGAATGGCCAGTGAGTGGAGTTGCTAAACACGCACTTTTACTAAGTTTGCCATTTTATATGGGGGCGGTTTGCAGTGCCCCCAAAACAATTACAATAGCGACATCAAAGATCACGGATCATGGATCTCCCTAGCAAATATAATAATAACGATGGCAATGTTTGAAATATAGCAAGAATGATCAATATGTGACACAGAGACACAAAGTGAATAACGCTGTTGGAAAACTGATGCCCACAGACTTGTTTGATTGCTTGATGCAGGGAACCACAAACCTTGAATCTGTAAAAACAAATAAACAAACAAACAAAACAAACAAAAACCACACACACAATATATGCAAAGTGCATTAAATCGAAGCACAGTTAAGATGAGGTATGTCTGTATCGAGAATGAAAATTTATATGAGTGGAGAGAAGCATGAGAACTCTGTGAGGCCAGTTCTATCCTTTTAAGTCTCTGCCCTTAATCCAGGCAAACTTTCTAAGACCCTCATAAAAGCAACACCCCCAAGGGTGCTCCAGGTTTTCAGGCCTGGATATTGAGCCATCCACTTCAACCTCCTCCCTTCCTCATTGCGTAATGTCTCTGCCTTCCAGTTGATGTGTTGATTGGCTACTTTGTATTTGTATTGGCACGACTCCACTGTGACTTTTATCTTTCCTTCCATTGATTCTGATACTCCAAGGATGGATTTCTAGATAACACAACCTAGCACTTTCCCTGGCAACAGTGAACCATTCTTCTAGCCAGCATCTCACCTGGGCAAAGTCCATCCCTACAAACAAGATTGAGACAGGCATCTGAAAAGAGAGGGAAAAGGTGTTCAGGAAGAAGGAAAGACCATGAAAACAGTTTTACCTAACAGAATTTTGCATAATGCTATTAAGTTATCTTCATAAGCTGACATTCAAACTTACTTGAATTTGGTCATACTCCTCTCTACTGTCTAGGACTCAGTAGTGGTATCTGTGGAAATTAATGAGCATAGAAAATTCTTTCTCCTAATTACTTTCAACATTTATTAAATTATTGTATGTAACTTTTATTAATTATTGCATTCAAGTCACTTTGCAAAGTACTGTTAGTAACCCCAAAATGAATATATATTGTCTCTTTTGCTGAGTTGCAAGAGGGGAGAACATAATTTAAATAAGTACAATGCAAGGCAGAAAAATAATGTTATGATAGAGTCAGAAGGAGACAAAAGGGAAAGATTATATAGACTGGAGTAATCAAGAGAGCATGGAGAAAACAGTTAAAACAGTAGGTCAGTGAGCCATTCCTTTCTCAAATACCATGGGGGTGATTCCAGAAAAAGGAAGTAGGGAGCGACTCAGTTTAATTTCTTTGTAAATATGATAACTAGAATTCTTGGAAAATAGAGTAATGATGCAGCATGTCTCTGGCTTCAGAGTGCTTAGGGTAAACAAGTAAACAAGCCTATACAACCTATGGGTTTATGATGCATAACTCTGCAGAACATGACATAAGCCATACTACTCTCTGGAGCATGAGGCAGAGATGTTTCCTAACTTAAATGCTCCCCATTGTGTGAGGCAACTTCCAGTCCTCATTAGAGACCTCATCCTATTATTCTGAGACAAAGAGCACATGTACACCAAAAAAAAAAAAGAAAAAAAAAAAGGATGTGGGAAGTCATCTGGGATGTGCCAGCCTTCTCTCTGCACTGCCTGTAACTTTTCAGTGCTTATATTCTTAAAGTTGGTTGGAAAGCTTGATACCAGGTAAGATATCCGGTTTATATGTATCTGATTTGACAATCTGATCATTAGTGTTAGCTCAGTCTTCAGGAAAAGGTACAATTTGAAATGAGCTTATAGAGGTGTTTAGGATTTTAAAAGGCAGAAATGAGGCAGCTGATATTTTAAGCTGAGGGGAAAAAAAAAAAACAGGCACAGAGGTAAGAAAACAAGAAACCACAGGATATATTCGGGTCATAATACATGTCCTAGTTTGGCTATAGAGTATACAACATATCTAAGGGAACCATCATGGATGATAAAGCTTGAAAAGTAAGTTGAGGACTTAGAATTCCAGGCTGAGAACTTACACTTAATTCTGTAGGAAATGAGAAGCCACTAAAGGTTTTTTATGAAGAAAATAACAGAATCACAACATAGCTGCATGTAGCTTCCCAGCAGCTTCATGCAGGTTGCTTTGGAGCAGGAAGAAATTACCAGATTGAAGCAGAAAAGGGTTAGTTAAGTGATTCTCAAATGAGGTCCATGAACTCAGGTGGATCTACAGGTTCAAATGAAGTTTTTTTTGAGGATTTTGTTATTGTTGTTATTTGTTTCCTTTTTTTTTCTTTTTTAACATTAAAAAAATGTGTATTCATTTTGATGATAATTTTGAAATGCAATTCAGGATCAGCTAGAAGAGCATATTATAATTGAATATTGCCACAAATTTCAGTGCTTATGCCTTCCTTCTGTTTATCATTGTGTTGGCACTAATTATAATTTAAATTGTCATGGACTAATAAGAAAAAAAAATAAAAGGATCTTCAAATTTAAACATATTCATGCCAAGGAAAGGGCAATTTTTTTTTTACTAATTTGAATGTTTAAAAAAAAGGAAGAAAGAAATGGGAGAGCTATGTTATCACAAAGTATCTGGCAGTACATACTGAACTTCAAAGACTTTGAATGAATATTTTCCTTTGCCTCTCCAGACTACTCTGTCTACCTTTCTCCACTCTGTTCTTTGCCTATAACCTTCATTCCCAGGCTTCTGTGCCCTCTGCCTTCTGGTTGGGGTCAGCAAATGGGAGTTGATAGCAGGAGGTTGAAGACTGGGAAGAGTAAGGTCAGAGTATTTATTTTGATGGCTTCCTCCCTGCTGGGTTCCTACAAATTGATTGTATCCTTCTAACAAAGAGCATAGCTTCTCTAAGTCATTCTGCTGGTGTAACTGTAGCCACACTCCAGGCTCTGATTATTGCTCCTTCATTTGCCTCTACAGTCTCACCTGTGATAATAGCTCTTCACTATTGCTATACTCAACCCTGTCTTTACCTTGTGTATTTCCTTTATTAAACCCTCTTCAAATACTCCTGAAATAAATGCCTTTCATTTTCTGTCATGATCTGTCTGATACAATGAATCTCAATGGTCATTACAATGTTTGTATTGCAAACATCAATTTGGTTTCAGCAAAGCAACATTATCTGTTACATTAAAAGAAATGTGTTACTCTGAATCTTACTGGTTTTATAGTTTCACTTGTATTTAATTTATAAATTTGGTTTTGTTTATAGTTGTATCTGAGCCTTAATCATAAGAAGCACACATCTAATTTATGTTTGTATATATTTAAGTAAATGAATAATTATACTCATAATGTCAATCAACATTAAGGAGGTCCTTGAATTCTATTCTCCTTTAAAAAAAAAAAAAGGCCATATATCATTCAAATTTGAGAATCACTAGCCTAGCTTATTGCTTCCAACATAGCTTCCAAAACATCTCTAAAAAGCACATAAAAGTTGTCAGAGTGTGAAATGGACAATTGATAGTGAATGCATACTGAAAGCCAAGAACTTCATAAAGCCCATTATGACTCCAGAAGCCATGGCTGAAAACAACTGCATGTTCTCCCACCCCCAAAGGGCTCTAAGAAGGCCTGCATGAACCACTATGGCTTTTTATGTATGCTAATCTTTAAACTCCATATTGGAAAACTGTGTTCTGAAAGTCTTCTTACTTAAACTAGTAAGTTTATGCCTCAACATACCTCTCTTTGCCAAACATATAGCAAGTATGGAATGATAAAAAAAAAAAGCAAGCATCTCTGTAAACCAGAATTCATAGTGGTGGGTGAGTGGGGCTGAATCTCCTGGCTAGCTGGGCATCATACCCAGACTGGCAGCAGGTAGGTCAGCTGCAGAAGCATAAGGTACTCCAGGTGAAGAACCAGAGTCAGCTACCCTACTTGTAGCCAGAGGTTAGGGGAAACTTCTGATGATTACTGTCTGGGGCTAAAGAAGGCCTAGGGCTGAGGGCACTGGGAATGTAGAGACCAGCCTTATAATAAGAACTGAAACCTGCCTGCTAGCTTGGTGACTTGTCTTCAATACCTCAAATTTCAAAATAGGATAGGAACTTTAAACCATCATTTTATAACTGGTTCTGGAATACAGGCTGGAGTAGGGGACAGAGAGGTAGATCAGTTAAGGCTAAATTATGTCGCAGTAACAAATAAACCCAAAATATCAGCAGATTTAGAAAATAAAGTTTTATTTCATGTTCACATCACAGTCTGTTGCAGGTCAGGTGGCTCTCCTAGGCAGCTGCCTTTCAACAGTGACTAGGCATCTGGGATGATTCTATCTAGTATCTCTGCCAATCCAGTGTTCTTTATACCCACTGATAAGCTACAAGACATGGCTATTCCACATATGCTCTTAACTTTCTTTTGGACTTAGGAGCAATACATGTTTCTATCATTCACGGCTCATTTGCCAGAACTAGTATCATAACCCCAAAGTAAATATAAGGAAGGCATACAATGTAGGGGAGAACAGGAATATGTTCTGAGCAGGATCCACATAGATGAGTCCTCAAATTTTCTAGAGAAGAAGGGAGTCAGTCAAAAGTGAGAGAGAGAATGAACAAGCTCTTATTCAAAGTAAACTTGTAAACAAATGTTTCCAAAGATATGAAGAAATCTACCTAAGAAAGGAACCATAAAACAACAATCAGAACATGAATTTGCTTCATGGGAAATTAATTTTATAGAAAAGAGAGTTGGACTTCATAATAAGTATATTTTGTGTGCTCATGGAGATAAGTGGGTTAATAACTTCTATTTAGAAATTAATTATAAAAAGAAGAAATCATTAATATCAAAGACGACCCATTAGAAATATAGCTGTTACAGGGCACCGGGTGGCTCAGTCAGTTGAGTGTCCAACTTCCGCTCAGGTCATGATCTCAAAGATTGTGAGTTTGAGCCCCACTTGGGGCTCTGTGCATATGTGCACACACACTTTCTCTGTCTCTCAAAAATAAATGAACATTAAAAAGTTTTTTAATTGAAAAAATATATATAGCTGTCAAAATAAAAAATACAATGGGTAGATGAAACTAAATTAGATATAATTGAAGAAAGAATTAGCAACAGCAGAAAAAGGAGTAAAGAAGCCACTCGGGATTCCAGAGACAATGACATTTTTTAAACAGGAAGAGCAATTTTGAGACTGTAAGACAAATTGAGAAACTCTCACATTCATCTAATAAAAATCCCAGAAGAATAAAATAGAGGTAATGGAAGGGAAGAAACATTTGAAGAGATATTTTCTGGGAATTTTCCAGAATTGAAGAAAAACATGAAATACAGAATGTACTCCAAATTATAAGAAAAAACTCCCACATCAAAACCCGTGGTAAGCTGTAAAGTATCAAAAATTTTAAAAGACATCTTAAAATCTACTATAGAAAAGATTTTACATACAAAGGAATGAAACTAGACCAGCAAAGATATCTCATCTAAATCAACAGAAACCAGAAAACTATGGACCAATATCTTTAAAAGTTGAGGGGAAAAAAGATGTCAACTTAGAATTTTACATCTGCTTAAATTATAACTTCAGAATGAGGGCAAAAAAAAAAGGAAAGAAATATATTATCAGACCTAGAGTTTGCCACACAGAGATTTTAAGCATAAATATTAAGGGATGAACTTCAGCAAAAAAGAGAAGTGAACCACAAAGAAACATACATGCTACAAAATGTGTGAGGACAAAAATCAGTAACATTTTAGTTCGGAAATATAACACTAGCCATTGAAAAGTAATGATAACTAATAATTTATGTTTAAAAGGCAAAAATAAAACTTTATAATGCCATAATAAATAGGAGAGAAGGTTCAAGAGGAGTTGAAGGATACTAAAAGCCTTATCATTATCACCCTCTATTGCTTGGGATTTCAGTATTAGAAAGTATTAGGTGGGTCAAAAAGGCTCAGGAATGATAGATAGATCATGCCTATCTCCAAGTAGGTAGCTATGATTGGCTTTGATAAAATACAATTTTTTTGTACCTTGGTGTATTCCCTTTGTCCCATTTATTTAAAGTGATGAAAGAGAATAGTGTCTGATCTGGGTCTTCAACATTAGAATCTTTTATATTTTCTATTAGTCTAAGTGAGTGAGCATATTTTAACTATTCACAGAAGGTATTAATGTTTTTGAGATTGCAGAGAGGTGTCATATTTCTGAATTCCAATGGGGAGGTGCCCAATTCTCCCCATGAACCACAAGATTACACACACACACACACACACACACACACACACACACACACACACACGCACACACACACACAGAATTATAATGGACTTTCACTTATGTTACCAGGTTGCTGTAGTTCAAAAGCATTGTAACAAACTGCATGAAGTATTCCAATTGCTTCAGAATGGCATCTTACTTGAAATTAAATTTGCCATCTGCAAGTGGTAAAAATGCAAAGAATCTGATAGGTTTCCCAGTTAGAATTAGCTTGTGAGAAAAAACAACAACAACAATGTTTTGTGTTCAGGAAAAATAGAAGATGCTATGCTATATCCATCATTTTGAGCATTAGGCACTATAATTGTTTGGGGTCAGTGACAGTCATATCAAACTTTAGATATTTGGGTCTTTTTATCTGTCTGAAATGGTTTTGGTAATAACGGAGTAAAAATTTTAGGAACGTTGACATGTAATTTGTGTTTGATGGCAGAACAAAGCAATTGTAATAAATTCATCTATAGCTCATTACTGTAAGCAGCAAATAAGTCTGTTGCTTAGTGATAATGATCATAAGACAGAAACAAGCAGAAGAATTTTATTGCAGAGAAGTGTTCATTACATAAAATTTGTTATAACAAGATCATTCTTTCATAGAGAAACTCACTGAATGGAATAGGCTTTGTTATTCAGAAAACCTTTTGTAATGCAATTTCTACAGTAACTATTTTTACTTTTTAAATCATATTTTAAAGCCAAATCATATGAAATAAATGGTCAGTTTCTTATAGCTCTGGGATCTGTGTCACCAGAAAAATGCAAAAAGTAATAAATTATTGAGTACATCAAAAGAACAGAGAACTCATGCAGTGAAAATGTAAAACATATGAGAAGTATGGTTTCAAAGAAGACCATGACTTACAAAAGCTTGGAATTTCTGAACTGACTTCTTTTTTTTTTTTAAGTTTATTTATTTTGAGAGAGAGAGGGAAGAGCAGAGAGGGGGAGAGAGAGAATTCCAAGCAGACTCCATACTGTCAGCGCAGAGCCCAATGTGGGGCTCGATCCCACAAACCATGAGATCATGACCTGAGCTGAAATCAAGAGTTGGTCACTTAACCAACTGAGCCACTCAGACACCCCTAAATTGGCTTCTTGAAGTAAAAACAACAACAACAAAAACAAAAACAAATGTATTTCAGCTGATTTCTTTACTAACATAGATTTGAATTGATTTTCAAGAACCTATGTAATTAACTTTGTTTCAGAGCCATACATGTGGCTTCTATTAGTTTTCACTATTTAAATTCAATACTTTCTGAGAACCAAAATTCCTTACCATGTAGGCAGTGAGAAAACTTCATTTTATTTACCATGACTCACTTCAAGCCATTTTGACAAAGTTGAGCTACTTCTAGCCTTCCACCAACCAACTCCCAGTGAAAGGAGCATGCGTGAGACCACCAGTGTTTATCCTTAATGAATAAGTGACCAAGTTGTTACTTGTTACTCTAAGGTATGGGGTAAGTAGCAGTAAACAAGTAAGACTGAAACTAAGAGAGAGGCTGTGTCTGAGTACCAGAAGTTGAGCGAAGTGGGAACTCGATATCACAAGTTTACAGGAAGGAAAAGTCAGGCATTCAATGTTGTACCGAGCTCAAGATGCAACAAAAATACGCAGAACAACACGAGGGGAGATGGATCCTGTAGTTTAGGGGGATTGTCTTCCATATTCTTTATCTTTCTGTTAGGTACAAAGTAATCACAGGGTAGAAATAGAAAAGAAATAAAAAGAAAAGCTTTACATACATGAAAAGTTAAGTAGAAAACGACAGTTTGCAGTTAAATGTTAAATGAATGGTAATAACATGTATAACTGAGCCTATGCAATTTTTAAGAAAGGTGGAATGTCTGTTCACTTGTCCCATTTGAAGTTCATGTAGGCATCACGTTTAGGCCAAAATTACAGTCAACACACCTTTCAGCTCTTATCTTTCCAGAGTCAGTTTACCATCGCAGCTGCTATAGATTTACCTGGCGTGTAATTTTTTTGATATTTTACTGAATGTATTACATCTGATTATATGTTGTTTTTAAAATAGTCTGGTAAAACTGAACATATAATTCTAAATAAAGAGTCATCATTAGCAGCTTTCACTACAGAATGTAAGAACAATGGGAAAGCATGTTGATAATACACAGCAATTTCACCTCTGAGACATGATTTTCTGTCTTTGTGTGATCAAAAGCAAAACAAGCCTACTGATATTAATATAGGCCATTTTTCTAACTCTGCCTTCAGCTATTTCAACCTTGAGCTTCCCATTTTCAGAGACACTGGGTCTTAAGGGACATGTTGTATTTTAAACTACTATGTCAAATTGATCAATTTAAAAATACATCTATGATGCACATCTCAAGCAAAATCCATTAAAAAAATGGACAGTGTTTGTTGGAAACTAGACAAACAACCCCACTAGAATAACATTTTGGGTTAAATTTAAAAGCATCCCAAAGACTTAAGATTAGGTGAAACTTTTCTAACTTTTTAAAGTTCATAAAAAAGAAATAAAAGAAAATCTCTCTCTTTCTCTCACTTGTCTACTATGACTAGTATTTCCATTTTTAACTAGGAAAACATGTTTGTACCATTGTCTTCTGTACCATTGCCTTCTAATTCAAGTAAATATTCAAAATAATATTATCCACATTAGTCAGTGTCAGGCAATACCTGGGCATTTTACTAAGGAAACAGAGGATTTCTGCCCTCAGGCCCTTAAATTGCCTGTGAGTTAATAAGTATTCACAAAGAGATTTGAAAAGGAAACCCAAAATTCCTGCTTATTATAATGTGAGTGATGGTGCTAATCCTGGTAAAAAATACAGAAGTAGTTTGCTTTGCAAGTCGTATCTCTCCCTATTGGCCCCAACATTCCAGGGCTCTTCACATCAACCCTCTTCCTGTACACATAATAGTGACAATTTTAACCCAGGTAGAAGATGTATGCATGCCAAATATTTTAGAGAGAAAAAGGATTGTCAACAGGTTTTTAGCAGATACTACTTAGGGGTAATCATTCAAAATAAAACGTCTGTGTGGCTGGTTTGGGATGCTTCAGAGAGGATTCCTACAACATCATGAATTATTGTCCTGACCCTTTCAAAAAGCATTTAATCATTCAGAAAAAAAAAAAATATTGATGGCACTAACTGTATTTACTAGTTAGAGGGCGTCTAGTTTAGGCCTCTGATTCTACACAATGAACCACACTCACACAACCATTTCATGATAATTCTCTGCTTTTAAAGGATGTTCGATGCTGAGTGCCAGAACTGGCATCCAAATACCTCACATTCTACGTTCAAAGAAATGCCGGCTGCATCTTCCCTCTAGGGCTTATAGAAAGACACTCTCTCAATATTAACAAAAAAGACTACTTCCACATCACCACCACCACTATAAGCACTCTGATTAATATAATAAAAAGACCAGATATGGGAATTAAGGCATGGATTTCCTGGGAAGTGTGAGGGTTATGAAGTTGAAAATCAAGGAAGGAAAGAGATGGAGTAATTCTTGCCCAAGTAGAGAGAAGTCTCTAGGAGAATTATTTTCAGTGACTGTCTGAGCAGTCCTGTCCCCCACTGAGTTGGCAACTACTGATAAGATATTTAAAAGTTTCCAGGATACTAGGCTAGCAGAATGTTTGATGCTGAGTGTGGATGAAGGGCCAGAGGAAGATGGTATTTGAGAACAGTCAGTGAAACAGCCCACATTCCACTATTAGGTATAGGTAATTCATGATTCCCTATATATCCCTGAATAGAAAGGCCATGCTTGAGCTGTCTTCCTGGTATCAACCCATCTCCAAGAACACTGACTACTAACTAAGGGAACTCCAGCAGTAAGAAGCTGGATGTCTTATGAGAAGGGTTGAGGCTAGAGTGAAAACATTAAAGCTAACCTGGATCTCCCATTCCAGGAGATTATGGAGGGGGCATTCCTGGGACTTTCAGAAGAACCAAAGGTGGATGATGGACAGTCATCATTAAACAGAGAATAGGTTTGTTGAAGGGAAAAATCAGAAAAGAACCCATGTACCTCAGAGCAGAATTCCGTTTGGGCTGCTAGTATAGAATACCATGTCCTGGGTAGCTTAAACAACAACAACAACAAATTTATTTCTTATAGTTCTGGAGGCTGGGAAATCTGAGTTCAGTGTGCAATCATGGTTGGGCTCTGTTGAGGGGCCCCTTTCCTGATTTAAAGGTGGCCACCGTCTTTCTCCCTGTATCCTGACATGCAGCGAGAGCTAGCTCTCTGGTCTCTTCTTATCTCAGCATGAAGACTCTACCCTCACGACCTCATCTAGACCTAATTACCTCTCAAAGGCTCTACCTCCAAATACCATCATAGTGGAGTTATGGGTTTCGACACATGACTTTTGGTGGAGCACAGTATGTGCAGTCCACAGCAAGTCATAAATCTAAGGGAAGCTGGAGGGAGGATGGGAAAGTTTTGAGTGGAATGTGAGATTCAGTTGCAAAACACACACAGGACTGACTTTTTAAAAAAAAACTAGAGAAGCACCTGTAACTCAGTGGGTAGAGTATGTGACTCTTGATCTCAGAATCATGAGTTCGAGCCCCACACTGGGCACCGATTTTACTCAAAATGAATGAATAAACAAATAAAATTTAAAAACTGGAGAGGGGTACCCAGGTGGCTCATTTGGTTAAGCATCTGACTTCAGCTCAGGTCATGATCTCGGAGCTCTTGAGTTCAAGCCCCCCATCAGGCTCTATGCTGACAGCTCAGGACCTGGAGCCTGCTTCGGATTCTGTGTCTCCTCTCTCTCTGCCCCTCCCCTGCTCATGCTCTGTCTCTCTGTCTCTCTAAAAAAAAAAAATTAAATTAAAAAAATTAAAGAAATTAAAATAAATAAATAAATAAATAAAAATAATTTAAATCAAATCAAAACTAGAGAGACTGTTCTGATAACTGAAAGACTGGAAAGTCATAGAATTGGAAGTAGTACCTCAGCAAAACCTGGAATGTTCAGCATAGTACAGAGTTATCAGAGAAAGAAATCTAATTCATGTTTATCCCTAACAAGTTGAGTCTCCTCAATAAACTCATCACAGATTTTTAAAAATTTTTATCCTATTAAAATAAATTTTGAAATAAAAACCAATCCCTGAAAATCATACCATACTAACATATTGCTATTATTTCATAAATTCCTTTTTAGTGCTTACCCATATATATATATATATATATATATATATATATATATACTCATATATATATATATATACACCCATATATATATATATACACACCCATATATATATATATATATATATACACGTATATATATATATATATATATATATATATATATATACACACACACACATATATATATATAGTTACATATTTTACAGGGCTACATCTATAGTATAATTTAAATTTTGTATTTTTTGTTTCCTGTATTACATTCTAGCACATTTTAATCATCCATTATAAAAAAAAATACATTCCATTTCATTGAATTGCTGTTTTATAATTTGTCACTATTTGTGCTTTTTAGAATATTTGCTTCTGGGGCTCCTGCGTGGCTCAATTAGTTAAGTACCTTGGTTTTGGCAGGTTGTGATCTCATGGTTCCTGAATTCGAGCCCCTCATCGGGTTCCGTGCTGACAGAATCCCTGCTTGGGATTCTCTCTCTTTCCTGCCCCTCCCCCACTTGCTCTGTCTGTCTCTTTCTCACAAATACATAAAGTTTTAATAATAAAATAAAATATTTGCTTCTAATTTTTGCTATTATAGAAAATATAGCCATTACTTTAGTTCATGTACTTTTTATGATTTTATTGAATCATTTCTCAGCCTTACTGGTCACTTATTAAGGCTTTTGATATAATAAAATTATCAAATTTGTCCCTAGAAGTTTTACAATGCAGCCAACAATAAAGACATATACTGGCTTCCCCACAATCTCACCAGCATCATGTAATACTTTTAAAGTTTTACTTAATTTAAAAGATACCAAATGGGCCTGTATTGTTGTTTTAATATTTAATATTTAAATATTTAATATTTAATATTTGTCTTGGATTCCTCATGAAGGTGTACAGTTTTCTTGTTTACTATAAGGTTCATTTTCTCCTGGATAAGCTGCCTCTTTATAACCTTAGTCCATTTATCTATCTGGGGTCTTGATGTCACTCTATGTATTTAAATGAACTCTTGATAGATTGAAAATATCAACTGTTCCATGTTAAACTAGTTAAACTGCTCAAGCTCTAACTCTCCCTTACAATATATGTGCACAAACATGGGCACAAACATCCTCTAACTCTAAAGAAGGTTCTCTTTTATTGAATTGTTCTTGCCTTCTAAATTATTCAAGAACTCATGCCATTTGGGAGGAGAGGTTCATCATTAAGTATATGATTCCCACTCAAGTAATTACATTCTGCTAATTGGGGCTATTCTTGTGGCATTCCTGAGGGATAGGATTCTCTGACACTGAGAGGCTTATTTTTTTGAACAGCTAGCGACAATGCGCTCCATGTGTGGGCAAAAAAAAAAAATCCTTTTCTAATATTCCTTGTCCTTTGACAATTATTGAAAAAAGATCCATTCACATTTCTTCTCCACATCCTCATACCCTTTTCCCGTCTGAGAACAGAAAGTTTGAAGCCGCTGTATAGTCTAGCAGAAAGTAAGGCCCCACGAAGCCTTAGAAGGAGGCCTGCATGGGAGATAATAGGATGGGGGTCAATGAGTGTCCTAGAGCAAATAATAGTCGCGATAAAGCCTGTTTAGATGTCTCTTGTACAGATATACCTAGAGCCTAGGTTCTGATTCTCCAAGGGCAAGATTTCCTAGCTATGAGTAAAGAGAGGGTTGTGTCCGTTTCTACGAAACCTTAGAATGAGAGTTTCTGCTCGTACGACTGAGGTGTAAGGGTCGCTCAGAGTCCTTCTTGTAAAATCAAGGAAGTTGTTCTGGCATCAGTAGCTATATTCCCTGAGCCTGGCTCCCGTGCAGAAACAACACTGCTTCAACAAGAAGTCAATGACTATTTCCCATAAGGCTTCTTCTCCAAGAAGGTTAAGGCTTCAAAGAAGGAAACTCTAAGAGCAAGCAGGGTTGTGAGCAGTAAATACATGATAAGGCTGTGTGGTTTGTAGGTGAAAGACAAACTGTTTAAAGACTATAAAGACTTACTGGGTGCACATACAACACATATGAACGCTTGGGCCAATAGTTTCCATTGTTTTACTCATAAATGACATATTTCATCCTCTCTTTCTAGTTTTCTTAAATTTATAAAGGATCAGCTTACATTTATACCTTTCTACCAAATATCTCCCTATATCTTATTAATAAAAGGTTTGCCTTTTATTGAAAGAATGAAATGAAAAAATATTGAAATGAAAAAAATCATAAATCCAAGAAAGGGCTAAAACTTTATTAAAGGTTTTCAAAAAATTTGTAATATTTTATTATTTATTTTTGAGAGAGAAAGAGAGAGACACAACATGAGTGGCGGAGGGGCAGAGAGAGAGGGACGCACAGAATCTAAAGCAGGGTCCAGGCTCCGAGCTGTCAGGACAGAGCCTGACATGGGGCTCAAACTCACAAACTGTGAGATCATGACCTGAGCGAAGTCAGATGCTTAACCGACTGAGCCACCCAGAAGCCCCAAAAGATTTTAACATCTCTAATTCCTGACTACTATTAAACTGCTTGTATTTCTATGAACAAAGAACCATGGACTAACATGATTCATATAGGTCATTTGCTAAAGAAATCAATGTCCATTGACACACTGTCAAAGCATTAAAGGGAGGACAATTATTACCACTTTTTTTTTTACCACTCTTGGAAAATGAAAACAAGGTCCTATACTTAGATAAGTAAGACAACTTCCCACCTTGGTGACTACATAGCTAAAGGTAAGTTTCCTTTGTTCAAAAATGTTTTTCTTGGCCACTCTTTCAGCCCTTTCTGAATAAGAGATGGACCTTTGGGCAAGTATCCCATTAAACTTCAAATAGCCTCCCGTATAGAAAGACACTGTCAACTATTCACATTTTGGTATGAATTTCCTTACCATACTCTTCTCCTGTTTAAGAAAAATGGTTTTGAAAGGAGAAATAAGGAAAACATTGATCCAGAGAACAGAAGATCCTAAGTTCAGGCAGTACAAAGGCAGTAAGTTTTTTATTCTAAGCCACAAATACAGGATGACAATCCGTCAAGAAATCTTCACCTATTAGTTCAATTATTTATGAATACAAGGTCCAAATTAACTCAATCATGAAAAAAAAAAAAACAAATAACAAATTTTTTTTCTCATAGAACTCCTCTGGTCTGAACTTATTTTTTAGAAAACTGAGATCAGAGGAGCCTTGCTCAGATTTTATGTTCTGACAAACTGATTTCTTAAATTCAGCCCAGGGCAGACATGGCTAATTGCCACCCAATACCCTTTTTCACTTCTGCTTCTCAATAGGACCCTGACTTCTTGGAGATGTAGCAAACTGTCCAGTTAAAAACATTTGCTTTCCCAACTTCTGTGGCATGCTAATCACGTGGCACAGTCCTGCTCTATGAAACGTAAGCAGACATCTGCTGGGATTGATGAGAAAGCTACTGCTTTCCTGGTAGAATCTCCATCCATTCCTGACTCCCTCTTTACTCCTTTATCTTTCCTTCTTGTTTGGTGAAATATTAGCGTAAGACATGGCAGCAAGCATCTTTCTTCTTTCTTTTTTTTTTCTTTCTCTCTTTTTTTTTTTTTTTTTTGAGAGAGAGGGTGCAAGTGAGCAAGGGGCAGAGAGAGACAGAGAGGAAGAGAGAGAGAAGGAAGACTCACCTGAATTGGGGGTCAAGCTCACCCAATGCAGGACTTGAATTCATGAACTGTGAGATCATGACCTGAGCCAAATCAGATGCTTAACCAACTGAGCCACCCTGGCGCCCAAGCAAGCATCTTTCTTAGAATCATAAGATGACAAGCTTGAGGGCAAATGCCTACAAACTACGTCTGGCAGGACAGAAAAATGGAAAAATAGGTTCCTTAGTAGCATTATTGAGTTGCCACACCAATCCTGGATTGCTTACTCCCAAACTTCTCGTACCAGAAGACAAAGCCCTGCCTGCCAGGGCCACTGTGGCAGTTTTCTATTATTTGAATGTAAATACATCCCTAACAGACCTCCTTTGACCATGCTCTGACCATACACGGATATCAGACCAGAACAGATAGCAGTATATCCTTTATTAGAACTTGCTTTACGTAGAGTCCTCTGGATTTCTGAGCAAACACACATAGAGAAATAAACTCCACTGTGATAAAAATATCATCTTCCCAGAACTGTGTTCTGACATGTCATATGCATTGATTTCTTCCCCCTTTCAATAAATATGTATTGAATGCTTACTACATACAGTCTAGTCACTAACAATACAAGAATGAAAAAATATATAAAATCCATCTGTTAATAGAGTTTATATCTAGTTTCCATAAGAAATATCTTGTTTTAGTTTTCAAGAAACATGCTCATTGACCGGAGTGGCACTAACTGAACATTTCATTTTTCAAATGGTTAGCTTGGTATCCTGTAAAATTCAAAACTTCCCTTCCAAATAGTTTTAAGAATATAGTTTTCTAACATGGAAAATACCACCAAAGTCATACTGAAAATTAAAAGCAGAGGATTCATGAATGAGTGCTACAATATCCAAATTAAAATAATAAAAAAAAAACCTTGTCTGAACAAAGAACTTTTAGACCTCTAGGGTTTTACTTTTTTCCCTTTCATTTACCTTAATTCTTATATTTGTCTGAGTAATGTAATAGGGGTCAGTGGAAAACAACCTTCTCTGATGCTCAATAAAGTGTGTTTTTTGTGTTAGACACTGTAGGGAGTTTTTGGAGAAGCAGCAAGCTCACAAAAGATTTAACAGGCCAGGCTGCCCAACTTCATGACAGCTTAAATTATCTATCCAAACTCAGTGACATAGTTCTTGAGATCAGCCATTAGACTTTTCATAGGTGGGGTTTCAGGAACATCTGATGTTTAGAGACCAACACTCTTTATGCATTTAGGTAGGGAGTGATTTTTACTTTGTCTTTTCCCCCATGGACACAGCATTCTTGGACTGGTCCTGAGTGCTCCCCTGGCTCCATAATGCATGAGCCTCTTATGGAGATAGCTGATTTGGGAAGAGGCACAATGTATAATAACCTTGTGTAAATTATGTGAAACTAGAGTGGAACCCAGTTATACAGTAAGTAATTCATGAGTACAGCTCAGAATGCTCAAGGCTGGATGCACTATATTTTCTACCAGATCAGCTCCCTGCTATGATTTAGATCAAATAGGATACACATACTGTTTGTTTGTCTTTGTATTGGCAATGTGCTCATAATGAATTGTATGGCTTCCGTGAGCATACTAAGGATTGAGTGAATTAATTTTCCTGTTTGGTGACACCAGCTTGTCCTATTCCAATGCAAAGTGTCAATAATGTCAGAATTGTGCTTGAGCATAAAATATGAATATGTGCACTTGTGCTTGAATACAGGTCTATGGATTCTTTTTTATTAGACTATTAAACATGTGTGTGTATACACACACACATTCTTACATATAAACATATAGCTTGTTCTCGTAGTGGTCCATTCAAATCCTGCACGCTAACATAGTGTATACCTGCCTCCACACTCCCAGAAGAACACATATTGATTCCAAAGGAAATTGATTTAGAGGCAGACTATGTATTCATTCTCTAAAACTTCTTGTCTGAAAGTCTATAAGTGAAAATCCTACCTTGTATGACTTTGTCAGGGAACCACACGTGAATTACCATACCTCACCCATGTTCTTGAGGTAGCATGAGTTCATAAACATTCTTTAGACCACACTGTTCTAGTGTTGAAACAATTATGAAAATGTTTCCATTTTTAAAATTTTTTTTAAGATTTTTATTTATTTTTGGGAGACAGAGAGAGCATGAGTGGGGGAGAAGCAGAGAGAGAAGGAGACACAGAATCCGAAGCAGGCTCCAGCCTCTGAGCTATCAGCCCAGAGCCCTGACGTGGGGCTCGAAACGACCAACTATGAGATCATGACTTGAGCCAAAGTCAGTCACTTAATCAACTGAGCCACCCAGGCACCCCCAAATTTTTCATTTTTGAATTTTGTTGATCATGTGATTTAAACCTAATATGATGCCTTTTAAGGGATTTTTCAGTAAATCTAAAGGTAGAGAGATGATAAGATCACATGTCACCTTTTCCCACCCTTTACAAACACATACCTGGAGATCCACTCTTACTGATGAGTAAGTATCTTTAAAAATTACAGGCATATGAGGATAGGAAAAGAATTTAAGAATAATTTTGAAAGTCAAAAAGTAAAATATTTCTGAAGTCAATTCACCTTGTAATACATGAATTACATGTGTGGTCTTTTATTGGTTTAAAAGAAAAAAACACTAAATTTTTCTTTATGACATTCAAGTGTTTTGTCAAACTATACCTGGCTATACTTATTACCTTCCCTTCCAACACTCCCAAACACACACACACAGAGTCAGAATAAATCTGAAGACAGGTACATGCATTCATAGCATTCTGATGCAAGTTTTATATGCTTTAACATTGGCTACCCAGTCACAAGTGATGTATAAAAATGGGACAGAGCTAAAACTCCTTTGTGTACTTTGAACAGATAAATAGAATCACAATAATTCTCAACTCAGAAGAGGTCAAAGGGTGGGATGCTTCCCTGACCAATAAACTATCAAACCTTAACTGAGGACCAGATAATGCCACCATGTTGGATAGCATGTTCTTTCTCTAGGGAATATACATTTCTACGATATTATCATGCTGTTGTTGAATCTACTTGTATTATTGCAACCATTCCTGTCATCGATTGACACGAAGTTGTTTGGCATGCTACCTCACCTATGAATCTATGTTCAGACTAAATAATTATCTAGTGCTGTCAGTGGGGCCTGATATAGTATAAGCAAACTGAATGTCTAAATACACGCTCTTGGTTCTGATAACAAATTAATATGGTGAGCTCTTAAAGTCAGGTCTGGATTCCCTTTGTTTCTCTTAATGTCAATATGTCTGAACAACAGGTCTGATATAACTCAAGTCACATTCAAGGTTACTGTATACAAATAAACATTATTTTTCAAGTCAAATTCCAGAGAGAGACAATAAGAAGACAAAAAAATTGCTGATCAGTAAGAAAAATAGTAGCAACAATAGCAGTTTTTTACATTTGATAAATCATTTATAGATTAACAATTTCACGACTGAGTTCTTTAGTTAGAAAATATCTCTAGTCATTATACAAGTTGATTAATTTACATGGAAATGTTTTCAAAAGTCAGTCAGAAGGTGGACAAAACCAAGCCTTTACTATGGTCTTAAAATCTATCATTTATGCATGACCTTTAAACTTCTATAGAAGTACTTCCTTCAGTTTTTCTAATATACCTGTTAAAATATCCTCAAAAACACGACTGTATTATTCTGCTGGGAAAGTGGCAACTCAGGCAGCAGCTCTGACATTAAAGCTGTTGTTGGTGTTTTATCTTCTTTGTATCGCTTACCCCAAACAGGCCTGATAGCTACTTGCCTGGAGCGAGGTCAGGGCAGAGGAGCCCCCTGAGCTGGCTCGCTGAGGAGGCCGCATGCCTGATTCGACCTTCCTCTCCAGCAGTAAGTGGGCTTCCTCTGTGCCATTTCCACACTTGTAAATATTTCAGTCAGTAGGCTCCCACCGGAGTAGAAAAAAATCTGACTCTTGCCCCTTCTTTCTTATATCTTTTTCTCCTCAGAGTTGGGGGGGGGGGTGGAGGAGGGGGTGGGGAGGATGTGTTTTTAAGCTTTGATGCTGAGAAAGGCTAGTGAGGCTTTAAAAAACTTGGTACTCTTCAATGAGCATTCCTTTCAGAAAGTTTATTCTCAACATTGTTAGTGATAATGTCAATGCTAATGATAAAAATAAAAACTATTTATTGGTGGGTGCTCTAGGTCAGTGATTTCTAGACTTTCAAATTTTATGAACCTGAAAATTAATCAACAATAAAAAACAATTGGGAAACTGACATAGAGTTGCCAACTTTTCATTTTCCCAGGAAAGGTAATCTGAATAAACAATTACTATCCTTTATTGCCACCTTTATTGGCAATTTGATACCAAAGCAGTAGGAAGAATCCCTGAATAAGACGTAGTTTCTTACCAAACAGAATAATTTGGCTTAATAAAATGTTCACTACTTTTTGTTTTTGCCATCCAATAATGTCATTACTGACTGGCCCCAACTGATATATATCCAAGCCATAAGCAGCAAAAGCCCAACGAGGCAGACAAATGTTATCTTTTTAGTTAGTAATGAGTTTTCCATTATTTCTTCTTCTTTTTTTAAATTTTTAAAACTTTATTTATTTTAAGTGAGAGAGAGAGAGAGAGAGAGAGAGAGAGAGAGAGAGAGAACATACTCTATTGTGTTTATTTATTTATGTTGAGAGAAAGCATGAGTGGGGGAGGGACAGAGAGCATCCCAAGCAGGCTCCATGCTGACAGCTGAAATCAAGAGTGGGACACTTCACCAACTGAGCCACCCAGGCACCTCACCTATTACTGGCATTGTTAACCCAACAAGAGCAATTAATAAGTAATTTCTGAGCCTCTACTTTAAAGATCTGTGCAGATCTTTAAAGGGGCAGAGAGAAAGAGGAGGAAAGAGAGAGAATCCCAAGCAGGCTCTGTATTTTCAGCAAGGAGCCTGATGAGGGGCTCAAACTAAAAAACTGTGAGATCATAATGACCTGAGCCGAGATCAAGAATCTGACACTAAACTGACTGAGCTACCCAGGTGCTCCAAGCTTTTCATTGTTTCTGTATTCAATATTATATCAGTGTTTTGGGGCCTAGAAAGAATTCATTAATATCTTGCTTCTGAGAAATAAAGACCATTATAATTTCCATGACCTTCCAAATCCACTTGCTCAATGCTTTCATAAGAAAATTGAAGACCAGCAGAATCCAATTTCTAAATACTACACAACTCCCCACTCAGAGTTCAGATATCAGCTTCCAACTGTCTATACCCATATGGACACTTTTCAATTTATCGTCAATATTTGAGTGTCTAACAGGTATCAGATATGTTTACATGTTATTTCAGTTATGCTTGTGGTTTTCTTAACCTTTTGCTGTGGAAGTTAGCTGTCCTATTATACAGATAAGGAAAATAAAAATCAATATATAGCTAACCCAAGCTCATACTGCTAGGCAGTGGTAAAGTGGCCATTTAGTGAGATCTTCTCCAAGTTAAATGTTTTTTATGCTTTACCATGCAATTAGCAGGTATTTATCAAGTGGATCCATGGGTCCAGCACTCTGATTAGTGCTAAACCATTTACCAGCCAGGTTGGGGATACTAGGGTTGTCATGAAAAGGAAAAAGAGGTCCCTTGAGCTTCACCTGCTGTCTTCTATTAAGAGGAGAGTGAAAGAAATCTTTTTTAGTAAGAGTAACCCAGGGGCACCTGGGTGGCTCCGTCAGTTAGGATCCGACTTCGATTCAGGTCATGATCTCAGAGCTCATGAGTTTGAGCCCTGCGTTGGGCTCTGTACTGACAGCTCAGAGCCTGGAGCCTGCTTCTGATTCTGTGTCTCCCTCTCTCTCTGCCCCTCCCCACCTTGTGCTCTGTCTCTCTCTGTCTCTCAAAAATGAATAAATGTGGGGGGAAAAAAAGAGTAATCCAGTGTGGTCCAGGTCAAGGAACACTGGGCAAGCCAGATGGATTCCCCCTCCATATCTCAGTATATTGGCTCTGAACCTCCTGATTCCAGAGGCAATAATGATGGCTCCCTCCCCTAATTTTTGCATCCTTTCCTGTCCCTGGTTAATTTTTTTGGTACTACCTCATGGTATCCACTGTACTGTTAGATAAAATTATGCTTTATTTTATGTTACTATTTATGTTTTCACAGGCTTAGATGAAGTGCCTCCCTCTCTCTCCTCACCAGCTATATATGTCTTCATGTCCCCTTGAGGACAAAGAACCATATTTTGTATAGCACATATCTTTAAAGTAGAGGTTCAGAAATTTTTTATTAATTGCTCTTGTTGGGTTAACAGTGCCAGGAATAGATGAGGTGCCTGGTGGCTCAGTTGGTGAAGTGTCCCGCTCTTGATTTCAGCTGTCAGCATGGAGCCTGCTTGGGATTCTCTCTCTCCCTCTCTTCTCTGTCCCTCCCCCACTCACACTGTCTCTCAAAATAAACAAATAAAAAAGCCACCATAGTTTCAAAAAAAGTGCCAGGAATAGGCAAATTATACAGTAGACAATGTCTCTAGCTCTATGTTTCATCTCCTTTCAATACTTTTCTCCTCTTTATATTACTCTCTTCCATGCCTACCCACCCAATCCAAAAGGTACTGGCCCCTTATACTTCCTAGTAGATAAACTTTTGTTGCTCTTCCTAGAAAATTACTTCCCCTGTAATTAAAACTTGTAGTCCTTCTGTGTGGCCCAAGCTCAGCTACATATCACTGGTCACAGAAGTTGAGCTGATCAGCTAATTAGCACTAAAGTATGATAACTAGAAGTAATTCATTAACAGAAGCATCAGGTATAATGCGGATATTTGGAAACATAGGACTTGAACCCATTCACTCTTTTGCAATTAACACTAGTATTTGTGGTTCTCGATGTTTCCACTAAGGTAGTTTCAGAAACTCAAGGGACTCCGTTTTAGAAAGGCTCCATCTCTGCTGTTTTTCTGCCAGGCTCCATTTATTCATGATCCATATTTTGCCTCTGAGTAAGTCATAGAAGCTATGTTCCCATTTCAAAGGGGAAGCAAGAAAGTTAATCAATCTCTGAGTTTTGTCCTAGGCCCCAAACACCTAATAGCATCCAAGAAGAGCCAGATCCCAAACAGGTTCCAGGACATTAGTTCAAACAAACCTCCATCAGACACGGGCATCAATACCCCCTACCTCTGGTAATTTACGGAATAACACCTATTGTTCACCTGACACTCGCCTTTGATCAGACCCTGCCCTGGATTCCCAAAGGAACAGTACCCTAGACCCCTTTCTAATATACATCTGTAATCCAAGCAGCAAGACTCATTCTCCTTTCCTTTCTGAGTCTCCAAGACACTCCATCTGCTGTTCTTTACCTGTCACTTATACTATTCAGGAAACTCTGTTTTCATGTTTTCTGACTTGTGTTTGATTTCCATCCCGCATGAAGCCAAGGACCCTCTTGGTTGGTCCTATAGGATCCTCCCC
The DNA here is from genome assembly GCF_018350175.1 of Felis catus. Lineage (NCBI taxonomy): Eukaryota > Metazoa > Chordata > Mammalia > Carnivora > Felidae > Felis > Felis catus. The sequence continues at coordinate 67,122,374 of NC_058373.1, forward strand.
TGGCTTCTCAGGATCAGCCTGTCTGCATCATCACCATTAAGTAAAGCTTTCACAATTCATTACACTCCATGAACCCCGTGTTTTGAAAAATTTTGTTTATCAAACAAAATTCATTTTTAGCCATATTTGGTTTCCCATTTTATTATACGTATACCTCTGTTAATCAAAGCTTCCGGTCATCATGAAGAAACCAGTATATAATCTTACTAAACTGGTAGAAGCCAACAAACAAGAAATTCATCTTTGTCGATGGATTTATCTATCTACATTGCAGCCTTATCATTGTAGGTGGATAATTTCCTTTGACAGTTGAGAATAGTGACTGTAAAACACGTGGATTTTCCAATACTATCAACACTTTCCCGGTAGTCCAGAAACTGATTTAGAATTCCTGGTGAAACACTATACACTGAACATGATGCTCAATGCTCAAAATATGAAATTAAATAAGTCAAGGGCCCTTCCTTGATATGCTCAGGGTCTACTTTCTGATATGGATAACCAGCATTTCTACCTCCTCCCTGTTTATTTGGTTTATTTCTTGACCACCTAGGGCTATCCTCAAGACTGAGCACTTAAGTGCTGCTATCTTTTGTTATCTTAAGCACTGTGAATAATTCAAGTACTTCTAGCCTAGCTCGGGACCTGCAGCTGCTACCAGAGTGACAGCAAACAAGGCAGCAGAGTGTAAAGTTAAGATGTCACCTGAAGGTGGGCCATCCTCTGGATTTGAATCTCAGCTCTTCCACTTTTGAGTTCAGGGACTAGGGCAAATTTCTAAACCCTTCTATACCTCACTTTTCTTATCTGAAAAACAGAAATAATAAACGTGTTTACCTCTTAGAGTTTTATGAGGATTAAATGACCTATGTAAAGCATTTATCAAAATAATGGCACAAAGAACGTGCTTAATATTATTAAATGATATTAATATCATCTATTATTATTATTACTATTATTAAAGGGGAAAATAAGAGTAAAAAAACACTAGGATTCTGAGACTTAACAAGTGAAAAAGGATGCATTCTTTGGATCTTTAGCCAGAGATTTATCAGGTTTGAGGGGATCATTGTTTTGAGATTTAACAGAGGACAGGTGGAAGTAGATGAAAAAGAAGAACAAAGACAAAGAGAGCAAGGAAGGTGAAGCAACAAGACAGAAAATTTCCATTAAGGTCCATAGAAACTCGTGTCTCTCTTTCCTGGGTAATTTTGGATGACTAGGTTTCTAATTTTAAATATCATAATATGATTAAAACGTTGTTTTAGAGAAGAAAAATGGTAAAGAATTATAGAATGTTAAGTGGAAAGATCTGCCTTGTACATAGTTCAAATGAAAATAAACCTAAGGTTTACTTTAAGTTTATTTATTTATTTTAAGAGAGAGAGTGCGAGCAGGGAGGTCAGGAGAGAGAGGGAGATAGAATCCAAGCAGGCTTGCTGCTGTCAGCGCAGAGCCTGACATGGGGCTCAAACCCACCAACCATGAGATCATGACCTGAGCCAAAACCAAGAATCCGATGCTTAACCGACAGAGCCACCCAGGTGCCCCTGAAAATGAGTTTAATAATGAAGCTAAGTGAGGCCAAGACTTCCAACTTTTTTTTAAAAAATTTTTTAATGTTTATTTTTGAGAGAGAGAGACAGAGACAGAGAGCGAGCAGGGGAGGGGCAGAAAGAGGGAGACAGAATCTGAAGCCAGTCTCCAGGCCCCACACTGTCAGCACAGAGGCGGACGTGGGGCTCCAACCAACGAAACTTGAGATCATGCCCTGAGTGAAGTTGGACACTCAACCAACTGAGATACCCAGGCACCCCCCCAACTTAAAAAAATTTTTTTTAAATATTTATTTATTTTTGAGAGAGAGAGAGACAGAATGCGAGTGGGGGAGGGACAGAGAAAGAGGAAGACACAGGAATCGGAAGCAGGCTCCAGGCTCCCAGCCTGATGGCAGGGTGCTCCTTGAACTCCCTAACCTCGAGATCTTGACCTGAGCCAAAGTCAGATGCTTAATCGCTGAGCCACTCAGGCGCCCCCGCTTCCAGCTTTGAACTCGTCCCACTTTTAATCCTTCCAACTTTTAACTCTTGGAAGTTATGTCACTAACCTTCAGTGATGAATTAGTAAGGAATCAAAATTCATTCTGTAACCTTAAAAATTTGAAAACCTTATGTTTCCCGTTTCTGCTGTAACAATGACCACAGACTTAGTGACTTCAGACAACACAAATTTATTATTCTACAGTTTTGAAGGTCAGAAGTCCAAAATGGATCTCACAGGGTTAAAAGCGAGGCATTGGTAGGGCTCAGGGGAAAGTCCATTTTCTTGCCTTTTCCAGCATCTAGAGACAGTGCACATTCCTTGGTTCGTGGTCCACTTCCATCTTCAAAGCCAGTAACAGCCAGGCAGTGTTTCTCACATTATATCTCTAACAGTGACTCCTGTGCCTCCCTCTTCCATTTGAGCATCCTTGTGATTATACTGGGCCCACCTGGATAATGCAGGCTAACCTTCTCCCAGATCAACATCAGTTGATTAGCAACCATAATTCCATCTGCAACCTTAATCCTCCTTTGCCATGTAACCTAGCATATTCAGGGGCTCCAGGGATTAGGATGCAGTCATTTTTGAAGGGCCACTCTTCTGTCTACCGCAATAGTGCACCGACTTCATTATGCTTTAGCTCTTCATGCTGACAGAACTCAAACAGAATAGATCCCAATTTTACATTTTCATGTATAGGCAATTAATACTATTAATGGAGATTACTTCTAAAGTCCAGTTAGAAAGCAGTTCTCCTCATTTACAATTGGGAAAATTGATTAACATTCCTGAGCAACAATCCCCTCACTTTAAATCATAATATCTACCTCATATTGTTGTGAGAATTAAATGAATTAATTTATGCAAAAAATTTAGGATGTCACAAAATTAGCAGTCCGTACAATTAGTTATTATTACTGTATTATAATATTATTATTGTTATTATTGTTTAGCTTTATAATCTATATTATCTTTTAAATTCATGTATAGTGTATATATTCATCAGTCGTTATCAAACCATTCATTTATCTAGTCCATCCGTTGATCCACCATTATTTATTGAACATCTATTGCAAAATGGACAGCATACTATACACAATAGGAATAACAAAAACACCTTAAAATTTGGATAGCACTTTGCAATTTCACCATTTCAGAGTTTATCTTATCGGACTCTACTTAGAAGAAATGGTTCCTGCCCTTAGGAATTCATAGTCTCTTTGAGAAAACAACAGGTTACACACAAATTCAGCCAAATACCATAGACGGGTGTTGAAGGTTTGCAACATTGACAATTCACTAAAGCCCGACATTCATTAAGAGTAAGCCTATGGAGTAGGGGGATCACTCCCGGAAATGATAGTATCTACCATCTCAGTCGAGGGTGGGCTGGCTCTTCTCTCATAGACAGTGAGGACTAGACTCAGCAGGTAAAGAAAGCCCTGACGGTTCAAGAGATAAAGAACAACAACAACAAATGCAGGCAAAGAGGAAAATAACCTATGGCCTGGTAGCTGTAATACCTCCATAAATTCCTCCATTATACAGTTAAATCCACTCTACAAATGCCCAGGTTTATGCTTCTGCCAAATAAGGGAGTGGTGGAAAAACACTTATTTGCACACAATCTCTCACTCAGTTTGTGACCTGAGAAAAGTCTGTCAGGCAAGCAACTGTGCCTCTGTGCCTCTTCCCCCAGAGTTGTATTTGAGTACATCCACTTGCTGTTTGGTAGGTTAATCATTGATTTGATAATCGTGCCACACCTTAGAGGACAGCACAGGGGGAGAGGGGGCAGCACTCTTCAAGAGAAAGAAAAGACCAGTACAAACTAGATAGACTGGGGAACCCAAAAGGAAAATAGTAAGTGAGGACACAAGACAGGAACTTCAGCTGGACTCTTCTATTCCTTCCACTAATCCCTTCCCTGATCTGGTTGCCTACCCGGAGCTTTGCTCCCAGGTGGATTTCTGGGACGAGAAAGCCACCATTTGCTCCCTTTACCCTGGGGCCACACAGCTGCCAAGTGTCAGCTGAACAGAGGTGCATCAGAGGCCTGCAGTCAAAAGGCAGCAGGATGGCCAATTGCCATGAATTTCTGCAGCGTGTCTGGCATCTTGGCATCTTGCTGCTCTCCCCCTCCCCCAGGTTAACGGCTGAGAATCTCCGCCTCAAAAGCTGCTTATCCTACCAACCTCAGCTGCTGCCCTCCTTTCCCTACGCTGCCCTAATACCTTACCCCCTCACACCCTGCAAGTGAGATGGAGTCTGTCATATACCTGGCTCTACTTGTGAGACCACCTAAGCTCTAATGTAAATGTTTCTTTCCCCCCTTACGCACCCCCATGGGTAAAGGCAGAATTGCCGCGTCCCCCTTGGACCTGATTGCTAGGCAACACTCAGCCATGTGAATTTGTCACTTCTGTTTGGCGCAAATTTCAATTTCACCTCCAACTGTAACAACACTGCTCGATATATTTTAGATGCCACTGTGGTTGGATGGCATCCCAGGAAAGATGTGAAGTACTACTGCCAGGAATGAATGATTGGCATTGGGTAAAGCAATTCTCTGAACTCAGCCTTGGCAGACCATTAATTGTTAAGTCTGTTCTGCTACCACCAACCTCTTGTCAGAATCATGTCTATTGTAAGCCTTTGAGACAAGAGTCCAAATGGTAGAGCTCTCTCCCTCTGTAAGACTCGAATTATGTCGATAACGAAGCAGTGGATTTCTCGGCTCACAACATATTACTTCTTTCTACTTTCATCTATTGGCTGCACTTCCATGTGCAAAGAAAAATAGTTCTACGTATGAATATTACTGAGCTAAGAGCTACTATGTGCCAATTCAGATTCGGGCCCTGATAAGAGATTCACCTTCCCTTTGGTTTCTTCATCACAATCTGCTTCCATTCACGGTAACAATTAGATGCTGCTATGAGGAAACAAGTTATTAATGGAGGAAGATAGAAATTAATGCCAAACATACTCTGCTGACAATAAATGTATAATATTTGACATGCAAAATTCACATACCGACGTTAAATCAGAAAACACGCAACATGAAAACAATTATAATTTTTGAATAAACACGGACCATCGCTGGCAAGATATAATGCCACAATTCCCAAAGCCTCCATCTAATGTGGTCTGTCCAATGTTTCCATATACATGTTGAATATTATTTGTCCTTAAAGACACGTTCAATTGCCTAGACACCTACGTCGAATATCCTTAAATACTACAAAATTGCTCAATCGGCTCTAAAGATGCTACAGTGTGTAATGCTTTCATTTCTGTGCCTGTGCTAAATAACGGTGAAAATAGTAAGTCTGTTTTGATTTCCCCTTCAGCCCTCCATCCACCAACTTTTCAGTCAATTGATTATTTTTTTCCTCAAATCAAAACATCCTCAGAAAGCTTGGAAATATTTTCCTGGAATGAGTCTAATTAAATAGAAGGAGTCAGTCAGCTATGAGTGAGAATAGTGTTTCAGACTGCGTGCATTCCCTGATTCATTGGAAACAAAAGGAGTTTCTGTAACAGTGTGAATGAACCATGAAGTGTACATGTTCTTTTAAGAAAGGCCAAGGGTGCAGTTCTATTTTCTTAGCTCTGCTTTCATATTTATGTGTCTCATTTCCAGCTCATTGCTGATGCCTCAGCTGCGCTATCCATCACCACTTTTATCCTCCTTGTTCCTCAAAAAGAACATAAAATCCTTTTTTATGTGGTGGTAATATTATTGCAAATAAAAGCAAATACCAAAATCTTTATTAGTCTGCCAAAATAATAAACTATTTAATAAAAGCATGCTGTAAAAATAAGGTCATTTGCATCACTCAAGTTACTTGCAGGAAATACAGAGAATTATTGGTCAAAAAAGTACAAACCGACAGCAATTATTTCCGTCGTTCATCTGACGCATTGTGCAATAGGGTTAAAATTCTGTTGATATTTTGCATATTTCCTGAATTTAAATGCCTTTAATATTGCTCAAAACTGGTTTGGAAATTGGAAAATGGGAAGAAAAAAAAAAAGTCCAATTCTCACAAAATACTGATTTCTTGTTTGTAAAAAGATCTTTGGTGAGGGAAAAGGACTAAGTAGACCGGCCTCTTTGCTGATACCTTTTTCACAAATGTAGAACTTGACCCACTGATAACCTTGATATGTTAAGATTTATTGCCTAAATATTTACCATTTTAATATCCAATATTAATTTTATTTGCTTTGGATTTGTGACCATGCTTCGGCTGTATAATTTTTCCCCTCTTTGTATTCACCTTTTGTCATTTCTGCACGCACACCAATATAAGACACTTCATTTGAGAAGGTTAGTTTAACAGTGAAAGTTAACAATACATGTGTTATTTCTAAATAAATGCCTCACGTTGGATCTTTTAGCCTATTGTGATATAAACCCACCGATTCTTTCTCCCTTGTAATTTCCATCCTCAGCTGGCAGACTTGCAAATACGTTACTGATACGTTCGTAACATAACCAAATCAGTAGGGTGGTAAGGACTGAGGTGTCAGTTGTGCAGTCCTTGCATTGCCAAGAACAACCTGTATGCTGTTTCGTCTACATAAAAAGCCCACACAACAATTAAGACTCTTTTCAAGACTATATATAAAGTATTTACATTATTTGTTTCATGATGACGTTTAAAGTCATGAGAAGCTCATCAAACTCCAATTATTTCTATTTTTGCTTTATAAAGCCTTTTGTCTATGGTTGTTTTCTTTGGGCCACAAATTAATGACGCCATTTTTAGTGACATCAGGTTAACCTAAGAAAATGAGGTGCAATTTCTACCTAATGTAAGGAGCCCGAGGGATAATTTATCTGGGAAAATTTGGACATGTGAAATAATACTTTTAGGAGAAAATAAAGGCAATTAAATTCAGATCCTGTGCATTATGGCCTGAATTTGTGTCTCCCCCCAAATTCATATGGTGAGGCCCCAGCACCCCAGTATCTCAGAATATGACTGTATTTGGACATAGGGCCTTTAAAAAAGTCATCAGTGTTAAATGAGATCATATGGCCTAATCCAATCTGACTAGTGTCCTTCGAAGAAGAGAAATTTGGACTCATCAAGAGACAGCAGAGGTGCAAACCTAGAGGGACGGCCAAATGAAAAAACAGCAATAATGCAGCCATCTGAAAACCACAGAGAGAGGCCTCAGGGGAAACCAACCCTGCCAGCACCTTAAACTTGGACATCCAACCTCCAGAACTGTGTGAAAATAAATGTGTGTTGTTTAAACCACCCAGTCCGTGGTATTTCCTTACAGCAGCTCTAGCAAGTGAATGCACTATGCAATATAAACAGGAATTGTTTAAAACTCTATTTGCGATGTCAAATCATATATAGTATTAATTTTGGCCAACTCTACCATTCGAATGTGTTAAAGACAATCCCAACTGACCGTGAGCAACTCAGTGTCATGATAGAACAAAAATCCAACCTGACCCCCTAAATTCTGTGTTATCACACAGTTGCAATCTGAAAATTTTGCATTATATTTGAAATTCTTTGTGCCTCGGGAGTTCTTTTTTTAAATTTTTTTAATGGTTTTATTTATTTTTGAGACAGAGAGAGACAGAGCCTGAGCAGGGGAGGGGCAGAGAGAGAGGGAGACACAGAATCTGAAACAGGCTCCAGGTTCTGAGCTGTCAGCACAGAGCCTGATACGGGGCTCAAATTCACGGACGATGAGATCATGACCTGAGCTGAAGTCGGATGCTTAACTGACTGAGCCACCCAGGCACCCCTGTGCCTCAGGAGTTCTTAACCTGGATCTATAGACCACAAAAAAGCCTCTTAATATTTATTATATACCACATTTTGTAGGCTTTGCATGTATTCATTGTAATGGGGAGACTGTGTCATCCCCAAAAGTTATAGCTACTTAAATCTTGGGATACTGTTTCTATTTGATCAATCACTAGGCAATAGAGATTATTCCATAATGGAAATAAAATCTAATGCTAAATATCTTTATTAGTAGGTTTAGATAGGCAATCATTTGTTATCAAATGTATGATCTGGCTAGTCCATAGTGAGATGTTTGACTCAGTGAGAAAGTCATAGGACTTGAAAATTTTGTCAGAAGACGAGATACATCTTTTTTTTTTTCTTCCTCAAAATGAAATGTTGTCTGAGACAGTTTACTGGCTTGTAGCTTCCAGGCTCATAAGGATCACATAAGTTCTGAAGATTTGCAATATGTTAAATTCTAAGAAAAACATCTGCAAATTTAATGAATTTTATTCTCTGCAGAGAAGACCCTGAGATTAAATTTTTAATCTGGGCTAAGTGCTGTGTCTTCGTCAATGACACTAGGGTAATTCCTAGAAAGTCACAGTTCTTTCTTGACATCATCTACAAGAGATTAAGAAGCGCTCCTACACAAAGCTGTCATCCCCCAATAGTTGTTGGATTTGTCTACAATACGTTTAAATTCTTGCCACCATCCTTCTGGATTCATCAGATTCAGTACTGGGGATTATCCCAGGGAGCAACAATCATGCGTGGGAGAATCAAAAATGCTGAAACGCAAAATCTCCACTATGCTGGTTTGTGGCCGAGTTATCTGTTCTGGAGTATGTCTGAAATATAATATAGAAGATGGGGCGCCTGGGTGGCTCAGTCGGTTGAGCGAACGACTTCGGCTCAGGTCATGATCTCACGGTTTGTGAGTTTGAGCCCCGCGTCGGGCTCTGTGCTGCCAGCTCAGAGCCTGGAGCCTGCTTCTGATTCTGTGTCTCCCTCTGTCTCTGACCCTCCCCCACTCATGCTCTGTCTCTCTCTGCCTCAGAAATAAATAAACATTAAAAAAAATTAAAAAAAATAACATAGAAGAAAGGACATCATTCACCTTTATCTGGCCACTCATCTAAAGAATCCATTCTTGGCATCGTTTTTCCTGGAGATTTAGTGTAGATCTTCTCAGAGGGCACCAGAGTAGATTGCAGCCTGTCTCAGAGAAAGAGCAGGACAGCAGAAGAAACACCAGGGCTTCTAGGACCAGGGGATGCCAAAGTCTCTTAAGGGGCCCACAGTTTTGAAGTCCATCTAAAGGCACCATCTGATTTGCTGCTGTGAGTAGGGACTTAAATTCTCAGAAACATTCTCATGGTTTTGTGAGTTCGAGCCTCGTGTCAGGCTCTGTGCTGGCAGCGCAGAGCTTGCTTGGGATTCTCTCTCTCTCTCTTTCTCTCTCTCTCTCTCTCAAATAAATAAATAAACTTAAAAAAAATTCTCAGAAACACTTGATGAGAGGAACTTCCAGGAAAAGACTGAAATTCCTTCTACTAAAGGCAATGTGGCCTTGGAACATTGTAATATGTTTACAAATATAAATGAGACCATTTTTTACCATACATGGCACTTTAAAAATTCCTTTTTTACACAGGAGGAAACTATAGCCCAAAGATGATAAAGGTCAAAAAGTTCATAATAGACCCAGATTCAAACCTGGGTTTACCTGGCTCCAAAGCCAGTATTGTCCACCACACCACCACTGCTTGCTCCATCCACTTCCTGCTTTGCAAACTGTGGCAGGTCTATAGGACTATATTAAAGCAGCCACCTAAAAAGTAGCATCATACCTGAGATGAGCAAGTTAAAGAGTACACGTTTGAAGTGGTAACTTAAGCATAGAAAGAAAGCCATAAGGGTCTCCCACTAAATGCCCATACCTCTGTCTAAATAGTTGAAATAAAACCAGTGTGGACACTGGGAGAGAGACAAAAGACTGAAGAAATCTTACCAGTTTGTAAAATTCAAGCAAATAGATCCATGTTTCAGCTGTTTAAACCGGATAACCATACTTTTCCATAACCACTTCATAATACATGCTTAATGAATGCATTTAATTCATTAAACAAAACATGGTATGACATTATATGAGTCTCCTATGCTGGTGTTAAAAACATCACCCCAAGCTTAGTGGCTTAATGCAAGACAAATGTATTCTTTCTTTTTTCTTTTTTTTTTTTTTAACTTTAGAGAGATTGAGCTCGAGCAGGTGAGAAGGGCAGAGGTAGACAGAGAGAGTCTAAGGAAGAGAGAGAGTCTAAGACAGAGAGAGACTAAGGAGCTCCATGCTCAACATGGAGCCAGACACAGGGCTCTATCCCACGACCCTGGGATCATGACCTGAGCCAAAATCAAGAATCGGATGGATGCTCAACCGACTGAGCCACCCACCACTCCCCCCAACAAAAATTTATTATTTTACAATTCTAGAGGACAGATGTCTGAAATCAGTTTCACGGGGCTAAAATCAAGATGTCAAGCAGGACCACACTCCCTCTGGAGGCTCTAGGAGAAAATCTCTTTCCAGACTTTTCCAGTGTCAAGAACTGCATTCCTTGACTTGTGGCTCCTTCCCTAATCTTTAATGCAATATAATATCATCTTGCTTTAGTCATCACACTGCCTTCTTCCATATGCAAATCTTCCTCTGCCTCTCTCGTATAAGAATCTTTGTGATTAGGGATGCCCTGGTGGCTCAGCAGGTTAGGCATCAGGTCATGATCTCATGGTTTGTGGGTTTGAGCCCTGCATCAGGCTCTGTGCTGACAGCCTGATTCGGATTCTGTGTCTCCCTCCCTCTCTGCCCCTCCCCTGCTCACATTCTGTCTCTCTCTCTCTCTCTCTCTCTCTCTCTCTCAAAAATAAATAAACATTAAAAAAAAATTTTTTTTAAATCTTTGTGATTACATTTAAATCCCATCTGGATAATTCGGGAAAATCTTACAATCTCAAGATTCTTAATCACATCTGCAAAGGTCCATTTGCCATATGAAGTAACATTAACAGGTTCCAAAGATTAAGACCCACCTGGGTAACTTTGGAGGATATTATTTAGCCTATTTAGCCTAGGCAATCATACAAAACCTCTATCATTATGGTATACTGGAGAATTGAAGCATTTATTCAGATTTTTTAACAGCGGTCTATAATTTTTTAAGGGACTGGTAATAATATTTATTTAGTGCTTATTTTGTACAGGCACAGCTCAAGATATTTTATATATATTATACAAGTTAGAAGCAGCAAAACGTATTATGAGGTAGGTCCTCTGTCATTCCTGTTTTAAGGATGGAGAAAACTGAGGCAAAAAAAATAAGATTATCAAACGTGCCCAGGGTCATAACTACTTCATTAAATTATCCAGATTAAAAGCACAGTAGACTCTTAAACAGCACTGGTATGAACTGCACGAGTCCATTCATACACAGATTTTTTTTGTGATAAATACAGTACAGTGTTATAAATGCATTTTCTCTTTCTTATGATTTCCTTTTCTCTACCTTATTTTATTGTAAGATTAGAGTATATAATACATATAATATACAGCATATGTGTTAACTGTTCATGCTATCAGTAAGGCTTTCAGTCAATAGTAGGATATTTAGTAGTTTTCAGGGAGTCAAAAATTGTACATGGATTTTCAACTGCATGAAGGGCCAGTGTCTCTAACCCCTGTGTTGTTCAAGAGTCAACTGTATTTGCACATATAAACAAACTCCTTAAAATATCATTTCATATTGCCCATGCAGCTATTCTAGTATGTTATGTAGTTTATTGACTGGCAGCTACAATGTGCTCTTTGTATAAAGTTATTTTTTTACGGACAAACTTTAATTCTTACTTGGAATCGTTTCTAAACAATAAACCCACTAAGTCCTTCATTCTGCTACTGGTAATGATAATCCTATTTCCTGAGCACCTTTCTTTCCTCCAAATGTCACAAAGTTCAAGATAGAGTTACATAGTAAAAGAAAGCAATTTCTCTCACCAAAGAAGCATGAGATAGATAGCAGGCCTTGGCAGGCCTTGGCATATGCTCAATTTCTGTTGTTACTCAATTCATTAATTGCTTGTTTTTATTTGAAAGTCTTCTCTGAATGTGTTCCTTATAACTTTTAAAACTTCTTTTTATACTCTTGTTTTCAATGGTCCCTTACAGGCTTACAGATGGAGATCTGTTTCCCTTATCCTCATAGGTCACCCATGTTCTTGTTTTTCTTTGTGGAAGAGGAGGGGAGAGTGAACAAAAACAGCTCTGTTGTTTAAGATCTTTTACACACATTCCTTAATCTTTGGAGCTTTCTTTAAACCTTAGCTATATGGTGGCGTGTTGGGAATTTCTTTCTGGAGTTTTGAAGAATGTACCTTAAATAATGGAAAAGTTGTAGAATTTGAAGACTCAGTGAAAAGTTAAGTTTGATCCCAAACCCACTGGCAAGGGTTATGGGTTTTATTTTGTTTATAGAGGTTTCAAGTTACCCCAAGCATGCGTAGTTTGTTGTGTTATTAGATTACTTCCCTTGTAACATTATCAGAATACATAATTGTCCTGGCCCCTTCAGCTTAACTAAATGGAGTGCCCCCAATGGTAAGAGTTTTATACATCACACCATGTAGAAAGAAGAATGGTTTTCAGCAGAGTCTGGCCTTGTGGCACCTCTTAACACATGATACTATCAGGGCCTTACTACATTTCTCTCTATCCCAAAGAAATAAATATACCATGGCAATATGCATAAAGAAGTAGTGTCTTAATGAGATGGTGACTAATGGCTGTAGTGACTGGTCAAGTCGTGTTCAGATGAAATCTATAGAAAAAGATTGACTGATTGATTTTTTAACTATGAACAATACTGAGAGCAGATGATACTGAAAGAAGGAACTGCATGGTCACAGAGTCAAGAAGTTGAGAAGCTAATTAATACAAGGGTAGAAATCCATGAGATAATTAGAGAACTGAGGCAGACATTGATTGTACTTGTAGCTTTATTTTAGCCTGCACGACAGTACATATCTTAAGAGATCTGGAGAATTACATATGTACACACACAAGAGGGAAAAAAATCTGAAAGCATTGTTCTTATGACTCTCAGTTTAGGGTGACCTGTAAAGCTTTTAATTAAAAAGTTACTGAAGAAGAAACATCTGAAATAGAACAGCGAACAGGTTCCTCAAGCGACTTAGCAGCTTTCAGTAGCATCAACTGTTACAGCAAAAACAAAGATTTCTAATCTTAGAACTTGGCAGGTGAGTGAGTAACAGATTTCTCAATATAATGTTTTGATTTGGGGAAAATAAATGGATTTGTGATTTTTTTATTTTGCCTGTTTCACAGTCACATATTTTATTACCCACTTGGGAGGTTGATTACAAATATTTTTAATTAAAAGGATTCTTGGCTCTCTGTTAACTGAACAATTTCCTAGACCCTTGGCCTCTTTGGGGATATGTAAGGCAGTTCAAGTCTGTAAAAATGAGTGTATCCTTGAATATGCTGATTTTAAGATATATGTAGGCCTGTGCATGCGTGTGCTCAAAATGGAAGAGAGGACCTAATTAAGAAGTTGAGGTTTTTAGTGTTAGAGTTTCTTTTTGAATATTATTGGTTTCTGTCACTTTATTAATTTCTCTCAACTTTTTGATTTTACTGATTGCAAATGTTGGGAAGAAGGTGCAGAGTTGTTTGAGGTATTTTTACACCCCACAGCATACCATCTTAGGTTTCTTTAAGCGCAATGAATGTTGTATTAATGAGGGCTGTTGTCAACGCTGTGCCAGTAAAACTGCCAATTAAGACAAGAAAAGGTACTCCTAGATATTTCTTAAGACATAAATTAGCTCTGTAATTGGGCTATACAAAAATACATTTAAACAAATAATTTTTCCACTAATAAAATGTTTTTGAGTCACCTGGAGTCTCCCTTAAATTTTGCTCTTCCTCATCACCTTTACATGGGCCTTGCAAATATTCCCTTATTCACTTGCCCACTGTAAGTAATCATGTGGGCCTAGGGGTAATAAAGCCTATGAATTTACTGCTCAAGCATATGTCTCCTGAGGTGAGGGCAGGTAGGAAAAATACTAAGTAAGTCAATTTCTGAAAATTATTTGCAAGGCTGCTATAGCCCACATTACAGAATGAAAACAGATGGTCTTCAGGATGTGCATTGTATTGACGATTAAAACCCAGCACACTAAGATATTTTATACTATAGTGGCAAAGGGATACAAGCCAAGATCTGAGAGAATATGGTACCTTTCCCTCACAAAGTAAGTTGTAAAAATGCCAGACTTCTACAATATTACCTGTTGCAGATGAGGTCACCCAACATAGTAAATCCTCTTAGTTGTCTTTCTTCAAAGGGTTAACGTTCCTTGCTTTTTGTACATGGAAATTTAGAACACAGTATGGTTTGTTGTGAAGTATTTTATGCCTAACACTGTAAATATTTTCAAACATCAGCTTAATGGCCCTTGATTATTAACATAAATTTAAAAATCATTGGTAAAAGTTTTTTAATGACACATATGGCTGGAATAATCTTAACTGCTTAGGAATGGTATAAAAATAACCACACCCTTTGGTTATGGTTATTTCATATTAAGCCAATTCAGTATGCATTTGCCTTCATAAATTTGATAATCCTCTGAAACAATTTCCCTTACAATGCTGTAGACTCGGTGGCTTGATTTAAATAAGTTTCTCTATTAGTTTCTCTTTCTCTGGCAGAATAAAAATTCTTTAAAACTTTTTAAATTGCCATTTCTCTTTAGAGGTCACTTAATTCTTTTTTTCCTTATGGTCTCAGATGAAACATACAAGGCCTATTCTGCGTCAGTGAAGAATTTTCATATAATTAAAAATATTTTCTCTTTCCTTTCTTTCATAACACTCAAACTAGGTTCATCTGTCCATCCATCTACTTAATCATCCAACATTGACTAAGTGCCTACCATGTTAAACACAAGGACTAAAAAAATATCAATATATAATCTCTTCCCTTAAGAGATATGTATCATTCAAGATGCTAGCAGGGAAACACCTGGGTGGCTCAGTCAGTTAAGCGTCTGACTCTTGATTTTGGCTCAGGTTCTGATCTCACAGTTTGTAGGATCAGGCCCTGCACTGGACTCTGTACGGACAACATGGAGCCTACTTAGGATTCTAACTCTCTGCCCCTTCCCCGTTCATGCATGCAGTCTCTTTCTCTCTCTCTCAAAAGTAAATAAATAAACATTATTTTTTAAAATTCAATGGAAAGATCATTTATAGAGGTGTGTGCAGAAGTGAAGAATCAGCAAGGGATACTGAGGTGTCCAGACACTGGCAAATATGGGAAGCCTAAAATGTCCCCAGGCCTAAACCTCCCAGGCAAGGAAATGGTGTTACCAGTATTCAGGGAGGGCTAGAGCCAGGGAAGCAGGGCCATAAGGCAGAAAAGTACAGCCAGACACACAGCATGAAGGCAGAAAGCAGGGAAAGAAATATTCTGACTTCTCTTTCATCTTTTATTCTCCTGCTAGAACTCTCATTGGCAAAACCCAACAGAAAGCCAGAGGGCAAGAACCTGACTGATGCAGTCCAACTAAGATCCAAATAAAGGCAGAAAATGAATTGGGGTTATGAGAAGTAGCATCTAAGGTAGCTCCCAATGATCCCTGCCTTCTGGTATTCATTCCCTTGTGTAATATCCTCCCCTTGAAAGTGGGATGGACATAGTCACAAACTTCTGATGAAAAGAATATGACAAAAGTGTTAGAATGTCACTTCCATGATATGGTTCCATCCTGGCTCCTAGCTTCAGCTTCCATCTTGGATATTCTCTTGCTCTCTCACTTGCTCATTCTATGGGAAGCCAATTGCCAGGGTACAAACTTCCCTATGGAGAGTCCTACATGGCAAGGAAATGAGATAAGCCTCAAGCCTAGCAAGGAGCTGAGGTCTTCAGCCCAACAATGCCATGAGGAGCTGAATCCTGGCAATATTCATGCGAGTGAGCTTGGAAGTGAATCTCTCACTAGTCAAGTCTTTGCATGAGTCTTCAGCCCTCTGAGAGATCCTGAGCCAGAGGATGTAGCTAAGCTATGTCTAGGTTTCTGCCCCACTGAAATTGTGAGATAATTAAGAATTACTGTTTTAAGGTATCAGATGTGGAAGTAATTTGTTATGCAGCTATAGCTAATTGATACATGGGAAGGGAGAAAAGTCAGAAAGCAACCAGCACAGTTTGCCCTTTGCCTCCCAGCATGTATTTCTGCCCTTTTATGAAGCAACTCTTGCTCTCCACACAAAAGTGATACTAAATCCCATCAACTATTCTGTAATCATGGAATAATTTCAGTTCATTCATGCCCTTTTCTAAAACTTAAATTATAATTTACCTTCCATCAGAACTTTTCATATTCAGTAGCAAAGAGGAAAAAGAAAACATAAATTAACATAAGATACAGCCACTATGATACCTGATTCTATAACTGATCATGAGACCTAAGATGATATCCATCACTTGTTTTACCCTGTAGTTTTGCTGATTGGGGTTCCTTCCTTGGTAGGGTGACCCAAACCTTTATTCCCATGATTTAAAATCTTTAGTAGTGCTGTCTTTATTGAATTCCAATTTCCATTGACTATTCTTATAGAATAATAAGAGGTTCTTCAGTGAAACCTCTTAGTTCCGCCATACTCTTCTTGCCCCTACTGTATCACAGTGACCCAATTTCCCCGTGGCAACTGGATCCAATTACCTTATTCAGTAGAGTAAGGTCTTCCTGTTGATTCTTCAGCATGAGAAGCCCCAAATGGCCAAAGGATAGTCTCAGCTTCTAAGGTAATGAAACAGCAACTATGTTTCCTGGCAGAAATTGTCCTACCTTGGGAATTAGGACTTCTAAAACTTCTGAACCTTTAAGTGAAATATATAATAGTGAAAGAGGTAGCTCCCACCTCCACCCTTTGGTTCCTCAACCTCTAGATTCTGGCTATGGAAGGATGGCAATATACGTCTCCCGTTAGTTGAAAGCACTCTACAGCAACCTAAATTCACCAGTGTTTCTAAGCTGGTGCCTCAGCTGAGGAAAAAAAAAAAACTATTTTAAAATAGACTCAGAAATTGTGCAAATAACCACAGGGGGTCAGCAGACTTACTGGAGCCACTTTCAGGCAGAATGGAGTCAGGCCTTTTTATATCCATTGATCTCCATAAGTCCATACTCTGACTACTGGAACATGATGGTGTTTTACATCCTAAGACCTAGCATTATCTCAGAGGCAGTATCTAAAAATCTCCAGAAGACCTGAAAATTTCTCTCCCCCAGAAAAAGTATCCTGGTAAGTGACTTACTTGGTAGCTTTATTTGGAAAACCCATGGCTCCATTTATGGCCATATTGCAGGCCACGTTCTTCCTCAAAAGAACCTGGCCTGCTCCTTAATTAAAGGGC
This sequence comes from Felis catus, assembly GCF_018350175.1. NCBI lineage: Eukaryota > Metazoa > Chordata > Mammalia > Carnivora > Felidae > Felis > Felis catus. Next base: position 67,139,688 of record NC_058373.1, read on the forward strand.
TTTAAATCTGTGAGTTGGCTTAAGTCTGGAAGATGGGTATGAGGCTAAGAATTCTCACTATGACAACCTAAGTCACTTTTTATTTTGTAACAAGTCAAGAAACACCTTAGAAGGTTGCCCATCTATTCAATTCCCAGTGACCTTATGATCACTTAGTTATGGGCACATGTCCATGTGAGTCAAAACACTCTGATTGCAACTCTGGAAACTATATCCTTTTAGGATAATTGTGCCACATTGACTCACAGTTAAGAACGGACACTTGGTCCTACTACTCTGGGATCCTTTTTTTTTTTTTTTTTCTATTCAAATCAGGGTGTCATTTTCATGGCAACATCACCCATGTCCATCATCAGCTGCTAGGGACAGCCACCACAGAGGTTTTCATGGATGTGGCTGTTACACTCACCAATGCATTTTAATATGTTTTGAATGAAAGAAGTTTCCTCAGGGTGTTCTGGGGGTACGGAAGGTAAGAGGATGGTAGAGCAAATTGCACGTTTTAAATCTGTTCTCATTTCTCTAAAGCATCAAACTTCATTTTCTACATTTTGTCAGGGTAGACCTGTAATCTTAACCTCATTGACCATGAGCAACGGTTAAGTCCAGGCTTCCATTAACCAGCTAACCATTAGACTCACTCCCAACTGTCCTAGCTAAAATACTAAACCTCAAATCCTACTAGAGGCCACATATATACATTTAGCATATTCCAGTGGTTCTCAAACTTTAACCTGTAGTAGAATCACCTAGAGGATTTGTTAAAACAGATTTCTGGGTCCCATACCTTAGAGTTTCTGATTCAATAGGTCTAGGATAAGACTGGGGAATTTGCATTTCTAACAGGTTCTCAGGTGACAATTGATGCTGGCTTGGCCCAATGACCACACTTTGAAAACCACTGTCCTAATTCAGTTTTACAGTTCATTCCCCTTAACTGTAATCTCTTTAGAATTCAACCTAATTCATGCCTGCAGATTCTTGCTTATACAAATTGGTAAAATGATCTCCTCCCAGAGTCAACCTTGCAGTTTTCCCTCAGGGTTACACTAGTATTTAATTCTCTTTAAAGACCTAAAGGTGGTAAGGGGCGTTGAATGAGGGAGGAGTGTCTTGAGGAGAACAGAAGTTACTGAAAAGTTTATTTGCAAGGAAAAACTGGTTTTTCAGACAATGGAAGAGAGCTGCGTTCACTCTTAAAGCAGGTTCAAGACAATCAGAAATTCTAAATTCTCAGCCTCATCTATGCCTTCCTAAATGTTCCATCCCAAATGTCAGTGTTTCATTTCTTCCCAACAAATGCCCCTACATAAGAAATATAACATAAGAAACATGAATTCTAAATGTGTACCCTAGGTTAGAAAATCTTCCTTAAAACTTCCGTAGAAACTTTCTGATATTGCTTTCACGTTCTGGTTTAAGAGTTCAAGCACTAGGCATGACTTTTTCTTTCTTATAAGCTCTACAACAAAGAGATAGCCAACCCATCTCTGAATCTTTTAATTATCATTGTTGCCATGGTGATCAAATGACACAACCACATAATTTCCTCACGCCTTGCACCAGCTGACATTCCACCCAGTATCAATACCAGCGATTACTTGAGTAATTGTGTTGTCACTGCATGCCATGAATTACGTCTTATGACTTACCCTCTTTACTTAATTAACTTCTCAATAAACTTGTTCAAATTGAGCCACTTCATTTTTGCATGCCAATATGATCTCTTTCACAATGCTTCCCCAGTTACTTTACTTCTCGGTGTTCTTCATAGGAGTTCAAAATGTGGTTTATAAGTATTTAATACCAATAACTGAAAGGACCTTATGACAACATGCAATGAGAAAACAACCTGTTGAAGTAAAATAATTCCCTAAAAAATAAGAAATGCAGCTTCCATCTTAGCATTCAGATTACTTTGCCTTTCATTATTCATTCTTTCATTCATCACATATCTTTAAGCACTTCTTATGTACATGGCAAACAAGCAGGAACTGGAAATGTAGCAATAAAGAGGTATGTACATTCTTCTGTTTGCCCTCCCAAGTCCCATCCTTCATCCTTCTCTGCTTTGCTCTCTGTCTGTAAGGAGCTGATCTCTGTGAGCTATATCAACAGCCTTCCTCATCCTCTGACCTTCTGTGAGATTCAGTCAGTGGGAGGCTCCTGGTAGGAGATGGAGAAAGAGACCAGGGTATTTCTTCCCCAGAGATTTCCCTTTTTTGGTGTACTATTGTGGAAGTATGATGTATTATTGTGGCTCCTATTGAGTGACTCCACTTCTATTGTTCTACAATAGAACAATTGTTCTATTGTTGTTCTATTGTTCTATTGCTCTAGTCTACAAAAAAATCTAACTGTGCCATTTTCTTTCCTTCAGACATACAGATACTATTTTCTTTCTGATATTACTAGTTCCTGGGTGTCTCAACATCCCTGGGTGATTACTTAATCTTGCCAATAACGCGCAAAAAAAGTCCTTTCATTCAATTTCTTTCAAATTCCAGTTTCCTGCCATTAGCCTGACTGGTACAATAGAACAGGACATTCTTTGCCTTCATGAAACAAAGATTGTAGCAGGGAAAATAGACATTTAATATATTATAACTGGAAAGCCCAAGGTGCAATGGCACTGCCTGGAGGGATATCTTACCTAGCCTCCCATATCTGGGAAGGAATGGTGTATGAGATGTTAAATATCACATAGCCAAGAGTAAGTATGTGAGAATTTAAGTTTTGGCAAATACAGTCTTCTGTGTCTTTGCATCAAAGAGGTCTGTAAACTAAACCTATTTGAGAATCATGAAAAGTGACTACAAGTAAAAAAAAAATTGCTAGTTTTGTAAGTGTTAGGATAAGGTAAATTTTGCCTAATTCAATTTCACAGTTAATTCTCTTTGATCTATCACCTTTAGAAACCATTCCTACACATGCTTGCCAGATTGCTGCTCATGTAAATTGGCAGGATTACATATTCCTTGAGATAACTCAGTGGCCGCCTAATTTCAGTGATCTTTAAAGTCTCAGTGGTTTGCAACAAGAAAGGTTTACTTCTCAATGATGGTAAGTGTCCATCCCTAAACAGCTAAAGGCTCTGTTTCAAGACTTAGGCTTATGGAGCAATGACTGATGATTGCCAGTCTCTTGAAACAGGGAAAAGAGGATCAAAGAACTGTGTGCTGGCTCTTAAGGGTTCTTCCCAGAAGTGAATTCTGTCACCCCTGCTCATTTCATTGGCCAGAACAAATCACATGATCACTGAGCAGCAATGGATGGTCTCTCAGCAAGGGACTCCATAGGGAAGGAAACTAGAAAATTTAGTGAACAGTAACAAAAGCTACTACATCTAGTAGATGCAATTTTGCCAATGGATGGAAATCAGGTAGTCTTGAAAAGTCTTGATAAGCCTTAGGAAACAAGAGTCTTTTCTGTAAGATACAAAATTAATAATGAATATTCAATTAGGTCTAACTTATATGGGCAAAATATTCCCATCCATTCACACACATTAGTATTCTGCAATAATAGCATTAGAATATTTCAACTGAATGACAACACTTCATATGCATTTTAAAAGAGAGCAGAATTAAGGACATATAAATTTCCTTTTGCCTGAGAGAGGCAAAGGAGTCAGTGATAAAGAAAAAGAAAGAAAATCCTATAAATAAATCAGGTAGGTTAATTTATGTGTTCTTTATTAATTTATAACTCTTTTTTCTCTCTCTCCCTCTATTTTTTTTTTTAATGTTTATTTATTTTTGAGAGAGAGACAGAGCGTGAGGAGGGGGAGGGCAGAGAGAGAGGGAGACACAGAATCCAAAGCAGGCTCCAGGCTCTGAGCTGTCTGCATAAAGCCTGATGTGGGGCTCGAACTCACAAATTATGAGATCAACCTGAGCTGAAGTCGGATGCTTAACTGACTGAGCCACCCTGATGCCCACTCCATCTTTTATTTTAAAAATATTTGAGATTTTAGAGAAAGATTCTTCCTAAATATTTTTATTATCAATATTTTGAGATATTGAATCAAATTAATACCCACTACAATTTTCCAAAGAACTTCTTACCTGTAAAAAGCATTCATTTTTCCAAGTCAAAATACAAAATTACATGTACTCAAAATAATTATGTTAAAATTATGTGTGTGTATGTGCAAACAAAAATTAAATATGGAAAAATTAAAACAAATGTTTGTAAGGAGATACAGAAGAATATTCTTTTGTTTAATTTCTAGAATTATAATGCCAATTTCATGATAAATTATTTTAAGTATTCACTGTCTATTCATCATCAAACATCGCTTATTATTTTCATTCCATCAATGTTTATATACTAAATTTTGCTTGCTTAAAAATCTTACCTATTTCATATGTCATGTTTTTTATTGTAGATAAATTAAATCATACCAACTATATATGTTCTCCTTCCTCATACTTAAATAATTTTCAAATATCACTTATCTTGCAGGTATGTGCAGAGTATGTATCCTGTGTGTATGGGCTGAGATGCACAGATGAGAAATGAAAAACAATATTAGAAATATGTAAGCACATAATCCAATGTACACATTGCTAAACACAATAAAATGTTGGTAACCTACTAAAATTTTCTACAAAAAACAACACCAACATGCAGAAATCTTATTGATGAAATAAAAGCTCAAAGGGAAAAGGACCACAAATAAAACGTTGTTCAATCAAATTCTAATGTATTCTACAATTGCAAAGAAAATGCTCCAACTTTAAATTCTCCTTTCATATGCTAGTTTTTCCAGTTCTTCTTGCAAATTGCTCTACTTCAAAGAAATATCAGGTTTTCCATTAAAATAAACTAGTTTATTTAACTATTCCTGCTGCCATTGAGTCATCTTTTAGAATTTAGTTTGTTGGACTTTTGAATTCATCTAATTACTCAGAATTGCACAGCTGAACAGAGAAAGTTATTCATAAGGCTTTACCTGAGCCATGAGATATTGCTCTGAATGATTGTAGGCTATATATGTTCCATGATGAAAAAGAAATGACAGATGGGCATGATGTTTATGATGCTCCCAATATTTTCAAAGCTGTGGTCGGCCACTTTCAAATGATTGATTTAGAGTCTAGGGCATTTATATGTTTGGACAATATTTTAGGGGAATAAAAATAGGTGTAATATTGAATCTGATGTCATCACATTTTAAGTTCATTCCACAGAGAAGTGCTTAATGAAGAAAATCAGTGGTTGAATATGTATTCTCTACATTTCTTGAGAACTGTTCCTTTCCAGTAAGATTCTCTAAGGAAGATTGTTTTCTTTTTTTAACGGATTATTATTACAGCTCTAGAAATTCAGAATGTGTGAGAGTATACACAATTACTTTTTCAAAATTACAGAGTAGACAGTTTTATGATTCTGAAACACATAATCTGGCTTGAAAGTCAGGAAACCTGGGTTCCAGTCCCAGCTTGGTCCCTAACACACTGTGTAGCCAAGCACTAATCACCTGATATATCTGTTTCTGTTCTTTCATTAGTAAATTGAAAAGAAAATATTTTCTTCAACCTATTTCAAAGGGATATTATTAGGATATATGAAACAGAACTTGTTAAAGTACTTGGAGCTTGTCAAAAGAAGAACCATAATACCACACTATAATTATAAAACTGTATATCCCACCAGACCGAAATATCTTCCTAAATAACAATGGCAATAAATAAAATTATAAAGAAAGAATATGGAAATAAAATTTTTGAATAGGGAATATTAAAAACATCAATTTATCACTTAAGAAACCTCTTAAGTCCTCTGATGCAATTTTATAGACAAAACATCTGGCAACGGAGATTGGAACTGGATGCAGATACTAGTCTTAGTTCCAGTGCATTGAATAGGTAACAATGAACTTCAAGAATTTCATCATCCATCTCCAACTTATTGAGACACCTTGAGAGCACAATCTATAAGACTTGGTTACAGACTGGGGAAACATCAGAGAGAAGGGGAAGTTAAGAATTACCTTGAATACTAAGTAGGTGGAGGGTGGTGTCCTCAAAAAGTAACAAACTGGTAGAAATGTGAGTTGGAGTGACTCAGTGGGAGTGTAACATGTCAGGATATTGACCTTAGGTTTGAATGTGTGACATGTCAGGATATTGACCTTAGGTTTGAATATGCTGGAGATGCAGGTGCCCCGAGTTCTTTAAATTAGTTACATCCCAATCATATTTTGGAGGAGTCTCACTTAGCCATGTTAGCTAGAATTTGGAGCACTAGTGTTCTTGATGGAGACCTTCCAAAAAACAGACTTTACCATAGTTTAGTTAATACTTTTTTCCCCCTATACTTTACCATACAGCAGTTAAAAAGAATGAGATAAATACATATGTAGTGATACAGAATAATGTCCTAGATATATTTGGAAGAACAAAGTAGACGACAGTGAATACAGTATGCTCCCCTTGGTGAAAAATAAAAGTGATATATGCTTATATATTCATAAACTCATTCTGGAAAGATACAGAAAAATGGGTAATGTGTTGCCTCACAGGAAGGGATCTGGGGGACTGGAGATCTGAGGAAGCAGAGAGACTAATTTTATTCCTTACTCTGAAATCTACATTTTCTCATATATATGTATATAGCTTTTTTTTGACCAGTGTTTGCATAGCATATATCTTTTTTCCATCCTTTTACTTTTCATTTGTCTATGACTTCATATTTAAACAGTGTTTTTTGTAAACAGGGTAGTTGGGTCTTGCTTTCTTCTTGAATCTTTCAACCTGTATTTTAAGTGTTTGGACATTGACATTTAATGTGATTACTGATATTGTTAGATTTAAATCTACCAGCTTATTGTTTTGTTTCATTTTTCTCTTCTCCTTTTACTCTTTTTTTCTTACCTCCTTTTGGACTAAGTGAGCATTTTTATATGAATTTATCTTCATTCCTTCATGGCTTGTTATAAATATTGTTCTATCATTTGTAATGTTTGCTTAAGAGTTTGCATGTGACAGATATTGTGACCAGTGCATTTATTAAAAAAATTTTTCTTAATGTTTATTCATTTTTCTGAGAGAGAGAAAGAGAGACAGAGTGCAAGCAGGGGAGGAGCAGAGAGAGGAGACACAGAACCAGAAACAGGCTCCAGGCTCTGAGTTGTCAGCACAGAGCCTGACGCGGGGCTTGAACTCACAGACCATGAGATCATGACCTGAGCCAAAGTCAGTTGCTCAACAAACTGACCCACCCAGGCGACCCATGACTAGTGCATTTATATATATTTAATCTTCATTTCATAAGGTAAGCATAGATATCCCTCTTTTACAGATCAAGGAAAAACATCTTGCTGAAATTACAAACCAATATCTCAGAACCAAAATTCAAATTCAGGTAAGCCGACTCCAAAACATATTTTTAGGAAAATATTGGAATACCTTTTCAACCTTTGATATGGTCAGAAGTCCATAAAAAGGACACAGGATAAACACTGAGTTGGTACTACATTTAAAATGGTTGAATATACACATGAAGACTTGAAAGGGATAAAGGGTCTAAATGTAAATAACTGTCAGAATTTGGCAATAAAATCAACATATACATTACTGTTATCCTTCTCTGAAATTGAATCCCGTAAAACTCATCAATGAGAAGAAAAACAGAATAGTGAAGAAATTAACTATCTGCAGAAATAAAGTCTTACCCTTCAGGCAAAGTTTTAAAGTATGCTGCTGATAATATTAATGTGTAATGCAAATTTTCTTTCATATATTTGTAACTGACTAGTGCCTGACATCAATACAATACTCAAAAATGTAAGTGACACTAATGATGATTTAGGAGGCTTTAGCTCCTCTATAATATCTAACACTAGCCTCAAAAAAACTCACAACTTAAATAAGAGTATGCTTACTATACAAACACACTTTTAACTACATAGCCACTCCTAAAACATCTTTGATATAGAATTCCAGAACTCCCATTATTGGGGGAAAAGAATGAAAGAAAAGGATGTCTCCACCAATGGATGTAGTCTCCTACAAAGTTTGTAGTCTCCTTCAAAGTTTAATTCCTATAGTACATATACTTATTCATATACAGATATGCATTTTGAGAAAGTGAATTAATGGGATATAATTTATCAAATAATAAAAATGAACTCTATCCTTACCAGTAACTTACCAATAATTTAAGGTATTAATTACATATAAAAATTTTAACCAATTTTAACTGTATAGTTTGATGAATTTTGGTAATTGCATAACTACTGTTACTAGCAATATGTAGAACAGCACTTTCACACTAAAATGTCTCCTCAAGGCCTTTTGCCCTTAATGACCTCTCCTCACCACTGACACCAGGCAACACTGATTCCTTTTCTGCCACTGGTAGCTTTGCCTTTTCTAGAATTTCATATCAAGGAAATCACACTTAATGCACTCTAGCTTGTTTTTGAAATTCGTTCATGTTATGTGTATTGCTGAGCGCTATTCCATGGTATAATTTGTTTATCCACTTACCACTTGATGGAAATTGGGTTGCTTTCATTTTCTTATTATAAATAATGCTATGAACATTCACATTGTTTTTTTGTTTTGTTTTGTTTTGTTTTTTTGCATAGACACATGTGTTTATTTCTCTGGGGTAAATACCTAGGACTGGAATTGCAGGGTCATAAGGTAAATTATGCTTAACTTTATACGGTACTGACAAACTGTTTTACAAGGAGGCTGTACCATTTTTGTATTCTTACTAACAGTGTATTAAAGTTTTGGTTTATCCATATCCTTGCCAACACTTAGTAATGTTAGTCTTTATAACTTCAGGTATTCTAGTGGGTATGTAGTGGTAACTCACTGTGGTTTTAATTTATCAAGCAATGTTTTGATGAAAGAATATTTCTAATTTGTGTTTTCCTAGTGGCAAAAGAATCAGCTGCCTCATACACATTCTGGTTTATTAATGAGTCCTCCATGAAACTACGTAGCTTCCATCAGTTCCCTACCATCTGGTCTACATTGGATAAATAGTAAAGTTGATTTCTAAAATCTATGGAGCTGAAGATCTATGGATCTACTCTTCATACTTTTCTGTAACTTCATCAGAGAATTGGCTCCCTGTGAGACCAACCCTGAAGCAGTCAGGTATCCCATCTCTCTTCCTTCCCTCCTTCCATTCTACCAATCATCTCTTCTTCCAACTATCATTGACTTTATTTACAAACATTTGCATTAATTTTAGAAAACCAAAACAATACAGAAAGGTATATATATGGAATCAAAAATTCAATTCAATTTTACCACCCAAAGACTGCCACCACCAACACGTTGATGATTTTTTTCCAGATCTCTCTTTATGTAAAATAACAATAGACTATGTAATTATGATGGTCTATTTAATTTAATTCTTACAACAACTAGGTGTGGTAGATCATATTTTAATCCCATTTTACAGATAACAAAACTAAAAGACAGGAAGAAAGAAAGAAAGAAAGAAAGAAAGAAAGAAAGAAAGAAAGAAAGAAAGAAAGAAAGAAAGAAAGAAAGAAAGAAAAAGAAAGAAAGAAAGAAGAAAGAAAGAAAGAAAGAAAGAAAGAAAGAAAGAAAGAAAGAAAGAAAGAAAGAAAGAAAAAGAGAAAAGAAAGTTTCAGTTAAGTAACTCAAAGTAACAAGCTTAGTAAGTAGCAGTTCCGACATTCAAATTGAGGGAGTCTGACTCCAGAGTACAAGTATTTAACCGTGATTCTGCACTGTCTCCCATATATATATATGCCCATGTGTACTTTTTGTATGTTAATGCAATTATACTACATTTCATGCTTATATTTGCATACTAACAAATATATGTATACATCACTCTTTATAATGATGCATGATCTTCTACTGTATGGGTATACTGTGGTACATTTATTTAACCAGCCTCCTAATTATTGATATTCAATTTGTTTTCCATTTTTTAATACTATAAACAGCATCACGAGGAATATTCTGGTATATACACTTCTGTATTACTGTACAATTATCTTCTTAAGATAAATTCCTAGAGATGGGAATGCTTAGAGCACATGCACATTAAAGACTTAATGTGTAGTCCCCAATTGCCCTCTAGAACAATTGTACTTACTTCTCCAGCAACCAAGCATGAGATTGTTCCTTTCCCCGTATTCTTGCCAACATTGGTATCTTCACCAGCTTTTCTTCTTTGAAATCTTTGCTAACCTGACAGTTAAGAAATGAGATTATATGGTTATTTTATTTCATTTATTTATTAATGGAGCTAAATATTTAGCCTTTGAAAATACACAAGTAACACACATATATTCATCTAAGTCAAACAACATAGATGTATATGAATCAAAGAGTAGAAGTCCTATCTCCCATTTTTTCTCATCAGAAGTATCATTGTTAACAGCTTAGGACGTAACTTTGTAAAGCCTTTAATATCTACTTACATATGTATGCATATATATATATATATATATATATGTTTAATTTTCCTTCAGTACAAATGGAACATCTGCAACTTGCTTTTTATGCTGAAAATATGTCTTAAAGAATTCTTCATTTTTCTTTAACTGTTACACAATATTTCACTGTGCAGAGGGACCATAATTTATCCCATTCTGTTGATGAAATTTAAGATATATATATATATATATATAGTTCCTACTCTATATATACACATTTAGTTCCTACTCTAATTCCAGGACTGTTCTAGAATAATACAAAGTTCCTGCCCTGATGAGATTTCCATTTTGCAAATAATGCTGCATTGGCACATACTTGTGTATTTTTGCAAATATGAGTATAAGATACTTCTGTAAGAAAGGACATAAAAATTTTAAATTTTATAAATAAACATAATGGATTATCAATAAATGCTGGTTGAATAAAGGAATAAAGATTACTCTCTAAAGCTACTCTCTAAATTATAAAATTAATAATAAGAAGATATGCCTTATTTGGTGTGAAAAACAATTAAAATTTTAAAAATTAGTTTTCTGGGCATCTGGGTGGCTCAGTTGGTTAAGCATCAGACTTCAGCCCAGGTCATGATCTCATAGTGCGTGAGTTTGAGCCCCGTGTCCAGCCCTGTGCTGATAGCTCAGAGCCTGGAGCCTGCTTCCGATTCTGTGTCTCCTTCTCTCTGCCCCTCCCCAACTCATGCTCTATCTCTCTGTGTCGCAAAAATGAATAAATGTTAAAAAAAATTTTAATTACTTTTCAACATTAAAACAAAAGGAGTTAACTAAAATGAAGATTTCTATCATTTCTTGGAAAATCAGAAGGTCTGGTCCTTCTGATTGGGTCCACATTTGCACGGGGCAGCTGAAGCCAAGTGAGGAATGAGTAGTGGTTTGCCAAAGTCCTCACTATCCTGTTGTCTTATACCAGGCCACTTTACTCATTTATGTTACCTGCCTGGCTCCTATAGCTTTTGAATTTCATGTTACCCATTATGAAGCAAAGAAAAAACATATGTAAAGGCAACAGAATGACTCTCAGGCCTGGAATGTTTAACAATGGCTTCATACAACATATTAATTCATATAATACAACAATTTGTGTCTTTAAGAAAAAGCATTGGTCAGCTTGGGAGCACAGAAAAAGGAAATTCAGGAGATGAATGATGGCATTGTCCTTCCAAACATATCTTGGAAACAGGATATTTTAGCCAGAAAACCAGCTGACCATTTCAGTGGCAGATAGAGTATAGAGGTTAAAAGTATAGACTTTAAAGTTAGACTGACTGGGTTGGAATCCTGGTTCTGACATTTACTAGCTATAGGACTTTGGGCAGTGCAATGGACTGAATGCTGAAGACCTAAAATCCAATGTGAGGGTGTTTAGAGGCGGGGGCCTTTAGGTGGTAATTAGATCATGACATTGGACCCTCATGAATGGGAATAGTACTTGTAAGAAGAGACTCTCTCCGCTCTGTAAGGATACAGCAGTCTGCTAACCAGGAAGAGTGCTCTCACTAGAACGTGACCATGGTGGCATCCTGAGCTTGGACTTCCCAGCCTCCAGAATTGTAAGAAATAAATGCCTGCTGTTTAAGTCACTGGGCTATGATATTTTTTTTTTAAGCAGCCCAAACTCACTAAGATAGGCAGATTATTTAGCTTCTTTCTACTCAGCTTCCTCATCTGCAAGTGGGAATGACACTGTATCCTACTTCATAGATTTGCCGCGATATTTAATTGAGTCACCATACATAAAATACTTAGAGGAGTGCCTGGCCCATATAAGCTGCCATTACTAATATAGATGGATCAGATACTCATATAATGATGCCCTTAAATTTATGCTTCAAATAAGTACTTAATTCTTTTTTTTCTAAATTCTTACCAAGACCTTCCGATGGCTTCCTGATACGGCACAATGAAATCCTTAAGGCCTCTGAGAATAACTACCTGCAGAGTTTTTGATTTGATTATCTGAGTCTTTATCAATCAGTACATCACTGAGATGTGCTGCCAGGAAAGCAGAATTCAGTGACAGCTTGCAACTTTTTATTACCAGCAACAGTGTTTGGCTATGGAGAGTTTCTTTTAAGTACCCTGGCAAGGGATTGAAATTATTTTGAGTTTGATTTCCTATTCACCTATTTTGTTGGTTCTACAAATGAATCCATAGTCACTCATATGTAAGAGCTTGAGACTGCAGGAAGTGAGCTCTCAATGCCTTTAAAATGCAAATCTTGGACAAGTCATTTCAGTATAATAAAAAGTAATTACTTTATACTGATATAAAATTTATTAACTTGTTGACATTGACTAGGCTGCAGTAACCTTTACACTATCCATATAGAATGCTATGCACATAGAGGTCTTGCTAGGCCAACTTTTCTTGACGTTTCAACAAATTATTATAGGCAAATGGATATTACTAATTAAAAATAAGTTTTCCCTATTAACTTATGAGTCTTCTTAAAAACACTTTGTCAGCATTCAATGAGTACACTACTAGGTTTAAGATTAATATATTGTTTTTGATTTAAAGCATTTTAAAATACTGTTTATATTAACAATATATTATATTATATATTATTTAATATATAATATATAATTTAATATACATTATATATAATTATATATTATATTATATAATATATAAATTATTAAATTAATTATTATATTAAATTGTTATATTAATTAATTATTAAATTAATTATTATATAAATTATTAAATTAATTATTAAAATAAAATATATTATATAATTATATTATATATTTATATATATTTAATATATAATTTAATATATATTATATAATATAATTATATAATATATAATATATTAACAATATATTAAGATTAATATATTGTTTTTGATTTAAATTAAAGCATTTCTTTAAAATACTGTTTATTATTTAGATTTTTCACAAATTCAGATGGACTCTCCTTCAAATATAATTCTAAGTGTGAACGAACCCTTCATTCTACATTTCTTACTCCAAAGGGACACGGTGTGAAACAAGTAGTGTAAACATTGCTGCCCCTCATTATGTGACTCTGTGAAAGCCATTTTGCCTCAGTGTGGCAGTCATGGAGGTGACCCACTCACATATCCTTTCAAAAACACCTGCTGCAGGAAGCATGGATGACAGACACCTTTCAACTGCCACACTTTTGGATCCACTATGGAATTCATCGAAGGCCATGCCATTCCAGGTGGCTCCCAGACTTGGATTGAACACAGAGAGGATACTAACCTGGCCTTTCTTATCTGCAATGACTCTACTAGCAGTGCTCACTCTATAAGCAAAGAATCCCATCCAGCAGAGTATTCACAAAAAATAAAAAAAAAAACCCACTTCACAGAGAATGAGGTACAGAAGTGGGCCCATATCCATGAAATCTAATTGTTGTATCACATACTGGACTATTTACATGAAGCTGGTCTTATAGAGTACTGGAAAGGCCTACTGAAGTAACAGCTAAATCAGCAGCTGAAAGACAATACTCTACAGTGAAGGTGCACCATTCCTCAGGATACAGTATAGGCACTAAGTCAGAAATCTCTGTATGGCAGTGTGTTTCCAACAGGAAAGCTATCTGGATCTGGGAACCAAAGGGTGAAAGGAAGAACAGCTTCATTTACAATCACTCCCAATGACCCACTGGGGAACATTGTGTTTCACCTCCCACAACTCTGGGCTGGGCAGAGTTAGCAGTCCTAGTCTTTAAGGTTTTCTCTCTTGCCAGGGGGTACAACACTGATATATTGAACTAGAAGATATTTAGTAGTAGGGCATTTTTAACCCTTTGCAGGGGCAGGCAACCAAGGATACTTGACTCTGATTAGCAAGAAGAGATGGCACTGCTTTCACACAGTAGAGACGAGGAAGAATACAGGTGGAGCACAGGTGGTCAACTTGGGTGCCTCTTGACACTCCCTTGACCAATGGTAACTGTGAATGAACACATGCAACAACCCCAGAGTAAGAAGGATACGATGACCAAAGTCTACAACCCCTCAGGAATGAATGTTTAGGTCATATCACATCTATTCCTCAATTCCCTGTCTCTTCTTTTCTGCCAAGTACAGGGAAGGCACCTTCTATGAGGGAGTTTTATCCCTTGTTTTCAGGAATAAAGAGGGTCAGAGTGCCTTTCCCATGTCTGCTATTTCTCAATGCCTTTATTTTAAAATAATCAATACATTGAAGCAACATATTTTGGGGTGACATGCTCTAAACTCCTCCTGTTTTGTTGCCTGTTTGTAAGGTCCAACTGTTCTTCCTGCTCTGTTTTGCCCATCTTTGAAATTCAGTCCTCATTGTAGCATTTACCCTGTGGGTTCAATTCATGGGGCCCTTGCTATAGGCATCACATAACTTGTTACTTTCAAAATATGCCATCTTGTATTGCGAATATCTGTTTAATGTATTTGTCTTATCTCCCCAACTAGACAACAAACGCTTTAAATAGTTGACTCATTTGTTAAATACCCACCATCTCATAATTTTAAAAATGCATCACTTTAATAATTTATTTTTTTATTTTTATTTTGGAGAGCACACAGATGAGCAGGGGAGAGGGGCAGAGGGATATATACACACACACACATACATATATATGTATATATATATATATATATATATGTATATACACAGCATACACACACACACACACACACACACACACACACACACAGAATTCCAAGCAGCCTCCATGCTCAGCGGAGCCAAATGGGGGGCTTGATCCCAGGACCCTGGGATCATGACCTGAGCTGAAATCAAGAGTCGGCTGCTCAACTGACTGAGCCACCCAGGGGTCCAATAAAAATGCATCATTTTAGATGGTGAAACTGGTATGCAGACTATCATTGCTGTAGTCACTCATCATACCAAGAGTACTGGAGTTAATGAGAACATTATAGTATAATTAAATTGAATGATTATTTTATGCTGGGCATGATTCTAAATTCCTTACATATATTAATTTAATGCATGACATTAGTATCATCCTTCATGGTTTTCCTTCTTTCATAACTCATATCTAACCCATCCAATTCAATGAACTCTACTTTCAAAATAGACCTGGAATTCTCTTACTTCTGCCCAAATTCACTAGCACCATCCTGGTTCCTGGCTCCACCGTGTCTCTCTTCAATGACTGCAATAGCCTCACCATAGGTAGGTGTATTCTTAAAACAGCACAGTGTAATCTTTTAAAAGTTTTAAGTCAGACTTCTGTCCCAAACCCTACAGTGGCCACTGACTTCACTCAAAATAAGACAAAGTTCTTTATGGCTTACAAGACCCTATATATGATCTTCCTCCTCCCTCCATCACTGGAACCTCATCTCGCTGTACTCTCTGCCTCACAGTACTCTCAGAGCTGCTCTGCTCCCACCACATAGGCCAGCCTTGTTCCTCTACAGACACCTAATATACCTGGGGCCTTGGTTCTAGCTTTTCCTTCTACCTGGAGCACATCTCCAGTCATACACAGCTATCGCTTTTGAGTTGGCTCAAATCTCACCTTCCCAGAAGTCCTATCTTGCCTTTTAATTCTGCAACTTGCCCTTCTGCCTCCTTCCTGATTCCTCTCAATCTCTAATTTTTTTTTTCATACCACTTACCACTTTTTAAGATATTACAGGATTTTTTTAACCTGCAAGTTGTCTGCTCTCCTCACCCCTATATAAACTTCAGGAAGGTAATGACCCTTGTTTTATTCATGAATGTATCCCAAAGAGCTTAAAACAGTGTCTGGTACATGAAAGGCATTCAATAAATACTTAGTGAATGATTCTGCAAGGCCAAGGCTCTTTCGCGAGGAGCCTTAGCCGGCTTCTACCGTGCTGTATTTACGCAAAGGGCCGAACCCCAGGGAGCTTCGAGCCTCACAGCGGTAGTTTCAGGTTTAAATTTGTAATACAAAGGAGATATTAGGTTAAAAAACACTAAAGGGTGCAGTTAGTTTCTTGCAAGTGGCTGAGGAAGTGAGGGCACACTTCCTCTCCCTTTGCATGTTCCAAGTGTTTCCATTTGCAGCCTAAGTGATTTTGGACGTTCTCTTGCCGAAACAAATCCACTGCCACCGCATTTGGGCTTGGCGACGCGGACCCTGCCCTTTCCCTGGCAGCTTCAGTGCCCTCACTTAGGTGGTCAGGCCGCGCCTAAACATCATTTTTTCCTGGGCCAGGAGGGCCCTGTCACAGGGACAAGGCGCCGACGTGCCGCCTCCTCCGTGGTCAGGTGTCCCACAAGGCAGCCTCAGAGGTCGCAACGCCCCGCCGCTGACAGGCAGCGAGGCGAACACCCGCGCCAGGCCCCGCGGCGCGTCACGGCCGGCGGCGGCGGCGGCGGCGGAGACTTCCCAGCTCTCCCCCGCCCCCCCGCGCCCGTCGCACGCACGCGTACTGCGCCCAGCATGAGGGTCGCCGCTCTGATCAGGTAACGCGGCGCGGGTGCCGGCTTCCTCCTCCCCTGCCGGCCTCTCATCCTTTCCTGCTGGTAAACGGCAGCTACCGCCGCCGCCTTCGGCGGCGCGGAAGAGTGTCTGTGCAGGAACCGCGTGTCCGGGGGCCCAGCGGCTCCTCCCGGCCACAGGAAGAGGCGGAGTTTTCGGGCTATTGCTCGGCCCCTCCCGCGGCCCTGGACCGAGGCTCTTCAGTCTGTCAGCCCCTGCCTCTGATTTTCTGGCCCTCATACGTGAATTCACGTTGGGTTCACCAGGGGAACTTGAAAACCCACCCTTGTCTGGGTCTCACTGGCAGAGCGCTGGTTTCATTACTCTGACAAGGTTCCGGGTCGGATTCTTAAAAAGTGTAATGGGCAGTGAAGTTTGAGAGCCAACGGCTTCACTTCCACTTACTCAGTCCTCTTCTGCAGTTCCTTGTCTTTCTGCGCCGACTTTGGTCCGCCTTCCTCCGGGGGCTGTTACTAGCTCCGCCCCCTCCCGCTTAAGGCCACTTCTCCCTCGCCTGCAGTCCCACCTTCGACTGGTTTGGTTTTTTTTTTTTTTTTTTAATTTTTTTTTTTCCAACGTTTATTTATTTTTGGGACAGAGAGAGACAGAGCATGAACGGGGGAGGGGCAGAGAGAGAGGGAGACACAGAATCGGAAACAGGCTCCAGGCTCTGAGCCATCAGCCCAGAGCCTGACGCGGGGCTCGAACTCACAGACCGCGAGATCGTGACCTGGCTGAAGTCGGACGCTTAACCGACTGCGCCACCCAGGCGCCCCAGGTTTGGTTTTGACCAAGGTGTATTTTACCTTGGGGCTCAAGTACAGAGAAAGGGTCTCTTCCCTCGGGATGAAGATGGAATTGTATCAGTTTTATCCTAAATCCAGTTGCTTTTGATATAGACACCTGCTTTTAGGTTGACGTATGGTAACATACTCTGTTACAAAAGAAGTTTGAAATTTATAGTAGCACAACTTATTTAGGTGTCTAAAAAAGTGAGTCCTGTGATAACCAAAGACAGACTAGTCTATACTTTTTATTATTTATTTTTCTTTCTTTTTTATTTTTTAAAATTTACATCCTAATTAGCATATAGTGCAACAATGATTTCAGGAGTAGATTCCTTAGTGCCCCTTACCCATTTAGCCCATCCCCGCCCACAACCCCTCCAGTAACCCTCAGTTCTCCATTTTTATGAGTCTCTTCTGTTTTGTCTCCCTCCCTGTTTTATATAAGGGAAGGGAAAGACAGACTAGTTTAAATGTTTCTATGTGCAATATGTAAACTGAAGCAAAGATAAACATAGTAACATTAAAAAGGGAATTTAGACTACAGTACATGTATATTTGATGAGATTAGGACCTGTATAGAGTGTCTGAGATACATCACAACCAACTTTTCTTTTGTAAGCCCATTGAAGATTTGATAAACGTTTTTGTTCAATGCCCTAGTTAATTAATACTGCTTAACAATAGTGACCTATTAAGAATGCTTAATGTTACATTCTGATCCTTTCTGCAGTGACTGGGATATTCCAATGCCATTTTTATGACTCTATAACGTCAAAATAATTACTGATATTCAGTAAAGTTTTTCTGTTTTTTTTTTAAAAATTTTTGATGTTTATTTTTTGTTTTTGAGAGAGACAGAGCACAAATGGGGGAGGGGCAGAGAAAGCAGGACACAGAATCCAGGAAGCAGGCTCCAGGGTCTGAGTTGTCAGCAGAGAGCCCGATTCAGGGCTTGAACCCACAAACCATGAGATCAATGACCTGAGCCAAAGTCGGCCGCCCAACCGACGGAGCCACCCAGGCGCCCCAGTAAATTTTTTCTGTTAAGTGAATGATTAATCTCTGACCACTGTGATCTTCATGATCAGATAGATAAGAATAAAAAGTAGTCCAGGAAATGAGTAATTTACATCATATGCAATTTGCCAAAAGTTTAACCATTGAAGTAAGACACACCAACTGAAGATTCAGCTCCTGGCGACATTGATAAAAGATTACTATAATCCATTACAGTAAATATTCAGTAATGTGTATATATTACTTTTATGGTAAAAAAGCAAATTACTAAAAAACGTCAATGTTGGAAAATTCTTGCTAAATGTAAGATCTGTATAAATGTTAGGAGACATGCTATAAGTATGAATATATAACAATTTATATATAAGAATATGAATGCATACATAAATATACATTTATATGAATATACATTTGAATATATATGAATTTAAACTTAAATACGGTGAATCTATTTGTAACGTATCGTGTGTGTGTGTGTGTGTGTGTGGGTACTAAAATGAGATATGGGATATATTCGTGTGCTTTAAGGGATAAGTGAAACCAAGATTCTCACATATCTTTAGAGCATAAAGAACATTATTCTTCTTATACACAAAAGATTGACTTCTTCAATTTTACAGTTGAATGACACCTTGAGGATTAGCTAAACCATTCTCTGGTTTTATAATGAAGCATGTAAACCCAAGCACATTGAGTAATTTCACTTAGTATACCAGAGGTGGGAATTAAAATTCTAATCTATAGGACTTTTCACCTAACATATGCTTAGGTACTTTGTAATGTTCTAAGAGGCAAGTTAAGTTGCTCAGCATTTTCAAAACCTTTTGTTCTTACAGTATTTTTTGGACACTAACATTCCATAGAACACAGTTTAGGAAATGCTATTTTAAAGCCATATTTGAAATTTTAATGTATTTACAAATGAATTATAAAGCTAAGTTCTGATTATAGATGTAAACTCTTTATTATTTTTTTTTAAGTTTATTTATTTTGAGACAGAGAGTGGGAGCAGGGGAAGGGCAGAGAGACAGAGAGGGAGAATCTCAAGCAGGCTCTACATTGTCATCGTACAGCCCAATGTGGGGCTCTAACCCACAAAACTGTGAGATCATGGCCTGAGGTGAAATTAAGAGTCAGAGCTCAACCCCCTGAACCACCCAGGTGCCTAGGTGTATACTCTTTAATCTTTAATAATCTAAAGAATTAGAATTGTGGTTTTATGCACATAAATCTTTAATATTCTAAATATTCTAAAGAATTGGTGAAATCTTTTTGTCCTGAGAAAATAGAGCAGTGAAGTTCAATAGGGGAAGTTGTGGAAGATTTAGGGGAATATCAGAGTCTGAGGAAAGGGAGCATGATGTATAACTTCACCATGCCCCTTGTGGTCTCGCCTTGAGAAGTTCTGGAATGACCATTGTTATTGATTAGAAGAATGCAATGCGGTAGAGGCAGATAAATGTTGGCAACTAAAATAAAAGGCAAAAGGTCCAGTTTCTAGGACAAGCAGTCTCTTTTTAAAAGTTTCTTGGTCTATGAACAGGTCTCAAGTGCCTGGAGGGGCACCTGCAGATCTTAAGCAAAGATTGGAAAGAATGGAACAGTAGGGAAAAAAGGGAGGTAATGATAAAGTAAAGGAAGAAACACGTACAATGAAAGGCAGTAGAGTTTTATTTTTTAAATTTTATTTGTTTAATTTAAATCCAAATTAGTTAGCATATAGTGCAACAATGATTTCAGGAGTAGAATCCTTAATGCCCCTTACCCATTTAGCCCATCCCCCTTTGACAACCCCTCCAGCAACCCTGTTTGTTTTCTGTATTTATATTATTGTAAATAGTATAATTATTTATCCCTGTTTTTATATTATTTTTGCTTCCCTTCCCTCATGTTCATCTGTTTTGTCTCTTAAAGTCCTTGTATGAGTGAAGTCATGTGATTTTTGTCTTTCTCTGCCTAATTTCACTTAGCATAATACCCTCCAGTTCCATCCACGTAGTTGCAAATGGCAAGATTTTATTCTTTTTGATTGCCAAGTATATGCCATTGTATATAAATACCACCTCTTCTTTATCCACTCATCCGTTGATGGACATTTGGGCTCTTTCCATACTTTGGCTATTGTCGATAGTGCTGCTATAAACATTGGGGTGCATGTGTCCCTTTGAAACAGGATACCTGTATCCCTTGGATAAATACCAAAGTAGCTGCACCAGCTTGCATTCCCACCAGCAATGCAAAAGAGATATTCTTTCTCTGCATCCTCACCAACATCTGTTGTTGCCTGAGTTGTTAATGTTAGCCATTCTGACAGGTGTAAGGTCGTATCTCATTGTGGTTTTGATTTGTATTTCCCTGATGATGAGTGATGTTGAGCATTTTTTCATGTGTCATTTGGCCATCTGGATATCTTCTGTGGAGAAGTGTCTATTCATATCTTTCGGAGAGGCAGTAGAGTTTTAAACCAAAATGAAGGTTGCCATTCAACCTTGTTATAGATGAACTTGGCATAGAGGTTGCCATTGGCATAAAGGTTGCCATTCAGCCTTGTTATAAATAAACCACTGTCTTGACTAAGTGATTTGCCCTTGCCTTAGGTAGATTTGGTATGAGAATTTAGAAGTTCCTTTCAATCTGTTTGTTAGATCTAAGGCTCAAGCCTTGTCCTGCCATCATCCATACAGTGATAGCTGAAGTACTGATGGTATTGATGTTTAACTTCATCAGTGTAATTCAGCATTTTGTTTTCTAGCTCTATAGAATGTGGACCCACCATGGCCATCAAACTGTCCTTAGATTGGGTCTCAGATCTTTAATTTGAGCCTTTAATTGGTGATGGTGGTCAGTTTTTAGATTTCTTATAGTAAAACAGAATAGACTGTTTTCTACTTTTCCATAGAAAATTTCATCTAAGGAATATATGTAATAGCTGTTTAGCTAGAATTTACAATTAAATCATATTTTTAATTTTCAAAGCACTGTGTATATAAAGGAGAGCCACTGTTATAAACCAAAGAGACCAAAGAGTTATCATATTTTGTTTAGAATGGTCTTTGTTATCCTGGCACATGATTTCACAAGCTCTTGTCAGTAGCAACCTTAGGCATTCAGATGCATTTGTTTAGTTTGCTTCTGCTATGGAAATTACATGTGGTCTTTTGTGTTTTAATTCTAAAGCAGTTCCTGAAGTATTCTGAAAAGTCGAATAAGTATATTTTGATATCTAATGATTCTATGTTCAATAATGGTCAATAACCTGATATTTATCTCCTTATTTCTTTTTAAGTGGTGGGAAGGACAGCTGTTATAATATGATGCAGTGCATTGCTGCTGGGCATCAGATCGTTGCTTTAGCAAATCTAAGACCAGCTGAAAACCAAGGTAAGTGTATGATACCCTTACTGGGAAGTTCTCTAAATGACTGAAACTCCCAACTTCATAATTGCATTCTATTGTATGCAGTATGCAAAGACAAAAATGGAACTAATATATATTTAGCACCTAATTAGATGCTAGGTTCTATGCTAAGTGTCTTTAATTGCATATCCTTTATTTCTCTTAAGAACTCCTAGACAGTTTTATTAGACAGAGATACTGAAACTCATAGTTTTATAAATTTCTCCAAGGTACGTAACTAGAATAAACTTGCAGACCTGAGGCTTGAACCCTTGAACCTCCTTACTTCAGAGTGTACTGCTCTTCCACCACAGCACATTCCAAGTATTGTAAGCAATGTACAGGTGAATAAGATACACCTTCTAGGAGAGTGGAGAGTAAGACATATGATGATAAATGATCCATCTTACATGTACGCTAAACATGTAAGACTTGAGAGAAGCATAAAGCAGTACATTTCCACTTTTTATTTGCCTGTGATAACAAGGGCATCCACAAATAAGCCACAGACCTCATTTAAGCTGTTTTGGTTTTTTTTTTTTTTTTCAGTTTTCTTCCCAATGAAATTTCCCTAATTAGAAATTCTCCCCCCTGTGACCTTGTCTGTGTCCAAGTTTCCCCTTTTGATAAGGACACAAGTCATATTTGGATTAAGAGACCACCCTAATGATCTTATTTTAACTAATTACATCTGCAGTGACCCTACTTGCAAATAAAACCACATTTTGAGCTATGGATATTAGGATTTCAGGGAAAGAATTTGAGAGGGACACAATTCAACCTTCGATAATTTCTTTTATTTTTACTGAGATATAACTGCCATATAATATTGTATTAGCTGTAGGTGTACAATGTAATGATTTGGTATATGTATATATTAAGACATAATTACCACAATAAGATTAGTTAACATCTATCACCATGCATAGTTGTACTTTTTGTTGCGATTAGAACTTAAAAAAAAAGGAAAATATTCACCAATTTGCCTTTTATACTCTTCTATTATACCCATATAATTATAGATATTAACCGCTAAGGTATAATAGAGAACAATTTACACTTGTCTGACCTTATTTAATACTACTCCACATGGCTCTTCTAGTAAGAGCTTTTTATCATCCCCTTTACTCAGCTTTTTTGAAGACCATGCTTTGGCTCTATTGTTATTTTAGGATGAATTAAATGAGTAGTATATGTAAAAACACTAATTAGAGTTCCTGGCATGAAGTAAGCATCCAGTAAATTTAGTTGAATCTGAATCTAGTGCTAAATATGTCCCTTTTTTTCCCTCCCTACCTCCCTCCCTCCTTTCCTTCTTTCCTTCCTTCTCTCCTTCCTTCCCTCACTCCCTCCCTCCCTCCCTCCTCAAGGCTACCAGTCTGTTGAATTTTTGTTTTTATATCATTTTACGGTTATTTTCTATTTATTTTGTCTTTGATTTTTATCCCCAAATAGACTGCTTATTCTTGAGAGGAGAGATTATGTCTTCTATGTTTCTTTAGTTGTGCCTTAGTACTTGGGACCGCTCTATGCCTCTATAGTAGGCATTCACTCAATTATTGGTGGACAGATGAATAATGAACTAATTAGAATTAGGCCTGGAATATCAAGCAGTTATTTCAGTCAGATATCTGAATTTTCTTTATTTCACACTTAAGACCCAAGTAATGCTGGAAGTGAAGTGGGAAGGTAGAGATTTGAAATATTTTATAGGAAGAAATAGAAAACAGGTCTTGTAAAGGATCAAGGGTAAACACACAGTCTAGGATTTTGCACTAGGGTTTCAATGATGAATAATATAACAGCATTTAAGGATGTTTGGAAATGATCTCCTTTTTCTGACTTTAAATAATACAGAGAAAACTCTTTGACTAAGCTTGAATGGAAACTGTATTGTAACTTCTATATTATAAAAGAAGAAGCAGACTTTTGTTGCAGCCTTATGTTCTGTTACTAAAGGAAAAAAAAAAAACTTCCCTTATTCCTTCTGGCTAAGCAGGCAAGTGGGTTTTTTAAGCTTTCTATCTGAGAGGTCTTGGTATTTAAAAAACAGAAATTTATATAATATATATAATGATATAATTTTTCTACCTGGAGTTTCTATCTTGTTTTAAACTTCTCTACCTGAATTAGTATAGTTACTTTTTACTGAATCATTGATGTATAATCTTCCATGTGTTCATGGTTCACTGGCAGGGTGGATAAAATGATAAAGTGTATCTCTAAATTATACTTCAGAATGGTATGGAGACATTTACTTAGAATATTGCTAGAAAAATTCAACAGTAAATGGAATTAAAATATTATGAAGTAAAAGCTGGGAAAAAAATCAGCTGAAACTGTAGGGGAAGAGAGTAGATGGCTGTGGGTTGGTAAATGGAGAGGATTTAGCTAATCTTGATTTAAAGTCAGCAGGAAATTGGTGATTATTGAATGATTCATTGATTGACTTATTGTTTCCCCAAACATGTTGTTAAAGGAACTGTAATGAGGAAAGACTGGTAGAGATGACTCCAGTATGAAATTGGTTAGAGTGAATTCATGGCACTGGGTTTTCACTGCGTAGTCTGGAAAGGAATTTATTTCCATCAATGGGGATAATGTGAACTTGTCATAAAATTCACAAAACCATCTCTTTAAATTTGTAGTAGGAACTTTTGTGGCATGTTAATTGAGGTGCTTCAGGCAACAGTGGAGTCTTTTGGTTTTATTTGATCTCATACCATTGTTGCAATATAGGTTCCATTAATACAAGTTACATTGTGGTTAGGACTAAATGGAGCCTTAAAGGAAAATTGTCTTCTAGGTTTTTTGAAGTCAGTAAAATGTTTTAATTATTGTGCCAACATCAGGAAGTTTCTTGCTGAGAAGCTCAAAGTTCTTTAAATATATTAATTCAATTGTATCAGTGTTCTTTAAAACTAATATATTTAAAGATCCAGGGTAAGTGTGAGATGAGGGTAGGCTGAAAGGTTTTTTGGTGACTTTGGCTATATCTCTACTTCCTACTGTTGACTAGGAGTAGACAGGTATGTAGTAATAATGTGAGTACATGCAAGCCAGTGTGGTGTATGGGTTGGGTTCATATCTGGTGGCCCAAAATGTGATGGCATATGGTGATGGTTTTGATTAATGAAGGGGCCCTTAAAATATCATTTTTTCATCCCTTTTGATAGGATACTCTTCATACTCAGGTTAATTGGACATTCTTGGCATATATGCATACATACACACATACATACATATATGTCAAATAGTGTTGTAACCTTTTTTTTAAAACTTACTAACACATTGTGAACATATTCCGTGTTATTACTATTCCATCACAATATTTCCTAGATATATTCTTTGAATCACAAATACCTGATAAAATGTAAGTCTTTTAAGGGTACATAAATTTGAGATATAGTTCATAATCTCTCCCCTTATTGGAACACGTTAAAGCGCATTAGCCTAGGAAGAATTACAGCAAAGACACCTGTTTAACATGGTTATCCCGTTTTTAATAAATTATTTGACCATGGAATCCTTTCTGCATCCAGTATTTATTATCATCACATGGGATTCCTATTCTGCAGAACATACTTTAGAAAACTAAAAGGCAACCGATGGAATGGGAGTAGATATTTGCAAATGACATATTGGATAAAGGGTTTGTATCCAAAATCTATAAAGAACTTACCAAACTCAACACCCAAAAAACAAATAATCCAGTGAAGAAATGGCAGAAGAAGGGGTGCCTGGGTGGCTCAGTTGGTTAAGTGTCCAACTTCAGCTTAGGTCATGATCTCACGGTTCATGAGTTCGAGCCCCGCATTAGGCTCTGTAATGATAGCTCAGAGCCTGGAGTCTGCTTTGGATTCTGTGTCTCCTTCTGTCTGTGCCCCTCCCTGACTCATACTCTCTTTCTCTCAAAAATAAATAAACATTAAAACAATTTAAGAAAGAAAGAGAGAAAGAGAGAAAGAGAGAAAGAGAGAAAGAGAGAAAGAGAGAAAGAGAGAAAGAAAGAAAGAAAGAAAGAAAGAAAGAAAGAAAGAAAGAAAGAAAGGGGCAGAAGACATGAATAGACACTTCTCCAAAGAAGACATCCAGATGGCCAACAGACACATGAAAGGATGCTCAGTATCACTCATCATCAGGGGAATACAAGTCAAAACCACATTGAGATACCACCTCACACTGGTCAGAGTGGCTAAAATTAACAACTCAGGAAACAACAGTTGTTAGCGAGGATGTGGAGAAAGAGGATCTCTTTTGTACTGTTGTTGGGAATGCAAACTGGTGCAGCTGCTCTGGAAAATAGTGTGTCGATTCCTCAAAAAATTAAAAATAGAATTACCCTATGATTCAGCAAGTGCACTGCTAGGTATTTATATGGAGAGTACAGGAGTGCTGATTCATAGGGGCACATGTATCCCAATGTTTATAGCAGCGCTGTCAACAATAGCCAAATTATGGAAAGAGTCAAAATGTCCATCAACTGATGGATGAATAAAGATGTGGATTATATATACAATGGAATACTACTTGACAATGAAAAAGAATGAAATCTTGCAATTTGCAACAACGAGGATGGAACTGGAAGGTATTATGCTGAGTGAAAAAAGTCAGTCAGAGAATGACCGATATCATATGTTTTCACTCATATGTGGAATTTGAGAAACTTAACAGAAGACCATGGGGGAAGGGGAGGGCAGAAAATAGTTTCAGAGAGGGAGGCAAACCATAAGAGACTCTTAAATACAGAGAACAAACCGAGGGTTGATGGGGGGAGGGATAAGGGAGAGGGAAAAATAGGTGATGGGCATTGAGGAGGACACTTGTTAGGATGAGCACTGGGTGTTGTATATTAGCCATGAATCGCAGGAATCTACTCCTGAAGCCAAGAGCACACTGTATACACTGTATGTTAGCTAACTCGACAATAAATTATATTTTAAAAATAAAAATTAAAATTAAAAAATAGAAAAAATAAAAAGAAAATGCTCCTTCTTCATTTGCAACAACATGGATGGGCCTAGAGGGCATTATACTAAGTGAAATAAGTCAGACAGGGAGAGACAAATATTATACGATTTTACTTACATTTGGAATCTAAACCAAACTAATGAACAAACAAAACACTAGACTCTTAAATACAGAAAACAACTAGTGATTGCTAGAAGGAAAGTGGGTAGGGGAATGGGCGAAAGTGGGTTAAGAGATAACAAACTTCTGTTTATAAAATGGGCATGTAGAGTAGCATAGGAAATATAGTCAATAATATTGTAATAATGTTGCATGGTGGCAGATGGTGACTATTGTGGGAAGCACTGAGCAGTCTATAGAATTGTCACATCAATATGTTGTACACTAATATAACATTGAAACTAATATAACATTGTATGTCAATTATACTTCAACAATAAAGTAAAAAATAGAAAATGCTTTTCCTCAAAATTATATTAATGGTTGCAAAGTATTTCATTATATGAATACACCATAATTTTTAATATAAATAATGCTATGATGAATATCTGCAAATAATATTTTGTACCTTCATGATTCTTTTTTCTCAAAAGTAAATATGACATCAAAAAGCCTGATCCAATATATTTGTAAGTTCATTTGTATCATCAAAATAGTCTGGTGTGACTCATCTATTTTGAATATTTTACCTGTATTCATATTTGTGGAATCTTGTGACAACCAGTGATTTGTATTACTGACTAGCTTAAGTTATGTTTCTGTACACATTTGTAACTGCTCTAACAATATTGAATTTCTTTTTCTTTTTTAGATAAACAGTTTTATTAAAAGCATATTACAAAGCTCATGGGTCCACCTGAGACATGGTTTATTTATTATTCTTTATTAAGATAAAATTGGTATATAACATATTAGTTTCAGGTATATAACATAATAATTCAATGTTTGTTTAAACTCCAAAGTGACCACCATGATATATCTCCTTACCATTCATCGCCATACGATTGACCACCCTCACCCATTTCACACATGCTCCTTCAACCCCCTTTCCCTCTGAAAACCACAAATCTGTTCTCTGTATCTGTAAGTATGATTTTGTTTTTGTCTTTTTTTGTTTGTTCATTTGTTTTGTTTTTTAGATTTCACATGTAAGTGAAATCATTTGATACTTGTCTCTTTCTGACTTATTCCACTTAGTGTGATGCCTTTGTATGTGGCAGTATATATGCCACATCTTCTATATTCATTTATCCATTGATGGACACATATTGTTTCCATATCTTGGCTATTGTAAATAATACTGCAGTGAACGTGGGGATGCATATATCTTTTTTGAATTAGCATTTTTGTTTTCTTTGGATGAATACCCAGAGGTAGAATTGCTGGATCATATGGTAGTTCTAGTTTTAATTTTTTCAGTAACCTTCATACTGTTTCCCATATTGGAAATTTCTTATTAATTTACATTCCCACCAAAAATGTATGAGAATTCCCTTATCTCCACATCCTCTACAACACTTGTTGTTTTTTATCTTTTTAATAATTGCCATTCTGACCAGTATGAGATGTCACATTGTGATTTTGATTACATTTCTCTGATAATTAGTAATATTTGACATCTTTCCATGTGCTTGTTGGTGATCTGTGTGTCTTCTTTAGATAACTGTGTATTTAGATTCTCTGACCATTTTTATTTGGATTGTTTGGGTTTTTTTGCTCTCAAGTTCTTTATTTATATTGGCTATTAATCCCTTATTGGATATATGATTTACAAATATTTTCTTCCATTCAGTAGGTTGCTTTTTTATTTTGTTGATAGTTTCCTTTGCTGTGTAGAAGCTTTCTAGATTGATCTAGTCCCATTTGTTTATTTTTGGTTTTGGAGTCTGATCCAAAAGCTCAGTGCCAAGACCAATGTCAAAGAGCTTACCACCTATGTTTTCTTCTAGAATTATGGTTTCAGGTCTTTCATCTATTTTGAGTTCTAATTTGTTTTAAGTTTTTAACCTGTTTTGAGTTCATTTTTGTGTATGGTATAAAATGGTGATGTAGTTTCAGTCTTTGGCATGTAGCTGTCCCATTTCTGAACACCATTTATTGAAAGAGACTATTCTTTCCCCAATGTATATTCTTAGCTCCTTTGTAATAAAGTAATTGACGATATATGTGTGGGTTTATTTGTGAGCTCACTATTCTTTTCCACTGATCTATTTGTCTGTTTTTATGCAAATACCATACTGTTTTGATTACTATAGCTTTATAGTACAGTTTGAAATCAAGGAGTGTGAAACCTCCAACTTTGTTCTTCTTTCTCAAAATTGGTTTGTCCATTCAGGGTTGTTTGTGGCTCTATACAAGTTTTAGAATTATTTGGTCTAGTTCTGTGCAAAGTTCCATTGGAACTCTGATAGAGATTGCATTGCATCTATAGATTGCTTTGGGTAATATGGACATTTTAACAATTAATTTTTCCAATCAATGAGCATGGAATATCTTCCCATTTATTTGTGTCTTCTTCGATTTCTTTCACCAATATCTTATAGTTTTCAGTGTGCAGGCCTTTAGCCTCCTTGATTAGATTTATACCTAGGTATTTTATTCTGTTTGATACGATTGTAAATGGAATTGTTTTCTTAATTTCTCATTCTGGTGGTTTGTTATCATTGTATAAAAATGTGACAGACTTCTGTATACTGATTTTATATCCTGCAGCCTTTTTGGATTTGTTTATTAGTTCTAATAGTTTTTTGGTGGAGTCTGTAGGGTTACTATATAAAGTATCATGTTATCTGCAAATAGTGACAGTTTTACTTCTTCCTAATGTGGATGCTTTTTTTTTCTTGCTTCATTGCTGTGACTAGAGCTTCTAGTACTATGTTGAATAAAAGTGACGAGAGTGAATGTCATTGTCTTATTCTGATCTTAGAGGAAAAGCTTTGAACTTCTCACTATGGAATATGATGTTAGCTGTGGGCTTGTCATATATTGCCTTTATTGTGTTGAGGCACTTCCCTCTATGCTCACTTTGTTGAGAATTTTTATTATAAATGGATGCCAAATTTTTCTAATGCTTTTTCTGCATGTATTGAGGTGATCATATGATTTTTATCCTTCATTTGTTAATATGGTGCATCATGTTAATTGATTTGCAGATGTGAACCATCTTATTACCCTGGAGTAAATCCCACTTGATTTGTTTGTTGGAAGATTTTTGATTACTGATTCAATCTCTTTACTAGTAATCAGTCTATTTAGATTTTCTATTTCTTAAGGAGTTAGTCTTGGAAGATTGTATGTTTCTAAAAATTTATCCATTTCTTCTACATTGCCAAATTTGTTGTCATATAATTGCTTTTAGTAACTCTTATGATCCTTTGTGTTTCTGTGGTGTCAGTTGTAGCATGTCCTCTTTCACTTCTGATGTTATTTATTTGAAGTCCTCTTAATTTTTTGCTGGATCTAGTCAAAATCTTTGTCAATTTTGTTTATCATTTCCAAGAACCAGCTCTTAATTTCATTGATCTTCTCTTTTGTCTTTTGAGTCTCTATTTTATTTCTGCTCTACTCTTTGTTGTTTCCTTATTTCTGCTAATTTTTGGCTTTGTTTATTCTTTCTCTTGTTCTTGAGGTGTTAAAGTAGATTGTTTGAGATTTTTCTTGTTTCTTGAGGTAAACCTGCATTGCTTTGAACTACCCTTTAAAACTGCTTTTACTGTATCCCATAGGTGTTGGATTGTTGTATTCCCATTTCCATTTGTCTCAAGGTATTCTTTTTTACTTTGCCTTTGATTTCTTTATTGACCCATTAGTTCAATAGCATGCTGTTTAATCTCCACATACTGCTGAATTTTCCAGTTTTCTTCTTGTATTTGATTTCTAGTTTTCACAACATTGTGGTTGGAGAAAATGATTGCTATTATTTCAGCCTTCTTAAATTTATTATTTTTTTGTGGCCTAATATGTGATCTATCCCGGAGAATGGTCGCAAACACTTGAGAAGAATGTGTATTCTGCTTTTGGATGGGATATTCTGTATAAATCTACCAAGTCCATCTGGTCTGATGTGTCATTTAAGGCTGATGTTTCTTTGTTGATTTTTCTGTCTGGGTGATCTATTTATTGATGTAAGTGGTTCTTACTTACATGATGATTAAGGTTCTCTACTATTGTATTGCTGTTAATTTCTTCTTTTAGGTCTGGTAATATTTGATCTGGCAATATTTATACATTTAGGTGCTGCTATGTTGGGTACATAAATATTTACAAATTTTATGTCATCTTTTTTGATTGATGCGTTTATCATTATATAATGCCCTTGTCTTTTGTTATAGTCTTTGTTTTAAAGTATAACAGTACCACTTTTCTTTTTCCATTTGCATGGAGTATCTTTTCTATTCCTTCACTTTTATTCTGTGTGTGTCCTTAGTGCTAAAGTGAATCTCTTTTAGGCAACATATAGTTGAGTCTTGTGTTTGTTTGTTTGTTTAATCCATTTAGCCACTCTTTGTCTTTTGTTTGGAGAATTTGGTCCATTTACACTGAAATTAATTATTGACAGGTATATTACTTATTGCCATTTGTTAAGTTTCCTATCTTTTTTGTAATTTCTTTCTGTTCCTTTCTTCTTTTCTTGCTGTCTTCCCTTGTGGTTTAATGCCTTTTTTTTTGATGTTGGATTTAGATTCCTTTCTCATTATCTTTTGTGTATCTATTATAGATTTTTGGTTGTTGGTTGCTGTGAGGTTTATATATACATAACATTTCATATATAGCAGTCTGTTTTAAATAGATAACAACTTTAATTTGAATGCATTTTAAAAGCTACATTCCCTCCCCCACACTGTATGTGTTAAAAGTTTTTTCTTTTTTTGTTTTTAAGAGAGAGAGGGGGAGAGAGAGAGTGAGTGTGAATGGCGGAGGGGCAGAGAGAGAGAATCCCAAACAGGCTTTTCATTGTCAGCGTGGAGTCAGGGCTCGAACCTATGAACAGAGAGATCATGACCTGAGCCAAAACCAAGTCAGGTTTCAGCTTAAGTTTCATCTTAATCGACTGAGCCACCCAGGCACCTCATTATGTTTTTAATATTATATTATACATTTTTAATTTTGTATATCCCTTAATTATAATTATAGTAAATTTTTCTACTTTTGTCCTTTAACCTATAAACTGATTTTATAAGTGGTTAATTCACTACCTTTACCATATATTTTCTTTAATCCATTAGATTTTTACTTTCATATGTTTTCTAGTTATTAGATATATGCTTTTTTTTTTTTTTTTTTACAGCCTAGAGAAATCCGTTTGAAATTTCTTGTAAGGCCAGTTTAATGGTGATAAACTCCCTAAGCTTTTCTTTTCTGAAAAATATTTTATTTCTTTTTCAATTCTGAATGATAATTTTGCTGGGTAGATTTTTCTTGGCTGGAAGTTTTTTTCTTTTCAGCACTTTGAGTATGTTATGATACTCCCTCTGGCCCTCAAAGTTTCTGCTGAAAAATCAGCTGATAGTCTTATGGGGCGGGGGTTCCCTTGTATGTAACTATCAGTTTTTTTCTTGCTGCTTTTAATATTCTCTATCTTTAGCTTTTGGTATTTTAATTATAATGGGTCTTGCTATGGATCTCTCTGGATTCATCTTATTTGTAATTCTCTTTGCTTTCTGGACCTGTATGTCTGTTTCCTCAGGTTAGGGACGTTTTTAGCTATTATTTCGTCAGTGAGTTTTCTACCTCTTTCTCTCTTTCTCTTCTCCTTCCAAGACCCCAATAATGTGAATGCTATTATTCTTGATCTTGTCTCCTAGGTCACTTTAGCTATCTTCACTTAATTTTTGTTTCTTTTTTGATCTGATCTTTCTGGGTGAGTTCCATTGCTTTGTCTGCCAGCTCACTAATCCTTTTTCTGCTTCATTTAGTCTGCTATTGAATCCTGCAGTGACTTTTTCAATTCAGTTATTGTATTTTTCAGCTGTGTGACTTCTGTTTGTTACTTTCTTATATTTTCTGCCTCATTGTTGAAGTTCTCACTGTGCTCATCCATTCTTCTCTTGAATTCAGTGAACATCTTTGTGAATACTACTTTGAACTCTTTATCAGTTAAATTATTTAACTCTATTTCAGTAAGGTGTTTTCCGAGGTTTTGTCTTATTCTTTCATTTGGAACATATTCCTCTGTTTCCTCATTTTGCTTTACTCTCTGTGTTTGTTTCTAAATATTAAATGAAACAGCTGTCTCTTCTAGTCTTGATGGGAGTGGCCTTCTGTAGATGAACCTTGTTGTTCAACCTTGCTTTAGCTCCTGGTTGTCTCTTGAACTTTTGTGATTGCCTAAGTAGACTGATTTATTCTTGTTAGGTCCCCAGTGTGGAAGGTGTTCCAAGACCTATCAGTGTTACAAAGGGAGTGATCTCAGTTAAGAACTAGTTTCAGGTGGATTGAAAGCCAGATCCTGAGGCAGCAGTTTTTAAAGAATGCAAATATATACATTTCGGTGGGACCACAAGTGTAAACTCTGCTGTTAGACTTTGAGATTTGATGAAAGTGTCCTTTGGGCATGAGTTACAAAAACCTGGGCTTCTTTCTGAGAGGTATCAGTGAGCTGTAACAAGGCCAAGGGAGGGCTCAAAGATGTAACTTCTTGCCTGTGGTTTCTGAGGGCACCTCTGTAATCTTTAGGTATGTGACTAACATGAAGCCTGTCCCTCAGGTTGAAGCTCCAGGACAAGCATATGGGCCTTTTGCAAAGCAGATGGGAGGAGTTTCAGTCTCCTGTCTGTTCAGTGCTGTAGGTGTGGTAGCCTCCATAGAGCTAGTCCTGTGGGGCTTAGAAACAGAAGCCCCTCTGGCTACTAGGTTCAAGTGATCGAGGAGTGTCTGTTGTGTGGACTGTGCTTGGTGGCCAACTTGAGTGAGGCTGCAGGAGAGCACTGAGGGTGATGTCCATGGTTTTAGTGATGCAGGGGAAGAGTGCTGGGTGCAGAACATACCCATGGCTTTAGCAAGGTATGGGAGGAGCACTGGGGTGGGACATGCCCACAGATTTAGCAATGCAGGAAAAGAGTGCTAGAGGTGGGGCTCACCTGTGGATTTAGCAAGGAAAGAGTGCTGAGGGTAGGGCATGCCTATAACTTTTGCCACGTGGGGGAAAAGTATTGGAGGTGAGGCACCTGCACTTGTCACCAGCGCTAGCAATGTGGAAAGAAGGAGAGGGAAAATGTTGCTTACCAGCACTTCCATCTCCAAAGAAAGTCCCAACTTGCCTCTGCCCCTTCAGCAGACAATTATATATTAGCAAATAAATCTTCACGTATGACCCAGTCATCTCTCAAACTGCTGTCTTTGTGCTGGGTCCTGGGAGGAGTGAGTCTATGCACAAGCTCCTGAAAAGGAATATCTCAAATCTCCATAGTCCTTTAGACCCCCTGGGTGTGTGCCCCATTGGTTTTCAAAGCCAGATGTTTTAGGGTCCTTGTCTTTCAAGTGCAGGTTTTACAGTTTTGGGGTGTCCGGTGTGGGGCACAAACCCCTCCCTCCTCAGGGAGAGATTTCAGTATTGTGAGATCCCTTTCTGTTGTGGGTCACTGCTGGGGTTTTGGGCAAGATTGAGTCTCTGCTTTTGTCACACATTTTGATGTGGCCCTTTTATTCCTTGTTGTGGAGGGAGCTATTCAGCTAGAATTCAGTGGGAATTATGCCATATGTAGCTGTAGTTTTGGTATTTCTGTGGAAGGAGGTAAGTTCAGGGTCTTCTTTTGCAGCTATCTTGGACTGCTGCTTAATTTATATATTTTTGTTTGTCTTGTTGAAGTACTGAATATAAAATATATCAAGAGCATGTAATTTATTTTTACAAATATTTGTCACTTGTTAACCAAGTAGCTACTTAGTTAAGGAAGGTTTTTTCCTACAACTCCAGATGACTCTGTAAATAACCTTGAATGATTTGAAAAACATTTATGTAATAAAATCTTTAATTGAATAAACTAATCAAAATTTATTGGCTATATTACTCTTCTCTTTAAACATTTATTGTATATAGTTTTAAAAATTTATATGTATCTGTAATTAGTAGTAGAGATGACTAGAGCTGATGTGAACTGGATGCAACTGTGGACAAATATGCCACTCTTCCACTTTATTTCACTTCATTAATGCAGAGAGATATACTGTAGTAAGTCTCCAAGCAGTAACCCAGATGGACTTTCAAATCCACTTTCTTTTTCACTCGGTTTTACTGATTATTTCCACTTTCATTGTTGCAGTGGGGTCAGATGAACTGGATAGCTACATGTATCAGACAGTGGGTCATCACGCCGTCGATCTGTATGCAGAAGCGATGGCTCTTCCCCTCTACCGCCGTACCATAAGAGGAAGGAGTGTGGATACGGGACCAGTGTATACCGAACGTGAAGGTGATGAGGTTGAAGATCTCTATGAGCTTTTGAAACTTGTTAAGGTATGCACAGGAACCAATTACATTAACTGAATAATGTAGTAATAATTAACAACTGTTAGTAACCCAGCTATTCTTTGACAAGATATTTAGTCTTTTTGGATAGAAAAGAAAACTTACTATGCCTTTATTTTAAATACTATTTAAAAATAAAACTTTTGGTATAGTTTGGCATTCATGGTTGTCAAATGTCTTTAATTAAGTTTTTCCTTAGGATTTTGGAGCTGATGACCTTTTAATCATTTTTTTTTTTAACAAATACTTATTGAATGCTACTATGTGCACGGTATATAGTTCTAGGCACTGGGGATAGCACAATGAAGAGATCAGACAAAGCCCTGTTCTGTTGGAGCTTACTTTGCAGTGGGAGCAGACAGATAATAGACAAACAAGCAAATCATATGCTTGGTGCTGAAGAGTACTATGAAGACGAAGGAAACAGAGTGGTAAGGAGTGATGAGGGGGTGCTCAAGCAAGACCTTTCTAGTATGGTGAAATTTAAATAGACCTAAAAGACTGAACCTTGCTTAAATCTAGTAAGAGAGATGCAAATTAAATTCTTAAGTCCCTGTACATAAGAGTTTGGCAGCCATTTTGCATTCACTGTTAATTTTTCTAAATAGGAAATTTAGGAGAGAAAATGTGGGCCTTATAAATGTAGTAGAAACTTATCCAGTAAGTGTTAATTAATGGAGATTATTTTATACTAAGCCATTATCTTTTCATTCGCATTGATAGTTAACTATTTGAATACATTCTGTATTCTTAATATGAATTTTTTTAATCAGCTGTAGTCAATTCATACAAGGCATATCTAATGAAATAGAGTGTAAGCTGATATTTCCTGCTTGTCTTAGCGTATTGTCACAAAGGGAAGGAAGATTTCTGTCCCTTCTATCAAGAAACATTGCATTTCATTTTCTCATTTTTCACAGAACGTTCAGCTTCTGAGAAGTTATATTATGAACCAGTATCATGAAAATTTGCTACTTCAGTGTTATATTTTAAATTTGATGCTGATCAAAGCTTAATATCAATTAAGGGTTTTGATTCAGAAAAAACACATGAAGCACTTAAATTCTTTTAAAGTTTGCTTGAATTAAGTATTTCTTATTTTGTATGTCAGATATTTTCATTTGTATTTACCTTTAGAAAAGAAACTGATAAGAAAAACACTTGGAATAATGCCGTAATTTATTGTTTAGTTATGGATAGTGTAAGAAGTAGATATTTTTCAAAGGAAATTACAAGGACCTCATTTCTTTCCTCTGGGAAGATACATACTAATAACAACTATTTTGATTATCAAACAAGGGGGAAAGGCATAAAAGTTCCACTTTTAATTGTCTTTCTGTACAAATAAGATCTTGAAACTGCTCACTTTCAAGTGTGAAATATTGAGTGCAAATTCTGCATTTTTAAAATTTCTTTTTTAAGGTACAGAGAAATTGGGTATTAAGTTTTTAGCACAAACAAGTTTTACAAAATGGTGGGACTTACACCAGAAGTAATTGGATTGCCTAAAAATCACTGATAACTGATAACTTTGGGGAAGCTGTGTGATAATAACAGCCTTCCAAGAAAGGGAAAGATAATAAATTACTGATCAATTTAATTAAAAATGGGCAGATTAGTAGTAATTAAGAAGAAATTTCCCTTTTGATCCATGCTGTCTTTGGAGAAATGGATGCTTTGCCATTATCTTTATAGTAACCGTCAGTTATGACATAAATTAATGCTAATGTTAAATCTTGACAACTGCTTTGGAAGTTCGTACATGATAATTATAACTATAGTTGAAAGAGATGTTATCAAGTTGTCGGGGACGAAATAGTTCCTTCTCTTTCTGTATAGAAATATTAATTTTACTATAGGATATTTTAAGGACATAAATATTAGAAATATATTGCTTTTATGGAAGAGATTGTATAGCTAGGCTTTTATAGTTAAATCCATTTGTGAAACACTGGTGTAAAAATTCCAATAGAGGTCTTACATATTCTAATGAATAATTGAGTAATTATGGGAAAAAACGGATCTAGAAGAGCTATAATTCTTCAGGTTAGTGTTCACTCATTCTAAGAAAAAGATGGGATTGCATTTCTTAATCCTTTGAATATTAATGGAGCATTGGAAGCATTTAGATTCATTTTCATTTTAAGCATTTATTTATAACAGGTTGCAGTTTTGTGACTTTCCCATGTAAGTCAATCTTTTGTTTTGTAGCTCTTTTTTTACCTCAAAATATTAGAGCTAATTTTTGAGTAGGAGTTGTTTCTTTTTGCAAAGTGCTTAACTAATTGCTGAAAAGAAGTAGCAACGACTTGGGAGAAATGACAGAGTAAGTTTCCTACTTTGTAGAAGTTATGAAAACCAATTTAAATGTAATAAGCTTTTATATCTCATAGATTACTGGGTGATTATGGCAGGTAGATACATATGTATATCTCAAGCTGTTTACAAGATAACCTGATTTTCACATAACTAGCCTTTTTTTTATTCTTTAGAATTTCGTTAGTATTAAAACGTCACCTTGGTTTTCACCTGGATTAATTTGGTATATATATTTTTTGGTATATATATATTTTTGGAATATATATTAATTTGGTATATAGATAACCTATATTATTTCCTGGAAATACAGTGATTTTTAAATTCTGTGGGTTTTCTTTGTAAGTCACGTAAGAAATGTAATAGGGGCGCCTGGGTGGCTCAGTCGGTTGAGCGTCCGACTTCGGCTCAGGTTATGGTCTCACACTCCATGAGTTCGAGCCCCACGGCTGGCCAGCTCTGTGCCGACCGCTCAGAGCCTGGAGCCTGTTTTGGATTCTGTGTCTCCCTTTCTCTCTCTGACCCTCCCCTGTTCATGCTCTGTCTCTGTCTCAAAAAAATAAATAAACATTAAAAAAATTAAAAAAAAAAGAAATGTAATAGTTACTGAAGGATATGTGTAAACATCATATCCCTATAAAGAGTGTATTTAAGGATTAACTTATTCTTTCTTTCTCTAGTGGTTTGGAGCCACTTCTTACTGTTTCTGATATCTTCCTCTGTCTTGGCTATTCCTTCTTTTTAGTCCATCTTTAAGAAACTTCCATAAGGAAGGTACTTTCAAATCCATACATTTTGAAAAAGTTCCTATTCTGCCCTCACATTTGATGTATACATTGGATGAATTTAAAATTTTAGATTGAAAAGTAATTTTTCCTCAAACCATTCAAGGCATTGCTCCATGGTTCACTAGCATTTTGCTGATGAAAAATTTGATGCTGATGTGATTTTTGTTCTTTTTAGCTGACTTATTTTTCCTCTCTGTTAACTTTTATGATTGTGTCTTTATGGTTGGTGTACTGAAATGTCACAACAATGCATTGGATATTGAAGGTTGCTTTTCCTGCATCCGTTCTGCAGCTTCCTATTGAGTAGCAGCATATCTCTGTCCTCTTTCTCTTAATGATGGTTCAGGGATGGTATTAATCCAGGTGAAAGCCAGTCACAACATGGCATTCTCCTGACTATAGTGATTGCATCAGGGATGGTTTTGTTAACTTATGTGTACCCAATAGAATGAATGAAGCCTAGGATGATGGATGGTTGGCAGGAGATAAACACTTTCTCCAGTAGAGAAGGGTGTGTGGATGTAAGACCTAGAGTTGCTATGGCTTTTTGTTTTGTATGGAAAAAACATCCAAATGTCAGATCTGACACACACACACAAATAGCAGAGCCAACGGAAGTGTAGCTTGAGGATGGCTCTGAGAAATCCTCTTCCTTTGTTTGATAATTGGCTCCCTTGGTTTTCTCTATTCCCTTTTTGTGGTATTCTCAGTGATCGGACGTTAGACCTCCTAGTTTGAATCTTCATATCTCTTGTCTTTTCTCACATTATTTTGTATCTTTCTATCTTTTTGTTGTACATGATGTGAGATTTCCTTTTTAAATGCCCTCCTTTCTTAACAGTTGTATTTTTGGTGATCAATAACTTCACTTGTTGATTGTTTCTTTTTTATAACAATTTATTTCTCCTTCTATAGATGTAACATTCTTATATCCCTCTTAAAATACAAACTAGTGATTTTAAGCATTGTTTCCTAAAATATTAATGTTTCCTTTAAGGTCTTTTTTCTATTTCCTTCTCTTTCATGTTGTAGTCTTTTCTTAAATGTCTTGGTTGCTTATTCATATCTGAGAATTAGGCAGGAGGAAAGCTGACTGTGAACATTTTTGACTTTAGAGTTTTTCCAGCCCCATATCTCATACTTGTTATACCTGGAGTTCAGGATAATGTAGCCTAATTTGTTCTCTTCCTTGGTTTTCTTCTCTGCTACGCAAATAGTAGGTTATAGCTTCTGCTGCTGACGTATCAGCCGTTGTTCCATCTTCATCTGTTGACTCAGGAAATGTACTGAAATCCTTTGATGTCTACCCCTGCCTGCCCCACATTTTGTTTTCTAGATGTTGTATCTTTGTTGTCATTTT
The DNA here is from genome assembly GCF_018350175.1 of Felis catus. Taxonomy (NCBI): domain Eukaryota; kingdom Metazoa; phylum Chordata; class Mammalia; order Carnivora; family Felidae; genus Felis; species Felis catus. The sequence goes on from NC_058373.1 coordinate 67,179,692, forward strand.
TTTTTAATTTTTTTTTTCAACGTTTATTTATTTTTGGGACAGAGAGAGACAGAGCATGAACGGGGGAGGGGCAGAGAGAGAGGGAGACACAGAATCGGAAACAGGCTCCAGGCTCTGAGCCATCAGCCCAGAGCCCGACGCGGGGCTCGAACTCACGGACCGCGAGATCGTGACCTGGCTGAAGTCGGACGCTTAACCGACTGCGCCACCCAGGCGCCCCTCTTTGTTGTCATTTTAATGGACTCTCTTTAGCCAGAAATCTGTGTTAATTTTTTTTCTAATGGGATTCATTTAATATTCTTTCTTAAACTGCATATTCAGTCTTCCTCTTCTAATCCTTGCTACTTTTCTTCTCTCATATTTGTTTTCTCACTTTATCTTGGTGTTGATGACCTTAAATTCCTTAATGGAAGCTTGTATTATAATTTGAATATAATAATAAATGAATAACTGCCGTTTGTTTTTTAAGCCAAATATTTACTGTTGATAAAGGTTTGTAAATAAGTGAATGATTTTTTAAACTAGATTTTAACTTTATATTTTTAGAAACATCAATTGCCACTTTACTCTTTGTGTTGGTTAGATTTATTTTGATTATAAGTCATATTCAAACTGTTTTCAAGAAAAAGAATTTTGGGTTTTTTTTACATATTATATATTCTTTTCCTTGTTAATTTTTAAAAATTTTACTATCAGTATAGTTAACTTATAGTGTTGTATTAGTTTTAGGTGTACAGTATAGTGATTCAACAATTCTATACATTGCTCAGTGCTCACCACAATGTGTACTTTTAATTCTCTTCTTTTTTACCCATCCCCCCCCCCCCACCCACCCACTTCTCCTCTGGTAATCACGTTTGTTTTCTATAGTTGAGAGTCTGTTTTATGGTTTGTCTCTTTTGTGCTTTGCTCATTTGTTTTGGTTTCTTAAATTCCAGATATGAGTGAAACCATATGGTATTTGTCTTTCTCTGACTTATTTCACTTAGCATTATCCTCTCTAGATCCACCATGTTATTGCAAGTGGCAAGATTTCATTCTTTTTTATGGCTGAATAATATTCCATTATTTATATATAACCTATAGTATATACATATAATTATTAATATATAATAATATATATAAACTATAATCACATTTATATGTGTATATATATATATCACATCTTCTTTATCCATTCATCTATTGATGGACAGTTGAGCTGCTTCCCTAATTTGACTATTGTAAATAATGCTACAATAAACATAGGGGTGCAATATATCTTTTTGAATTAGTGTTTTTGTATTGTCTGTGTAAATACCCTCTAGTGGGATTACTTGATCATATGGTAGTTCTATTTTTAACTTTTTGAGGGACGCCCATACTGTGTTCCACAATGGCTGTACCAGTGTGCATTTCCACCAACAATGCATGAGAGTTCCTTTAAGAAAAAGAGAATTTATTGACAATAACCTAAAGATAAGTTTGGCTTCAAGTAGACTAAGTACAAGACACAAATTATGTAATCAATATCTTTTCCCCCCTGTTTCCATCTCTTGCCTCTATTTTCTATTGATTCCATCCTTTGACTAGACTCTTATATTCAGAAAATGGCTCCTGGTTACATTTTTTCTGGTTCAAATCTAGTAGGAAAAGCTTCAGTATTTTTAAATAACTCAAAGGAAAATGTAGTTATCCAGTTATATTTCATTGCCACTCAGTGGCCTGACTTGTATCATCTATGAACCAGTCATTGTTGATGATTTTATTTGACTGGATAGGTCTAGATCATATGCCATTCCTAGAGCAACAGAGTCGTGATTACTAGAACCACATTTTACTATGGTTCTGTGGGAAGAACAGAACCCATCGGGGGGAAAAGTGGATCTCCAAGTGCAAAGCAAGCTGTTGCTGGTAGAAGTGTGAACTGTGTCAGGGAGGTAAAAAGCAGCAGGTTTCCTGAAAATAAATAGGTTTCAATTGCTTACAAACTTAGGAACCATCCTAAATGGCTCTTCTTTCAGTATGTCTCTCCCTCCTCTCCTCCATCTCTTCTTCCCTGCCTCCTTCTGTCTTATCCTTTTTCAAACCTAGTTGGCCATTGGAACCACAACAGTGAGTCTATACTCTGGGACTTGCATTCAATTCTCATGATATCTCCACTTGAATATTCTATAGGCACGATAAATTCAACAAGTTCAAAATTTTATTCATTCTCTTCCTGCACAAACTTGCTCCATTTCCTATATTTCTCTCTTAGTTAAAATCATCATCATCTACCCCCATCATCTAAGTCTAACCTGGGACCCACAACTAGATTTCCATTTTCTTTCAGTTCGCTCCCACACCAACCACCACTATTAGATCTCTAGGAACCTGCTATTACTTCTGTGACTTCTGATATCTGACCCTGTGATTTCATTCTCACTATTACTGAGTTTTCACCTGTACTCTGTGAGAGTCTCCTAACTCGTCAGCTTGCCTTCAATATCACCTTGTGTACCATTCAACCCTTCTACTGTATTGTCCTTGGCTGTTCTGCATAAATACTTAAATAACCCACTACTAAGGCAAACTACAAGCACATTACCTTGGCAGAAAAGACACTTAAGAAGAGATCCTTGCCTTCCCTTCCATTCCTACCTGTCTGATCCTGTCATTTCCATACAAGTTTCTGGGTTCAAGTTATAATGAACTAATAGGTTTTAGGAGATTGCTTTTTATATCTGAATCTTTGCCTGTACTTTTCCATATCCTTATCTCTGTTCTAAAGAACTTCTCACTTCATACACTTCTATGAAATGGGCTCTAATTTATCTGCTTCCTGTATTTTCCTTCTCTGTTTGTTTATACCTCTACTGTTTTCCTCAGGACATTAGTAGGATTATTTATGTGACTGTCTCTTGCTAGATTGTGATACCCTCAAAGACATACTCGGTACTCTTCATTTTTACTATCTAGTGTACAGCAGTATTTCTGGCATATGGATGCCTTTTAAAGGATGACTGAACAAATTAGTCCAAAGCTTAACAAATTATATTTTATATCACAATGTATCTAATTCAGGGGAGCCACAACATTGTTACAAAGTAGGATGTAATGCCATTGGTAAATTTGTTTTGTTTTTGTTTTTCCACTTAGAAGCTTAAATGGAATAGGCATAATTGTGAAACTTTTCAAAATAAGATATCCTATCAGATTTGGCACTATAACCCACTAAGTATACCAAGAATAATTTCCAGCTGCAGAGTACTTTATAAAAATGCTGAGCAGACACTTTTTCAAATTATTTTTGGTGTCTGCATGTTAGAAAACATGCTTATGGTGGAAAATTGCTCTGTGGATCTTTTTTCACTCTGAATATTAGGGAAAAAAACCCTTGGTGGTTGGGTGGATTGAGGCAAATCCAAAAGGTTTGGAGTGGGAGGAACATATAAGAGGCCCTTAAGATTTGCAGGGAGGACCCAGACATAATGCTAATTAAACAGGCACATAGCCCTGTACAGATTGCTCCTGGCTCTTCAGCATTGCACAGCTTGCCTCAAGCCCTGTCAGTTCCCAAGATTTTGGACATTAAACCTGGTCCCTTGGCACAAGAAATGCTTTGCTAGTATTGACTCTGGACCCTAAACAGAAGAGTTGGAATCAGCACAGACAAGTGTCATTTTGACTCCCAGGTGCGACTTCATTGAGGCTGTGTTATTGCTGGCCCTTCAGACAGTAAAGTCAAGCATGCATGAGAAAGCACATGATGGAAGATCTGTCTGGAAGTAAAATGTTGGATTATACTTGTCAATTATTACAGTTTGTAAACTTATCGCAGGTCTAGAGTCTTCTTCTGTAGATTCCCCCTAAAGCTTAGAAAATGTGACTCCCTCATTTTAGCAAAATGATTATTCTGTCTCCTAACCTTGAACTTTCTCCTCTTGGTATCACTGATTGTGTGTGTATATTAAACATGCACATATATACTCTTTCAATTTATTTTTTGCCTGGTTCAGTGCCTCTCTATAAATTTACTAATTGACTTTCCTTATGTTTCTTTCTTCTGCAAAATATAGATTTCTATCTTAACTCTATGTATTTTAAAGTGTGTTGGGTATGTCTGACTTATCTTTCAAGTCTCTGGTGTCTGGGTCCTATTGAATTTTTCATCTTTTTTCCTGTCTATGCTACCATTTATTTTTTAAGAAACCTGTTGTAGATGTCTGCTTAGGAATTGTGTTGTCTAAGACACTAGATGTATGTTTCTGTCCTACAGTCCTTTACTTCAACTCTAGACCTGTATTTTACCTTGTCTTTGTTGTATTCTCTATTAAATGACTAAAAACATATTACTAAAATTTACAAGTATAAATTACTTTATTCATTTATTGTTATCCTTCCATTTTTTCATAGCACAGGACTTTATTGGTAGTGACACATGGTATGATAGATCTTAAACTGATCTTTTTACATTGACTTTCCCTTTTAAATTGGGAACTTGTTCATCCAGATAATTTGTGGTGCTTATATCATAAAATAGCCATAAAAAGCAAAGATGATATCAATAAATAGAGTTTTTAAATTACTAGTATTGGTAAGAGATGATTCAATAGAGACTTGTTCTGTGACATGATGATGTGAGAAAAAAATTGAGTGAATAAAAAGGATGAATTAATCAACCTCGACTTTTCCTGTTATCTTTAACCTGATACTACTGCAGTTTATAGACTCCTCTATGTTTTTCTTTCTGCAAACATTAATTGGATGCTTATAATGTACCAGTGTTGTAAAGAGATGTTCAAGACAGTCTCAGCCTTCAGAGAACCTGGAGAGACAAGGTAGAGTTGCCATTGGAATATGCAATTACAGTGCTATGGGAATTGAGAGGAGAAAAAAAATCTCATGTAGGAGCATCAAGAGGGTCTTATGGGGGAAATAACATTTGATATCCTTGTACGTTGTTTGGGTTTTGACAAAGGCAGGCATGAGCAAATGTCTAAGAGAAAGTTGCAAATTAGGGGCAGAGCTTATCCAAACTCACAGAAGCAGGAAATCATGAGATACATGAGGGAAGTAGCAAGAAGTTCAATTTGGCTAGAGCTCGGAGTTTAAGGAGTAGTGGAAAATAAGTCTACAAAGGTTGATTGAAATAAAAAAGGAGTGTCTTAAATTTTAGGCAGGATTGTGTAGGCAGCCCCTAAGTTGGTATTTTCCAACTGAGTTTAATGTGTCGCAACCTTTTTTTCTTTAAATGAAAGAGACTAGAATAAAATATAAAATATCAAAATGCATTGTACATAGTAAGGTTAATTATATTTTGTGAAATGTGCATTCACATATGTGAATATAAATGAGTATTATGTGAGTATAAATGTATGTTATGTATATTCTACACTGTTAAACAAATTGTTATGGTTAAACAAATTTGAAAGCCACTACCCTGAAGGATTTTGCAAATGGAATGACATAGAATTGTACAGTTGAAGGGAACTTCAAGGACATTAAGTTGAACCACTATAATGATGCGAGAAATGGATTAGAGAAGTGGAATTCTGGAGATGAGGAGCTCAAACTGAAAACTGAGATACTGGGCTACATGAAAGTTTCTGAGGACCTGAACTGGGGGAATAGCAGTGTGAAAGGGGAAGAACGGACATTGTAGGTGGATTGATAGGGCTTGATGGCGGCTTAAATAAAAACATGTTTAAATAAAAAGTGACAAGGAGTCTACATGAAGTACTTCATAAACTAACAGTTCCATGTCTAATTAATTCAGCTTTCACTGGGCAGTGTTTCTAAGCAAAGTGAATTACAATAGCTGTGTATTACAAATATTGTGACACTAAATTTTACAGCACCCTGTCTTTGTCATCTGTTTAATCTGGTGTAGGATGGTATAGGAGATGCTTCATTCAAGCTGGCTTCATTTAATCAAGATTAACTCTTTTTTTTTTTTTTTTATAAATCAAGATTAACTCTTAATAAATCTTAGTCTTACTATAGGTGTTGGTGAGGATGTGGAGAAAAAGGAACTCTCTTGCACTGTTCTTAGGAACAGCCAAGAACACTCTGGAAAGCAGTGTGAAGGTTCCTGAAAAAGTTAAAATAGAAATACCATATGATCCAGCAATTGCACTACTGGGTATTTACCCAAAGAATACAAATACACAAACTCAAAAGGATACGTGCATCACTGTGTTTATAGCAACGTTATTTACAATAGCCAAGTTGTGGAAGCAACCCAGTTATCTGTTGATTGATGAATGGATAAAGAAGAGGTGGTATATACAATGACATGTTATTCAGCCATAAAAAAGAATGAAATCTTGCCATTTGCAACAACATGAGTGGACCTAGAAAGTTTAATGCTAAGTGAAATAAGGCAGTCAGAGAAAGACAAATACCATATGATTTCACTAATATGTGAAATTTAAGAAACAAAACAAATGAGCAAAGAGAAAAAGAGAGAGAGAGAGAGAGAGAGAGAGAGAGAGAGAGAGAGAGAGAGAGAGAAACCAAGAGACTCTTAACCATAGAGAACAAACTGATGGTTACCAGAGGGGATGTGGGGGATGGGTAAAATAGGTGATGGAGATTGAGGAGTGCACTTGTGATGAGCACTGACTGATTAAAATAAAACTTAAATAAATAAATACATAAATGTTAGTCTTGATGGTGCTTTTAACTGAATGTTTAACATTTTTTTCATATTGTTATATGTGGTACATACCAACTAAAAAATTTGTGTCCCTATTTCTTAACTCTAAATAAAATCACCTAGTGTGAATTCCCAGAAGGAAACAAAAAGTACTATATTAATGAGCTTAACATAATAATCTGTGTAAGTGGGATTTAATTTTATAGTAATTGAATTAAAAACTTATTTACTGGTGATCATGTAAAATATTGTCTTTTCTTCAGCTTTATTCATATAGTTGACATAACATTGTATAAGTTTGAGGTGTACAATGTTTTCATGTGATACATTTATATATTGCAAAATGATATCACCCTAGCATTAGCTAACACATCCATTCCATCACTTATTTACCGTATTTTGTTTTTTTTTTTTTGTAGTGAGAATGTTTAAGATCTATTTTTTTAGCAACTTTCAAGTGTAATATAGTATTATTAACTATAATTGCTATGCTGTACCTTAGACCCCCAGAATTTATTAATCTTGTAACTGGAAATTTGTACCCTTTGGTCAACATCTTCCCACAGCCCACCCCAGCCCTTGGTGACCACAATTCTACTCCCCATTTCTCTGGGTCTGGAGGTTTTTAGATTCCACATGTGTCTGTCTCTGGCTTATTTCGCTTAGTATATAATGAGATATATGTGTACTACATGTCTTCATCCATTTATCTGTTGATGGGTTGGATTGTTTCCATATCTTGGCTGTTGTGAATAATGCAGCAGTGGACACTGGGGGTGCAGGTTATCTCTTTGAGATCCTGTTTTCATTTCCTTTGAATATATACTCAGAAGTGGGATTGCTGGGTCATAAGGTAGTTCTGTTTTCTTTTTCTTTTTCTTTTTTTTTTTTTTTTGAAGAACCTCCATACTGTTTTCCGTAGCAGCGGTATCAATTTACATTCCTACCAACAGTGCCCAAGTATTCCCTTTTCTCCACACCCTTACCAGCACTTGTTATCTGTTACCTTTTTGATAACAGCCTTTTTAACAGATGTGAGTGGTATCTCATTGTGGGTTTTGATTTGCATTGCTCTGATGGTTAATGATGTTGTGCACCTTTTCTTGTACTGTTGGCCATTTGGATGTCTTCTTTGGAAAGATACCTATTCATTTCCACTGCACATTTTTAAATTGGATTACTTGTGGGGCTTTTGTTATTGTTGCTGTTTTTTTTGTTTGTTTGCTGTTGAATTGTATAAATTCTTTATGTATTTTGAGTATTAACCTTTTATCAGATACATGATTTTGCAAATATCTTATTCTGTAGGTTGTCTTTTCCTTTTGTTGATTTTTCCTCTAACTATGCAGAAGCTTTTTAGCTTGATTTAGTCCCACTTACTTACAAAATACAAAGTCTTAATAGATTCTGTAGGCTTTTTGGCATCATGTTAGATTGAACCTGGCTTCAGACCTGTAAATTAATTGACACCTTAGATATTTCACTTATGGTTTTCCTCCAGTCTCTCCTTTTATAATTTATCCTACAAACTCCTGCCGGGTTGTCTTTCTAAAGTGTAGATCCAATCACATTCCTCTCTTCATCAAAAATCCTTGTTGCTCACCATTGATCTGTCAGGTGCTCTGCAATATGGCTTAAGCTTATCTTTCATCATTTCCCAGTATTCCCCCACATGGAACCTATGTTCCATCTAAACTAGGCTATGTCAGAACTCATTTTAACCCACATAGGCCATGTCTTTCCTGTACAGTGCTGTGCTATAGTCATAAATAATCCTTCCTCTCCAGTTGCTTCTTTCACACAGCATCTCCTTTTGATATCTTCCTTCAAATGCTCTCACTGAATATAATATCTTTCTCTCTGGAACCTGCACATAATATTGTATTTCTCTTATAGTACTTTATCTTGATATTCAGAGCTACTAGGTTTTGTTTTGTTTTGTTTTTTATCTTGTGGGTTTTTGTTTAAAGATGCTAAGTACCTTGAGGAGCCGGGCATTGTATTCCTTTTTTTTTTTTTTTTAATATGGGATTTTTATACAACTCTTGAACTATATAGACATTGTGTTCAACTGTACTCCTCTGGAATTCATTTATTGCATCTGTAAACTACGAATATATCTTTCTGTTTCTGTTTTTTTATTTATCTGTTTTGAGAATAAAGGTGAAATATATGAGAGCCTCTTTAGGTTTCTAGGAAGAAAGATGCTGTATAAATTAGTCTTCTTTTGTTTTTTTGTTGTTTTTCTTAGCCTGCCGACTTCATGTTAGTGCCAGGTTTTCTTTCTACTTTATTCCTTTGCTTCCAAAATAATCCAGTAAAGCTAAATAAAGTCAGGTTTTTTTTTCATTGTAAAGTTCCATTAGTATATTAATATTAAGCAGTAGCTGTAAGTTGGCATTGAGATGAGTGTAATTCCTCTTGACTTTATTAGTAAGTTAATACAGAGAAGAAAAAGAATGGTAATTGTTCAAATTGTGAAAGAGGTTTTAATATGGGGAAATTTGTATTTTATATTAGATTGAATTTATCTTTCTACATTGTTGCCTATAATTTTTGGCCCTCCTGAGACTTTTTTATAGACTTTTTCATTCAGATAATTGAACCTATTCTAAGGGACATGTGGAATTAATGTTTTCTAGCTAGTTACCTACATGAATAAACTGATGCAGGGGTCATTCAAAAGAAGATAAAGAAGTGAACCTGAATATGACAAAACTTGTTATCTACAGATGCTTTCTTTCCACAAAACTTATTTTGGTATGTTCTTTTCAGATTTAACTCTATGGTTATCTTTAAAATCTAAGCAGTGTTTTCTCTACTAACTCATTTGTAAAAAGCCTCAAGCAAGGACTTCCATTTGAAAGTTACATGAGCTGACTTTAGAGAATTTAGATTTTTGAAAGAGCATATGAAAAAATAAGATATTTTTAAAAATGGCTCTTAAATGTCCAGTGGCAATAGAAAAGGGCTATTATATACACTCCTGTTTGTGAAAGCTATTACCTCTCAATGCCAATGGAATTACATCACAGTTACTCATAACATCTCCAGTGCTGGATCATGTGATTATTTTGTGTACTTGCACACATTGAGTGCTCAATGAGCAGTTGTTAAATTAAACTTAGTGAATAAAGTTAAGCGCATCTAACCCTGATAAAGTTCATTGCTCCTTGTAGATTTTTATGAAAATACATTGACAAATAAGGGTGCCTGTGTGGCTTAGTCGGTTAAGCATCAGCTCTTGATCTCTGCTCAGGTCATGATCTCTCGGTTTGTGGCTCTGCATCAGGCTCTGCACTAACAGCGTGGAACCTGCTTACGATTTTCTCTCTCCTTCTCTCTCTGCCCCTCCCCTGCTCACTCTCTCTCTCTCTCTCAAAATAAATAAAAATAATTTTTTTAATACATTGACAGATCAGAAAAGGCAGAAATTATTTACCAGACATTTGTTTCCCTTCCTTTACAGAATTCTTTTTTACCTACTATATGATTGGTTTCAGAGCCATTGAAATGGCTCAAGGTCTATTTTAAGACCAGTTCCCTTAAGGGTTCTTTCCTACAAAGTAATTTTGCTGGCAAGTGGGGAAGGCAGAGAGAATCATTATTTGGTAAATAATCCATGGTCTCCCTTTTGAGCTTTTCACAATTTAGCTCCGTTAATAATTTTTACTTGTCTCATAGTCATTTTTGTGGCTTACTTAACCCTCACCGAAGTTCTACTGATTTTGAGTGGTCATTTAACCTGAACTTGGTCATAGAAAACTAATAAAAATCAATCCAGTGGAATTCAGTGCAGATAATGTGATACTGTAAGACAAGATTTCTTAATCTAGGGGGGAGAGGTGTTTTTGAACTCTGAAATTCTGTGCAAATTTTTTGTATATGTAAATTTTTCTGGGGAGAGATTTTTATCATAGTCTCACATTGGTCTCTTCAGAAGTTTAATAACTACTGCTTTTTAACAAATTTTTAATGTTTATTTATTTTTGAGAGACAGAAAGAGACAGAGAGTGAGCAGGGAAAGGTAGAGAGAGAGGGAGACACAGAATCCAAAGCAGGCTTCAGGCAGCACAGAACGTGATGTGGGGCTAGAACTCACAAACTGTAAGATCATGACCTGAGCTGAAGTTGGATGCTTAACTGACTGAGCCACCCAGGTGCCCATGGTAAGTACTGTTTTCATCCTCAGTTTCAGAAAGCCTTATATCCTGGGGGGTATTTATGACTACTCAACTTGGAATCAGTTGTCTTTTGACTGTGTAGCACATACTGTGCTCAGTACTTGGAGGTCAGAGGGGCTCCCTGGGTCTTATGAAGAGTGAAGAGGGAGCATCTGCGAGCAGATGAGGATGACACGTATCTCTTGAGAACGCCATTAAAATCTCAAAGAGAACAGAGTGCAAAGTGGCATCTTCAAATTTCAGGCAGGGAGTAATGGGGACCAGATGGGGCAGCAGACTTGTAGACCTATACGTGGTCTGGCTGGCTCATAATAGGCCCTTGGGTTTGATGTTGAAGGAGAGAAGGATAAGGATGTAAAAGATGATTTCCTCAAGTGTAGTTTTTATTTGTTGAATTTTTGTTGTGTTTAGTTTCTTTTGAGGGAAGTTACTATGTTATGCCTTGTTTTACATAATTATTTTCATATACAGTATATCTTGCTTATTAGTTTATACCTCGTGAAGGCAAGGACTATGTGTTTTTCAATTTTGGATACTCTGCAGTGCTCACCATGAAGCCTTGTCCAAGTGAGACGCTCAAAATTTTTGTTGTATATTTGCTCTAAGGATGCTGTTGAGGATTTTTACCATATCACACATTTAACTTTATGGCACTCCAAGGGTAAAATTTTTCTCCGGATTTGGTCTTTGTAATAGTCTTGCCTTAACTATAACTGTTGGACAGTTTTTATTGTATGAACACTGTAAATCATGCAACTCATTCTAGTTTTCTTTTTATATTGATTATTAGAAAGCCTACAGCCATGTGATTTTTGTTCAGTTATTTCTGTATTATAATTTAATTGACGTTGTGTATGTAGCACAATCTGCCAGGCACTGTTACACGTTGTATACATTATATTCTAATTTATCTTTATCAACCCTGGTCTATTTTCTTTATTTTGCAGATAAGTAAACTGAGATATAGAGATTTTAAGTAACTTGTCCAAGGTGACACAGGTAGAAAGTAGTAGAATATGTACTTTTAATCGCTGTATTCTTCTGCCTCCCACCATTACATTGTGTTATCAAGAAGATACTACCATATAACAGTACATATATAGTGCATATATAAACAAATAAGGCATGTGTGAATTAACTGTGAGACAGAGGGGTGGGCATGTGGTTTGATAAGGTGAAGTGGGGTTATTGAGTCAAGGATCAAAGTGATCTATCTGTGTTTGATCTCATTTCAGAGCTCTCAGAATTATTTTAAATCTTTGCTACTCAAAGTGTAGTCTAGGGGCTGGTGCTGTCCATGAAGTGATTGTTATTGGTTCAAGGTCAGCTATTTATAGAAATGGAAAATAAGCATTTGGAAACTTTTGTACTTATTTGAGAGTATTTTTATATCTGTTGAATCTAATAACAAAAAAAATGGCTTCATATTTTATATGTTTGTAAAATTTCTCTCTTTTTTTATATTTTATTTTAATTGTGTTTTATAGATGTTTCTGTCTCCAAAGTTTTAGAAATTAAGAGAAAAATACCCTTGTCTTTAACACAGTTTGAGAAACACTGTTCTAGGTAACACCTTTAAGCTATGGTTTGTTTGAAAAGGAAAAGACATGATCTATAGCTTGAAATTACATTCTAATCTAAGTCTGTTTCTGAAGATGAAGTAGGAATCAGTATATTTGGCTACTTTGTCAGTTCCTTGGTTCTCTGAGAAAAGGCCCTAAATGAATTGACTTGGAAGAGAGGGCATTTTTCATTTTTTTCTTATCCTTAGTACTTTTCTCAAGAATGACGACATTTTAATTTTTTTTTAATGTTTATTTTTGAGAGAGACAGAGACAGAATGCGAGTGGGTTAGAGGCAGAGAGAGAGGGAGACACAGAATCCAAAGCAGGCCCAGGCTCTGAGCTGTCAGCACAGAGCCCGGCGTGGGGCTCGAACTCACGAGCTGTGAGATCATGACCTGAACTGAAGTCGGATGCTCAACCAACTGAGCCATCCGGGCGCCCCAAGAATAACATTGTAATTAAGTCCTTGATCCAGGGTAATAATAGCATGAGGAACTTGTCTATCATCTGTAGTTACATTTTCCTTCCATGATTTATCAAAGTTGCTAATAAGGCAATTCATATTTTTTGTGTGTGTTCAAACTGTTCCCTGGAATAAGAGAAAAATAAAAACAAATAAAAACAAGCAAACAAAAAAACAGAACATTGCTGTTAATTCCAGATTAATAGATTAGTATGATTTTTCATTTATAGAAAATAAAAATCGCTTCAATGAGACAATATTTATACTAGTTCAGCTTTTAATTTTTTTTATTCTTTCTGGGCAGGATAGGAATCCTCCTTCTATAATATAATGTGTTGTAAAGGAGTCTCATATAAAGTTACCAACCTTAATTGAGTCTTTGAATGTGTATATAATTACAATATACCTTCAAAATAATCTCTTTTCCGTGATCCTCCAAGGTTGCATTTGAGAAGACTCTCTCACTGGTTTTGTTTTTTTGTTTTTTTGTTTTTTTGTTTTTTGATGTTTAAAAAGTGGCCTCCGAATAGAGAAATGGGCTAAGGATATGAACAGGCAGTTCATAGAGAAAGAAATCCAAATGACCAAAAAATGTGCAATCTCACTTACTCAAAAATGCTGCTATTATTTTGGCAGGATTAAGAAATGATATTGGTTTGGAAGAAACGAGTGTCTTATGTGCTGCCAGCAGCCCTATAAATTGGTTCAGCCTTTCTGAGGTAATTTGGCAGATCTCATCAGACACAAAAAATAGATTCTCTTTACCAAACATTTCTACCTTGGGAAATTTATTCTGAAGAAATACAGATGTATTCAAAAATTAAGAAATGACTGGCAAACTGAATTATGGTGTGTGTGTGTGTGTGTGTGTGTGTGTATATGTATATATATATATATATATATATATATATATATATATATATATAATGGAATATATGGCATCAAAAATGAAGTTGCAGAAATACATCTGTACATGTTATTAAAAGAAGCAAATAGATTACCAAATACCCTGTAAGGTATAATTACAGTTTTGTAAAACATATTTGTGAAATGTATGTATAGAAAAATAATTGAAAGATGTATTTAGATCTGCATGTAGCAAGTATTAAGAATGTGTAATTTTTGCACATTTGAACTTTTAAATTTTTTCCCTCTAATGACTACATTGTATTTGAAGCTTCTTTGTTAATGATTTGGCCTCCATTTTAAAATGCACAGAATGGTCTAGGAGGAAAGGAAACCTGATAATCAACAGGATGTCGCCATTCCCTAGGTCCTTTTCTGAAGGCTTGCAAGGAGCCTGTTTTTCTTTCAGAACTTGTTCTTGAAAGCTGTGTTTGAGTTTTGTGGTTATTGTTGCTGTTTTTCTCCCTGTGACAAATGCCTATCATTTTCTAAACAAGAAAGCCAATGTCCCAGTTAGGTGTGTGGAGTGTTTCTCATTCACTCTCAGCCCTGTTGTGTTAATACTGAATAAGCAGAGACAGCCTGACCAGTGGTGAAAGATAGGATGCCAGCCTCAGGGCTTTTTCTGGTCAGCCCTAAACCTCTGATTGCCACGTTTTCCTAATTTCCCATTTCCAGGGCATCGCTAGAGTGACCTTGCCTGCTGAATATGATGCTCTGAATCTCCAAGATTTTCACATGAATTTGGAAGTGGGCAGTCAGGCGATTGTTTACAGGACTCCAAATGAACTGTGCACTCACAGCAAGTTTGATAAACACACATTTCCTCCTTTTATCAGTGAGATTGCAGAATGTGAAGTATGAGTTTCCAGTTTTACTTATTCCCTTCAACCCTTTTCCTGTTTAAAAACTTAGACATACTAATTGGATGCTGATCTGTCCCTGTTTTTTAGTCTGTTTACTGATAGTTGACGGTTTATTCCAATACTTACCTAGGCAAGGTTTGGCAGTTCTTTAAATAATAAACTTCCCATGTATTCAACTTAAAGGAGATTCATCCCAAGGAATGCAATGTGAGCACTAATTAACAGTAATGACTGCTAATCACTTTGCTTTTTATACTCCTTTAGGAGCACTGCTATTACCCAATGTAGTTAAGTAAAATGCTTGTATATGAATCAACAGTGCTGCATCCTTTTAGCAGCTATTGCTCACAATCAAGCTTTGCATAAATTAGAGTTAACTAAAATTGATTTTAATATCCTGCATTTCTTTCTGCAATAGTAACTAACATATCCAGTTAAATACACTGGATGTTTAAAAGGCATTCCCTGATTTTTTTTTTTTTTGTAGTCATACTTATGGTAGATGAAAAGCAAGATTGCAAATAAATTTTCTCACAGTTGACGACCTTCCTCTTAGATTTCTGCAAAATTGCATGCAGCATACTCTTCATAGGCACACGGCAACACTTGGATTCTGTTGTAAGAATTTTATCACATCAATGAAAATCAATAGGTTTATGTTTAATTTTTCTGAATTTGTGCATTTACTTCCTAGAGGATCTTACAGTTCCTTTAAATTATATAGCCCATTTATATAAACTTGGTTCATAGGATTGTGCATTCAGTGTTCATTAAAAGGGGTTGTTTTATTATGTTTGGTGTATTATTAGACTCTTATAAAAGCTTTCTGTTTATTTACATGCATTCAACATACCTACAAACTGCCTTGCCTCAGGAGGAGACGGAACAAAACTCATAAATTAATAATTTAAGGGAGCAATACCCAAGTAGCATTTTGGTTAACTTAATAAGCTAAAGCCTTAGAGTCAGTGCTGGCCACTTTAACAATGCTTTACTTTTGACTTTTATTGGCTGAAAATAACTTGTTAAACCAAGGCTTTTGTCATAAAGTGAAATCTACATACCATCTGAAGTCCCTTCCCCTCTTTTTTGATTTATGAGTAGGTTGACATATTATTGAAGAATTTTTAACGCTTTCACAGTTCTGCACTTTGATTTCAGAGAAGGTGCTAATCTCTCTGGAAGTTTGAGAGTGACAAAATGAGTTGTATACTGTTTTTCTGGGGAATTTGGGATTCTTTATTAGAGGCCTTAGTTTTATGATGGTACCTATATTAATGTTGATTTATCAAATACGTGATGTGGTGTTGCGATCTGATATGCGTTAGCAGAATGTCCTCCTTTCGCATTTTACATGTTATCTGTAGTTGCCTGGTCACGACATTGTAATTCTTATAGCTAATGCTAGTGTTTCTACAGAGGTTCAGCAACTCAAGACATTATTTTTAAGTCACCAAAATACAATGATTTCCCTTTTATTTTTGTATTGCTTTGTAGTGTCAGAAATCTAAATTTTTGGTGAGTAAACAAGTGGAAAGAATTAAGTGGTAGTGTAATGAAAAGGTTTATATTTTTTATACTAGTCTTATTGTAATACATTGCAAACATATGTACTAAAAAAAAAACTTTGGCACTATACTTAATTGAATTTAGTTTCAAAGAACCGCAAGAGGAACGATGTAGAGAACAGAAAATATATGGAAGCTTAATTGAATGTTATTCATATCTAATTATAATCTTTGTGCGTATTGTTGTAACTTTTAAATTTTGTATCCCAGTACTATTGCACAATATCATGAAATGCGTGTCTGTGAGGAAAAACTTGTTTTTTCTATTTTGCTTTGAGTTTGAGTTCCTGTGTGCAACAAAATTACGTTTAAAAACGGTGAGGATTTCAGTTTTGATCCTTTTTTTGTTTTGTTTTGTTTTGTTTGCAGTGTGTTTACTTTCATGTGAGAGTGATTGATCTGTAGCTGTCATTTTACCCAAAGAGGGGACAAATGGAATTGGCCTTTTAGACAAAAGTATGCAAACAGACTGCATTCTTTCTGTTGATAGAATTATGGAAGGATTGCATGAGGTGCCACATTCATTTTCCTATTGATTGTAAAAAGGATTCTGCAATGGGCTGCTGTTTCCATTGGATAAGGAGGTGCTATGATTAGTTACCTTTCTCTTGAAAGCACTACAAAAGGAAATGCAAAATGTGTGCGGTGCAGTGTTCTCAATTTGACAGTTGTTTTTGTTAAGTTTTTTTGCCCTATTGAAGTCCAGTCTATTTTTAAAAAAACATACATTTTGGTTTTGTCCCTTATATTAAGCTTGGTAGATTTCCATGCGTTTGACCCTTTAAAGAAATTATACATTGTAGACAGTTTTTCTAGGCTTCTATTGTAAAGCTTCAAAGCTGATGCAACAGTGCCCTCTGTAGTCTTTCAGTGAACAGTAGATAAATGTAGATGATTTGGAATATTCAGGTAAGAAGCAGGATATTTAAATTTAATTTTTGCTCAGACAAGAGACTCCTTTTTCCTGACTAGACATTCTTGTTTTTCATGAGCAGCTTTACTTTAGACAAAGGGAACAAAGGACCATTCTGAGTTTTCATTTAGAATTATTGGCTACCTCTTGTTGTTACCCAGTGGTAAATCTCAAGTTTTATCAGACATTCATCAGGGTAATTTGAGATAGAAGGAATCTTACAAGCTGTACTGTCTCTTCATGAAATATCTTTTTGAAGTTGAGTTCCAATAGGAGTATTTTTAAAAATAATTTAGTTCCTTTGTGCTCTTTTCTTCTATTTAATTAGAGCCTAAGTGGCTGCCTAGAACTTAACTTTTACTTGTCCCTGAATTGGGTAACACAGGCTTTATACAGGACATTATTTAAATTCAAACCCAGGGAGTTACACAATGTCTAAAGTATTTGTCATTCATTAGCATTGATTTAAATTTTAGATTTCCCTTCCTTTCTTTATTGGTTACCTATTTGATTGTATATATTGATAGCTAAATTTTTCATTGTAAACACAACTTTATGTGAAGTTATTAGATGATAATAAAAGCAGGCATCATATTTAGCTGTGATCAGAAGAGAAAAATTCCATGGGCTAAGTTTGTTTTCCTTCTGAAAGGGTTTTTTAGTAAAAAGATCATGGGCCCACTCCTAGCTTCTCCATGTATTCACTATGTAATATTGAACACATTTCTTAATCTCTGAGCCTGCTTTCTTGTCTGTAAAATGGGAGTAAAAAGTGTTTATCTTTTGAGGTTTTTGTGAGGGATTAGAGATAATGTATATTAATTGGCCAAGTTGTTACAAATGCCCAAATGGTTACTTTGTTCTAAAAATCACAGTGTGAAGGTAAATGGCATCGTTTTATACAGGGACATTTCAATAAAAATCTAGAGCACATTTAATGCACTTTAGAGTTTTCAAAAATTTCTGTCTCATGACTTGCAATGATTTATGTGAATCTGAAAGCTGACATGGCATCCCTCAGTAATGTGGACTGACACAATGAGATGTGCATTAACTTTCAAGTCTTTACAGACTTCATCCCCAAACTTCTTAAATAAGCCACGTTTATAAACTCTAATGGACATTTACTAGCAAACCAATGTTTGGCAACTTGTGAAAACTGATAATAAATGAAACTCAAACAAAGAGCCTTTTACTGTTTCAAACCCTGGGTGTATTGGGGAAAACTTAGGATACTTTTTGTTTACCTGTGTTCTCGGTAGTAGTCTAGAGCCCACATTTTTCTAGGTAAGTGGATTTTGCTTTCTCTACCCAGTTACAGAAAAAAACTGATTTATAAAAATAGATGAAAGTGGAGCTTTTCTGGTTGAAGTGGAGATGGGGGCTCAAGTCTCTTTTTGAAGGAACAAAGTTTAAAAACCATTTTGGTGCTATACCATATATGTATATGTGTGTGTACACATAGATAAATTTTCTCTGTCTCTCTGTCTCTCTCTCTGTCTCTCGTACAAAGGCTTTGTGCTGCTTTGATTTGAATTCAAAGCAGTTAATTCTATACCTGGCACATAAAAGATGCTCAATTAATATGTGCTAAATACAGAATTTTTTGAGTACCAGGCCTCCCATTATTGACACAGAAGATTTGAGATACCGTATGTTTTAAAATGCACAGTTTAATGTGGCAACATTCTATTACAATAATTGTTTCTATGTGAACCCTTTAAACAAGCACACTTCAAGTGTAATTCACCAGTTTATTTTTTAAAAATCAACCTGTTGTGACCACAAATAGTAATGGGAAATGAATAAAACTGTTCAGAACTTGTCTTCCAGATGATTAAAAGCTGTTGCATTCCACAGTGATAGATTTAGCAAAAGATTCTGACATTTCAAATGACCTGATGGTAAAAATACTCTTGCACAAAGAACTTGTGAATTAAATTTTCTCAACATTGACTAAAGCATTGTTTTTCTTGTAAAGTTCTTATTTGTGCTTCATATTGATTTTGAGTAATCCTGAATTTAATGTTATAATAAACCACATTTTGTTTTTAGTATATCATTTGGGTTAAAATTGAGAACTATGAAAGTATCTTTTTAAAAAAAAAATATTATAGAGAAGGAACCAGTGTTTGAAACCAATAGAATGAAATGGAAACCAAATATGGTAGGTTTTTTTTTTTTTAATAGTGACCAGTTGCAGTAAGAAACATGTTTAAAATTAAATTCTGGTTCATAAGACTGACAAGATGCTGTCTACAAAAAAAAATGAATAAGGTATTTTTCTTTGCAATGAAAGTACCAAATTAAGAATCTGCTTAATTAAAATAATGATAAATGTAGATTACATTACTGAAGACAGTGAAATACAGCTGCTCTGTCTAGTGAGAGCCTGCATAATTTACCAAGACTGTACAAAGAAGCAATGGAGCAGCCACTGCAGACTGTTAGAGGAAATGTCCTGTTTATTCTACATACATTTCTTTTTTTAATTAAAATGTCAATGATAATTTTATAGCAGTCCTCCAAAGAAATCCCTTAAATTTCTTCAAGGTGGTAGAATGTGAAATGAGATCATTGCTGCTGAATGAAACAGATTAAACCCAAGAAAAAAGTAGCATTTTATTATTTTTTTTTATTAATTCAGCTTTCATTATTAGGAGCTAATATTGAAGTATGTATGTTTTTTTTTTTAATGAGTCTTTCATGAGAGAAATGTGGCAAAATCTTTGAATACGCATTTTATTTCAAAATCTCTTGGAGCCATAAGCAAGATTTGGGTGGAGCCATAAGTAGCATTGCTTACAAATAACAAAATAGGTATGTATACCGTGGAATTCTCTAAGTGAGACAGACACTTCTGGGTGTATCAGGATTGACTGAGTGGTATTTCCTCCTCAGTTCCATCACTGGACTATAATGATGACCAATAATATCTTTATAATTACATATATTTAAGAAAACCAATTTTGTGTATAACAAATGCTTTTTTGTTTTTGGTGTTTTTTTGTGTGTTTTTTTTGTTTGTTTGGTTTTTTTTTTTTGCCTACAAGAGATAAGTGGGATTTCTGGAGTCAGACTTGTCTGTGTTCTAGGCTTTACCACATGCTAGCTATATGACCTTGGTTTAGTTAACTTCTCTACACTGTGGCTTTCACATTTGTAAAGTTGGGGCTGGCGATAGTACCTACATCATAGGATCGTCAATGAGCATTTAATGGGATAATCCATGTAAAATAGATCATAAAGGAAGCCTCAGTAAATGTTAACTATCACATTAAGAATAATAATAGTAATAGTAATGTTAACTAATATTAATGTAATGTTAATATTATTAATAATATACCAACTCACTAGATAAAATGTTTCTCCTGCACGGGAACAATGGAAGATTGCTCATACTTAACTAGTTTAATAGGATCATTGTTTAATAGGATCAGTTGCTTTCACATTGGTGAATGTGTCAAAGCTTGTGCATTTCAATATGTTTGTTTTAGACTTTGCATTAGGTTGATACCGACTGGAATTAATTGAATATTTTCCATGGTTTAGTTTTTCTACAGGGTCTTCCAGGAGTCCATCTGCTAAAAACTTCTTAATGGAAAGGGTTTGTGGGCAGAAAATGGTCACATCACTAAGAATTTGAGAAGTTTATATGAGAAAACAGTATGAGGAGAAACTTCTTCAGATGATTTTATTCTATACGCTTTTTTCTTTGAACTTCAATAAAATGATAAGTGCTAGAAGTGCAAAGATAAGAAGTCACACACTATATAACCATTGTTTGTAATGTTTACACATGCTGTATGAGTTGCAGAAGGTTAATATACATTTACTTTTTTTCTCTTGGTTAGTTGTGGGCTTTTTTCTAGTTGCCAGAAATGTAGATGATTAAGGCACAGTGCCTGTCTCAGGGAGGGAGAAAGTTACTGCTATGTATTCATGGAAATTATTTGTAGCGAATTCTTTGCTCTTTTAAAAATATTCCATTTTTCTTGTAGTGTATCTCTTTGTTCCATGACTTGGCATTCATCCTTCATCGTCTAGCCATTGTTGCTGAGTTTCTCCTAAGAATCCTGTGGTCTTTGAGGCTCAGTATTGCTCTATCTGTGCCTGTTTGGGAATTATACTGATGACGTTTGATTTAGCGCATAATTTTGACTAATACCTTGAAATAATTTATCATTTATTCTTAGAGTCTTAGAATCTCCAGGTTTCTTCCCTATCCTGGTCCTCTTCAGTAGAGAGCAGATGACTATACATTAACATAGGTTTTCAGTGCTTCCTTTACAGTACTACTGTAAGATGTTTGCTGAAGTGTGAAGTATGATTTAGCCCTGAAATTGAATCAGACTTTGAGTTCAGTGTATCCTGAGGTCATTATTAGACAGTATTTGCTTCCTATTTTAAATTAATTGTTTTTAGAAGGCCAGTAGCTGCTCCCCCCCCCCCCATTATTTATAGAAGCATCTTCACATTTATTTCAGACATTCTTTAGGGCCATCACAGATCAGATTCTGTCAGAGGCTAGGTGATATTATAAACTTTAATTTTAAGTTAATATCAATGGGCCTTGTTTCACATGGAGTTCTTAAACACTTATACTTACATAGAAATTCGGTCTTCATCTTTGAGTAGCTTGTATTGTGCACAGAGTTTCTTCTCAGAATGTTATTTGTGTATATTTTAGACAAAACAGTGCTACATGATAGATAAAACTTATCTAGTTTGTGAAGATTTTATATAATTAGAAGCTGCCAAACTTAGGTTGGTGTTTTTTGCTTTAGGGTTAATTGATAATTACCAATTCCCTACTGTGTGTAAATCCTTGCATTCACTGAATTCTGTTTTATATAATGGCTTTAGTGTGGCTACTCTCCACCCTATGTTTATGTTGATTTGGAATCAACTGATTAGTCAAGCAATCTGAAATGGAAATGATACAAATCATTTACAACCAAGAAAAGTTAAGGGAAAATATAGTAAGTTACAACTAACTGTTACTAATAAACTAGCTAAAATAATTGTTTCCTAAAACCAACAGCTTGTGGATTGTACACATTTTTGAGTGTATAATTTTCATTATCTGCACAGTTTAAAGATGTGTTTTAACTATGTTTGTCAAAAGAAAAAAACAGTCTTTGTAATTATCAACTTTTAGAAAACAAAATGAAGATCTATAAATTGTGTTTTGATTTATTGGTAACCAGTTTCTTATATTTAACCTAAACGCTGGAATAAGCCTCCTAAAATGGTTATCATTTATTTTCTGCCATTATTTGGTGCTTTTGTGTAGTAAAAATAACACTGGCATTGATGAGATCCCCTTTGCTTTCTTTGTGTAGTTATTAAATTCTAATACATCTGACTTTTCTGCATTCTTTTATTTTACTTTCATTGTTTTTATGCTTAACTATCTGTGTTTGTCCTCTGTCTTCTGCCTCTTAGGTAGTCCAGAAAGCTTCTTTCCTCTGAGACTAGGTTCTTTGTACTCCTCTTGCAGACACACGTACTTTCTCTGTGCAGTGAAAATAGCTTTGTTATAACTTCACAGGGTTCTTACCCTTGTTCTTCATGCCTTGGTTTTTTTTTTTTTTAATCTAAATTACTCCTTAATATTCTTTGATACTTAGGATAATTGTTTTCTAAATTAAGGAGAACACATGAAAATAGAAAAAAATGTGAAGATCTTACTCAAAATTCAATCATTTAGAGTTAACATTTTGACGCATTTCCACGCATATATACTTAACATACTGTCATAGATACACACAGACACACACACATGTATAATCAGTTGTGTGTATAACTTTGTAGACTGCTTTCTTTTAACTTAAAATATCAGGAGCATTTTCCATGCCATTAAAACCTCCTTATGAACATAATTTAATGGCTACTTAATATTCCATCATGTAGCTGTATAATAATTTCCTTAATGATTCCCTAATTTTGTAAATTAGGCTGAATCTAATTTTTAGTATAAAAAATAGCACTTTGATGTGTGTATATCAATTATTGTCAACATTTAAAAATATTAATTTCTTGGGATAGATTTCTAGATGTATAATTAATGGTTCAAAGTATATGATTATTTCTCAGGCCATTGATACATATTGCCTAGTTGATTTCCATAAATAATATACCTGTTTATGCATGCATTATTTATATTTTGAAATTCTAAGTCTTTGTTTAATGTGTCTGAAACCTCAACTTGGAATTCTATTTTTACAGTTCCTGGCATGTGGTGAATACAAGCTGGGAGTAGCATTCTGCCCATCTTTGACTGCATTTTATTCTTGGAACAAAACCAAAGAGATATGTGTTAGGGCAGCTCAGTCATGTAACGCAAGGCATAGGGTGATGTTTTTCCCCCCATATTGTGAGAAGTCATTTTCCAGTGTTTTAATGGGACTACATTCAATAGATAATCTGCCGCAAAGTGGGCTGAGTTTTAGTATATTGCATACTAATATTGTGCCATGTGGATGAACACAGATGCAGAAATAGATACATATATGTTATTTTTTTTTAAGTTCCAGATGTCATATGAATTAAAACTCATTTTTTTCTGATAAGTTCTATTTTCTGACTAGCCACACTGTAGTCTCTGGATATCAACTGGTTTATTTTCTACTGGCATCATTAAGTTTGGTAGTATTTAGAAATTATTTCCAATTGTCATTAAATAAATGCTGATAGACTATTGGATTAATCACAGGAGATTGATCATTTTGGGTGTATATATTTAATATCAAGCATAATATTTTAGGTATATTTCACACTCTACAAATTATTACTGTAGGTATAAGCCATTACTTCATGTTCACTAAATCCCATAGAAAATATCTTATGCTTCCTTTTTTTAAAAATGAACTTCTATCATTAATGTTGGCTATTTTTATTATGTTATGAAAAATAAAACAGTAGTGCTACTCTTTTGAATTTAGTGGACTTAGTATAGTAACAATAGTTCTATAATAATGGTAAATTCATTTGTAAGAATAAAACTAGTAATGTTCATTTCATGGTAATTATAACTAAATGGTTATTTACACCTTGGGAAAAGAGGATTAGATCACCTTTTTGGTATTATAACTACCTTTTGCTCTTGGTCTCTTTGCTTTCCCACAACTAGTTCTGTGTTTACTTGTATTAGGGGATGTGTACAACTAGTATTAGGGGATGCTGGCTTCTTTGACATACTTACTCTTTTAATGCTTATTGCTTGGCAGTTTCTTGTTAGTGATATGAACAGCATTCCAACACATCGGCTTAGGCTGGTATGTGGGAGTGTTGTCCAGAGGGGGTATTGCTGTTTTTTCCCAAGCAGCTGGGTTCTCACTTTATTTCTTCTTCTTTCCAGCTCTAAATATATCTGCCTCTACGCACTGTGTACACTTTGTGGTTCCATTCTCTTCTTTCTCCTGTCACTTTCATTCTGTTTCTCCTGTCTTCCTCTTTCATCTCCCTCATGTATTTGTGCATGCTCATCCGCAACTATACGTGGATTTTCAGGTATTAAAAACAAAGATTGCAGGATCTAGATCTAATTTAGTTGCTAAAGTTTTGCGTACATTTTCTCCCTGTTTTCTCTTTCATTATTTAAATTGGGGTCATCTGTAACATTTACACGTTTTTATGAGTACAAGCTCTTCTGTCCTTAAGCCTTTATGTCTCTTAATGATGAATAAACAGTACAACTAGAGAAAAAAAGTTAGACCAGAACTTCCAAAACTTCACTATGTAGACGAGCCATCGGGGAATCTTATTAAACATCCGAGTTCTGATTCAGTTGGTCCGGGTGGAGCCTGAGATTCTAACACGTGCCTCGGTGATGCCTGTTCTGCTGGTCTGAGGCCCCACTTTGCATAGTAAGGTTTTAGACTCTGGTTCCCTGCTGAGAGTGTCATTTATTTAGAAAAGGAATATTTGAATTTAAAAGCCAGTTTGTTCGTATATTCGCTCTACATATTAGCTATAAGAGTCTAATACGTACAAGGATGTGGGGGTACATTTTCTTTTAAGACATAATTTGCTATGTTTCTACAGTTCTCTAATTTAGGCAGTGGTAAAGCATGGTGATTTAGATGATCTCTGAGTCTTGGGCATTCTGTGATGGTCCCATGTACAGCTTCCCTGGTTTAGTTGGCTGTTTAGTGTAGACTAATGATGACATGTCTCTAGGTTGATGTGGGTGATTAGATTTTATGGTGTTGAAAAACTTTTCTTGTGGAAGTTTTGGGAATGAGGGTGAGGGGTGGGGAATTGGGACCAGGGATGGAGGCGCTGGTGTAAAGGAGAATTAGATGACAGCAGAAAAATGCTTTGTTCCTTCTCATCCTTATAATGAGCACTAGGAGAAGCATGGACAACTGGATTAAAATGAGTTACCTGTTGAAAGTGAGAAAATCACCCAATACATATGCAGAAGTTATTCCCATTATGCTTTTAAATAAGAGGTGTTTCATGTCTTTTAAATAAAGAGATCCACATAATTTCCTGTATAAAAAATGGACAGCTTCTAGCACTAAGGATGTATCAGAACCTACAACAGATTACAAGATGGGCTGATTTTAGAAAGGAGATGCTGTGACCAGCTTCTGCAGGTTGGCCCATTATTTGCAGTCCATTAGTCAAATGTGACCACCATCAAAACACTTGCATCTTTAAATTGCAAAATATCTTGATCTATAACATTGTTGAGGAAAAATGATCAAATTATCTAACATGGTTGGTTCCTGAAATGACTGAAGCCACGTAGTCTGTTGTAAACTCGAAGAAAGAAATGTGGGAAGCCTTTCCCTTGCCAGTAAGCACCGTGCTTGAAAATAAATTGTATTTTAATTTATGACCCAAAAAATTCATCTAGCTTTTGCTTTTTCAAACCTTTTCAAACATTATTTTAGAACTAGGAACAACATTTTAGTTATATTTCCAATCTTATTTGTCTATGTACTTTCAATGAATATAGATTGCCCTTTTCTTTCCGCAGCCTACATTTAAAAAGCTTATGTTTTGCCATAATACAGTAGAATTATTTGTAGTAATGTTACAAGTCTCTAAACTGCATGAACATTATCCTGCTGTTTTATTGTTTTATAATGTAAAAGTAAATGCAAGCATTAAGAAATGTGCAGTGCTGTCAGGCTCCTTCAGGATTTAAGAAAATTGCCCCAACTATTGAAGAACTGAAAATAATCTTTCAGGTCGCAAAGAGCAGTTGTTATAATATTGCCTAACATTTTGCTTTTTTTTACTCTAACCATAGTGGTGATTTGAGTCAAATGCTAAAAAAAAAAAAAGAAAAAGAAAAAAGAAAAAAACCCTCAGATTTTATTTAATTTCAGCACTGCTATTTCTTTGTAAGAATTGCATGTAAAACAATATGGTTAAAAAGTAGGAATAAAATAGAGGACTCATTCTTAACTTTGCATAAACCTAGACCATAAATCTGTTTCTTGTAATAATAGAAATTTTGCAGTCCAACTTCTTGATCCAACCTGTAAATTTGATAAAATAGGCTTAAATAGTATGTGTTAATCACAAAACTGAAATTGTTGCCCTCTGAGCTCTTCATAAAAGTGAAACAAACATAGAAACAAAATCTAAAAGCCATACCTTCCAGAAAAGTTCACATGAAGCATTTTGGATTTTTAAAATGTAAGGAAGGAGGTATTCCTTACGGTTTTAGCCTTTTTTCTATCTGTTTTAAAATATTTCCATTTAAATGCAGATTTTGATTTTCCATCTGGGACTAGGTGGAAGCCATTCTATTACACTACTAAAAGAATAATCCACTTTAACACAACATTTCTCCCTAAAGGGATGGTCTTTTCTAGTCATAAGGTATTATTTTTCTCAGAATGATATTAACATTCATGATGTAGCGATTTTATCTTGATTTGAAAGATGTTTTGTTCTGGCAGTAAAAGGGATTAAGAGAATGTCTTTTGTATCCTGTTGCTAATATATATATATATATATATATATATATATATATATATATATATATATATATATATATATATATATATCGTCTTACCTTGCTCAAGATTAGGTATTAGCAGTTTTCAAAGAGTTTTGGGTTGGGTTATGAGTTATATTTTTAGAACATTAAAATCTTTAAACCCAGTGAAATGGAAATCACCAGATTCATTTAATCGAATTCTTAAACATTGGGTTGTACAAATATTTTTTTTTTAACAGATCAAGTAGCATATTTGAAAATTTCTGAACGAGCTATAACATTTTTTTGGTTTCATTTTCTTTTGCCTTGTAAAGAAGCCTTTTGTGTACATAAGAAAAGTGTTAGAGCAACTAGTTACTGCATTCAGTGTCATAAATGTGTTGATTTTGTCTCACCTTCTAAATTTATTAAAACTTGAAGATAAAGAGGGATTATATTAATTAAATGGAATGTCTCAAAAGAAGAAAGGCTCTATAGGCCTCTCTGCTATTTGTTGGGCAAAGTCTTGGCGTGCAGAATATAGCTATCCAAGGCTTAAAGCACATTGGGACCCTGTGTAGGATGCCAGCGCCATGCCCCTAGGCGCACTGTCATTCAGCCGGCAGATTAATTAACCAGAGGCTGCAGAGGCTCGTGCTTTCAGTCAGCCCATTCTTGAGGCAGATAATGCAAGGTTTTTAAGACTTTGAACATTCAAAAAAGTTTTTTTCTTTACAGAATCATAGTGTATAGTGACACTTTTTCTACGAATCTAGGCATATATATACATATATATATGTATACATATATATATACACACACACACACACACACATATATTTTTTATTGTTGTTGTTCTCTTTGCACATGTGATTTTAAAATCCAACCAGAGTATGATATGTATAACCCCTAAAGAGAAAATTTTTCTAGTGTCAGTGTGCACACTTAAAACTTCCTAATTAATGATTTACTAAATCACACTGAGTAGCAGGCTCTTAATTTTGATTAAGATTTAGGAGGTTTTAACAGAGTCAACTTAAAAAATACATTTTTGTTTCTGATCATAAACTATGCTCATTCAAATTTTCATTAAGGTCACTTTTTATCTTCAGCAAGGACATTTCCATTCATACATACACAAAAATGTTTTGAAATGAATGAAGATTTTTACATTCTAGTGTTTTATTTAAGCAACAGTTTAAAAAAAATAACTTTTAACATACCTATATATTACATTCATCTTTAGAAATGCGTTCATTAAATTTGATTGTTTTTTCTTTCAATCTGGTGTGTTTTAGAATTATATTAAACATTGTTTAATAGCTTAGGGATAAAATAATAACTGATTATTTTCTAAATATAGCGCAAGGTCTATGTTGATCAGATAGTGTTTTATTTGTGGCTTAAAATTAGGAAAGAACAAGGACATAACTAAATGCAAGAAAAGGCATAATTTCATTTTAATTTTTTTAGCAGTGTCGATACAACTCCCTCCTCCAACCCCCAGCCTTTTTTTCTCTGACACTGTCAATTTGTTAGCGTTCTCACTGGAATTTATTTTGTTGTAGTAAATAAAAGACAAGTCATTATTAAACAGATTTTGCTGTTAATTCAATGTATGATTACCCTTTGCCATAGGTACTTTTAAGGGCTTTTATCCAAAATAAAATTCATTAAAAATGCAATTAAAAAAATCTATTGTTAATGACTGCTTGAGTGACTGGCTCATAATTGGCTCATTACAATAAAAAAGCAACTGTTTAAAAATCCCGACAATGAGATACAGTACAGAGTGAACAATTCATTGTAAGGCCCTATGTGATTACAGGATCCTGAAGGTGAAGCAGAGAAGCGTGCAAATCTGAGACTCCAGCACAACTTTCTCTTTTTCACCAGTACAGTGAGTTCAGGTCATGACCTAGCATGGGCTGTCCAAGTAGGAGCCCCCCTTATTTACAGTGTCCCTCACTGAAGAGTAAACTTAGGTAATATATTCCACTTTAATGCTAGCACTCAGACTCCTCTTTGTTTCCCTTCCCCAGAAATCTTTTCACTTGACTTAGATTACAAAGTTGTAATCAGGAAATCTTTAGTTCTGTTGGGGCTAAACTAACAAAGACAATATTGTCATACAAGCCGTCATTATTACCTGCCCTTTTGTTAATGCAGGGAAGCATGTAAATAGCTGTTTTTCAAGCTCCAGAATTTTTATTTAAGCATTCCTAGAGATTTGTTTTGTTCTAGTATTTTGGTGGTTTGCTATTTGTATTAAATTATTTTGAATTAATTAATTTTAATTCATTTTATTTTAGGCCATCAATCCTAAGTAAGACAAAAATATAAACTTGGTGATGCAGGAGGAAAAGTAAATTGTGCACGATAAGGTTTTTCTTAACAAATCAAAGTTTTATTTCTCTTTTTGTGTCTTGGATTTGGCATATTATGGTTTTAATAATGAACTTTGCTATGTCAAACATCAGCTGTTCTCTGTAGAGTATAAAATTGTAAAATTCTGACAAGTGTAAGAATGGTCAATAAATTTCTGTTCAGAGTTCCACCTATAAGGCAGAAATCCTAAGTTCCAACAGTAGTTTAAAGGGTGTCTTTAATGAGCCCTGTATTTCCAAAATGCTTTTCCTGTTTAAGGCTAGAAAAACAGTAAAAGTTTAAAGACTGATCACTCCTGCTTTTGTTTAGTCTACAGTGGCAATATTAATGTTGCCTTTGTGTTCTGGTGAGTGACTTAGGTGTAATTTTTCATTATATGTATTAAAAGTTGAATTATTTTGAACTCTGAACTTAGACCAGCCCTTGTGTGAACCTTAGCATATAAGCAACACAGTCACTTTAGGATCAGAATCACTCAATACTATTGACATTATTAAATGCAATAAAAAAATGTTGATATTAGAATTTAATACAAATTAGGAAAAAAACTGTCAGTGAGATACTCATCAGTTTTTAAAGGAATAAGACATATGTAATGAACTTCATTGTAGCGTAAGTAACAAAACCGCTTGGGTATTTCATCATTACTCTGTGTTACTTTGAATTTCTCTCATCACCTTATTTTGTAATCTTTACTCTTTTTTCCTTAGTAGAATTAAGAGGAAATGCTTGCAGAGGAAAGAACTGCTTAAAGCATGGTAGAAATCACATTGCTTTCTGGTTGAATTTTTCTTTAAAGATCTACTTTATACACTTTACTTTTATTCGTATAAGCAAAACTTAAGAGCAGTGTGTTTCCCACCCTTGAGGCTCAGTAGACAGCTTCAGTCCACCTCACACTTATATTTAGTTGGGCATGTAAACTGCTGTTTTTGTGGTTTATAAATGTAATTTAATAAACCATTTGGTAAATACCATAACTGGGTCATACCAGAGCCCAGATATTTTCTTCATTAAGGAATTAGTGTAGTGGGGAAAACTATTGAGACTTAACACTTCACTGTTTAGTTCATGGGGATATTTTGTAAAGTTTATAATTTGATGATTGTTTATGACCAAGTCTTGTGACTTAGAGATAGGCCTAACATTTATGACTTCTGTTTGTTTTAATATATTTTATTATTTACTCAAAGATTGCTTGTGTAGATGGTGGAGTTCTTTGCTCAGTGGCACTTCAAGAAAGAAAGTCTATACTTGTATTAAAATTTAAACAAAAATATCCTCTGCATGTTGCTAAGTTTTTAGGCATTTCATGGGCAAATAATGATTAATTAAGATTATGATGTTTCCTACGATGTATTAATTTATCTTCCCATGTCCAGGGCACATTGATTTTGAATATTAAAGAAGAGCTACATCTATTCATTCATCATATATGTTCTGAGTGACTGCTCTTGTTCTGGGCACTGAATACAAATATCAATAAGAGAATGTCCCAGTTCTGTAAGAGCTCGTAGTCTAGATTATTAATGACAGTACAATATTATATTGTGATGATAGAGTTATTACTTTTTTTTTAACAAATGTTATGGGGATATAGAAGTAGAAGAGAGATCCGCTTTTATCTGGGAAAGGGGCAGGATGGGCAGCCCCTTTCCCAGGTGATAATACAGGTGAGCAAGGATTCACCAAGAGGAGAAGATTAAAAATGACTTCCTAAACTGAGAGAACATTATGCATGGTGCATGGGATGTGACAAAGTATGGCACATACTTGCCAAAGGCTGGTGATTAGAGGATGTGTATAAGGAAGGGCAGGAGTAGGAGTAAGAAGGTAATTTGGGGTCAAGGTATGAAGAAAATTGTGTGCTTTACTGAAGAATTTGTAAACCCCATTTTGTAGGTAATGGAGAGCCATTGAAGGTTTATGAGTTAAGAAGAAAAGTAGATAGAGTTGTACTTTGTGGTAGCGTAGAGGAAGCTTAGGGAGAGGAGCGATTAAGGCTGCATCTTTCAGATATATTGAGATTAAGGTATCTCAAAATAGGAGGCAGCAAAACTAAATAGAAATCAAGACTAGATAAAGCGATGGTAGCGATCATCAGCATATAATTAAATTTTTTTTTCAACGTTTTATTTATTTTTGGGACAGAGAGAGACAGAGCATGAATGGGGGAGGGGCAGAGAGAGAGGGAGACACAGAATCTGAAACAGGCTCCAGGCTCTGAGCCATCAGCCTAGAGCCCGACACGGGGCTCGAACTCATGGACCACGAGATCGTGACCTGGCTTAAGTCGGACGCTTAACCGACTGCGCCACCCAGGTGCCCCTCATCAGCATATAATTAATAATCAAAACCATGTGAGTAATTATGGGGAGGAAGTATTGCATAGTGGGAAAGAACTTGAACTCATATCTGGTTTCCCAGCTGCCACTTTCTAGCTACATGACAATGGGCAAGTTACTTTACCTCGCTGTGCCGCAGTTTCTTCTTTTATAAAATGGGGATAAAAATTGCCTACCTTATAGAGTTGTTGTGAGGATTGAATGAGTTAACATAGTGTTACTTATTGTTATGCTATTATTTAGGGTTGAGAATAGGCATTTTGTTCTTTCCCCTATGAAGTATTCTGTTGAGGAGGAAGAAAATGGCTGATCAATAGAGGGCAAGAGTTTTGTAAGATGAGAGAGAATGGGATGTGTTTATAAATTAAGAAAATGCAGCCAATAAAAAAGTTACTGAAGGTACAAGTGATGGAATAAGATCCAGGAAGATGCAGAAGTGATTGTGCACAGAGCACAGGTTGGTAGGTCAGTTCTGGACAGAAGGATATAACTATGTTTAGAAAGGAGAAACAGAATGATAAAGACTGTCCATCCAGCAGCTGCTATTTCGAGGCAAAGCCATCTCCCTCAAATGGGTGGAGATGATAGAAGTAATTAAGGGATTTGAGGAGAATTTTAAATATTTGGAATGATCTCTAAGGAGAAAGGAAACGGGGTCTGAAGATTGCCAAACTGCCCAGAGCCCATGTGGGGTGGGAAACCAAAAATTTGAAAAGGAGGCAGTCTTTAAAATTTAATGTCAATTAAATTGAAAATAAAACTAAAGATCTTTTATAATAAGATCACTTTTTTTTGGATGTTACTTATATTAAAAGGCAAGTAATGTATTTTACTATGGGATATATAAATAAAGCATTTCAGAAATTATTATAGAAATAACTGCTGAGTAAATCTCAATGAGAACAACCCTCCGTACTTCAGAGAGGGGAATGCAGCATTAATATGCATTTAAATGAATACAGCTGCTCAAACACAATATTTTCTGGGCAACAAACAATAGATGATGCAATCATTTTATGATGGTCACTTAATACATCAGTGATGAAAGACCCTCATGCCAGAAAACAATTCACCCAATCAAACGAATAGCCACACCACCCTGGTATTAGTAATGAGATTAAGGAGACCTAGGTGCCTGGACTGCTGACTTAAATGAATTAAAAGCAAAGGGAGGGAGCCAAACCATAAGAGACTCTTAAAAACTGAGAATAAACTGAGGGTTGATGGGAGTGAGAGGGAGGGGAAAGTGGGTGATGGGCATTGAGGAGGGCACCTGTTGGGATGAGCACTGGGTGTTGTATGGAAACCAATTTGACAATAAATTTCATATTAAAAACAAGCAAACCGAGACATCCACAGATAAGTTAATAGATGTCTGCATAACAACTTGTTGTTGTAGTTTTTCTGTATTATGTAAGTTGCTTCAAGAGTTATTTCAATTAGTTTTCAAAAAATCCTTTCTAAATGCTTATCCCATATTTAATTTATTAAGCAGTTTTCCCACTTTGAGCATGGTGAATAATCTTTAGAATACTTTCACTTCATATACATTAATTTATATTACAAAGGATTATTAAAGACACCAATGTTGACTGCTTACAATTTTTTAACTCATGAGAAATTGAGTTTTGATTGTTTGGATTCATAAATAGAAAACAAAACTCTGAATGAGAGATTATTTGTTAATAGACGAACAGTGGTTGGAAACAGGAATGCAGAGATTCTGGTGGTGTTTTGTTTCATTTCCTCTCACTCTGGTAACTACACAAAGTCTCATTTAATGCTTAACTTTTTTTCCTTAACTTTTGATTGACAAAAATTTCAAACATGTATAGAAGTAGAGAGAATAGCATTATGAATCCCTACATAGCTGTCTCCAGCTGTAGTAGTTTTCAACATAAAATGCTTCACTTAATGTGTACAGATTCCTATGATGTGTTGGTGCCGATATAACTAGTTATATCTTAATTATAAATATAAAAAAGCCCAGAATAGCATCTAAAATTAAACATCAGTTTGCATAAATAGGCTTTGAAGGAGTAAGTTTTTCCCTCTGTACCCTAAGGGAGCATTTTAAAGCCATTGTTTTTATTATTTTCCAGTTAGGGCAATTAAAGCATCATAATTCTAGGTTATTTATCAAATGAGAGATTAAAGTCAAGTTAAGAATATCTACTAACTACATGATAAGAATTGAACTTATTTTGGGAATGCTAAACTTAGATAAGTTAAGGTCTGGCTTGAGAGTGTCTTTGAGCCACTGAATAGTCCTTCTTACCCTGATTAGGAAAACTCTTGAGAGCTGTTTTAAAATACAGCCACCCTTAAAAGTACATGAACAAAATTTAAATAAGAATGGCTTTCTACTTTTCCTCCAGAAGATAAATATAAAAATTTGAGTTTTTAAAGTTTCCTAATGAAGGAACAAAAATATGATCAGTATTTTGCTTTGTGGTTAATTTTTCAGGAACACATTTGCTCTATTTACTTGAAAACAAACAGCTGGGTTGACTTTCCAGTACTTAAATCAACTCAGTGGTTCCTAATTGTGTGTGTGTGTGTGTGTGTGTGTGTGTGTGTGTGTGTGTGTGTGTGTGTGTAACAGAGACTACACGTTTGTTTTTCACCAGGAAGTTGAAGAAAAGTAATGTGCAACTAACTTTTCTATCTTTTTCATCTTATATGTGAAATATGATGAAGGTTCCTAGGAAAAGTTACAGTTGTCAGCAATTGGCCCATGTCAGCAGTTTAGAGAACTAATTGAATTTTTGACTAATCTAAACATTAATGCTGATAGGAAGGCTCCTTTAGCATTCATGAGCACCACTTTGCTCAAACGTAAAGAAACATGATATTAGTGAGAGGCATAGTTTTCAACAGAAAGTGATGTGAATGTGAGAGGAAGCTCCTAATGTTTTTCCATATCTCAGGTTATTATAACTATTGATAATCATGAAACTAGAAGAAATAATTTTTGAAAAGAGAATGGCCAGTGAGACAGGGATAAAAGAGTAATACATGGACAACCTACTGAATAGGTAAATTCATACAATGCATACTTAAGCTAAGACCTATTTTATTTAATATTAAAAGTTAATTATCACAAAAAGGGGGTAAATGTTGCAGTCTGTGTGCTTAGAGTTATTCCTAGTAGAAACAATGCTGTAAGATACCAGGTTTGTGTGGGCATGGTGGCTTGCCCATGTTTGGTACCCCCCTCCCCGCCCTTATTTAAGTGAATAAATAAATGCCAGGGACCAAAGCAGTGGGAGTTTAGCCTTTGAGTGAACAAGCACGTAGTAAAACAATAGGTTGAATTATTGTTTGCAGGACAATAGGTTGAATTATTATTTAAATCATGACAGGGATCCCCAAGTCAATTTACACTTCTTTGTAAAAATAACCCTGGCACTCATTCTCCTTGATCACCAGGTTGCATTGCTAGCAGACACAGTTCTGATAAAAGGTAGTGAATATCAAATTAAACTGACTTGGATCATATTGGGCTCCCTGTTAGTATGTTGAAAATATTTGCAAGGTAGAAAATACTGCCATCAATGACCCTTTCATTAGCCATGACATTATGATTCTACTTATGGAAAGTATGAGGTTCAAGACTGAAAATAGGAAGCTTCTGGTCAAGGGAGAGCCCTTCACTGTCTTCCTAGGATAAAATCCATCAGCATCATATGAGGTGATTATGATACTGATTCTGTTGTGATGGACACTGATGTATTCATTATCTTGCAACAGTAGCTTACTTACAGGGTAGGACCAACATGTTTCTCATATTTGTGACAGGAGCGAACCTAGCTTCACCTTTAACTTCTCAACGTCTTGACCTGTTGGCACTATGGAAAGCAAGTCACACCATTGCAGTCTGTGAGCTTGCTGACACCCAGAAGACTGAATGGTCCCTTTAGCAAGCTGGTTGTTACGGGCATGTTATTGCCAGGAACCTCGTTTCTGCTTCTGTTGACACTGCTGTAGCTGTTGTCAGGGTACTTACGGAGTTAAATGGGAAGCTCACTGGCATGACACCCCCGCACCTATGACCAACAGGCAAACCTGCCGAACACAATTTCCAGAAAGTAATAAGGCAAGCATCTGCTAGACCCATAAAGCTGTGGTTTCCTTTTACTCCTGTAACTGGCATTCCCCTTAATACTTAAATGAATTCACTTACTGGTACAATAGTGATGTGGCCATGACAACCATGCTATTGATATTAGGGGCTTAGGCTTCTATTCCTATAGCAATAGTCAGGGATCATCTCTCCTAACTCTTCCCTCTTTATCTTCCCTCTCCCAAAACATACCATAGAAAATTCCGATTTCAAACCTAAAACTTTTACCAGATTTTATAGGGGTAGAGTAAGGGACAAAGATATTTCTGTATTCTGTGCCGTTAATACAAATTGCACTTGGTCCAAATTTGGTAGATTGGAATAGAGGAAGTATTGACATCAGTCAAATATGCTTTTATAGACAAAAAGATACATTAAATCTCATAATAATCTGAAAAAGAATTGGGCTGGGGGGGGTATATAGAAGAAAGGAAGGAAGGGGGGAATCCTATCTTTCTATAAGCTCTGAAAGTCCTGCCCTTAGTCTGTTTCATTTGATTCTGGTCATAGCATCTCAAGTGAAACTTTGTCAGGAAAAACGGGAATTGGAAAGGAATATGAGAAGGATGGACAAGTTCATTTATATTTGGTATTCTAGAGCTGGCAAGAGACACATTTAGGAAAATAGAAAAGTATAGAGTGGCTTTCTCAAGGAACAGCATACTACTGGAATTTACTATTCTAAGAGGTATATAACATTGTGGAATGGCTAAGTAAGTAATCCAATTAAATGGGCTATTTTACACAGATTTAAAGTAAGTGCTGAAAACTATATATTAGCACATGAAAGCATATAAAAAGATACCAAATTACACATACAGTTTCACAAGCATCTATGTAAAAACAACAATGAATAGAGACTAAAAGGGAATATGACAAAAATGTAATAACTTAGGCTATGTTAGCAGAGTGGTAAACTGTAATTTGCAAGACTTAGCATTGTGAAAAAAATTATGACATATCAGATCTCTCTGTTTAGAATTCTATAGGAATCATTAAGGATCATATTGTGCCTATCCCACAGTAGAATGACCC
Organism: Felis catus; assembly: GCF_018350175.1. Taxonomy (NCBI): domain Eukaryota; kingdom Metazoa; phylum Chordata; class Mammalia; order Carnivora; family Felidae; genus Felis; species Felis catus. Next base: position 67,216,619 of record NC_058373.1, read on the forward strand.
ATTCTCATCAACAAGGAAGCATGTACTTCTCACCAGTAGCAGTTTCTTAACTATACATACTTCTTGGGAAGTGGAGAGATGTGGAGGGAGGAAGAGGAATGAGTAGAAGATTCCTGGATAACCTTAATCTTGTGCTTTGATAACGCTGTGACAACCTGTGTAGAAATATGTTTTTTACGATAGTCAAGGAATAAGAGGATTCTCTAATTCTTTCCCAAGAATTGATTTTATGTTTCAGACTGAGGGTAGGAAGGAGAGGGCGAATGAGGAACAGGAAATAGAGAAACTAGTTCTATCAGTTCAGGACCTTGCTGTTAAAAATGAGGGGCCTGAGACTGAGGTTTTAGCATTCTAGGTTTATCTGAGAAAAGCCTTCTGAGTACTTACAATCCAAGAGCATGGTTAGAAAGATATTTGAGATAGTATGAAGGGCATGGGTTTTTGACTTCTGAATTAAGAGATGTCTCTAAACTCAACAGAGAAAAGGTGCTAACTGTTAAATTTAGTGGTGGTCTTAGCTTTTAGCCCCCTTGCTGGGCTTTATGGTCTTATGTGTGCTCAACCTCTAGAAAGTGAAGAAGATGGTTTACAGAGTGATCAACTAATAACACATACGCTTTCTTCTAGTATTGAAAAAAGAAGAGCACAGCTCTCCAGCAGTCAACAATAATACAGCATTTAACCCATGATTCTTTTGGTCTGGAATCTTCAATTCGTGTGGTATTTGGTGTTTGTGGTATTGTTTTTACACTATTGGACAGTGTTATAGAATAGCATGTTTTTTAAATACCTCATACTTTCAATAAATAGTTCTGAAATGATACTAGATAATTTTAACTATGTTTGAATTACTTCAGTTTTGTGATTTGGTTTTATTCCTTTTAACTATGAGTTTGAGTCATCCCTTTCTCTCCATTTTATTGAGGATTGATTGAAATTTTGATATATTGGCAGGGTTAGTAGTTTTTTTCTTTCCTTTCCCGCGTACAATATAGAGACTGATGAAAGTTCTATTCTGTTTTTTCCAGGAATGAATTCACCATGTTATGGAGCTCTTCTTCCTGACTATGTATATGGTTATAAAAATCTTAGGAGTACACTCCTTAGAGCAAGCAAACTTGCTGTATGAAAGAGGAACACATTTTAGAGAACAGAGTCAATTCCAACTTTGTTAGATAGCTTCATATCTTGGTGTCAGTGATGGTTTCTAAAATGTGTGAATGTTGGAAATTCACTCTTGAAAACCAGCAAACAAACATTTCAGTATAAAGGACAACTCACTAAAACTGTTTCCTGACTGCATGATATTATTTTATAGTTTTATTTCATTACATTTATTTTCATTCCTTTACTTAACAAATATTCATGGAGTACTTATTGTGTGACAATAAGTGATATATATCACTGCTAGGAGTATAATGGTGCACAGCTGCTTAGAATCTAGTAATTAATGTCTGTGTTAATTACTAATTAATTACATAATTAGTTATTAGGGTTTATAGACATTAATCAAACAAACCATCTAAAACATAAAATTGCATCTATGACAAGTGCTACAAAGGAGAGGTGTAAGAGACCATGAGAAGGAATTTAAATTGGTCAAAGCTTTGGAAAGGCTTTCTGGAAGTTAGGCTTGAGTGTTAAGGTTTCTTCAGTTGGACAGTATCTGAGTGAGTGTTGGAAAGGAAGTGCTTCCATCCCAGAGGTGGGCATGGCCAAAGGCGCCTCTCAGGCCGGAGAGCAGCCTGGTGAGTAGCATTAGGCTGGGAGCCACAAGTATGGCTACAGTGTGTGCACTGAAAGTTGAGACTCCTGTGTGAAGAGTCTGGAGAGGTAGGTGGATTTGGGTAGCAGTTACCTAGGTTGTTTGTTTATGAGTATCTATCACACTGTCCCCTTTGATACTCTTTTCTATATGTGCATTATACTTCAGTAAAAAAAAAAAAGTTTACTCAAATATTTTTTTGAACGAACAGTTTAAGGCTCCAAAGTTTTATGCAAAAGAGCATCTTGGAATTCCCTTATATCCACTCCTGGCCATAACTCTCCCTTTACCAGGGGCTTCCATCACCACAAGTTATTTTTGTCTGTTCCTACTGTCACACAGTCAGCATCACAGTGTTTAGGCGTTTACAGCTGGCTCCTTTCGATCCTTTTCTGTCTCTGAGATGCTTCTGTGTTTGCACATAGTGGTAAATGTGCACTTTTATTGTAGCATAATATTCTAATGTATGGATATACATTATTTTACTTATTTATTTTACTCTTGATGGTCATTTGGGTTATTTCCAGTTTGGGGCTCTTACAGAAAGTGCTGCTGTGAATATTTTTGTATATATCTTTCAGTGTGCATACGTATCCATTTCTGTTAGGAATGTGTATAGGAGTCAAATTGCTAAGAAATAGGGTATGCATATGTTCAGCTTTAGTAGGTACTACCATATAGTTTTCCAAAATGGCTGTACCAATTTGTACTCCCACCAACAGTGTATAAGAGTTCCAGTTGTTCTACATCCTTGTCAGCTCTTGGTATCGATAGTTTGAAAAATACAAAAGTTAGTCATTCTGGTAGATATAGTATTGGGCGTTATGGCTTTAATTTGCATCTCTATGCTGATATTAAAAATATTTCATATTTTTTTGCCATTTTGATATATTTTGGGGGGTAGTGCCTAGTAAAGTCTGTTGCCCATTTTTCTATTTGATTTTCTCTCTCTCATATTGATTTAGGAGTTCTTTATGTTTTTTTTGATACAGGTCTTTCATCAGGTACATGTACAGTAGTCCCCCCCCCCTCACCTTATCTGTGGGGAATATATTCTAAGACCCCAGTGGATGCCTGGCACTATGGATAGTACTGAGCCCTGTGCTTACTGGTTTTTTCCCTATAATACATACCTATGATAATGTTTAATTTATAAATTAGGCACAGTAAGAAATTAATGAAAGTAACTACTAATAAAGTAGAACAATTATAACAATATACTGTAGTGAAAGTTATGTGAACATGGTCTCTCTCTCAAAATATCTTATTATACTGTATTTACCCTTCTTGTGATGGTGTGAGAAGATGAAATGCTTACGTGATGAGATGAAGTGAGGTGAAGGACGTAGGCATTGCAGTGTGGTGTTAGGCTGCTATTGACCTTGTGACGATATGTCAGAAGGAGGATTATCTGCTTCCACATTGTGGTTGACTGGATGGAACTGAAACTGTGGAAAGCGAAATCCCGATAAAGGGGGACTACCGTACTGCAAAGATCTTTTATTCTGCGGTAGAAAAATATCTTCTATTTTTTGATTAAAAAAAATTTTAACTAGCAGCTCTTTTTATTTATGATTAGGTAAGATAGGGGGTTTTGTTTCTTTTTTTTTTTTTAATAAAGTTTATTTATTTTGGGGCCTTGGAGAGAGTGCAAGTGGAAGAGGGGAAAAGAGAGAGAGAGGGAGAGAGAGAATCTTAGTGTGGAGCCCAACTGTCAGCAAGGAGCCCAAAATGGGGCTCAGTCCCAGGAACTGTGAGATCATTCCTGAGCTGAACTCAAGAGTCAGATGCTTAACCTACTGAGCACCCAGGTGCCCCAGATTAGGCAAGGTGTTTTTATGCCTTGTTTAAGGAATCTTTCCCCAAACCAAAGTCGTGAAGATATTCTCCTATACTGTCTTTTAGAAGCTATTTTTTATTCACACATTTAGATGTACACTTGAAATTGATTTGTGTCTGGTGTGAACTAGGGATAAAGATTCATTTTTTTAACCCAAATGGGAACTCCTTGGTCCCAGTATATATATTGAAAAGACCTCATTATACCACACTGTCATCTTTGTAATAAATCAGGTAACCATATATGTGTCAATCTGTTTCTGAATTCTCTGTTTTCTTCCATGGCTTCATTAGAATGCTTTTTAAATTATTGCAGCTTTATAATGAGTCTTGCTATCTGGTAGTGTAATTTCGCCAACTTTGTACTTTAAGAGTGCCATGGCTGTTTTCACCTATTTCAGAATCAAGTTGCCAGTTTCTACAAAAATAATCTGCTGGGATTCTGATTGGGATTGCACTGAATCTATAGATTCATATGAGGAGAATTGGTGTCATGACACTATTGAGTCTTAATACACAAATGCAGTATGTCCCTTGATTTATTTGGATCTTCTTTAATAATAATCTTCCTCTCAATAATATTTTGAAGTTTCTATGTAGAAGTCATGCACATATTTCTTTAGGTTCAGGTCTGGAGTTTTTTTGATGCCACAGCCAATGTTTATTATTTATTAGTTTGCTAGCACTGCTATAACAAAGTACCACAGAGTGGGTGACTTAAACAACAGAAATTTATTTCCTCATCGTTCTGGAAGCTCAAAGTCCAGGATCAAGGTATATGCTGAAGCCTCTCTCCTTGGCTTGTAGATGGCCCTCTTCTCCCTGTATCTTCACATGGTCTTCCTTGTGTTTGTGAGGTTGTCTGTGTTGTAATCTCTTCTTATATGGATACCAGTCATATTGGATTAGGACCTACCCACATGACCTAATTTTATTTATTTTATTTTTTTATTTTTTAAAAAAATTTTTTTCCAACGTTTATTTATTTTTGGGACAGAGAGAGACAGAGCATGAACGGGGGAGGGGCAGAGAGAGAGGGAGACACAGAATCAGAAACAGGCTCCAGGCTCTGAGCCATCAGCCCAGAGCCCGATGCGGGGCTCGAACTCACGGACCCCGCGAGATCGTGACCTGGCTGAAGTCGGACGCTTAACCGACTGCGCCACCCAGGCGCCCCGACCTAATTTTATTTAAATAACTCTTTCAAGACCTTGTGTCCAAATACAGTTACATTCTAAGGTACTGAGGGTTAAGGACTTTAACATATGAATTTTGAGGGGACACGGTTCAGCCCATAATACAATGGTATTGAATTATTTAGTGCTGAAATAGGAAAATACGATTTGGTTTTTTTTTTTGTTTTTTTTTTTCAATATATGAAGTTTATTGTCAAATTGGTTTCCATACAACACCCAGTGCTCATCCCAAAAGGTGCCCTCTACAATTTATTTTTGAATATTGGTCTTATATATAGTGATCTAGTTAATTTCACTTAATTCCAAAAGTATTTCTGTTAATTATTTTGGATTTTCTACATAAACAATCATATCACCTGTGAATAATGACTTTTATTCCTGACCTCAGAGGAAAAAGACTTTCGTATTAGACTACTAAGTAAGATACATGCTATGGGAATTTTGTAGATACTTTTTATCTAAGGTAGCTCTGTTTCTATTGCTCATTGTTCATTTGTTAGGAGTTTTTTTGTTTGTTTTGTTTTTAATCATGAACTAACTTTGAAGCTCATAGACTATTTAAATGTTAATTGTTGCTATAATGGAGAAAAGTTGATAGGATTTACTAATGGATAATTTTCATATGGAAAATAGAAGAGAAATTTTTTGTTCATTGGAAATTGAAGTTTTGGGATGTCTCCTAGTTTCTGTAAAATTTGAAAGGAATTATTTGGAGGAAACTGTGAAAATTAGTTTGAAGTGTGAGTTTGATTGAAAAACTTAAAAACTCAGCTATCTAATATTTCAAAAGCTCTAGATATTTAAAATCAACATTTGAGTATTTTAACATAATTTTTATTTCTTTTGTTTTTGCTACACAGGTATCCAATGTTGTTATATAATTTATTTTCATTTAGTAATGAAAGTAACTGTTCTAGTTTCTTTTATTTTGGAATTTGATGCTCCAAAATAGTGAGAATGTACAAAAGATTAAACTGTGCATTGTGCAAATTGTTATCATTTGGAGCCATCTGGAAGCCATCAATGAGTATGCCACAAACTGTACTTTGGGTCACTGAGATAGATGCATGACAAGGAGTAGTCATAATGGTATTCATAATAATAGTAGTAAGAGTAGTAATAACTAAAGGTAATATTTTTTGAACAATTAAAAATTGCGTGCTTTTGAGCAGACAGTGTTCGGTGTGATTTACATGAATGAACACAGTCCTTAACGATAATTCTCACACTACTATTTTATCTATCTTTTTTATAGATTGAAAGACAGGCACAGAAAGATAAGTAACTTACTTAAGGTCACACAGCTAATAAAGGGTAGAGTCATGATTTGACTCCAGAGTGTTGGTTCCAGAGCTTTCTCTAGAAGGCTGCAGTATGTTGTGCTGGGATAGAAATTTTTAGCTTTAGTAGGATCTTAAAATAGATGGATAATAGCACATTTTCATCTCAGACTCAAAAAATCCAGCAGGAGCAAGAAACATGTTATTAAAATTTTCCCACATGATAGGGAATAGTTCTCCACGTGAAGACATCATTATTTGCCCTTGTACACCATTTCTCCCTCCTGTCTTTCCGAAACCATCGAGTCTGACCTTCACCCAAACATCTCTTTTCCTACACGAAACCACTTCACGTGCTCTCGGTAGCAACAAAGCCGTTCTGCAGTGAAATTAGGTGTAATGAAGAATCTTCCTCAGTGTCCAAATGATAAACCAGAGTGAAATTATTTAATCTGTAAAATTTTAGAATGACTAAATCTAACCTTTCATACTCCTAAAATGCCTGTAATGACCCTTCAGGTATCCCAGAATGTCCCATTCTGTTTCCTCGGCTTTCATTAACAATGCTTTCCTTCAAGCATTATGTGTATGAGATACAACCTTTTTTGCTGTTGGTTTAAATCCAGTTCTTTTTGTTGCTGCTGTTTCATTACTAAAATTTTAACTGTGACTTTCTACTCTTTTTTCATTACACGTATCTATGGGAATATTATTATTAGGTCAGCAAATTTAGCCTGGGACTCTAACCATTATTTAAATAGGTTTGCAAAGCATAATTTTTTGGTGGGTTGAAGTTTGTATACACTCCTTATCCAACACACACACACACACACACACACTTGATATTTGTCGCTGTTTCAATCATTTATTTAGAAATAATGAGTGAGCCAATTAGCTTTGTTTTGTCTGTGACTCTAGATTAAATTTCTAACCAAAGAGAACTGTCTCAAATATGTTTTATTTTGTTTGCAAATGAGAGACTGTTGGTGGATCAATATGAATACACTATTCTCAGATAAAGAATTTAAAGTTAGTGTACTTCTTATGATAGGTAATAGGACTATCTTTTTTTTTCTTTTAATGTTAAAGATAGCACTAAAAATCAGATCAAAGTAATTTATATATTTGGATCTATATTTGTAAAGCTCTGTGTAACATTTAGCAAACCAAAATAATGGAATTAATTATTCGCTTCTTTCAGTACCTTTGCTCTAGTGTTCTAGTGTAGCGGTTATAAAGCGTGGACTCAGGCCAATGGGCCACCATCCTGGTGTCATATGACCCTAGTTCTATTTTCCTTTTTTTTTTTAATGTTTATTTATGTTTGAGAGAGACAGAGACAGAGACAGAGTGTGAGCATGGGAGGGACAGAAAGAGAGGGAGACACAGAATCCGAAGCAAATTCCAGCACAGAGCCCGACGTGGGGCTCAAATCCATGAACAGCGAGATCATGATTTGAGCCAAAGTTGGACACTTAACCAACTGAGCCACCCAGGTGCCTCCATATGGCCCTAGTTCCTGAGCAAGTTACTTAGTCCCTCTGTGCTTCAGTTTTCTTATTTGTAAAATCAAAAATAAAAGAACACACCTTATGAAATTATAGTGAAGATTAAATAAGATAATACATGTAAAACTCTTAGCAGAGAGCATGCATTTGATTTAGCAACTCTGATTGTTAGCAGTGCTCTCAAACTTGAAAATCTGTTGGTGGTAGCCAGTGAAAGTATGCTTTGTGAGAGAAAAAATGTTTCTGAATGTTAGAAAGTATTACTCTTGTGTATTGCTATTACTGATAAAGAGGGAGAGAAATTTTATGGATTGCCTTGTAGCACCTGCATGATAAATAATTTTCATTCGTTTGCTGGTGAATATTCTCATGTCTGCATGAAACACTTGAGTAACCTAATAGGTGAATTAATTCTCTTCTTTCACTGGCCTCATGTTTGATGTTGCCCATGACAGGTCAGATGATTAATTGACAATGGCCACTGAGGAAGTGATTATAAGAAGGACTTGAAAGAACTAGGTTTAGGACACTAATTTCAGTAACAGTCTACTTTGTAGAAAAATTTTCTGTATCTACAAATCTAGTCATTTCACTTTGAACCAAGTCAGGTAGCCATCTAACCTTAAAGGTGTTCTTGTTTACTCTGTGCCAGGAACTGTATGTAGGTGCCTATTAATTTTCTCTTCCCTAGTAGTGTGCAGACTTTTATCTGTCTACATTCTAACATTCTTAAAATATGTATGTATATATGTGTGTGTGTGTGTGTGTGTGTGTGTCTTTAAATTCCCAAAGCAAGCTGAGATGGCACAGTGTGTTTAAACAATGTGGATTTCGTCAGACGTCACATTCTTCCAGATATATTTTTCCAAATGGAAAGATGGCTCAACATTTTCTATTATTATTTTAGATGAAATGTTCTGCAATATGTTGTTGACATTGTACTGAAGTAAATACTGTATGCTCAAGTCTCTCAGGGACCCTCATGAAAATGAGATGCATGTCCCAGGAGGCTATCTCAGAAAAGAGAAATTCTAAATAAAATAGCATGAATGAAGTGGCACACAAGAATTTATTATAAGAAAATATTCTTTCGTATAATACCGGACCTAAAGAAGATGAAATGTCGACACAACAGATTGCTGTCCTTATATGGCTCTATGGGGTCACATATACATACTAATTCATATTTTTTTTCCTTTTTCTGTAAAATATATGGAAGGTATTTGTTTTGCAGTGATGGAACATACTTCATTTATTAGCTACATTCCACATTCATTTGATCTACTACACATCTCTCTTTATGACTGGCAATTCAGGCTGTCTTTTTGTTTTTTAGTTTTGTTTCCCATTAAGAGTACTAACTGGGGGAGCCACACAAATCTCAGACTTGACTGTTAAGTGAAGTACCTATTAACCCGAGAATTGAGGTGTAATTATAGAGCTGGTGTGTCTGGAATAGATTTAGTCAAAGTAAGGAGATAATTGTTCAGTCTTCTCTTAGCATTGACTGTTTTCTTTAAGTTTGGGTGGCCCTTCTGCATGAAGAGTATTCCTTTTGGGCTTATGTATTTGGAACTGTTTTGTCTAGTTGTTTGCCAAAAACAGTTTATATATTTTTGTACTTTTTAAAAAGTAATCATTATTAGGTTTTTAAATTCAGAAGAATGATTTTTTAAAAATCTTGTAATCCCATAACCCAACTAACCCTTGTGGATGTATTTTAAAAAGATGTATTATTAGACAATAGAAACTGCACGTGAAGGTGTAGGTTTTGTTTTCCATCCTCCCAAAGCAAAACATTTAATAGTTTTTCATATATTGTGCTAGAAAGAAAAATTATTTTCATATTTGATCTTTTAATTTGTAAACAAAAGGATCTTATTCTATGTACACTGTTGAATACCTCAGATTTTTTTTCCCCACCCACTTAAAATGTTCCGGAGACCTTTCCACAGATCTACTCTTGAGTATGTATTTTTGATGACTATTCAGAGAAATTTGTTTATTTATTTGAGAGAGACAGGGCCAGTGCAAATGCGGGAAGGGCAGGGAGAGGGTGAAAAAGAGAGAATCCCAAGCAAGCTCCCTGCTGCCAGTGCAGAGGCTGATGTGGTAATTGAACTCACCAAACCAAGAGATCGTGACCTGAGCTGAAACCAAGAGTCAGACACTTAACCGAGTATGCCACCCAGGTATCCCAACTATTCAGATAAATTTAAACATGAGAAAGATATAGGCCCTTTCTGCAAGAATTTAGAGAAAAAAATTTGATTGTAATTATGGTTAATATTTATTAATATGCATATTTTATGTGTGTAATATATTAGTTGGGTTTCTGGTTACAAGTGACAGAAACCAAGTTAAGCTAAGTTAAGCTAGAAAAAAAAGTGTTTTAAGGACAGAAGGAAATCTCATGAAACTAGGACTGGGGATTGGAGCACTTCAAAAACTTTTATTTCTTATTTCTGTTTCTCTTTGCTTATCCACTCCATTTTCTCTCAGTAGATTGGTTTTCTCAGATCCACAGGTCATGTAGGAGAAAAACATGGCTGCTAATGGTTTCCAAGGTTATAACTCTCTTTTCAAGACCCCATCTTAGTCTGAGATTGAAATCTCTTAGTTCCAATTTCAAATTTCTGAGAAATCAACTACTGCTGAGCTTGGAGTACCCATTATTAAACCAATTAGTTATTGTCATGGGGGCTGAATAATTGTGTAAAAAAAATCAGTGTGGTTATCACATAGATGGTAGGTAGGCAGTTTGAAGAAAAGAGATAAGGGACAGGCAACTAAGTACATACTTACTACATTCATTGACTGAAATTACAAGTTGCTAAGTGATTTTCTATCTTGCTGTGCACATAGTTGCAGTATCAGTCTTGTATTTTTCGGGAATTTAGTAAAATTCAAATCTCATTTCTGAATTACAGTGCTCAACCAGATTTCTTAATTCCATTTTTTTATTATAATTTCCTTTCCTCATCATATTTTTCTTTTTATAGCTCCATAGAACTTTATTTTACGTAATGTGTAATACATTCCTTTTTTTCCCCCCTGATATTTAATTACTTAAGATACCTAGTGATTTGTGGTCTCCTGCTAAACTCCAGAATATCTAGAGAAGGACAGTGGGTACTGGGAAGGCCCCTGGACTAAGAAGCCCAGGAGTCTGGGTGTGAGCTTTGAATTCACCTACTCATCATATCACTATAATCTAAATTTAGCAGTATTATAGCAAACTATCAAATTCATCACAGGCTTATTATGAGAAGGATCAAATAAGGTAATATGGATAAAATTACTTGATAAATTCAGAAGTGTTCTACCCAAACAAGTTATTATTAGACATTTGACTCTGACGCAGAGAGAGCGAAGCATGGGAATAGGAAGTCTTACCTTGCCAACTGATCAGAGACCAATGAAGGTATGTAATCTAATAGAAGAACAAAAGATAGTTGAAAAGAAGAGCTAGGCACGTTACAGTATGTATAAATGTGAAATTAGATTGTGTACTAAATATTGCTTATATCTAAAGATAATCCATGCCGATGTTTTGAGCAGAGGATGAACCATAGAATAAACTTGTCTTTGTAATGACCCGGTCTTGTAATGCAGTTGACAAAGGAGAGTTAAGACTATTTAGTTATTTTGACCTAGTTAATTAATGACACATGAATTATATAGTAATGATTTATTTATTTATTTATTTATTTTTTTTCTTTTAAATTTTTTTTTTTCTCAACGTTTATTTATTTTTGGGACAGAGAGAGACAGAGCATGAACGGGGGAGGGGCAGAGAGAGAGGGAGACACAGAATCGGAAACAGGCTCCAGGCTCTGAGCCATCAGCCCAGAGCCCGACGCGGGGCTCGAACTCCCGGACCACGAGATCGTGACCTGGCTGAAGTCGGACGCTTAGCCAACTGTGCCACCGAGGCGCCCCTATAGTAATGATTTAAACATTAATATGACAACACAAAAAATCTTAGTCCCCTTTACCAAGAATTCCTAATTCTAGGACCAGCTGAGTGTCTCAGTTGGTTAAGCGTCCAACTCTTGATTTCAGGTAGGGTCATGAACTCACAGTTTGTAAGTTTGAGCCCCACGTCGAACTTTCTTTTTTTTCTCTCTCTGCCTCTCCCCAGCTTGTGTGCACGTGCTTTCTCTCTCTCTCAAAAATAAATAAACTTAAAAAAAAAAAAAAAAAGAACTCCCTAATTCTACACTTCTGATGTGTTCTCTGTGCCATCCAATCCCCATCCCCCTCTTTACTACCTATGGAACTTTTTGCTTCTACTACTTACTAGCTATGTGACCTTATACAAATTATTTAACCTCTCTGCCTCAATTTTCTCATCTTTAAAGTTGTGATAATAGTAATACCTACTGCAGAGGATTGTTGTGAAAATTAGATTACATTAATACATGTTAGGTGTTTATAACATTTGTCTGCTATGTGATAAGTGATCAATAAATTTTAAAATAATCGTTTTTTCATTTAATAACATTTTCATTATTTTGCTACTTTGTTGAAACTTTTTAAGTTTTGTTAAACATGAGAAATGCTTCCTTACCTTCAGTTTCAGATAATAGTATTTTCTCTTTGTTTTTGAGCTTTTTGTCATGGAAAATTTCAAACATATATCAAAGTAGAGTGAATGGTGTAACAAACCCAATTATCAATCACCTACTGCGTTTGGCAGCCTCTAAGATGGCCCTCAGTGATCCGTGCTTCCTAGTGTCCCTGGCCTTTGGTAGCCTTCTCCCTTTGCATGTGGGCTGGACCTAGTGACTTCTAACTGAAAAAATACAACAAAAGAGATGGAATGTCACTCCAAGATTAAGTTACAAAAAGGCTTTTTTTTTTTTTTTTTTAATCTTGTGTGTTTTCTTTCCTGTTCTCTTGCTGGATCACTTTAAGGGAGGTCAGCTACCATATTGTGAGCTCCCGCACAAAGCCAGCGTGGCAAGACACTGAGGAAGGTGTCTTGCAATAGTCAGTGAGAAACTGATACGCTTGGTCTAACAGTCCACAAGGAACTAATTCTGCCAGTAACCATGTAAGTGAGCCTGAAAACAGGTCTTGCCGAAGTTGTGTCTTCATATGAGATCACTGTCTTGGCTGACAGCATGACTGCAACTTCAGGAGAGACCTTATACCAGAGATGTCCAGCTAAGCTGCACTCGGATTTCTAAAGCACAAAATTTGCAAAATAATAAATACTTTTTGTTTGAAGCCTATAAGTTTTGAGGTAATTTCTTTTCTTTTTTTTTTTTTTTAACATTTATTTATTATTGAGAGAGAGAGACAGAGCATGAGCATGGGAGGGGCAGAGAGAGGGGAAGACACAGAATCTGAAGAAGCTCCAGGCTCTGAGCTGTCAGCACAGAGCCCGATGTGGGGCTTGAACTCACAAACCGTGAGATCATGACCTGAGCCAAAGTTGGTCACTTAACCGACTGAGCCACCCAGGCGCCCCATTTTTGGGGCAATTTCTTGTGCAGCAATAGGCAACTAATACAATAAGCTTTAAAAAAAAATATCAGGATATTACCAAATTTGTTTCATCTATATCTCCCTACCCCTTATTCCCTGTCGATCATTTGTTTTTATAGCTTTATTGAGGCATAATTTGAAAAATGCTATAAAATTTACCCATCGTGTAATGTAAAATTACCCGTAAGTAAACAGTTTAATGATTTTAGTAAATCTATAGAGTTTGCAGTCAATCTGCTTTTCTGTCTATGGATTTGCCTCCTCCAAACATTTCATACAAATGAAGTAGTCTAATATGTAGTCGTCTGTGTCTGGTTTCTTTCATTTAGCATGTTTTTTTAGGTTCATCATGTTGTACAGGTATTATTATTTCATTCCTTTTTATTATTGAATAGTACCTCTTATATAGATATATGTACACGCCTTGCTTATCCATTCAACAATTAATGGAAAATTAATTCTTTCCAGTTTGAAGCTAATATCATATAATACTGCTGTGAACATTCACATATAAATTTTGTGTACATGTGTTTTCATTTCTCATGCAAAAACACCAGGAATGGAATTGCTGGGTGTAGGGTAAATTTATGCTTCTTTCTAAGAAACTGCCAAATTATTTTCAAACATGGTTGCACCATTTTAAATTCCTACCTGCAATGAATAAGGGTTTCAGTTTCTCCACATTCTGGTCCCTACTTGTTATTGTTTGTCTTTTGGATTATAGACATTCTAATGGGTATGTACTGGCATCTCATTGTGGTTTTAATTTGTATTTCCCTAATGACTAAAGAGGCTAAGCATCTTTTCATATGCTTATTAGACATTCATATGTCTTCTTTGGTAGAATATTATTGAAATCTCTTGCTCACTTTTTAGATAAGTTGTTTGTATTCTTATCATTCACTTTTAGGAATTCTTTATTCTGTATACAAATCTTTTATCAGATATGTGGTTTGCGAATATTTTCTCTCGGTCTATGGCTTATCTTCTTATCTTTTGAGCATGAAATTTTAAAATGTGAGGAAGTCTAATTTGTATTTTTTTTTCTTTTTGAATTTTGCTTTTGACATTGTTTTTGAGCTAAGACCATTCAGATTTCCCCCTGCATTTTCTTCTAAATGTTTTATGGTTTTAGCTCTTACCTTTAAGTTTGCGTATATGTATTTTTTAGTTACTTTTTTGTGTATGGTGAGAGGTAAGGACCCAAATTAATCATTGTGCATATGAATATCCAATGGTCTCAATACCCTTTGTTGAAAAATTATCCTTTTCCCCATTGAATTGCTTGGAAAGTTTGTGAAAAATCAATTGGCCATACGTATAAAGGTTTTTTAGATTGTCTTTAAATTCAGAGTTTTTTGTTTTTTGTTTTTTAAGAATACCTCACAAATGGTTTTATGTTCTTCCATCAGGAGATATATAATGTCTAATTATCTCCCTCTTTTTTGTGATGTAAACAGCTGTTGATGAATGTTACTTAGATTTATTTAAAAGGTGATATTAATGATTCTATAATTCCTTCTTTATTTGTTAGTTGGAATATTCTATAAAGAGAGTCTTCCATTTGCTGATTACTTGGTTACCAACAGTTACTCAGTGATAGAATTCCTATGTGGAAAAACAGGACAAATTCTTAATTCTTAACTTAAAAATAATATTTTCTTACAGACAATGCCACTCTTAAGTATAAGGTGGCTTAGAGTCTCTTGTTCCATTATTTTAGTGGAATTCTTATGTTAAATATTAGCATGGTATATGTAAAATATGATAGTACTTGTTTCAGATATTAAACACTTTAAGTGTCAATTAACTACTATAGGTTTTACAGGCATTCTACAAATATAATTGCTATTTATGTAGTTAGTATTAGATAGAAACCTTTAGCCTTTAGATGAAATTGTTGTGGTTATTCATTGGTACCTCATCACTGCTGAATAATTTTAGTTTATTAAATCTCAGGAAGCTTAATATAGGAAGTTTTAATATAAGTCATCATCAGGTCTCTGATGGAGGTCATCCTCACGTAGGATTTCCTGAAAGAATTGTCTATAAGCAAATGTTCTGTGAATCTCTGAGCTTTTATTTTAAAGTGAGAAACAAAATGCCTATATTTGGGATGGCCAATAATGATCTACGTGAGATTAGATTTTTTAAGGTAATGTTGTTATAAGATCTTCTCATTGGCTTGAACCCTCCCTAGGAATGAAATTTGATCATTGCTATAAAATCAGAAAATTATTTAAGATTAACCTTTATTGTTTTCTTCAAAGTTTAATATGATTTACATCAGTTATCACATACCAAAATAAATTTTATCATTAATTTTTTAAAACAGTAACATTTTCACAATTCAGGAAAATACATTGAATACATTATTTTAATAAATGCCATTATTCTTATTTTCCATTCTGTTACTTTTAGAGGATGGACCTAGTATTGCAAT
Organism: Felis catus; assembly: GCF_018350175.1. Lineage (NCBI taxonomy): Eukaryota > Metazoa > Chordata > Mammalia > Carnivora > Felidae > Felis > Felis catus. Next base: position 67,232,146 of record NC_058373.1, read on the forward strand.
TACATGGAGTCTCAACTAAAGCTTTTCGCAATTTTCTTTCAATTAGAATTTTTAATACTTATAAATCATTATGCTTTTTATTTAAACAAGTTGTTAAAACTCTTGCATAGATTTGGGGCATTCAGAGGGACAGTGTGGTGACCATTAATGTGAGACATGCAGAGGTCAAAGGGAGCACACACTAACAAACCCTGTGGTATGGGAAGAGACCAGGGAGCCTTGGGGATTGCTAAGAGCAGCTGAATTAAGTCACCTCTTGGCGACCAGTTCAAATTCCATCTTGTGTGTAACCTTAAGGTAATTTTTCAACCGCTCTTTGGTGAACTCTGAAATGTGTAGATGTCTTGGAGAAGCATTAACCTGGTTTTAAGCAGTGTTAGTCCTTGCTGGACTCCCATCGTCAAAGTGTTTCCTGAAGGGTGTACATTGCTGCTTGTAACAGTTAGGAAAGCAAAACCACTTCCTCTGCACTTCAGATAATTCTTTTTCTTTTTCTTTTCCATTAAAGTATAGTTGAAATGCAATCTTAGATTAGTTTCAGGTGTACAACATAGTGATTTGACAATTATATACATTACAAAATGCTCACCGCGATAAGTGTAGTTAGCTGCCAATATTGTTGACTATATTCCCTATGCTGTACTTTACATCCCTGTGACTTATTTATTTTTCAATTTTAAGTTTGTACCTCTTAATCCCCTTTCTCTATTTTTCTCCCCTCCTACCTTCTCTCTGGATGAAAGTGATTTCAGAGGGTCTGTGTTAAATGTTTCAATGTATTGAGAATCTAAACTTTTAAGACATAGTGATCTTATATTTTTTTGTGGGTAGTGAGTATGAAATTTTGTGGGATAACTTAAATTCATATGTGTGTCTGATATTTAGCAGCTTATATTTGTGTAGAATTGGCCCCATTCTCCTATCATAGGTCTACTTACTGAAAAGCTGCAGTTGATAAAGAAGAATGAGAATCTTGTTGCAGTGGACTACGTTATCTGATTATAGTAGAAGCGAAGAATAAAGATAATGGAGTATTAATTTGAAATTTTCTTTGTTAGAAGGTTTGGGACTCCTGCTCTATAAATGGATTTTTCGTAGCTACTGCCCATTATGTCTTTCAATGATAATTTTCTTTTCTTTTTAGATTTAGTTTCTTTCTTGCAGTTGTTACTGATATATCAGTTTATAAGATAGTGTTCTTCTATAGTTAAAGCAATCTTAATTAGGAATCTGAGAATGCTTTGAAAATCATAATATGCTCTGAAAGTTTAAGGGTTTGCCAGCCTCTCTAATAATTGTAGGAGCTTTTAAATCCTCTTATTAAAATAATCAGGACCTGATAATATGTATTATTTTAATTGGTAATATTGAAAATGATGGTTGGTGCTCGTTGTTACAGGTTAAAAATAATCTGCTTTTTAATTAACTTAGGATCTTGCTATAATTTTAGACTACCTCAGGTTTTTTTAAAAAATGGCAAAATTGCATCATTTAGTCACTATGTGAGAACTGTGTGGATAAATAATCTTGAATTCACATATGCTAAAAACTATGAAATATTTGGTTTACTTGGTGTAATTTCTGAAGTATCCTAGAAGTAGTATGGGTGTTAAGTTCTTTTTCAGTTCTCCAAGAATCTAGTTTTAAGAATTCCACTTTCCTAATCCGCTGCATAATTTTACTATCTTTATGTGAGTTTATCTGTGTGTGCGTGTGCATGTATGTTTGTGTGTATGAGTAAAGTATTCCTAGCCTTTTCTCTAAACTACATTTTTTCTTTAAAATTTTAGAGGAATTTGAATGTTGAATATAACATTTCTTTCCAGACAGACATTGTTATAGTGGTAAGCAGTTCTGTTTAGTTATAGGCTTATCAGTAACCTTTACACATAATGTGATATTGTCTGAATGTCTTATTTTGTTCAGCTTTCCCTGGCACTGATGAAGCCTAAGGCTGCTGTTTCTTTGAGTTACTGATAATTTTTTATCTGATTAACTGACACATTTAGTTGAAATCAGACACAGCCCTTAGGCTGGGCATGGATTTAATTTAAAAAGTATCAAAGGTTTGCTCTGTGTGCTATTTAATCATCATGTTTATCAGGCAAAGAAAAATTACCGGAAGGACCATAGGGAGAGGGTTATCTTAAGGAGCAGTAGCTTGGGAAATTGATAATAGCTACAAGGTAATTTACTGCTAACTTTTACATTCATTAATATAACATTTCCCGCTAATAATTACAGTGCATGTAATATACTAATTAAATTGAAAGCATTATCACTAATTTTCTTTTTGCTGAACCCTAAGATAGCTAGATAAGAAGTGAGAATGTGAAATTGAAGAAAACCCATGTAAGTCACACTAATTTAAACAATTGGTTGGCCAGTTAAGACATTTTGGAAACAGAAAATGAAACTACTATGAATGTTGAGAAAAACTCATTTTAGACTGTGACAAGGAAATGAAATTTCTAAATGAATGAAATCACTATGTACTGTAGTTTATAAAATATTACAGTGGTCTGACCTGTAAAAGTAATACATCTACCAGGAACCAATACATCACTACTATCCAAGTGTATGATGGCACCACTCTAATGAATGAATATGCTCGGTTGATGAAATACCCTGATGCTATGGGCCTTTGCAGTACCTTTGTTTGTTATATAGCTCTTAACACTTCTTAATATGATTCATTTTTAACTTGGAAAAATATTTTATGCTGTATATCAAAGCACAGTAACTCCATGTTAATATTTAAGAGAAAACCTTCCTCCCCTCCAAAGACCCCTTAACAAAACAACAACAAAAAATCTAAAAAAGGATTTATTTAAAATTTTATGTAATTCAGACAATAAATGTTATACTGTGATATATAGTTATTGTATAATTGTACATTTTAATCTAGCAGTAAGCCCCCAGGGTTTTTTCCACTTTCATTAATGATAGGCGTAGGGTATAATAAAAACTAAAATAATATCACTTCAGCTTGTATGAAAAATAAAACCTATAATTAAGTCTTATCTTCGTAGATGTGAGAAAGTATTGTGCCTGCCTCTAAATGTCTTTTGTCATAATCCACAATTGTATTTGTTTTTATTTGGTTTGGTTAGGTTTGGTTTTTGAAAGTCTCGTGTTCATTTTTAGAACAGAAAAGCTTAGTGGTTTCCATGGAAAGAAAATATTATAGAAAATAAATTTTATTAACTGGAAATCTGCATAGTCTTTTGCTACCTACATTTCGTAGACTATTTTTCTTAACAGTTAGTGTGCTATAATTATTTTATAATGAACGTTCTGAAGGCTAAATCAATACATTGGGATTTCTTCATAATGCGCATTATTGCTGGCAAGGGGGATTCAATCTGGTCAGGCTCTATTGTACCTGATTAATCATAGGACATTCTTTTAAAGAAGTTTTACCTCTGAGTAATCCCATAAGATAGATCTTGAAGACTTTGTAATCACAAAGTTTTAGTGTATTTTTTTTTCCTCTGTAAATTGAATATAAGGTAATGGCAATAAATTAAAATCATCCAATGGAATAAGCAGAATCTTTGTGCTTGTATGTGGACCTTTTAAAAAAATTAAAGAATTTAGATTCTGTTTAAATGAGCGTTCTAATCTCAGAATTAAAGATCATTGCTTGCATTTATTTATACTAATTTCTTTGACAATCTTAGGTAGGCTTTAGAAAAAGTGAGCCTGTGTTTCATCGATTTAATACAGCAGGACCGAATCACAGTGTACCTCTTCAGATCATCAGTTACTCCATCATCCTTACTTTGGACATGACTATATTTATCAGTCTCAACAGCTCAGTATCAGAATAACAGACATGAAAAGAAGTTTAAGCCTCTTATTAACTAGCGAGGGAACCGAGATCCAGAGAAGTTAGGAATTTGGGCCAAAGACCCATAGTTAGTGATTATCAGAAATATACATCCTGTAAGATATCATTTCTGTTATGGGAACTCAGTCAGGAATATTTCTTGCTTTCACAAATCATCTAATAGTTTTTATAATTGAAAATGGCTTGTGTATTTTAAAGCTTTTTGTTAAAATTAGTAAGCCTTCTCTTGTCCCAAATCTTTCCTTTTTATTTCCTCTGTACTCTTTGTAGACAATTACAGCAATGTTTCAATGTTTTGCTTTGTAAAAATTTATTTTGTTGTTTTTATTTACTATTTTGTATTAATATTATATTTATATAACTTTTTTCTGGAAACAGGTAAACTCTGTGAGGGCAGAGACTGTGACTTATATTGCTATTCAATATTCTTCCCAATTTTTTTCTTTTGGTTTATGTTACTATTGTTATATTTTGCTGTTGTTGTTCTGCCTCCCTTACCCCTCTTCTTGACTTTTTTTTTAAACCAGTCTTTTTTACATTAATTTCAGGTTCCTGTGATGCTTGATGTTCAGAAATTAATGATATTAAAATGTTAATATAATGTAACTTTGGCCGAATACAAAATACTTCAAAGCAACATTAAATTCCCCTCCCCTCCACCCCCGTTTCTTTAGCAACTGTATCAGAAAAGTTTGCTTTTCTGAAATCGACCACAGAATATCAAAGACTTGAGCTAAGAAATACATAATTCAACTTAATCAGTATGTCCCCAATAGCATTGCAGTCCCTTAATTGTAACCGGATGTCGTCTCAGTCAGTGCTTGGTCTGGAAAGACCTTGGCAAGTTTGGAATACTGGCTCCAATTAGGTTCTCTAGTTTTATGATTTTTGAGTGCCTTTGATTGCAGAAAAAGTTTGGAGAAACTAAATGAATATTGATGTCTATAGCTTCTGAAACCATTACTGATCTGGGGTTTATTTCTAGATCTGCCCCACAGCTGGCATGTGACCCTGAACTAGAAAATCACACCAGCGATCTTTTGGATGTATGTGCGGTTTAATACTTGGAAAGAAGACCTATAAGGACCGTCTCCAAGTTTCGTTTAACTCTTGCTCTCCATCCTATCTCTATTCTGTCCGGTGTCTGATGTTTGCCAGCTGGAACCAAGATAACCGTGCATTTAGATTAAATGTACTTTACTGTGTCTGCTTCATATCCAGATGCAAAGGTAAAGCCTGACGGAGAGATAAAATCAAGAATCATGCTAGCTGTTTAAGCTTTTTCAGCTCTTCCAATTCTGATAGTTTGCAGGTAGCATGAGGGGCAGTATTCTCACTACCTCTTTCTGTCCCAAGTTTTGATATCAAAGATCTTCTGAATGAAGACATTTCATGCATTTACTGCTTTTCAGTGCAGTTATAAAGCTGATATTCATTAATTAGATAATGCTGACTAATAACATGAAAAATTCTTTAGTTATTTTAACTTTTTACATTTATATAATATCCCAATGTGGTTTGAGAGAAGCACTGTTTGGCTGCTGGTCAGCACTCTTCAGGAATGCTAAGATGGATAACTAAAAGATGATCCACCAAGAAAAATTGGCACATAGATCTGTGTTTATCTTAATTAGCCTAACCCTATACAGGCCATCAGCAGGTTGGCCTTGAAATAATTCTGAAAAGTATAGTCTATGCCTTGAAAGTTTTGATGTTACAGCTGGTGTGTGTGTGTGTGTGTACATGCACGCATCAACGTCTGCATGTTTGAGTTTATTGAGGGCAAAGAAGAGTTAAGAATGTAACTGGTCCTCAGTATTTGCTTCTCCTTTGTGCAATTCCATATGTTTATGTGACAACATTCTGCTAGACTTTTAAACCTAGTGACTCTATAGTTGTAACAACACTTCAGGCAATAATATGCAGATCAGGGCTAATTAGAATTTTTCCCTTGAATTTTTCTCTGTCTCAGAGAGAGGGGAAAAAATTAACTTGGTTTAGAAATCAGTTTCCTGCCAAATTTGCTAAGGGCAAAGATTTAGAGTAATTTATTGTTGATGTTGTTGTTAATTTTATTTATTTATTTATTTATTTATTTATTTATTTATTTATTTATTTATTATTTATTGAGGAAGCAGACATTCACCTGGTTCAGAATTCAAAATGTTCCAAATGTTCATGGGCACCTCCAATTTGTAGTCGCGTGCAGAAGTTGTGGATAACCTAAGGACCTACTACTGAGAATTGGCACGTGAAAGGTGGGGGGAGGCAGTCTCAGGGGACTGAGCCATTTCTCTGTGGGATCTCACATTAACTCCAGACAGGGAGTGTCAGACTTGAGTTAAACTGTAGGACACTGGTGTTGCAGAATTGCTTGGTGTGGAGAAAACCCCACACATCTGGTATCAGAAGTGTTGTGGGTATGGTAGTTGTAGGTGTGAGAGTGAGGGAGAAACACAGGAGCAGCTGGGCTTTTTCTTATATAATGGTTATGTTATGTTTAATCTAGGCTTTTATTTTTACTTGTTTAATGAAAGGAACACGTAACTCAGTATTAAGCTATTTACCTGATACTGATGCCTCTGATGTATTCGGTGAACTTATGAAAAGCACAGCACTTGCTTCATCTTTCAAGCTGGCACCATGACTTCGTTCTTTTCCAGGATGGTCACTAGCCTTTATGTAAAAATGAGACCACTCCTGTTGGTTTAGCAATCTATGTGGCATTTATTAATTAGCATCTATAAACATAGATACTCTTGCTACCCCTGACTCCTAGCAAAGTATTTCTTAGTCTGAAGCTGAACATCTTAAAGACTGTTCCTCCTTTAATTTCCTTTTTTGGTATAGTCAGTGAAATTGTTTCTATCGTTTTCCAGATTAGCACTTAAGACAATAAGAAGAAAAGAAAATTTCAAAAAGAGGTGGTAACCCTCTATTCTTAACCTTTCTGTGGTGGTGCTGGAAACCACCAATTTTTATATTTCTATATCTTATGTAAAAGGTTAGTGTATTCTAGAGGGCCTTTATTAGACAGTAATCTCCTTGAACATACAGGTAATGTCTTCTTGTGTATTACTCAATCTAGAATGCATATAGGAACTCAAATTATTATTGAGTAATTTACTGAGTAAAAACAAAAAATTGTTGGGATTTGTCTGTTGCTGATTTTTTTTTAGGCATTTTACTTTGATAAGTACCTTCCCACCACCCTTTCCTTAAGTTTTCTTAAATAATTGTATATTGTTAAGGTCATTGTACTTATCCTAGACCTCCTTGCCTGTATCTCTGTTCTTTGCCCCTTCTAGGCACTGCTTGGTACCAAAGGGGCTCATTGGCTTCGATTCTCTTGCTCCTTTTTAGCTGGCTTTCCCTTGGATTTGGCCAGTGAAAGCCACTGGGGAGACTGGAGGTCAAAAGGAAGGGAGAAACCCTGACTCCTTCTCTGCCTGGGTGGAATATCTGCTGTGGCTGGCTTGCCTCTTGCTTTAGTTCCTATTGGACACATCCACTGAGGTTCCAGCTTCTGCCAGGCTGCTTGGTTGGTTCCTGCACTCTTTATCCTTTGTCCCTTCAGCTTAGCAACTGGCTTCTGTTACTGCTGGGCCTGGGTCACTTCACTGTGCTGTCTTTCCCTTCTCAGCCCTGTCATCTGTGAAATCAATTCCCTGTACTTTTCTTTAAACTCTTAGAGTGGTTCCTGTTTTTCTAGTTGAATTTTAATTGATATAGTCTTTGAAGTCCTAATCTTGTATAACTCTGATATTGCTAAATAATTAATAAAATAGCCTTCTTTTACATTTATTACTGGAGGATCCCTTAAAAGGACTGAATTTTGCTCAGGCACTTGATGATTGATTTTAAGAGTATACTGGGTTTAAATGAGGGAGAGATCACTTCTGATCAGAGGGAACAGGTGTGGCTTCATGGGTTGTGAAGATTGAGTAGGATTGCACTTGGTGGTAATTGGGCCAGAGGGTAGAACATTGAAAATGGACAAAGGAAGAACATTGAAAATGGAACAAAGGTTGGGAGATGGAAATTATTATATTCAGCCTAAATAGTAGAGATTTGTGTAAAGGATTTACGGAAATAAATGTAGATTAGAGAGAGAAATTTATTTGGCAGATGGGGAAAATGAATGGGTTGGGTCAGTTGGAGGGAGAAGAAATTAGTGGAGGAGAGAGCAGTGATGGCTCCATTGAGGTTGTTTTAGGGACTGCTGATAGGATCTGAACTGGGAGTACTATAGTGAAATGCCTAATTTGCCCTACCTAGTGACTAGAGATGGGGGACTCTTCGTATCTTATGCTTATCTGGCTCTGAGCAAGCACCCACAGAGAGTGGAGAGTCTAAAGTTACTAGCCTGTTTTGAGCCTGGGTGGTTAGTGACAAAGGTAGAGAAATGGGGCAATAAAGGAGGTTAATTAAGAAACCAGTATTTGTATTGCTTTCTATGAATATCTGAGTACCATCTTGTATGTTACACAAGTTGGCTCACAACCCTATGAACTAGATATTATCATTTGTATTTCATGAAGAAACTATACTTATCAGAGTTAGATTTGTACAAGATTTTATTATTGGCTATGTTGTGAAGTTGAACATTTTAACTCAGGTCTTCCCTTTTCCTGTTTTTCTTTTTTAACTAATTCACTTTATTAGCTTCCTTGGTTACATTTAATGCCATGTGTTCTTTTGAACATAAATCACAATTTCTTCAGTAATTATGGTAAATTGAATTTTGGACATGTTAAAGGAAAGATACAAACTTGTAAAAACCCTTTTCTTCTGAGAGCATAATTTTTGTTTATGACTGAGGTAAAAGGTAATGGGTGTTTCTTTTGTTTTGGTTGCTTTTTGGAGGACACCCATGCTTTAAGAGATTACTAAACTAGATACATATTCTCATGACTGTGTCATTCCTGAACTGGATAATGTTTCTGTATGTTAATGGAAGTGAGGGGGTGCCTGAGTGACTCAGTCATTTGAGGGTCTGACTCTTGATTTCGGCTGAGGTCATGATCCCAGGGTCATGGGAGTGAGCCCCACCTCCAGCTCTGCACTGAGCGTGGGGCCTGCCTAAAATTCTGCCCTCTCTTTTGCTGTCTCTCTCCAAAATAAAAATAAATAAATAAATACGTGGAAGAAAGACTGAACTGGGAAATGGCATACCAGATTCTTTCCATAATGGTGCCACCATCATGTTTCGTAGGCTTTTGGTACTGAACATAATATATTCCCCTCTGATTCTACATCCCTTCTAGCAGTTGTACCCTGTCTTTTTAACAATAGATCTTTTTAGAATATTTATTTTTACTTATTTTCTTTCTCATTGCCGTTCTCTTATCCTGCTTCAGTTTGATTTCCATCAGAACCAATTTATTAAAATTTCTCTTGTTAAGGTCGGTAACAACCAAATCAGGTAGACACATTTTATTCTGTTTTTTACCCCTAATCTTTCCTTTCCTTGACCTCTTTGTGGTATTCAGCCCTATGACCTTTCCTTCTTTTTAAAATCTTCTTGACCTTTTGGCTTCTGTGAACTTCATCCCTCCTAGTTTCCCATCTGTCTCTCTGTCCGTAGTTTTCTTTCAAGATCTTTCTTTCTGTTGTCTACTTGATAAGTGGTATGGTTCCTCACAGCTTCGTTCTTCATCTTCTTTCAGCCTACACTTCTTGCTGTTTGATTGCATCTCTTCTCATGGCTTCACTTACCACTGATGTACACATTTATGCCACCCAATTATACTTCTTTTCTTTCCTTTTTTCTTTTATTTTAATTTTTTAAAAATATACATCCAAATTAGTTAGCATATACTGCAACAATGATTTCAGGAGTAGATTCCTTAATGCCCCTTACCCATTTAGCCCATCCCCCACCCACACCCCCTCCAGTAACCCTCTGTTTGTTCTCCATACTTATGAGTCTCTTCTGTTTTGTCCCCCTCCCTGTTTTTATATTATTTTTGTTTCCCTTCCCTTATCTTCATCTATTTTGTCTCTTAAAGTTCTCATTTGAGTGAAGTCATATGATTTTTGTCTTTCTCTGACTCATTTCACTTAGCATAATACCCTCCAGTTCCACTTGGTTGCAAATGGCAAGATTTCATTCTTTTTGATTGCCGAGTAATACTCCATTGTATATATATGCACCACATCTTCTTTATCCATTCATCCATCGATGGACGTTTGGGCTATTTCCATATTTTGGCTATTGTTGATAGTTTTGCTATAAACGTGGGGGTGCACGTGTCCCTTTGAAACAGCACACCTGTGTCCTGTGGATAAATGCCTAGTAGTGCAACTGCTGGATTGTAGGGTAGTTCTGTTTTTAGTTTTTTGAGGAACCTCCATACTGTTTTCCAGAGTGGCTGCATCAGCTTGCATTCTCACAATTATACTTGTTTTCTGAGCTCCATACCCAACTGTCTACTGGACAGCTCTCACTGAATGGCTAAACGCACATGCCCAAAATATCCCTTCCCAAAATTTGTGGATTTCTTATGAAATCAAAACCATTGCTCTCCATCAAGTGACCAAGCCAAAAATTTGAGATCATTCTAGATTTCTTTCTCAGCCACATGCCAGTAAAATCCGTTGGTCTTATGTCACAAATCTGCCATTTCCTTGTTATCGTCATAACCACCCTAGTTTAGGCCTTCATCATATATTTTCTTAGATTTCCTAAGTAGATGTTTTGCATCCAACTTTATGCTTTTCTGATAAGCACTCCCACATAATGTTTTAAAAATATAAATCCAATTGTACAATAATGTTAATGTCCTTAACATTCCGTGCTTATCAGTTGGAAGAATTACAATTGTTTAAAATGTTCATACTACCCAAAGTGATCTACAGATTCAATGCAATCCTAGCAAAATTCTAATGGCATTTTTCACATATACAGAAAAACAATCCTATAATCTGTATAGAACCACAAAAAGCCTCAAATAGCCACAGCAGTCTTGAGAAACAACTGAGCTGGAGGCATCACTTTTTCTGATTTTAAACTGTATTATAAAAACAGATACGTAGATCAATGAACAGAATAGAGAGCCTCAAAATAAACCCATGCATATATGATCAGTTAATTTTGACAAAGGAGCCAAGAATAAACAATGAGGAAAAGATAGTGTCTTCTATAAATGGCGTTGGTAAAACTAGTTAGCCATATTCAAAAGAATGAAACTGGACCTGTCTCACACCATAAATAAAAATTAACTCAAAATGGGTTAAAGACTTGATGGCAAGATCTGAAACTATAAAACTCTTAGGAGAAAATATAAAGATAAACTTTCTGACATTGTTCTTGTCTTAGCAATGATTTTTTGGATTTGACACAAAAAGCAAAGGCAACAAAAGCAAAAATACACAAATGGGACTATATCAAACTAAAATGTTTCCACACAGCCTCAGAAACCAACAAATGAAAAGGCATCCTGTGAAATGGGAGAAAACTATTTGCAAACCACATTTATGGTTAAGGGATTAATATCCAAAATACATAAGGAATTCATAAAACTCAATAGCTAAAAAACAACCTGATTAAAAAATGGGCAGAGAACCTGAATAGACATTTTTTTTAAATAAGACATACAAGTGTCCAAAAGGTATGTGAAAAGGTGCTTAACATCATTAATTATCAGGGAAATGCAAATCAAAACCATAATAGGATATCACTTAGGATGCCTGTTATCAAAAAAGCAAGAGATAATGAATACCAATAAGGATTTGGAGAAAAGGGAACCCTTGTGCACTATAGGTGGGGATGTAAACTGATACAGCCACTATGAAAAACAGTAGGGAGGTGTCTCAAGAAATTAAAAATAGAAATACCACATGATACAGCAGTCTTGCTTCTGGGTATGTATCCAATGGAAATGAAATTATCTCAAAGAAATACCTCTATTGTCATGTTCATTGCAGTATTATTGGTAGTGGCCAAGGTATGGAAAAAGCCTATGTGTCCATTGACAGATGAATGAATAAAGAAAATATGGTATATATGTGTGTGTATACAAACACACATATATACATATACATATGTACAATGGAATATTATTCAGCCTTAAAAGAAAGAGGAAACCTTGCCATTTGCATCAATATTGATGAACTGGGAAGGCATTATACTAGCTGAAAGAAGCCAGACAGAGAAAGATAAATACTGCATGGCATCACTTATATGTGGGACTAAAAAAAAAAAAAAAGAGGTTGAACTCATAGAGTGCAAAGGTGGTTGCCCTTGGAGAGAGGTTGGAGAGGGTATAAACTTACAGATGTAAGATGAAGAAGGTCTGAAGATCTAATGTATAACTTGTGACTATTGTTGATAATACTGTATTGTATAATTGAAATTTGAGAATAGGATTTAGATGTTCTCACCAAAAGAAAAAAAAAAAGGAAGTATGCGAATTGATGGATATGTTCATTAACTTGATAGTGAGAATTTTGAATTCTTTCACAATGTATGTATATATCAAATCACTGCATTGCATGTTTTAAATTGCTAACAATTTTATTTGTCAATTATAACTCAGTAAACCTGGAATAATTTTTATTTTTTTTTTTTATTTATTTTTTTTTTTACGTTTTTTTATTTATTTTTGGGACAGAGAGAGACAGAGCATGAACGGGGGAGGGGCAGAGAGAGAGGGAGACACAGAATTGGAAACAGGCTCCAGGCTCTGAGCCATCAGCCCAGAGCCCGACGCGGGGCTCGAACTCACGGACCGCGAGATCGTGACCTGGCTGAAGTCGGGCGCCCAACCGACTGCGCCACCCAGGCGCCCCTAATTTTTAAATCATATAAAAAATAATCCTCATTTATATGAGTTGCATTTAAAAAATTATCTCAAACTAATCAAAGGAAGTTTTCTTAGGAGCTTAAAAAATGAGTGCAGAAAGCATCTTCTAAACAGATTAAATGCTTTCTATCAAACTGATTTGCTTAGAATTTAAAACTTATTGATTGTTGTTTTATTCTCCCAAAAAGGATTAATAGTTTAATCCTTTGTTTATTTATTTTGTTGTTGTTAAAGAGTTCCACAGAAGTCCTCAAAATATCACCTTATTTTTTACCAAGAAGAATATTCTTGGGAAACTCAATTGAAAAAGGAACTATAGTTCTAGACTTCTGTTCAGCTTCATTTTTAGGTTGAATTTGGTATCGGATGAATAGCAAACTCTCAGTTTCCACATTAAGATGTAGTAATGGCTAATTTATTCAAAACTGGGATTGTCATACTATGGCAACTAAAATGGAGACTCAAAAGTAAAATAATACACCAGCTTTAAATGGAAATAAATGACATGATTATGATTTTCTGCAATTTCTGTGTCATTTAATTTTCAGCCTTAACAATTTTTTTCCCTATTAAATTGAGAAAGCTCACAAAGGGAGACAATAATCCCACAAATTAGTGACCTAATACTCTGTCATGAGCTCACTGTTTAATGGAAGAACTCCACATGGTGATCATTTTCCATTTCAGGAATGTTTTATATTGATGATACTAAGAAAAACAAAAGCCTTTCTAACAAGTCAAACAAAACTTTTAGTCAGAATGTATGTCATTTGAAATCACTACCATTTGAAAATTCTCAGTGTCACTTTCAGAATTATTTCATATAAAATAGTATTCATTTCTGTGGTTATTTTTTATTAACCTGGACTTGTGTAGTTCTACTCAAGTGAAGAATTGGAAGTTTAAGGAAAACTATCTAGTGCTTTCCTGGCCATATAAATTTCTTATTTAGTTATCCAGGCCCTAGAACATCATTGGCATTCACAAATGTTTCTTATTTAATAATGTCATGTTGCCAGAAGTCCAAATATCACCACTCAGAGCTATAATGCAAGTGTGCTTCTTTAATGAATGGTTCATATTAAAAATGTTGGAATGTTTTTCAGATGAAAACCGCTTTAAATTCAGCAGATCATTTTTTTCTCAACAGGCAGGAACTCATTAACAGAATAATACTCGTAACTGGGGCATTTTTCAAAGGAAATAATATCCCCGATAAATGCAAGCTACATATCTTCTTATCTTTAGAATAAGTGGGTCTAGTTTTCATTTGTTAAAAAAAAAGGACAGCTTGTGTTCAATTTATCTTGTCATCTTTGTGAACCAACTTCTTAGTATGGAGACAAGTAAATATTTGGCTCTAATATTGGGTCTAACAAGTAAATCTAATTTGGGTCTGGATTTCTACCTTGAAACCCTCCTTATAAACTTAGAATTGTCACTGTTACCATATGGCCAAATGCTTTCACCATCCCAATGTCTGTATTGGGTGCCTTTCGGCTGTGATATGGTAGAGCTTCACATACAAATGAGAAAAACAGATCAGGTATAAGTCCATTTATCTCCTTGTGTGTCTATGTTCCTGACACTTTAGGGTACTGATATTAAGAGTAGGCGTTAATAACACTTTAGGACTATGGGAAGGTCCATGTTTCTACTTCTTCCAGCGATTAGACTAGGACTAATGGCAGATTAGGCCCTTATTAGTTGGTTGTTTAATACAGAAGATTCAACCATACAGTCAGATACCAAATGGAGATAGGCAATTAGAATTATGTCAGTTTGTTAGCAGATAAGGTATATATAAATTTCTTGTTAGAGTCAGATTTGTTTCTTTGAAGAAAAATATTTAGTGGATTTTTTACATAAATGCTTTATTAAGGAGGATATAGGAAGACAGTAATAGGAGCAGTTATCTGTGCTCTTATAGTCAAGAAGGGCAAAGAATCAATATTTCTGATTGTTCTATACTTGGGGTATAATTTTGTTTAAGTATTTCCTAAAGTCATTCCTCCCCTCCTTCTTTTGGTTCATTATCCTCTGAGACTTATGTCACATATTTTATTTAAAATTCCCATTCTCCTGCATCCCTCACAGCATTTTAGTTTCTTAAGGTTAGCAACTGTGCTATTTCAAATGTGCTAACCCTCTCCTAATATGGGATTGGTCACACAGTAGGGTTTTATATATTAATGTTTAATAAATACATGAGTAATTTTGCCTGCCAGTTTGTCCACACATGGGATAAGAGATGAATATGTATATACTTTTAATAATAATGTAATAGATCTATTTTAATAATAGATATATTTTTAATAATATTTCCCCTAATTAAAAAAGTAATACACATGGTATAAAAATATTTGTGGGGTACTTGGGTAGCCCAGTCGATTAAGCATCTGACTTTAGCTTAAGTCATGATCTCAAGGCTTGTGAGTCAAGCCCCATGGCAGGCTCTCTGCTGTCAGCTCAGAGCCCACTTCAGATCCTCTGTCTCCTCTCTGTGTGGCCCTCCCCCAATAGCACATACTCTCTGTCAAAAATTAAATAAACATAAAAAAGGTATTTGAGAAGGTATAAAGTTGTAAATAAAACAGAAAAATGAAATAAGCATTATTGTAATTTGGTCTATTTCTGGTCTTCTTTCCATGCCTTATGGATATTTCAAAAAAAATCCATATATTTTAATACACAATCTGTGGACATTTTTTTCACTGAATCTTATGTCATAAATATTTCCTCATGTTGGGCATCTTTTGGGATGAGCACTGGGTGTTGTATGGAAACCAATTTGACAATAAATTTCATATATTTAAAAATAATAATAATGTAAAAAAATAAATATTTCCGCATGTTATATATCCTTTGAAAATATTTTGTTAATGACTGCTTTGTCTTCTCTCTTCTAAATGTACCATAGATATGCCTGGGTGGCTCAGTCGGTTAAGTATCTGACTCTTGATTTTGGCTTAGGTCATGATCTCACAGTCATGGGATCAAGCCCTGTGTTGGACTCCACCTTGGGCCATGGAGCCTGCTTAAGATAGTCTCTCTCCCTGTTCCCCTGCCTGTTCCCCACTTGTTCATAAATGCACCTGTGCATTCTCTCAAAAAAAAATTTAAAAAATTAATGTACCATCCTTCTATTATTTGAGATTTTAGGATTTTAAAATTTTTGTTCCAATTACATGAAGAATGTAAATAAGATGAAGATACTTATAAATAAACTTTCGTGTACATTTATAGTTAGTTTTATTGACTACATTTCTGAAAGTAAAATATTAAATTGCTGGGTCTCACTATTGACGATAGCCAAAGTATGGAAAGAGCCCAAAAGTCCATCAATTGATGAATGGATAAAGATGTGGTACAAATATGCAATGGAATATTACTCCATGATCAAAAAGAATGAAATCTTGCCATTTGCAGCAATGTGGATGGAACTAGAGTGTACTATGCTAAGCGAAATTAGTTCAGTCAGAGAAAGACAAATATATGATTTCACTCATGTGGAATTTAAGAAAACAGATGAACATAGGGGAAGGGAAGCAAAAATAAGAAAGGGAGAGAGACAAATCATAAGAGACTCTTAAATACAGAGAACAAACTGAGGGTTAATGGAGGGAGGTGGGTAGAGGGATAGGCTAAATGGGTGATGGGCATTAAGGAGGGCACTTCTTGGGATGAACACTGGATGTCATATCTAAGTAATGAGCCACTAAGTTCTATTCCTGAAATCATTATTACAGTATATGTTAACTAACTTGGACTTAAATTTTTAAAAAATTGTTAAAGAAAAACAAAGAAATTACTGGGTCTAAGAAAATAAACATAATAAGGCTTCTTGATACATACCTCAAGGTTGGTTTTCAGAAAGGATGCACTAGCAACAGCTTCATCCATGGTGCACGAGCTTATGCAACTCTCCATATCCTAATCATCTTTAAGTATTAATCAAATTTTAATAAAATTACACACAGACATATATATATATATATTTATTTATTTGACAAAAAGTAATTCTAGTTTGTATTTTCTTTGTTCTTCTGAAGGTTGAAATTAGTCATTGTATTTATTCTCTTAAAAATACCTAGTAATATCTTTTCTCATATATATATATATATTTTAATAAAATTACACACAGACATATATATATATATATTTTTTTGACAAAAAGTAATTCTAGTTTGTATTTTCTTTGTTCTTCTGAAGGTTGAAATCAGTCATTGTATTTATTCTCTTAAAAATACCTAGTAATATCTTTTCTCATTTTTACTATTGGGTGTTAATCTGTTCCTTCTATCTTGAAAGACAAAGACATTAACTCTTTCTCATGTATGTTACAAAGTGGTCTTTTTGTTTTCATTTATTGACTTAGTTTTGTTTAGGATAATTGCTGAAGTTGTAATTTTATGTAATCATCTTCATTCAATTATAAATGTTTATTGAATATTCAATATTGTCCTAGGTGCTTTTCTAGAGCTGAGGATATAGTGAAACAAGACCAAGTACCTGCCCTCATAAAACTAAAGACACATTTTAAAAAAATTAAATAAGAGAGAAAAATAAATAAATAAAAATTAAATAAGTAAACATACGATGTAATTTCAGGTAATGCTATGAAGAAAATAAATCCAGGGCAAGGAAGTAGTGACAGGGCTAGGGAGGGGTAGTGAGTGGAGTAGGAGAACTGTTTTAGAAAGAAGGCAGAGAAGGCCTGAGATATTTGAGCAAGACCCTAAAAAAGTAACCAAATAGATCATGTAAATTTCTACAGGAAGTGTTTCGTAGGCATAGGGAAGGAGACCCTAAGATGCAAATGAGCTTAAATGTTTGAGGAGCAAGAAGTCCAATGAGGATCATTGGAATAAGCTGACAGGATAGTAGTAGATGGTGAGGTCAGAGAAGCTGGGAGGGCCCAGGTCATTTAGAACCTTGTATATTATCCAAAAGGAGATTGTGTATTACTCTTAAGCTTTGTGGGAAGCCATTAGAGGATTTTCAAGCAGGGAGCTGTATGTTCTGGTTTATATTTTGAAAGATCACTGGTTGCTCTGTGGAGATAAACTGTAGTGAGGAAGTGTGGACTTCAGGAGGTGAGTTAGGAAACTATTGCAGTAGTCCAACTGAGAGTGATGGTGGTTAACACTCGTGGTAGTGGTGGAGGAGATGAGAAGTGATTGGCTTCTGGATATTTTTGGAAGATGGAGCTAATAGAACTATTGCTTGGTTGGATGTGGGTCATAAGGGAAAGAAAAATCATGGATGACTCTAAGGTTTTTGGCCTGACCAAAAATATATGTGCAATGTCATTTCCTAAGATGAGCAGCCATATATGAAAGCACCTCTAGGTGTGATGAGTGTATGTGCCTGAATCAAGAGTTTTGTTTTGAATCTGTTCAGGTTTGAAATACTTAGTAAACACCCAGATGGGCATTAGAGCAGACATTTGCATCCTGGATCTTTAGAAAACATGCAACCAGATGAAATTGCCGGGGAATGAATATAGTTAGAGAAGGGAAGAGAGACAAGGGCTGAACTCTGGGCACTTTAATTTTTGGAGATAATGAAGAGGGCAAGGAGCCAGTAAGGGAGAGAGAGGAATAGCCATTAAGGTAGGAAGAAGAATTCAAGTAAGGTAATGACCGAGAATTGCCCATTGAATTTGGCAAACCTACAGGATAAGAGAAGTTTTAGTATACTGATAGGAACTCAAGGTTGCCTGGAGGGGGTTTAAAAGAGAATGGATGATGAGGAAATGGAGAAAAATATATACGTTCTTTTGAAGTTTTACTTTAATAAGAATAATAATTATCCCTATTAAATAATGATACCTGGAAGAGGACATGAGTTTTTTGGCAGCTATCACAGTATATTATATAATGATGAACATGAACCAGGAGTAAAAATTGATGGTACAAGAAAAAATCAAAAAGCCCTTAAGCCATCTAGATGTATTGGGATACCATGCAAAGGATCACTTAGGAGCAGGTAGGGCTTAGGAGCCCATTTTCATAGGAAGAGGCAGAATCTATAGGTACAGGTGCTGATAGGTTGATAGAGCTGATGATCCTTAGTCAGATCTTTCTGGATTTTATTTTCTTTCTTTTCTAAATGTTTAGAATGGTTCCCAAGAGCAGGAAAAAAATCACGTATGTATTCAGGATGATGATGCTTAATTAAAATCAATACAGTTTGCTTCAAAAGGAAAGAGGGTGACTCAGTTAACTGTCTGACTCTTGATTTCGGCTCAGGTCATGATCTCATGGTTGTGAGATCAAGCCCCGTGTCAAGCTCTGCACTGAGCATGGAGCCTGCTTAAGATTCTCTCCTTCCCTCTCCCTCTGCCCTTCCCATGCTCGTTCATGTGTGCACTCTCTCTCTCTCAAAAACTTAAAAAAAAAATAATGACAGAGCTAAAAGGGAGGTAGTGAGGGGGTAGGAGAACTATTTGCTGAAGATCAAACCATAATCCTCTGCCTTAAGAGTCCAGTGCAGATTTGTAATATATAATTGCAGAGAAGTCTAAGAAGCTCACTAATATTTCCTGACTGAAAAAGACAAGGATTAGACATACACTAACAGGTATTCAGACATATTCTGAAGATGCTGTAATTAAAACAGTGTGGTGCTGACCCAGAAATAGATCAGTGGAACATGTACACAGAAGACCTAAACATGTATAGGAATGTAGCATATGATAAAGTTGACAGTGAAACTGGTGGGGAGAATTCTCTACATAAAAGATGATATTGAACAATTGGCTAACTACTTAGAATGATAGAAATTTCTATCTTTGGTATGTCTTCTACCTTGCTAATTCATTTTTTGTTGAGGCCTGTCTACCAACCACACCTGTGCTCTTGCTTATCTACATAGTACCACATGCTAGTAATAATGAAGCTGTGTTTGTACCAGTTTGTGAGTATGTTTGCTTCTGCAGATGCCCTCTCTATTGTTATGATTGGCCTTGTTGGTCAGATAGCTGCATGGACTAGCTTCTCAGCAGTCTTACAGGTGTGTCTCACATTGACAAAGCTTGGGGGAAAGGGTGATCTAAGCAACAAATGACCCCTGTGATGCCTACTTAGCTGATCTGGTCATAGCTAACTTTGTAAATATGTGTTAGCATTTTTTATCTACAAAACAAAGAAGATGATGAGTCTACCTTGGAGCATTGTTGAGAGTAGTAACAAATACAAATGTTTAACGGTATTCTGCACTGCTGTTTCTCATACTCAATGATGCCATTGCTGACTATTATTTCCTCAGTCAAACTAACACGTCCATCATTGATAGTGATAATGTTCTAAGCTGAGTAGTGTCCATTTGTGTTTGAGAGCTCCTGTGGCTTAGCAATGTACTCAGCTATTTAGGGTCCAATCTTTGTCTCTAACTTCTCTATCATTGCCATTATTATTTTTTATTTTGATTTTCTCTGCCTTTGACAATCTTGATGACAGGAATGTAATTTGATTTGTATTCACTCTCAAAATTCTGTGAACTGTGTTCAATTTAACAATAGATATTCATTGTTTGATTAGTAATTTATTTTACTGAGGCTCTGACATTCATTTTTTGCAGAATTTGGCAATGGTTTTTGTGTCAAATATTTTGTTCTTGCTTTCATCAAACATGACTGCAACTTTCCCCACAGTAGTCGTAACTAACTAACTTCTTAATTGTAAAATACAG